>NC_086449.1:357333538-358007538 GCF_028390025.1 Pseudophryne corroboree
TGAATGCCAAACCTGTGACCCTCTAGAAGGTGAGCACTCTGCAGCCACCACTGGAGAGACACCCTGGCCCTGGGGGATAGGCTGATCTTTTGATGAATGTGTAGATGGGACCCGGACCACTTGTCCAGAAGGTCCCACTGAAAAGTCCTCGCATGGAACCTGCCGAAGGGAATGGCCTCGTAAGACGCCACCATTTTCCCCAGAACTCGCGTGCAGTGATGGACCGACACACTTTTCGGTTTCAACAGGTCCCTGACCAAGTTCTGGAGTTCCTGGGCTTTTTCCACCGGGAGAAAAACCCTCTTTTGTTCCGTGTCTAGAATCATGCCCAAGAAAGTCAACCGGGTCGTTGGAACCAACTGTGACTTTGGTAGATTGAGAATCCAGCCGTGTTGATGCAGCACGCTTAGGGAGAGCGACACGCTTTTCAGCAATTGTTCTCTCGGTCTTGCTTTTATCAGGAGATCGTCCAAGTATGGGATAATTGTGACTCCCTGCTTTCGCAGGAGCACCATCATTTCCGCCATTACCTTGGTGAAAATCCTCGGGGCCGTGGAAAGCCCAAACGGCAACGTCTGAAACTGGTAATGACAGTCCTGTACAGCGAATCTCAGGTACGCCTGATGAGGCGGATATATGGGGACATGAAGGTATGCATCCTTTATGTCTAGTCATACCATAAAATCCCCCCCTTCCAGGCTGGCGATAACCGCCCTGAGCGATTCCATCTTGAATTTGAACTTTTTCAAGTACAGGTTTAGGGATTTTAAATTCAGAATGGGTCTGACCGAGCCATCCGGTTTCGGGACCACAAACAGGGTTGAATAGTACCCCTTCCCCTGTTGAAGTAGGGGAACCCTGACAACCACTTGTTGATGACACAGTTTTTGAATTGCAGCTAAAACTACCTGCCTTTCTGGGGAAGAAGCTGGTAAGGCCGATTTTAAAAACTGGCGAGGAGGCACGTCTTCGAATTTCAGCTTGTAACCCTGGGATACAATTTCCATTGCCCAGGGATCCACCTCTGATTGAACCCAGACATGACTGAAGAGTCGAAGACGTGCCCCCACCGGGGCGGACTCCCTCAGTGGAGCCCCAGCGTCATGCGGTGGATTTAGTAGAAGCCGGGGAGGACTTCTGCTCCTGGGAACTAGCCGTAGCAGGCAGTTTTTTTCCCTCTACCTTTACCTCTGGCGAGAAAGGAAGATTCCCGACCTCTTCTGGACTTATGCGACCGAAAGGACTGCATCTGATATTGAGGTGTTTTCTTTTGCTGTGAGGAAACATAAGGTAAAAAAGTAGATTTACCTGCAGTAGCTGTGGAAACCAGGTTCCCAAACAAGTCCTCACCCTTGTAAGGCAAAACCTGCATATGCCTGTTTGAGTCGGCATCACCCGTCCATTGGCAGGTTCACAGGGCTCACCTGGCAGAAATCGCCATGGCGTTGGCTCTCGAACCCAGCAGGCCAACATCTCTCTGAGCATCTCTCATATATAGGACTGCGTCTTTAATGTGACCCAAGGTCAATAAAATGGTATCCCTATCCAGGGTATCAATGTCAGCTGACAAGGTATCTGTCCAAGCTGCTACAGCGCTACAAACCCAAGCCGACGCTATTGCCGGTCTGAGCAAGGCACCCGTATGTGTGTAAATTGACTTCAAGGTAGTTTCCTGCCTGCGATCAGCAGGATCCCTGAGGGCTGCTGTATCTGGAGACGGCAGCGCCACCTTTTTGGACAAGCGCGTTAACGCCTTGTCTACTCTGGGCGAGGATTCCCACCGTACCCTGTCCTTAGCCGGGAAAGGATACGCCATAAGAATTCTCTTGGGAATCTGCAGTTTCTTGTCTGGAGTTTCCCAAGCTTTTTCAAATAACTCATTCAGCTCATGAGATGGGGGGAAAGTTACCTCAGGTTTCTTTTCTTTAAACATGTGTACCCTCGTGTCAGGGACAGAGGGGTCATCTGTGATATGCAAAACATCTTTAATTGCAATAATCATATAATGAATACTTTTGGCCACCCTTGGGTGTAACCTCGCATCATCGTAGTCGACACTGGAGTCAGACTCCGTGTCGGTATCAGTGTCTGCTACTTGGGACAGTGGACGTTTCCGAGACCCCGAAGGGCCCTGTGACACAATTAAAGCCATGGATTGAGTCCCTGCTTTATCTCAGGACTCTGCTTTGTCCAACCTCTTATGTTATAAAGCCATATTTGCATTTAAAACATTCCACATATCCAACCAGTCAGGTGTCGGCGTTGCCGACGGAGACACCACAATCTGCTCCACCTCCTCCCTAGAAGAGCCTTCCGCTTCAGACATGCCGACACACACGTACCGACATCCCCACACACTCAGGGAAATTTCTATGTGGAGACAGTTCCCCAATAAGGCCCTTTGGAGAGACAGAGAGAGAGTATGCCAGCACACACCCAGCGCCAACTGACACTGGAAACAATTCCCAGATAAACAGCGCTTTTATATACTATATAACAATATACACTCACTGCGCCAATTATAAGTGCCCCCCCCTCTTTTTGCCCTCTGTCACTGTGTTCAGCAGGGGAGAGTCCGGGGAGCCAGCGTCTCTGCAGTGTACTGTGGAGAAAATGGCGCTGGTTAGTGCTGTGGTACCAAGCTCCGCCCCCTCAGCGGCGGGCTTCGGTCCCGCTCCAATTTACAAACACTGGCGGGGGATTGTATATCTACTGCCTCCGCAGCCTATATAATATATTAGCCAGTCCTAGAGGTTTATTATCGCTGCCCAGGGCGCCCCCCCTTGCGCCCTGCACCCATCCATGCCTGCAGTGTGTCTTGTGTGTGGGAGCAATGGCGCGAAGCATTACCGCTGCGCGTTACCTCAGAGAAGAACTGAAGTCTTCTGCCGCCTTTGAAGTCTTCTTTCTTCTAATACTCACCCGGCTTCTATCTTCCGGCTCTGCGAGGAGGACGGCGGCGCGGCTTCGGGACGAACGGCTAGGGTGAGACCTGCGTTCCGACCCTCTGGAGCTAATGGTGTCCAGTAGCCTAAGAAACAGAGCCTATCACTTAAGTAGGTCTGCTTCTCTCTCTTCAGTCCCACGATGCAGGGAGCCTGTTGCCAGCAGTGCTCCCTGAAAATAAAAAACCTAACAAAATTCTTTTTTCAGAGAAACTCAGGAGAGCTCCCCTGTAATGCACCCAGTCTCCTCTGGGCACAGGATCTAACTGAGGTCTGGAGGAGGGGCATAGAGGGAGGAGCCAGTGCACACCCATTCTAAAGTTCTTTGTAGTGCCCATGTCTCCTGCGGAGCCCATCTATACCCCATGGTCCTTACGGAGTCCCCAGCATCCTCTAGGACGTAAGAAAAATCCCACAAGCCAGGTGCGTCAGGGAGGGCGCCCTGTGCCCCCTATATGTCTCCCAATAGCGGAGTGGATCGCTGCATCGTGGCAGGTCCCTGACTGCATGGAGCCAGTCTACTCACCTCCTGGCACGGCTGCGGGCTTCCAAAGCACTACTCCCCTTTGGAGTCCCGCGGCGGAAGTCACCGACCTGGCTGCCGGCTGTACCGCCACTTTGATTCTTCTTTAAAAAAAATAAAAAAGTAACCCGGGAGCTATGTTCATTAGCTCCCCTCTAAAGAGTGCCTGAATAGAAAACTGGCGGGCCTCGGCCGAGGGCGGGGTATAGGGGAATGGAGATCGGAGGGCTGCTGGGAACAAAAGTTGTAACCCGTTGGTGCCCAGATTCCAGCCCAGGCAGCATATACCTAGCGTCATACCTGTGCCCCCTAGTGGATGAATAGATAAATAAAAAAAAAATTCATGCAATAACCCCTGCAACTCAATGGTGCAAAAAGGAGAAGGTGCCTGCTTTTACTAATTACTGATGCTGATTTATGGGATAGGGCATAGTTTGCATAGGATATTAGAGGTCATTGAGAAGTTCCATCACCATATAAAGTGTATGGGGTGATATTTTTAACTACTTTTTAGATGCCATTTTGTCCATGTGCAACTCAATTTTGTATATGTATGACCTCATTGCTTTAGTTATGTACTTTTTATTAGGAGTAGTGCTTTGCAGACATATATGCACCAGTTAAAAATATAGTCTCACGTTAAACTCCACAGCTGTCTTTCACCTTTGACCTAGTATGAAAGATATAGTGAGTGGGAAAGTGTACAAGCCTTTAGGCTGGCTGATTATAATAAATATATGTTCCTATTATCAGTATCTCAGATGGAAACTGTCTAGTAAGATGTTTGGGGTATTGTATTCGTAAGTAGCTGAAAGGGTACAGTTGTCCAGGATAACAAATTTTATGTTATACTGAATAACTACTGCACCCAGCTTCACAGACCCTGAATGTAATATCCGTTACGACAAGGATAGCGTATCCTTGCAGGTGTATAAAGCCTAGAGATTTACACATAGCAGATTAGTTCCGATCGAAGCTAGGTCTGTCTGCAGCAGACCTAGACTTCTACAAACCCACCTCAGTTTAATAAATTCAGACAGTTATTAAAGCGGTACCCTGACGGCGACTGAACTACATTATTTAAACTAGTTAAATCGATGACCATCATCTGGGACAGATCTTAAACCATCTGAGCTAAGAGCAGAGTATTCTAATTTGTTCTTGTTATTACTGTAACTGACTATAACGTGTTACTTGCATGTTTTCATTATTGTAACTTAGATAAATAAGTGCTTATCCTTTTTAATGTGTCCTGTGTCAATCTCCATATTTAACACATTGTATCCCAGAACCTGGTCGCTTGAGATTTTCAACTGACAACATAAAAGGCATAAGGTTACAGACCAAGTGATTCTGTTCTGATCACGGTAACTGCACGTAAAGAATAATAATAATAATTATTAAATAAATAAATATATATATATATATTACAAAGGAATGCATCAAAGAAAGTTTAACTATTTCTACACACATACAGATGTGTCCTCATATCTAGCCTCAATACACCATGTGCCACGAGATGCCTGGCGCGAGTGAGCTAGCAGTAGTTCTCGTGTAAAACTCTGCTAACGTAGTGTGTCTTATTTGCAAAATGTGTGTGTTATTTGCATCGCTGTGTGAATAAGACGCACAAGCAGGCACCGTTGAGCAAAATGATATGCGGCATGTGTATACTGTGAGCGTGACTTCGAATGTATCTGAATATGAAATGCTGTGTTAGTGTTTACAAGGAATTATTAATGCGAACAAGATGCATTTTCGGGGAGGAAAAATGCACAGAAGGGCTGTTTTTAACGTGACTGCACCAACAATGAGAGAGAGAGAGAGAGAGAGAGAGAGAGAGAGAGAGAGAGAGAGAGAGAGAGAGAGAGAGAGAGAGAGAGAGAGAGAGAGAGACAGACATCTATATATTCATTCTATGTTGGGCCAACTGAATTACATAATAACAACATTTGCTCATAAAATAGTGCACTTGTGACTAGGGTACATGGGATCACTGAACAGCTTCCATGTGATGCACACATGTAACCTCAGGGGCTAACCAGAAATTACATGTGCTAGCAATAAGACACTGGTGATGTATGTGCCCACATTATATTCTATTCATGTAATTGGTATCAGAAGTTGAGTGTCTAACAGGTACAGTATTATAACTGGAGTTTTGGAATGGAAACAAAAAAGCTCAGGGTTCAGTCATTTCCAAAAAACAGATGCCAAAAGAGCTCATGACCCACCCCGTGTTTAGGGAAATTATAGCTTGTACCTCAACTTCATCAGTCAGGACTGACAGGTCCTATGAAACATGAAAAACTGAACCTGTTTGAAGCTAACAGAGAGCAAGACTAATCTTCTCTTAACTGTTGTACTAAAAATACAAAACATGTTTAAGAAAATGATGAAACAAAGCTTCCTCTTTACATTCCAATCACCGGGCACTGCAAGCACACTATGTGAAATCATATAGAACCTGCTCACAGCCCATGTTTACACTGCTTGGAGAAAAAACACAGCAGATGGCAATAGACTAAAGACGGGAAAGCACAGGGAGTTGGTGTCATACCTTCCTGAACATCATTGTGGCAGAACACAACAGGAGATGGTGTGGATTCCAGCAGGCATCTATACAGATGGGAGTCAAGAGTGTAAAAAAATAAGAATTTACTCACCGGTAATTCTATTTCTCGTAGTCCGTAGTGGATGCTGGGAACTCCGTAAGGACCATGGGAATAGACGGGCTCCGCAGGAGACTGGGCACTCTAAAAGAAAGATTAGGTACTATCTAGTGTGCACTGGCTCCTCCCTCTATGCCCCTCCTCCAGACCTCAGTTAGGGAAACTGTGCCCGGAAGAGCTGACACAACAAGGAAAGGATTTGGAATCCAGGGTAAGACTCATACCAGCCACACCAATCACACCGTACAACTTGTGATAACTATACCCAGTTAACAGTATGAACAAAAACTGAGCCTCATTCAACAGATGGCTCATAACAATAACCCTTAAGTTAAGCAATAATTATATACATGTATTGCAGAGAGTCCGCACTTGGGACGGGCGCCCAGCATCCACTATGGACTACGAGAAATAGAATTACCGGTGAGTAAATTCTTGTTTTCTCTGACGTCCTAGTGGATGCTGGGAACTCCGTAAGGACCATGGGGATTATACCAAAGCTCCCAAACGGGCGGGAGAGTGCGGATGACTCTGCAGCACCGAATGAGCGAACTCAAGGTCCTCCTCAGCCAGGGTATCAAACTTGTAGAATTTAGCAAATGTGTTTGAACCCGACCAAGTAGCAGCTCGGCAAAGCTGTAAAACCGAGACCCCTCGGGCAGCCGCCCAAGAAGAGCCCACCTTCCTCGTGGAATGGGCTTTTACTTATTTAGGATGCGGCAGTCCAGCCGCAGAATGTGCCAGCTGAATCGTGCTACAGATCCAGCGAGCAATAGTCTGCTTTGAAGCAGGAGCACCCAGCTTGTTGGGTGCATGCAGGATAAATAGCGAGTCAGTTTTCCTGACTCCAGCCGTCCTGGAAACATAAATTTTCAGAACCCGGACTACGTCCAGCAACTTGGAATCCTCCAAGTCCCGAGTAGCCGCAGGCACCACAATAGGTTGGTTCAAATGAAACGCTGATACCACCTTTGGGAGAAATTGGGGACGAGTCCTCAATTCTGCCCTGTCCATATGGAAGATCAGATAGGGGCTTTTACATGACTAAGCCGCCAATTCTGACACACGCCTAGCTGAAGCTAAGGCCAACAGCATGACCACCTTCCACGTGAGATACTTTAGCTCCACGGTCTTAAGTGGCTCAAACCAGTGGGATTTCAGGAAATCCAACACAACGTTAAGATCCCAAGGTGCCACTGGAGGCACAAAAGGGGGCTGAATATGCAGCACTCCCTTAACAAACGTCTGAACTTCAGGCAGTGAAGCCAGTTCTTTTTGAAAGAAAATAGACAGGGCCGAAATCTGGACCTTTATGGACCCCAATTTTAGGCCCATAGTCACTCCTGACTGTAGGAAGTGCAGAAATCGACCCAGCTGGAATTCCTCTGTTGGGGCCTTCCTGGCCTCACACCAAGCAACATATTTCCGCCATATGCGGTGATAATGTTTTGCTGTCACATCCTTCCTAGCTTTTATCAGCGTAGGAATCACTTCATCTGGAATGCCCTTTTCCGTTAGGATCCGGCGTTCAACCGCCATGCCGTCAAACGCAGCCGCGGTAAGTCTTGGAACAGACAGGGCCCCTGCTGTAACAGGTCCTGTCTGAGAGGCAGAGGCCATGGGTCCTCTGAGATCATTTCTTGTAGTTCTGGGTACCAAGTTCTTCTTGGCCAATCCGGAACGATGAGTATTGTTCTTACTCCTCTCTTTCTTACTATCCTCAGTACCTTGGGTATGAGAGGAAGAGGAGGGAACACATAAACCGACTGGTACACCCACGGTGTCACTAGTGCGTCCACAGCTATCGCCTGAGGGTCCCTTGACCTGGCGCAATATTTTTTTTTATTTTTTTTGAGGCGGGACGCCATCATGTCCACCTGTGGCCGTTCCCAACGATTTACAATCTGTGTGAAGACTTCTGGATGAAGTCCCCACTCTCCCGGGTGGAGGTCGTGCCTGCTGAGGAAATCTGCTTCCCAGTTGTCCACTCCCGGAATGAACACTGCTGACAGTGCTAGCACGTGATTCTCCGCCCATCGAAGAATCCTTGTGGCTTCTGCCATCGCCATTCTGCTTCTTGTGCCGCCCTGGCGGTTTACATGGGTGACCGCCGTGATGTTGTTTGACTGAATCAGCACTGGTTGGTTTTGAAGCAGGGGCTCTGCTTGACTCAGGGCGTTGTAAATGGCCCTTAGTTCCAGTATATTTATGTGTAGTGAAGTCTCCTGACTTGACCACTGTCCTTGGAAGTTCCTTCCCTGAGTGACTGCCCCCCATCCTCGGAGGCTTGCATCCGTGGTCACCAGGACCCAGTCCTGTATGCCGAATCTGCCGACCTCGAGAAGATGAGCACTCTGCAGCCACCACAGCAGAGACACCCTAGCCCTCGGGGACAGGGTGATCAACCGATGCATCTGAAGATGCGATCCGGACCATTTGTCTAACAGATCCCACTGAAAGATCCTTGCATGGAACCTGCCGAAGGGAATTGCTTCGTAAGAAGCCACCATCTTTCCCAGGACTCGCGTGCAGTGATGCACCGACACCTGTTTTGGTTTCAGGAGGTCCCTGACCAGAGATGACAATTCCTGGGCCTTCTCCACCGGGAGAAACACCTTCTTCTGTTCTGTGTCCAGAATCATGCCCAGGAAAAGCAGACGCGTCGCAGGAATCAGCTGCGACTTTGGGATATTCAGAATCCAGCCGTGCTGTTGCAACACTTCCCGAGATAGTGCTACGCTGACTAACAAGTGCTCTCTGGACCTCGCCTTTATAAGGAGATCGTCCAAGTACGGGATAATTATAACTCCCTTCTTCCGAAGGAGTATCATCCTTTCGGCCATTACCTTGGTAAATACTCTCGGTGCCGTGGACAGACCAAACGGCACCGTCTGGAATTGGTAATGACAGTCCTGTACCACAAACCTGAGGTACTCCTGGTGAGGTGGGTAAATGGGGACATGCAAGTAAGCATCCTTGATGTCCAGCGACACCATAAAATCCCCCTCTTCCAGGCTTGCAATAACCGCCCTGAGCGATTCCATTTTGAACTTGAACTTCCTTATATAAGTGTTCAAGGATTTTAAATTCAGAATAGGTCTCACCGAACCGTCTGGTTTCGGTACCACAAACATTGTGGAATAGTAACCCCGTCCCTGTTGAAGGAGGGGAACCTTGATTATCACCTGCTGGAGGTACAGCTTGTGAATTGCCGCCAGTACTACCTCCCTTTCCCTGGGAGCAGCTGGCAAGGCTGATTTGAGGTAATGGCGAGGGGGAGTCGCCTCGAACTCCAGCTTGTATCCCTGAGATACAATTTGTACCGCCCAGAGATCCACCTGTGAGCGAACCCACTGGTTGCTGAAGTTCCGGAGACGCGCCCCCACCGCACCTGGCTCCGCCTGTGGAGCCCCAGCGTCATGCGGTGGACTTAGTGGAAGCGGGGGAGGATTTTTGTTCCTGGGAACTGGCTGCCTGGTGCAGCTTCTTCCCTCTACCCCTGCCTCTGGGCAGAAAGGATTCGCCTCTGACCCGCTTGCCTTTATGAGGCCGAAAGGACTGTACTTGATAATACGGTGCTTTCTTAGGCTGTGAGGGAACCGGAGGTAAAAAAGTCGACTTCCCAGCTGTTGCGGTGGATACGAGGTCCGAGAGACCGTCCCCAAACAATTCCTCACCCTTATAAGGCAAAACCTCCATGTGTTTTTTAGAATCAGCATCACCTGTCCACTGCCGAGTCCATAATACTCTCCTGGCAGAAATGGACATTGCATTAATTCTAGATGCCAGCAGGCAAATGTCCCTCTGTGCATCCCGCATATATAAGACGATGTCTTTTATATGTTCTATGGTTAGCAAAATAGTATCCCTGTCGAGGGAATCAATGTTGTCTGACAGGGTATCAGTCCATGCTGCTGCAGCACCACACATCCATGCTGAAGCAATAGCAGGTCTCGGTATAGTACCAGAGTGTGTATACACAGACTTCAGGATAGCTTCCTGCTTTCTATCAGCAGGCTCCTTTAGGGCGGCCGTATCCTGAGACGGCAGTGCCACCTTTTTTGATAAGCGTGTGAGCGCCTTGTCCACCCTAGGGGATGTTTCCCCACGTAACCTGTCCGTTGGCGGGAAAGGGTACGCCATCAGTAACCTCTTAGAAATAAACGTTATGGTAAGAACTTACCGTTGATAACGTGATTTCTCTTATGTCCACAGGTATCCACAGGATAACATTGGAATATTGTCGAGCGACAGCGAAAATGGCACCAACACGGTCACGAGCTTTCTGGCCTCCCAGGATGCATTGGGGCCTCCACTATATAGTCCCGCCCACTGACTCAGTCAGATCAGTTCTTTCCACAGCGATTATAGGCAGGAACATTAGGTAGAGACCTGTACAGGCGATAAGAACACACATGCACACCCTTCCATACAAGAAGGAAGAGGTTTTTAGTGTTTGTCTAGATCCTCAAATCAGATGCGTCCGGGTGGGATCCCTGTGGATACCTGTGGACATAAGAGAAATCACGTTATCAACGGTAAGTTCTTACCATAACGTTTATTTCTCTGGCTGGGTCCACAGGATTATCCACAGGACAACATTGGGATTCCCAAAGCCATTTTAGTGGTGGGGACGCTCCTGATTGCACAGGAGGACCTTTCGCCCGAAGTCTGCGTCATGAGAGGCAAAAGTATCCAAGGCATAATGTCTGATGAATGTGTTTATGGAAGACCATGTGGCTGCCTTACATATCTGTTCTGCTGATGCACCCTGTTGTGCTGCCCAAGAATGACCTACCTTACGTGTAGAGTGTGCAGAGACATTAGCCGGAATAGGGAGATCTGCATGAGAATAAGCTTCAGATATTACCACTCGGAGCCATCTCGCCAGCGTCTGTTTACTAGCAGGCCAACCTCTCCTATGGAATCCGTAGAGGATGAAGAGGGAATCTGTTTTCCTGATGGCACTAGTACGATCTATATAGATTTTTAAAGACCGGACCACGTCCAGTGACGCTTCTCCCGCAGATAGTCCCGATACCTGAAAAGCTGGGACTACAATCTCTTCATTCAGGTGAAACTTTGACACCACCTTTGGAAGATAACTAGATCTCGTTCTGAGAACTGCTCTGTCTGGAAAAAAACTTAGGAAAGGAGACTTACATGATAATGCTCCTAAATCTGACACTCTTCTGGCTGACGCCATTGCCAGTAAAAAAAAAGAACTTTAATCGTTAACCACTTAAGATCCGCTCTCTCAAGTGGTTCAAACAAAGGACCCTGGAGAAATTTAAGAACTAAATTCAAATCCCAGGGAGCTGCAGGAGGAACAAATGGAGGTTGAATATGTACTACTCCTTGGAAAAACGTACGTACATCCTGTAGGTCAGCAATCTTCTGCTGAAACCATACAGTCAATGCTGAGACTTGCACCCTCAAGGAAGCAACCTTCAACCCCTTATCCAATCCTGCCTGCAGAAAATCCAAAATTCTAGCTACTTTAAAGGCTCTTGGATTGTAATTTTTTCCAGAACACCAATGAATATAGGCTTGCCATATTCTATGATATACACGGGCCGAAGAAGGCTTTCTTGCTCTAAGCATGGTTTGGATTACTTGCTTTGAAAATCCTTGAGCCTCTAAGATAGAGGTTTCAACAGCCACGCCGTCAAAGACAGGCGATCCAGATGACTGTGACAACAAGGACCCTGCATTAACAGATCTGGACGTTGAGGGAGCAGTATCGGTGCTTCCACGGACATTCTCCACAGATCTGTGTACCAATGCCTTCTTGGCCAAGCTGGAGCTATTAGAATGATTGCTCCTTTTGCCTGTTTTATCTTTCTCACTACTCTGGGTAACAGAGATATTGGAGGGAACAGATATGCCAGCTGAAACCTCCATTCTACTGACAGTGCGTCTACCAGGACTGCTCCTGGGTCCCTTGTTCTTGATCCGTACCTCGGAACTTTGTTGTTTAGACGAGACGCCATAAGGTCCATCTCCGGTAGACCCCATCTGTTCACCAGTGTCTGAAACACTTCTGGGTGTAGTGCCCATTCGGTTTCCTGAATGGTGTGCCGACTGAGAAAATCCGCTTCCCAATTTAGTACATCCGGGACAAATACTGCTGACAATGCTGGGAGATGGAGTTCTGCCCACTTTAGAATGGGAGTTACTTCCTCCATCAGACTCTTGCTGTGAGTCCCTCCTTGATGATTTAGGTATGCTACTGCCGTCGCATTGTCTGAGCGGATCTGGACTGGTCTTCCTTGTAGATTGTCCTTTGCCTGAACTAGGGCCAAGTAAATGGCTCTTATTTCTAACAGATTTATCGGCAGGCGACTTTCCCTTGCGGTCCATTTTCCCTGGAACCATAGGCTTCCGAGTACCGCCCCCCAACCTTGCAGGCTGGCATCTGTCGTCAGGACTTGCCACTCTTTTATCCAAAAGGGTCTCCCCTTGTTTAAATGGTCTGTCTGTAGCCACCATGCTAGAGACCTTTTTACATTTACTGGAATCTTTATCATCTGCTTCTTTATTGTTTGATGATTTCCGTTTCATTTTGTCAAAATGAGATGCTGCAATGGTCTGGAGTGGAATTGCGCATATTCCACCATGTCGAACGTTGATACCATCAGACCCAACAGTAGCATTGCTGCATGGACTGACATTGTCTGGGCTTGCAACGCTTCCTGAGCCATGACCTGCACCTTGACTATTTTCTTCTCTGGTAAGAGAACTCTCTGTAGGTCTGAATCCAATATGGCTCCCAAATGAACCATCCGCTGTGATGGATTCAGGGACGACTTCTCCCAATTTATGAGCCACCCGTGTCTCTGTAAACAAACTATCGTCTGTTGGAGATGGCTCAACAGTAAATCTTGCGACTGTGCTAAGATTAATAGGTCGTCTAGGTATGGGAATATCCTTATCCCTTGTTTGCGCAGACAAGCTGCCATAACCACCATGATCTTGGTAAACACCCTGGGTGCTGTAGCTAGCCCGAAGGGCAGAGCTTGGAACTGGAAGTGTTCCTTGAGGATGGCAAACCTGAGGTAACACTGATGTGATAGTGCTATAGGCACATGTAGGTAAGTATCCCGCACATCCAGAGATACCATATAGTCTCCCGGTTCCATAGCCAACATTATGGAGCGTAACGTCTCCATGTGGAACTTCGGGATCCATATGTAATTGTTCAACATCTTCAGATTTAGAATTGGTCGATATGACCCATTTGGTTTCTGGATTAGAAACAGATTGGAGTAATACCCCTGTCCCTTTTGTGATGGAGGTACTGGGACAATCACACCTGACTGCAGTAATTTTTGGACTGCTTCTTGCAGGGCATTGGCCTTCGACTCTATACGAGACGGGCTGGTGCAAAAAAAATCTTTGAGGAGGCTGCCTCCTGAATGGGAACCCATACCCCTGAGATACTACCTTCTGCACCCAGGTGCCAGCGAAATGAGCGAAATTTTAAACCCTTGGACTTAGGGTTGTAGGTAGCCGGAAATCTGACCTTCTTCGATTCAGCCTCTGACTCTAGGATATCCGATAAAGGTTTTCCAAATAATATATTACCCACGAAAGGCAATGCTTCCAATTCCTTCTTGGACTCCGCATCTGCCTTCCAGGTCCGTAGCCAGACTGCTCTGCGAGCGACTACTGCCAGGGCTGAAGCTTTAGAAGCAACAGTGCCTACATCAATGGCTGCTTCTTCTAAATACTGGGCAGATTGTCTTAAACGGCAAAGACGATCCTCTTGCTCCCTAGTAGGAGAGGGGATGTCATTCTCTAGTTCCTCTATCCATTCGCCCATTGCCTTTGCTACCCAGGCCGAAGCCATAGCAGGTCTTACCACTGCACCCACAAGAGAAAAAATATTTTTCAATAGGCTCTCTACCCTCCTGTCTGTGACATCATTCAAAGAGGTAGATGACAGTGGCAAAGCAGATTTGTGCACTAGTCGCAGAACATGTGCATCTACTTTTGGAGGAACTTCTCTCTTCGAACAATCTCCAGCAGGAAATGGATAATAAGAATCCCATCTCCTAGGAATCTTATACTTTTTACCGGGCGCTGCCCAAGACTCATCCATCATTTCCGTCAACTCCTCTGACGCTGGAAATTCAGCTTTCACTGACTTTGTTCGTTTGAATACAGGTGCTTTTGCTTTTAACGCTGTCTTGGCTGGTTCTTCCAGAGAAAGCACAGCCTTTACTGCATTAATGAGTTCAGCTACATCATCTGAACTAAAGCTCTGCGACTGATCATCATACGGAGTTGAATCTATTGTTTCCGCATCATCATCCGATGTATCCTCTTGTGTAGTCTGCCATACAGACGTATCTGTCTTAGTCTTACCTACCCCTTGGTTGCTTGTAGAGGCTACTGGAACCAAACCATAGGAAGGGAGCTGCATGTATGGGTTCATAGTGTAACCTAACCCTTGAGGTGGTGCTACTGGAGCTAACCTGTCCGCTATTGAAGACAGTCTTTGCGAACATATTCCATGGTGGCTCTACTGGAGGTTGAACTAACTCCTGTTTTTTACTTAGCTGAAAAGCGAAACAGTTTGCACACAAACCCTCATAAGTGACCAATTGAATCATATCAATTACCCCTGACTTACAAGATAAGCATGTTAGGGCTGTAGGAGTGCTTGACAAATTCTCCTCATCACTTTTGCCGCTCACAGACATTTTTTCTGATATTGACTACACAATTTTGTGACTGAACCACACCCTATAATCAGTATATAGAGGTGAAATCAATCTGACCACAGTGCACCTGATTTGAGGGTCAGAACAGGACTGACATTACACAAAAAAGTTAGCACACATACTAGCAGTCAGTCACATGTTAAAGCATTAGACATTGTCATATGAGAATACAACCTCCATAATAACTTATACATAAGTAGGAAAATTGTACTTCTGTTTAACTGGTTCTTTTTCAACATAACATGCAGAAAACACAGTAATATACAGGTCTCATATGCAATAGGTACTAAAAATTAACAGTGCACACTAAGAAGTAGAAGGAATTTTTAGTACTGTATACCCTGCCTCCAGGGAGCGGGATACAGGGAGACTCACCACACTTCCATATCCAAGCAAAGACGCTCGATAGACGCTGAGTGGATTCAGACGCTACTGGTGTACACTGCCGCTCTTGGTAACTGATAACGGACACGGACGCTCACCAACGGACACGGACGCTGAGCGACTCCACGTGCATGCAGACACTAAAGGCCTGCGACTCGGTCTGGGCGGGTTTATGGCCCTCATTCCGAGTTGTTCGCTCGGTATTTTTCATCGCATCGCAGTGAAAATCCGCTTAGTACGCATGCGCAATGTTCGCACTGCGACTGCGCCAAGTAACTTTACTATGAAGAAAGTATTTTTACTCACGGCTTTTTCTTCGCTCCGGCGATCGTAATGTGATTGACAGGAAATGGGTGTTACTGGGCGGAAACACGGCGTTTCAGGGGCGTGTGGCTGAAAACGCTACCGTTTCCGGAAAAAACGCAGGAGTGTCCGGAGAAACGGTGGGAGTGCCTGGGCGAACGCTGGGTGTGTTTGTGACGTCAACCAGGAACGACAAGCACTGAACTGATCGCACAGGCAGAGTAAGTCTGGAGCTACTCTGAAACTGCTAAGTAGTTAGTAATCGCAATATTGCGAATACATCGGTCGCAATTTTAAGAAGCTAAGATTCACTCCCAGTAGGCGGCGGCTTAGCGTGTGTAACTCTGCTAAATTCGCCTTGCGACCGATCAACTCGGAATGAGGGCCAATATCCAGTGTACACAACCGCAGCGTCTAAGCTGCGACAGAGTACCCTCGTGGTAGCGTCTGAGCCGGAAGTGAGGTCATTCAGTTCATGAAACGAGAGACCCGCGGGAACTGGCAATGAACTCGGAGGAGGGACGGCCAGGAGAGCGTCTGAAACCCCCTGTTGACTTAAACTCCCAGGATTGCGGCCTCACCTAGTCCTGGCGCCTATGATCCCCGGAGCGTAGCGCTGTCACACTCGAGATGTTCGGCGCATCAACACGCTGTTTGTAGTCTCCACCAAATCAGCGTAGCTGTGTCCTGACCCCTCTAGTAAGAGGAAGTCCATATACTCACTGTCTCCCCATGCTCCGGCCACAGCCTGGTAACGTCTGCTGGACCTGCTAGAACATCCGACACAGACGCCCGTCGAGACAGCACTGTACCGTGAAGGTAAGCGTTGTTGCGACCCGGTGGGGAGTTGTTGGAGCGACTTTTTCTAATACACGTTTAAGACGCTGTTAAGAGAAGTCGCTCAAACCAAAACAGTAAGTCTATAAAAATAAAGTAATGAAAACTTGAGGCTGCTTTCACAGCAGCCCTGTGACCATGCGGCTTCCTGCCGCACCAAGCAAAAAACTGATCTGACTGAGTCAGTGGGCGGGACTATATAGTGGAGGCCCCAATGCATCCTGGGAGGCGAGAAAGCTCGTGACCGTGTTGGTGCCATTTTCGCTGTCGCTCGACAATATCCCAATGTTATCCTGTGGATAATCCTGTGGACCCAGCCAGAGAAATCACTAGTTTCTTATCAGGGGTACTCCACGCTTCTTCACACAATTCATTTAATTCATCAGATGGGGGAAAAGTCACTGGCTACTTTTTCTCCCCAAACATAATACCCTTCTTGGTAGCAACCGGGTTAACATCAGAAATGTGCAATACATTTTTCATTGCAGTAATCATGCATCGGATGGCCTTTGTAGACTGTACATTTGTCTCATCCTCATCTACACTGGAGTCAGACTCCGTGTCGACATCTGTGTCTACCATCTGAGCTAGCGGGCGTTTATGAGCCCCTGATGGCCTCTGAGATGCCTGGGCAGGCGCAGGCTGAGATCCCGGCTGTCCCAAGGCTGCTGCGTCATCGAACCTTTTATGTAAGGAGTTGACACTGTCGGTTAAGACCTTCCACATATCCATCCAATCCGGTGTCGGCCCCGTCGGGGGCGACACCACACTTATCTGCCCCTGCTCCGCCTCCACGTAACCCTCCTCATCAAACATGTCGACACAGCCGTACCGACACACCGCACACACACAGGGAATGCTCTGACTGAGGACAGGAGCCCACAAAGTCCTTTGGGGAGACAGAGAGAGAGTATGCCAGCACACACCACAGCGCTATATAACACAGGGATTTACACTATAATGAGTGATTTTTCCCAATAGCTGCTTATTATCTTATTTGCGCCTAAATTTATGTGCCCCCCACTCTCTTTTTTACCCTTCTTGTATCAGGATACTGCAGGGGAGAGCCTGGGGAGCGTCCTTCCAGCGGAGCTGTGAAGAGAAAATGGTGCTGGTGTGCTGAGGAAGAAGGCCCCGCCCCCTCAGCGGCGGGCTTCTCCCGCGTTTTGTATAAGTTAATGGCGGGGTTTTTTACACATATACAGTTTTCCAGACTGTATTATGTGTATTTAGTGCCAAAAGGTATTATAATTGCTGCGCAGGCCCCCCCCCCCCCCAGCGCCCTGCACCCAACAGTGACCGGAGCGTGTGGTGTGCTGTGGGAGCAATGGCGCACAGCTGCGGTGCTGTGCGCTACCTTAATGAAGACAGGAGTCTTCAGCCGCCGTTTTCGTCTTCTCTCTTCTGCAAGGGGGACGGCGGCGCGGCTCCGGGAACGGACGATCGAGGTCAGGCCCTGTGTTCGAACCCTCTGGAGCTAATGGTGTCCAGTAGCCTAAGAAGCACAAGCTAGCTGCAAGCAGGTAGGTTTGCTTCTCTCCCCTCAGTCCCTCGTAGCAGTGAGTCTGTTGCCAGCAGATCTCACTGAAAATAAAAAACCTAACAAATACTTTCTTTTCTAGCAAGCTCAGGAGAGCCCACTAGGAGCACCCAGCTCTGGCCGGGCACAGATTCTAACTGAGGTCTGGAGGAGGGGCATAGAGGGAGGAGCCAGTGCACACCAGATAGTACCTAATCTTTCTTTTAGAGTGCCCAGTCTCCTGCGGAGCCCGTCTATTCCCATGGTCCTTACGGAGTTCCCAGCATCCACTAGGACGTCAGAGAAATAACTAATATAACTAGGGACATAAGTGATAAAACATATACAGTACTTATTAAAGCAAATACGGGCTGGTACAAGGTATTGAAGCACAAATAATTATCATTATTAAAAATACCCTTCACTGCTACCTCCACATCCCCCCTTTAAGTCTTTATTAGTCACGCACAAACAGTACTGTAATAAACGCAAGCTTAGAAACTGTCATCATAAAAAGGAATGTAGATCGCAACCACACTGATATAAGAGCGGTCTTACCTCAGACTTTGCATTTCTTCCTCCAAATTAAAACTCTTCAGCTTGTTGAACTTCTCCACAAGAGCAGGTTGTGTAAAGGAGAGAGAGGAAATCTGAGTCATGTACCTAGAAAGGAATACAAGGCAGAACATGCATATTACAAAACTGCACAACACAGAAGAAACACAGACTGGAGGTGCTGTGGGGAAAGAAACACAAGCGGGTGAAAGGCTGATTGAGGAGCATAGCCTGCGATTCCCTCTGAGTGGGTGTTTACTACTTTAGGCATTTAGTATGAGTGACCGGCGGCGGCGGGATCCCAGCTGCTGGATGGCCGGCGTAGGGCTGAGCGGAACAAAGCCCCTTGCGGGCTCAGTGGCTCGCCACAGCTTATTTTCCCACTCTATGAGTGTCGTGGACACCCACGAGTGGGAATAG
Source organism: Pseudophryne corroboree (assembly GCF_028390025.1). NCBI lineage: Eukaryota > Metazoa > Chordata > Amphibia > Anura > Myobatrachidae > Pseudophryne > Pseudophryne corroboree. Next base: position 357,352,426 of record NC_086449.1, read on the forward strand.
TCCATATTGGTTGACATGCCAACCATATGGATTTTCAGATGCAGAGATCCCGGCATCTGTATTGTGAGACTGCCGGTCACATAAACGTAACTCTACTTTAGAACTACATTTATTTTAAATCACTGTCTTTTAAAAAGTTAAATGCTATACAAATACAAACACAATTCCTCAGCATGTGCGGATGCGGTTTACATTATGTCATTGGTGAAAACAGCCACTACTAAATTCAGTGGGAAAATCTAGTTCTCGTTGCAAAATAGTTGTTCAGTTGCCAGTAATGATCTCACTGATGTGTCATGGCAGTAAATATTGCAATAATGTGATACTGAAAGTCAGGACAATTGGTGAAGCAATATTTATTATGGAGTCACAAGGAGGTGAGAAGAGTGTGTATACATTTTGCAATGCTCAAGAACTTACTTCTCCATAGTCCTGAACAACCACACTGGTTCCTTGTTGAAAGGCATCTCCATCTTGTGGAATCTGGCCAACTTTTCTGCTATCTCACTGGACACATCTGGGACACTAAGATCGGAAGTCGCCAGTCGCCGGCTCTGGATACAGGGAAATACAAACAAGGGCAATAAAAGATCATGTTCAAGGGTTTATTTTTCCAGTAAACAAAATAACATCCCCATTTTCTAGACAGTTTCTCCACTTCCATGCTTCTAGTTATTATTTTCCTGTCGTCATAACCATATACATTTATTATCGCCACATACAGCCCACTATCTTGGGGTGCAGAATTCTAGAATTCTTTATTTTGAATAGTCATCCAAAATAGGAGTAAATACAGAAAAAAGGACAACAAGATCCCATGGAAACAGAATTCAAGAGGAAACATCATTCGTTGCAACTGGGGTCCACTTATGAGGGTAGTGCTCAGACAAGGAAAGGGACAGAAGTCTACACTCTACAAACAATCAAGGGGGGAATTCAATTGTTTAATCGCACCCGATCTCCCATCTAAAGTCACGCTGATCGCACCCATACGAGTCAGGTTTAGGCGCATAAAGTGCCAAAACGTATGGGCGAAATGCGCATTTCAGCTCACCACCTCCGTGGCAGCAAGCTAAAATTAAGTTATCGCGCCCGTCGGCAGCAATATTCGAACAGCTGCTGGCAGGCAGGTTCAGGACCCGCATAAAGAATTTAATCTCGTCCAAGGAGCCCAAACTTGGGTATAAACAGATATCCATCTGTGGAGATACAAAATATGATCATTCTCATACATTTACTTTGCTGCTGTAGTTGAATACAAAAGCAGAGGTTGGCATTATATTCAAAAATAGGATTTTAAATACCTACCGGTAAATCCTTTTCTCGTAGTCCATAAGGGATATTGGGGGAAACTAGTACGATGGGGTATAGACGGGATCCAAAAGGAGCCAGTGCACTTTAAATTTCTTCAACTGGGTGTGCTGGCTCCTCCCTCTATGCCCCCACCCACAGGCAGTTATAGGTAAAACAGTGCCTGAAGGAGAAATGACATACTTGAAAGAAGGAACATAACGAGAGGTGTGGTGAGATTTATACACCAGCACACCATAATATAACTGGGCCAGCAACTACTGACAACATAAACAGCAACAGCTGAACAGATAACACGCAACAGAGAACCTGCAGAAAGTCACCGCAGAGAGGCAGGCGCCCTATATCCCTTATGGAATAGGAGAAAAGGAATTACCGGTAGGTATTAAAAATCCTATTTTCTCTAGCATCCATAAGGGGTATTGGGGACACATTAATACGATGGGGATGTCCCAAAGTTTCCAGAACGTGCAGAGACATCTGCAGCACCACCTGCCCAAACTGGGTATCCTCTTTGGCCAGGGCATCAAACTTGTAGAACTTCACAAAGGTGTTCTCCCTCGACCAGGTATCCGCTCGGCACAGTTACAGGGCCGAGACTCCACGGGCAGCCGGAAGACCCCACAGATTTTGTAGAGTGGGCCTTCAGAGACTGTGGAACAGGTACGGCTGCCAACACATAGGCTTGCTGAATAGTGAGCCGAAGCCAACGAGCAATGGACTGCTTTGAAACAGGGCAACTCTTTTTCTGTGCATCATATAGTACGAACAAGGAATCAGTCTTTCTGACCCGAGCCGTCCTCTTGACATAGATCTTCAATGCTCGCACAGCATCCAATGCCTCCGGAGGGGCAGAAGCGCCAGAACTTGACGGGATCACAATAGGTTGATTCAAGTGGAACGCAGAAATGACCTTTGGCGGGAACTGCTGCCTAGTCCCGAGCTCCGCTCTGTCCTCGTAAAAGACCAAGTATGGACTTTTATACGATAAGGCCCCCAATTCTGAGACACGTCTAGCAGAAACCAGGGCCAGTAACATCACCGTCTTCCACGTGAGGTTCTTGTCCTCTACCGTCATCAGCGGTTCAAACCAGGAGGACTGTAGAAATCGTAATACCACATCCACATCTCAAGGTGCCGTAGGCGGCACAAACGGAGGTTGGATGTGAAGCACCCCTTGCAAGAAGGTCTGAACTTCAGGCAGTAGAGCAAACTTCTTTTGGAAGAAGATTAAAAGAGCTGAAATCTGAACTTTAATGGATCCCAGATGTAAGCCTTGATCCACTCCAGCCTGCAGGAAACGAAGAAATCTTCCCTAGTGAAATGCGGCAGCTGGATATGTGCATTCCTCGCACCAGGAGACATATCTCCGCCAGATATTACGATAGTGTTTTGACGTCACAAATTTCCTGGCTTGCACCATAGTGGCAATGACCTTTTTGGAAAGTCCCTTGTGAGCTAGGATGTTCCGCTCAACCTCCATGCCGTCAAACGAAGCCTCCGTAAGTCAAGGTAGACGAAAGGTCCTTGTTAAAGAAGATCTCTTCTGAGTGGTAGAGGCAAAGGGTCTTCGACGGACATGTCCAGAATATCCACGTACCACGCTCTGCAGGGCCAATCCGAGGCAAGCTGAATTGCTTGTACCCCTTGATGCCGGATCCTCTTGAGCAGCGTCGACGTCAGTGCATCCACTGCGCACACCTGAGGGTCTCTGGTTCGCGAGCAATAGCAGCAAAGTATCTTATTGAGGCGAGACGCCATCATGTTGACTCAGGAAGTCTGCTTCCAGTTGTCTACTCCCGGAATGAAGATTGCGGACAGTGCTATTGCATTTTTTTCTGACCAGGAGTATTCTTGATACTTCTCGCATGCAGGCCTTGCATTTTGTCCCTCCTTGTCGATCGATGTACGCCACAGCCGTGGCGTTGTCCGACTGGACCTGGATTGCCTGATCCCGGAGCAGAAGGGAGGCCTGAATCAGAGCATTGTAGATGACCCGAAGTTCCAGGATGTTGTTGAAGTAGGGCCTCTTGGGCAGACCGCCTGCCCTGAAACTGCACCCCTTGGGTGACAGCCCCTCAGACTCACATCCGTCGTGAGGAGAATCCAATCCTGAATACCGAAGCGTCGACCTTCCCGGAGATTGGAAGACTGCAGCCATCACAGGAGTGAAATCCTGGCCTGGGGTGACAGTTACATCACCCGGTGCATCTGAAGATGGGAACCGGACTATTTGTTCAGGATGTCCAACTAAAAGGGTCTGGCATGGAATCTTCCATACTGAATGGCCTTGTACGAGGCTACCATCTTTCCCAACAATCTTATGCAAATATGATTGGAAACTCAAGTCTGTCGGAGAACCATGCTAACCATTTCCTGGAAAGTTCTCACTTTGTCCTCTGGGAGGAACACTTTCTGTGCTACAGTATCCAGTATCATTCCCAGAAACCGGAGCCTCTGAGATGGCTCCAGGTGGGACTTTTGTAGATTGAGGATCCACCCGTGGTGTGACAGAAGTTGGATAGTGCGATCTATATGGAGCAGTAGGAGCTCCCTGGAAATCGCCTTTATCAGGAGATCATCCAGGTAAGGGACCACGTTGTCCCCCTGGACCCTGAGCTGGAACATCATTTCCGCCATCACCTTCGTGAACACCCTCGGAGTGGTAGACAGGCCAAAGGGTAACATCTTGAACTGGTAGTAATCGATCAGCACAGCGAACCTCAGATAGACCTGATGAGGAGGCCAAATTGGGATATGGAGGTAGGCGTCCTTGATATCCAGGGACACTAGGAATTCCTGAAGTTCCAGGCCTGCGATCACTGCTCTCAAATATTCCATCTTGAATTTGAAAACCTTTAGGTAAGGATTCAAGGACTTCAGATTCAAAATTGGCCTCACAGACTCGTCTGGTTTTGGCACAACTAACAGACTGGAGTAGTAACCTTGTCCTTGCTGTTGCAGGGGTACTGGAACAATGACTTGGGACTGGACCAACTTTGTGATGGCCTGTAGTAGCATAACACGCATATTTTCCAAAGCTGGTAAGCTTGATTTGAAAAATCGTTGGGGAGGAACACAGTCAAACTGCGGCTTGTAACCCTGAGAAATTAGGTCCCTAACCCAGGCGTCCTGGCAGGAACTTTCCCAGATGTGGCTGAAGTGACGTAACCGGGCTCCACCTCAAGATTCTCCCAGGGTGGACGGGCACCGTCATGCTGAGGTTTTTGCGGAAGCTGAACTGGTGCTCTGTTCTTGAAAGCCGGTAACGACTGGTTTCTTAGGTTTACCCCTGGTGCCTCTTGCTGCATTTGGTGCACCCCTGGCCCTAGATCGAAATCTGGTTGACCGAAAGGACTAAGTAGACGGTCCCGGGTAGGTACATCTAGCAGGCGGAGCCCCCAAGGGAAGAAACGCGGATTTCCCAGCAGTAACTTTGGAGATCCATGCGTCCAATTCGCCTCCGAAGAGACTCCACAAAGGGAAGAGATTCCACATTGCGTTTGGAGTCAGCGTCTGCAATCCACTGGCGCAACCATATGGCTCTGCGCGCAGACACAGCCATAGAAGTGGTCCTAGCGTTAATATTGCCAATCTCCTTTAGGGAGTCACAGAGCACTCTTGGCGTGTCTTGAATGTGTTTTAGGAAAGTCACCATAGTAACCAGGGTCATGTCACCCGAGAGACCCTCCTGAATTTGAGTAGCCCAGGAGTGAATTGCATGGGTCATCCAGCAACCTGCAATGACCGGTCTTTGAGCTACACCTGCAGCAATGTAGATAGATTTCAGTGTGGTCTCAATTTTTCTATTCCCCCGGGTTCTTTACTATAAAGGAGCCCGGAGCCAGGAGCACCGCCTTGAGACATCTACATGCGGAGATTCCTCCCAGAATTTTCTGCCCTCAGGGGCAAAGGTGAATGTATGCAAAAACCATTTTGACACCTGATACTTCTTATCTGGATTTTTCCAGTCAGTTTGTCTTGTGGGAGGAAAAAATAAGAATTTACTTACCGATAATTCTATTTCTCGTAGTCCGTAGTGGATGCTGGGAACTCCGTAAGGACCATGGGGAATAGCGGCTCCGCAGGAGACTGGGCACAAAAGAAAAGCTTTAGGACTACCTGGTGTGCACTGGCTCCTCCCCCTATGACCCTCCTCCAAGCCTCAGTTAGGATACTGTGCCCGGACGAGCGTACACAATAAGGAAGGATTTTGAATCCCGGGTAAGACTCATACCAGCCACACCAATCACACCGTACAACTTGTGATATGAACCCAGTTAACAGCATGATAACAGAGGAGCCTCTGGATAGATGGCTCACAACAACAATAACCCGAATTGTTAACAATAACTATGTACAAGTATTGCAGATAATCCGCACTTGGGATGGGCGCCCAGCATCCACTACGGACTACGAGAAATAGAATTATCGGTAAGTAAATTCTTATTTTCTCTGACGTCCTAGTGGATGCTGGGAACTCCGTAAGGACCATGGGGATTATACCAAAGCTCCCAAACGGGCGGGAGAGTGCGGATGACTCTGCAGCACCGAATGAGAGAACTCAAGGTCCTCCTCAGCCAGAGTGTCAAATTTGTAAAATTTTACAAAGGTATTTGACCCTGACCAAGTAGCAGCTCGGCAAAGTTGTAACGCCGAGACCCCTCGGGCAGCCGCCCAGGATGAGCCCACCTTCCTTGTGGAGTGGGCATTTACAGATTTTGGCTGTGGCAGGCCTGCCACAGAATGCGCAAGCTGAATTGTATTACAGATCCAGCGCGCAATGGTCTGCTTAGAAGCAGGAGCACCCAGCTTGTTGGGTGCGTACAGGATAAACAGCGAGTCAGATTTTCTGACTCCAGCCGTCCTGGAAACATATATTTTCAGGGCCCTGACAACGTCTAGCAACTTGGAGTCCTCCAAATTCCTAGTAGCTGCAGGCACCACAATAGGCTGGTTCAGGTGAAACGCTGACACCACCTTAGGGAGAAACTGAGGACGAGTCCTCAATTCCGCCCTGCCCGAATGGAAAATCAGATAAGGGCTTTTACAGGATAAAGCCGCCAATTCTGACACGCGCCTGGCCGAAGCCAGGGCCAACAGCATGACCACTTTCCATGTGAGATATTTTAAATCCACAGATTTAAGCGGTTCAAACCAATGTGATTTGAGGAACCCCAAAACTACATTGAGATCCCAAGGTGCCACTGGAGGCACAAAAGGAGGCTGTATATGCAGCACCCCCTTGACAAATGTCTGAACTTCAGGAACTGAAGCCAGTTCTTTCTGGAAGAAAATCGACAGGGCCGAAATCTGAACCTTAATGGATCCCAATTTGAGGCCCATAGACACTCCTGTTTGCAGGAAATGCAGGAATCGACCTAGTTGAAATTCCTCCATTGGGGCCTTCCTGGCCTCGCACCACGCAACATATTTTCGCCAAATGCGGTGATAATGCTTTGCGGTTACATCCTTCCTGGCTTTGATCAGGGTAGGGATGACTTCCTCCGGAATGCCTTTTTCCTTCAGGATCCGGCGTTCAACCGCCATGCCGTCAAACGCAGCCGCGGTAAGTCTTGGAACAGACAGGGTCCTTGCTGGAGCAGGTCCCTCCTTAGAGGTAGAGGCCATGGGTCCTCTGTGAGCATCTCTTGAAGTTCCGGGTACCAAGTCCTTCTTGGCCAATCCGGAGCCACGAGTATAGTTCTTACTCCTCTCCGTCTTATAATTCTCAATACCTTGGGTATGAGAGGCAGAGGAGGGAACACATACACTGACTGGTACACCCACGGTGTTACCAGAGCGTCCACAGCTATTGCCTGAGGGTCTCGTGACCTGGCGCAATACCTGTCCACCTTTGGTTTTTCCCAACGGTTTACAATCATGTGGAAGACTTCTGGGTGAAGTCCCCACTCTCCCGGGTGGAGGTCGTGCCTGCTGAGGAAGTCTGCTTCCCAGTTGTCCACTCCCGGAATGAACACTGCTGACAGTGCTATCACATGATTTTCCGCCCAGCGAAGAATCCTTGCAGCTTCTGCCATTGCCCTCCTGCTTCTTGTGCCGCCCTGTCTGTTTACGTGGGCGACTGCCGTGATGTTGTCCGACTGGATCAGCACCGGCCAATCCTGAATGCCGAATCTGCGGCCCTCTAGAAGATGAGCACTCTGCAACCACCACAGGAGAGAAACCCTTGTCCTTGGTGACAGGGTTATCCGCCGATGCATCTGAAGATGCGATCCGGACCATTTGTCCAGCAGGTCCCACTGGAATGTTCTTGCGTGGAATCTGCCGAATGGGATTGCTTCGTAAGAAGCCACCATTTTTCCCAGGACCCTTGTGCATTGATGCACTGAGACTTGGCCTGGTTTTAGGAGGCTTCTGACTAGCTCGGATAACTCCCTGGCTTTCTCCTCCGGGAGAAACACCTTTTTCTGGACTGTGTCCAGGATCATCCCTAGGAATAGAAGACGTGTCGTCGGGATCAGCTGCGATTTTGGGATATTGAGAATCCAACCGTGCTGCCGCAACACTACTTGAGATAGTGCTACCCCGACTACCAACTGTTCCCTGGATCTTGCCCTTATCAGGAGATCGTCCAAGTAAGGGATAATTAAAACTCCTTTCCTTCGGAGGAGTATCATCATTTCGGCCATTACTTTGGTAAAGACCCGGGGTGCCGTGGACAATCCAAACGGCAGCGTCTGAAACTGATAGTGGCAGTTCTGTACCACAAACCTGAAGTACCCTTGGTGAGAAGGGTAAATTGGGACATGGAGGTAAGCATCCTTGATGTCCAGAGACACCATATAATCCCCTTCTTCCAGGTTCGCAATCACCGCTCTGAGTGACTCCATCTTGAATTTGAACCTCTGTATGTAAGTGTTCAAGGATTTCAGATTTAAAATAGGTCTCACCGAGCCGTCCGGCTTCGGTACCACAAACAGCGTGGAATAATACCCCTTTCACTGTTGCAGGAGGGGTACCTTGATTATCACCTGCTGAGAATACAGCTTGTGAATGGCTTCCAGTACCGCCTCCCTGTCGGAGGGAGACGTCGGTAAAGCAGACTTTAGGAAACGGCGAGGGGGAGACGTCTCGAATTCCAATTTGTACCCCTGAGATACCACCTGAAGGATCCAGGGGTCCACTTGTGAGTGAGCCCACTGCGCGCTGAAATTCTTGAGACGGGCCCCCACCGTGCCTGAGTCCGCTTGTAAAGCCCCATCGTCATGCTGAGGACTTGGCAGAAGCGGGAGAGGGCTTCTGTTCCTGGGAACTGGCTGTTTGCTGCAGCCTTTTTCCTCTCCCTCTGCCACGAGGCAGAAAAGAGGAGCCTTTTGCCCGCTTGCCCTTATGGGGCCGAAAGGACTGCGCCTGATAATACGGCGTCTTCTTATGTTGAGAGGCTACCTGGGGTAAAAATGTGGATTTCCCAGCCGTTGCCGTGGCCACTAGGTCTGATAGACCTACCCCAAATAACTCCTCCCCTTTATAAGGCAATACTTCCATATGCCTTTTGGAATCCGCATCACCTGACCACTGCCACGTCCATAACCCTCTTCTGGCAGAAATGGACAGCGCACTTACTCTTGATGCCAGTCGGCAAATATCCCTCTGTGCATCACGCATATATAAAAATGCATCTTTTAAATGCTCTATAGTCAGTAATATACTGTCCCTATCTAGGGTATCAATATTTTCAGTCAGGGAATCCGACCAAGCCACCCCAGCACTGCACATCCAGGCTGAGGCGATTGCTGGTCGCAGTATAACACCCGTGTGAGTGTATATACATTTTAGGATATTCTCCTGCTTTCTGTCAGCAGGTTCCTTTAGGGCAGCCGTATCAGGAGACGGTAGTGCCACCTGTTTAGACAAGCGTGTGAGCGCTTTATCCACCCTAGGGGATGTTTCCCAACGTGCCCTATCCTCTGGCGGGAAGGGGTATGATGCCAATAACCTTTTAGGAATTATCAGTTTTTTATCGGGGGAAACCCACGCTTCATCACACACTTCACTTAATTCTTCAGATGCAGGAAAAACTATAGGTAGTTTTTTCTCACCAAACATAATACCCTTTTTAGTGGTACTTGTACTATCAGAAATGTGTAAAACATTTTTCATTGCCTCAATCATGTAACGTGTGGCCCTACTGGAAGTCACATTCGTCTCTTCATCGTCGACACTGGAGTCAGTATCCGTGTCGGCGTCTGTATCTGCCATCTGAGGTAACGGGCGTTTTAGAGCCCCTGGACAGGCACAAGCTGAGTAGCCGGCTGTCTCATGTCATCAACCGTCTTTTGTAAAGAGCTGACACTGTCACGTAATTCCTTCCATAAGCCCATCCACTCAGGTGTCGACTCCCTAGGGGGTGACATCTCCATTACAGGCAATTGCTCCGCCTCCACATCATTTTCCTCCTCATACATGTCGACACAATCGTACCGACACACAGCACACACACAGGGAATGCTCTGATAGAGGACAGGACCCCACTAGCCCTTTGGGGAGACAGAGGGAGAGTATGCCAGCACACACCAGAGCGCTATATATATATATACTGGGATAACACTATACAGAGTGTTTTTCCCCTTATAGCTGCTGTTTATATTATTACTGCGCCTAATTAGTGCCCCCCCCCCCTCTTGTTTTACCCTTTTCTGTAGTGCAGGACTGCAGGGGAGAGTCAGGGAGACGTCCTTCCAGCGGAGCTGTGAGGGAAAATGGCGCCAGTGTGCTGAGGAGATAGGCTCCGCCCCCTTCTCGGCTGACTTTTCTCCCGCTTTTTTCTGGAATCTGGCAGGGGTTAATATACATCCATATAGCCCTGGGGGTTATATGTGATGTATTTTTGCCAGCCAAGGTGTTTTTATTGCTGCTCAGGGCGCCCCCCCCCCAGCACCCTGCACCCATCAGTGACCGCAGTGTGAGGTGTGCATGAGGAGCAATGGCGCACAGCTGCAGTGCTGTGCGCTACCTTGTTGAAGACTGATGTCTTCTGCCGCCGATTTTCCGGACCTCTTCTTGCTTCTGGCTCTGTAAGGGGGCCGGCGGCGCGGCTCTGGGACCGGACTCTGAGGCTGGGCCTGTGTTCGGTCCCTCTGGAGCTAATGGTGTCCAGTAGCCTAAGAAGCCCAAGCTGGCTGCAAGCAGGCAGGTTCGCTTCTTCTCCCCTTAGTCCCTCGATGCAGTGAGTCTGTTGCCAGCAGGTCTCACTGAAAATAAAAAACCTAAAACTATCTTTTTTCTAAAGAGCTCAGGAGAGCCCCCTAGATTGCACCCTGCTCGGTCGGGCACAAAAATCTAACTGAGGCTTGGAGGAGGGTCATAGGGGGAGGAGCCAGTGCACACCAGGTAGTCCTAAAGCTTTTCTTTTGTGCCCAGTCTCCTGCGGAGCCGCTATTCCCCATGGTCCTTACGGAGTTCCCAACATCCACTAGGACGTCAGAGAAAAAAGACTGCGGATTAGTAGTGTCATCTAGGGAGAGCTTTAGCACATCCTTTATAGCCAAAATGAGGGGTTCAATACCCTGTGCAGGGGTGGAATCCCCACTTATGGGATCCACATCATCCTGTAAATCATCATCAGTATCTGATAGAAGTGCAGGTAAAGTACGTTTATGCGCACCTGTAGTAGACAGGGGGAGATGGGGAACATCAGCCCTGGCAGCTAGATCTGCTACTGCTTGCTGCAGTTCTTGTGTTTTGTTGGCATTTGCAATGAGTTGAGATGACATATCAGATATCATAGTTTTGACAGCCCCCAGCCAGGAGGGCTCCTGACTCTCCCCCACATTGTCCTCAGCATTTTGTGATCACTGACTACACTGCTCACATGATATGGAACCAGATGAGAGTGGGGAGAATCTGGTATTACATACACTGCATAACTTGTGTTTTACCATTATGAAGTACACACAATACACATACAACACAGACTGATTTACAATGTAAGCCTGACCTATTGCATGTGAGAGGAGACACAGAAGAAGAGAGAACACCAGCACACCCAACGCTGCAGAGCCCCAGTGAGGCTGCCAGCGTTTTTATATACATCAGTGAAAACTGTTTAGATAATGAATCCCCTTAGAGGAATAATATCTGCGCACAAATAGCGTCTCTCCCCCAACTACACCCTGTAGTGATCCACCGTGTGACAGTCTGGAGAAGCTATGTGAGGCTGCTGCTGCTTATGCAGAGGAAGGCGCCAAAATGCAGCCGAGCCCGCTCTGATGTAGCCCCGCCCCCCGTAATGGCGCCGTGGCTACAGATATATATTTATACTGGCCATGTCTCCTAATCATGCTGTAGCATCACATAAATGTTAAGTACAGCCATCGCAAGCCAGTTTCACGCAGGGGCTATAGCGGGGCCCCCCCCAGAAGGGACCCGTATGCCTCACCCGCGCTTTTGCCGCACCAGGAACCGGGAGACCCCTCCAGCGGTTTGTACTCACCACCAACGATCACCTTCAGGCAGTGTTAGGGGTGTGCGGCGTGCTGCAGTTGCGACAGCCAAGATGCAGGGAGTGTTGAACAAACAACCCCTGAGGACGTTGGTCCTGAAGCGGGGAAGCAATTCTGCACCTTGCGAGGCCGGTGACCCCCCCCCCCCCCCCCCCCCCCCTCCTAAATCCCATGGCGCAGGTATGCTGTTACCCAAACAGCATACCTAAAAATAAGATTTTACTCACCGGTAAATCTATTTCTCGTAGTCCGTAGTGGATGCTGGGAACTCCGTAAGGACCATGGGGAATAGCGGCTCCGCAGGAGACTGGGCACAACTAAAGAAAGCTTTAGGACTACCTGGTGTGCACTGGCTCCTCCCTCTATGACCCTCCTCCAGACCTCAGTTAGGATACTGTGCCCGGAAGAGCTGACACAATAAGGAAAGGATTTTGAATCCCGGGTAAGACTCATACCAGCCACACCGTATAACTCGTGATACTATACCCAGTTAACAGTATGAAATATAACTGAGCCTCTCAACAGATGGCTCAACAATAACCCTTTAGTTAAACAATAACTATATACAAGTATTGCAGACAATCCGCACTTGGGACGGGCGCCCAGCATCCACTACGGACTACGAGAAATAGATTTACCGGTGAGTAAAATCTTATTTTCTCTGACGTCCTAGTGGATGCTGGGAACTCCGTAAGGACCATGGGGATTATACCAAAGCTCCCAAACGGGCGGGAGAGTGCGGATGACTCTGCAGCACCGAATAAGCGAACTCTAGGTCCTCCTCAGCCAGGGTATCAAACTTGTAGAATTTAGCAAATGTGTTAGACCCCGACTAAGTAGCTGCTCGGCAAAGTTGTAAAGCCGAGACCCCTCGGGCAGCCGCCCAAGAAGAGCCCACCTTCCTCGTGGAATGGGCTTTGACAGATTTAGGATGCGGCAGTCCAGCCGCAGAATGTGCAAGTTGAATCGTGCTACAGATCCAGCGAGCAGTAGTCTGCTTTGAAGCAGGCGCACCCAACTTGTTGGGCGCATGCAGGATAAATAGCGAGTCAGTCTTTCTGACTCCAGCTGTCCTGGAAACATAGATTTTTAGGGCCCGGACTACGTCCAGCAACTTGGAGTCCTCCAAGTCACGAGTAGCCGCATCCTTTGGGAGAAATTGGGGACGAGTCCTCAATTCCGCCTTATCCATATGGAAAATCAGATAAGGGCTTTTACAAGACAAAGCCGCCAATTCTGACACACGCCTGGCCAAGGCCAACAGCATGACCACTTTCCACGTGAGATATTTTAGTTCCACGGTTTTAAGTGGTTCAAACCAATGCGACTTTAGGAAATCCAACACCACGTTGAGATCCCAAGGTGCCACTGGGGGCACAAAAGGGGGCTGAATATGCAGCACTCCCTTAACAAATGTCTTAACTTCAGGTAGTGAAGCCAGTTCTTTTTGGAAGAAAATCGATAAGAGCCGAAATCTGGACCTTAATGGAACCCAATTTTAGGCCCATAGTCACCCCTGACTGTAGGAAGTGCAGAAATCGACCTAGCTGAAATTCCTCCGTTGGGGCCTTCCTGGCCTCACACCATGCAACATATTTCCGCCATATGCGGTGATAATGGTTTGCGGTCACTTCTTTCCTAGCTTTAATAAGCGTAGGGATAACTTTCTCCGGAATGCCCTTTTCCTTCAGGATCCGGCGTTCAACCGCCATGCCGTCAAACGCAGCCGCGGTAAGTCTTGGAACAGACAGGGCCCCTGCTGCAGCAGGTCCTGTCTGAGCGGCAGAGGCCATGGGTCCTCTGAGATCATTTCTTGAAGTTCTGGGTATCAAGCTCTTCTTGGCCAATCCGGAACAATGAGTATAGTTCTTACTCCTCTCCTTCTTATTAGTCTCAGTACCTTGGGTATGAGAGGCAGAGGAGGGAACACATACACCGACCGGTACACCCACGGTGTTACCAGAGCGTCCACAGCTATCGCCTGAGGGTCCCTTGACCTGGCGCAATATCTTTTTAGCTTTTTGTTGAGGCGGGACGCCATCATGTCCACCTGTGGCCTTTCCCACCGGTGTACAATCATTTGGAAGACTTCTGGATGAAGTCCCCACTCTCCCGGGTGGAGGTCGTGTCTGCTGAGAAAGTCTGCTTCCCAGTTGTCCACTCCGGGAATTAACACTGCTGACAGTGCTAACACATGATTTTTCGCCCATCGGAGAATCCTTGTGGCTTCTGCCATTGCCATCCTGCTTCTTGTGCCGCCCTGTCGGTTTAAATGGGCGACCGCCGTGATGTTGTCTGACTGGATCAGCACCGGCTGGTGTTGAAGCAGGGGTCTTGCCTGACTTAGGGCATTGTAAATGGCCCTTAGTTCCAGAATATTTATGTGTAGGGAAGTCTCCTGACTTGTCCATAGTCCCTGGAAGTTTCTTCCCTGTGTGACTGCCCCCCAACCTCGAAGGCTGGCATCCGTGGTCACCAGGACCCAGTCCTGTATGCCGAATCTGCGGCCCTCTAGAAGATGAGCACTCTGCAGCCACCACAACAGCGACACCCTGGTCCTTGGAGACAGGGTTATCAGCCGATGCATCTGAAGATGCGATCCGGACCACTTGTCTAACAGATCCCACTGAAAGATCCTTGCATGGAACTTTCCGAATGGAATTGCTTCGTAAGAAGCCACCATCTTTCCCAGGACTCGCGTGCAGTGGTGCACCGACACCTGTTTTGGTTTTAGGAGGTCTCTGACTAGAGATGACAACTCCTTGGCCTTCTCCTCCGGGAGAAATACTTTTTTCTGTTCTGTGTCCAGAACCATCCCCAGGAACAGTAGACGCGTTGTAGGAACCAGCTGCGACTTTGGAATATTCAGGATCCAGCCGTGCTGTTGTAGCACTTCCCGAGCCAGTGCTACACCGATCAACAACTGTTCCCCCGGACCTCGCCTTTATAAGGAGATCGTCCAAGTACGGGATAATTAAAACTCCCTTTCTCCGAAGGAGTATCATCATTTCGGCCATTACCTTGGTAAATACACTCGGTGCCGTGGACAGACCAAACAGCAACGTCTGGAATTGGTAATGACAGTCCTGTACCACAAATCTGAGGTACTCCTGGTGAGGAGGGTAAATGGGGACATGCAGGTAAGCATCCTTGATGTCCAGTGATACCATGGAATCCCCCTCGTCCAGGCTTGCAATCACCGCCCTGAGCGATTCCATCTTGAACTTGAACCTTCTTATATAAGTGTTCAAGGATTTTAAATTTAAAATGGGTCTCACCGAACCGTCCGGTTTCGGTACCACAAACATTGTGGAATAGTAACCCCGTCCTTGTTGAAGGAGGGGTACCTTGATTATCACCTGCTGAGAATACAGCTTGTGAATCGCCTCCAGCACTGCCTCCCTGTCCGGGGGAGCTGTCGGCAAGGCAGATTTGAGAAAACGGCGAGGGGGAGACGTCTCGAATTCCAGCTTGTACCCCTGAGATACTACTTGTAGAATCCAGGGATCCACCCGTGAGCGAGCCCACTGGTCGCTGAAGTTCTTGAGACGGGCCCCCACCGTACCTGGCTCCGCCTGTGGAGCCCCAGCGTCATGCGGTGGACTTAGAGGAAGCGGGGGAGGACTTTTGTTCCTGGGAACTGGCTGTATGTTGCAGCTTTTTCCCCTCTACCTCTGCCTCTGGGCAGAAAGGACGCGCCTCTATCCCGCTTGCCTTTCTGGGGCCGAAAGGACTGTACCTGATAATACTGTGCTTTCTTTGGCTGTGAGGGAACATGGGGTAAAAATGCTGACTTCCCAGCTGTCGCTGTGCAAACGAGGTCCGAGAGACCATCCCAAAACAACTCCTCACCCTTGTAAGGCAATACTTCCATGTGCCTTTTAGAATCTGCATCTCCTGTCCACTGCCGAGTCCACAATCCTCTCCTGGCAGAAATGGACATTGCGTTTATTTTAGATGCCAGCCGGCAAATATCCCTCTGTGCATCTCTCATGTACAAGACAGCGTCTTTAATATGCTCTACGGTTAGCAATATAGTGTCCCTGTCTAGGGTATCAATGTTTTCCGACAGGGAATCTGACCACGCAACTGCAGCACTGCACATCCATGCTGAAGCAATAGCCGGTCTCAGTATAATACCTGAGTGTGTATATACAGACTTCAGGATAGCCTCCTGCTTTCTATCTGCAGGCTCCTTTAGGGCGGCCGTGTCCGGAGACTGTAGTGCCACCTTTTTTGACAGACGTGTGAGCGCTTTATCCACCCTAGGGGATGTCTCCCAACGTGACCTGTCCTCTGGCGGGAAAGGGTACGCCATTAGTAACTTTTTAGAAATTACCAGTTTCTTATCGGGGGAAGCCCACGCTTCTTCACACACTTCATTTAATTCATCAGATGGGGGAAAAAACACTGGTAGTTTTTTCTCCCCAAACATAATACCCTTTTTTGTGGTACCTGGGGTAATATCAGAAATGTGCAACACATTTTTCATTGCCGTAATCATGTAACGTGTGGCTCTATTGGAATGTACACTAGTCTCATCATCGTCGACACTGGAGTCAGTATCTGTGTCGACATCTGTGTCTGCCATCTGAGGTAGCGGGCGTTTTAGAGCCCCTGATGGCTTTTGAGACGTCTGGGCAGACACGGGCTGAGAAGCCGGCTGTCCCACATCTAATATGTCGTCAAACCTTTTATGTAAGGAGTCGACACTGTCGCGTAATTCCTTCCACATAACCATCCACTCAGGTGTCGACCCCGCAGGGGGTGACATCACATTTATCGGCACCTGCTCCGCCTCCACATAAGCCTCCTCATCAAACATGTCGACACAGCCGTACCGACACACCGCACACACACAGGGAATGCTCTGACTGAGGACAGGACCCCACAAAGCCCTTTGGGGAGACAGAGAAAGAGTATGCCAGCACACACCAACAGCGCTATATAAAACACAGGGATTAACACTATAACTGAGTGATTTTTCCCAATAGCTGCTTGTATACACAATATTGCGCCTAAATTTAGTGCCCCCCCTCTCTTTTTTACCCTATGTAGTCTGGAAACTGCAGGGGAGAGCCTGGGAGCGATCCTTCCAGCGGAGCTGTGAGGGAAAATGGCGCCAGTGTGCTGAGGGAGATAGCCCCGCCCCTTTTTCGGCGGACTTCTCCCGCTTTTTTCTATGTATATCTGGCAGGGGTATTTTACACATATATAGTCTCTATGACTATATTATGTGTTATTTGCCAGCCAAGGTACTCAATATTGCAGCCCAGGGCGCCCCCCCCCCAGCGCCCTGCACCCATCAGTGACCGGAGTGTGAGGTGTGCATGGGAAGCAATGGCGCACAGCTGCAGTGCTGTGCGCTACCTTGATGAAGACCGAAGTCTTCTGCCGCCGATTTCCAGGACCCTCTTCTTGCTTCTGGCTCTGTAAGGGGGACGGCGGCGCGGCTCCGGGACCGGACGACCGAGGCTGGGCCTGTGTTCGATCCCTCTGGAGCTAATGGTGTCCAGTAGCCTAGAAGCCCAAGCTAGCTGCAAGCAGGTAGGTTCGCTTCTCTCCCCTTAGTCCCTCGTAGCAGTGAGTCTGTTGCCAGCAGATCTCACTGAAAATAAAAAACCTAAAATAAACTTTCTTTTTCTAAGAGCTCAGGAGAGCCCCTAGTGTGCATCCAGCTCAGCCGGGCACAAAATTCTAACTGAGGTCTGGAGGAGGGTCATAGAGGGAGGAGCCAGTGCACACCAGGTAGTCCTAAAGCTTTCTTTAGTTGTGCCCAGTCTCCTGCGGAGCCGCTATTCCCCATGGTCCTTACGGAGTTCCCAGCATCCACTAGGACGTCAGAGAAAAAAAAAATTAAGTTTTAAAATAAACTGAAGAAAACTCTGGAGCTAGCAGAGTGTGCATCCTCTCCTGAGGGCACTTTTTTCTAAAGTGCATGTGGGAGGGGGCATAGAGGGGAGTAGCCAGCACACCCAGTGAAGAAATTTAAAGTGCACTGGCTCCTTTGGACCCGTCTATACCCATCATACTGTGTCCCCAATATCCCTTATGGATGCCGCCCATCGTTGGGTAAGGCCGCCCAGCATGCTGACCGGCGCCTCCCCTCCTTCATGAAGCAGAAATTGCTATCGCCTCGCAATTTCTGCTTCATCGTAAAAATTATTGACGTCTCCTGCCAGCGCAGCTTAGCTGTGGCAGCAGGAGACTCGGCACAATCGTACCCATCGCGGCGGCTGCCTGTGATGTCACACAGCCTCCGCGATCATGCCCCGACACCAAATCCCACCCCGCCCCCGTTCGGCCGCCTCCGCCCTTGCAACGCTCCGTCTCCTCCATGGAAACAGAGCGTTGCCCGCCTCTGTCTGATTGACAGGCAGAGGCGAACACATTTTCTGCGGCCGCCCATTAGAAAATGTGGGCGCATGCACAGGACCGGCGCTGCGCATGCGTCCGCATCTTTTTCTTATAAATTGCGGTTGGATTGCTTATTGAGATCCAACCTGAATTAGCCCCTATATACGGAGCAGAATAGAACTGTTCTGTATTGGAAAAAACTGCAGCTGCTACATTGTACCACTTTGTATACAGAAATATAGACTCAGACTCACACAGATATAAAAGTGTCATACAGAGGTAGCCACACTCCTCTATGCTGCATGGATGGCGCAGCTAGTGTGCACGTTAATTAATGTGCGTACCTATTAACGAACGCCGGTTGCTACCAGTCACAGCACGGCATTCGCAGAATCTTGCCACGATGTGTATGCCAGTGTGTATGCATCGTGGCAACGATGAGTGGCTACATCTGTATAATGAAATTAATCAGCAGTCTCCTCATGCATACTTGTCACATTGCATCTATCACACATTTTTCAGCAAAAAAAAAAAAAAAAAAAAGACACCCGACACTAAAAGATTCTCACGCAACGTGGTGTGCCTGTTTGGCGTCACTGCAGCAAACAATGTATGTATGAGGACATATCTGTATGAGGATTACCCATATATTAAAATTTGACCTATATGAATTAATAAACCTATTACCATATAAATTCACTCCAAATAGCCTAAAGTCACAAGAGTAATATTGAACAGGAAAACCCATATCCTTTCATCCACTTGCCATGTGTTTTGTCTTCTACACTACAGCTACCAAACCCAAGCAGATGTGTTTGTAAAAATAAAAAGCAAAAACAAAACAAAAATATATATACTGAGTCAGTTAAATTTCAGACAGGTATAATGATACCAATGCTCGAAGCCCTCCCTTTTTCCTCCAGGTTTAGCTTCTCACCGGAATATACTCCTCTAGACGCCCTTGTGGAAACACGCCATACAGCTGTGGGCCTAGTGAACGCTCAGCAAGGATTGCAAACATAACGCTCTCCAGAACGAGAGAGTCCACACCCTGCAAGAAGTACAGCAAAAAGTTAAATACAACTCTAATGGATAGCAAATACCTCACTGCTGGCACATCAAGACCCCATTTAGCAACTAACATTTGCAGAAGGAAATAGCTATTAAATACTTATGAAATTACTATACAAATATATGGTATATTTCAGCACAAAACAATTTACAGAACTGTGGGGTAGATATCTGAAGAGTCGATATGGGGGAGAAGTTCCATTAGCGTTTCATACATCTACCCCACAGTTCTGTAGATTATGTTTTGTGCCAGTTGCGCTGATACCATTTCTCCCATGTATGTAGAATAAGAAGTGTGCAAGTGTGACCAGGGCGCTTGCACCCTGGAGCCGGCCGGGCAGGGAGACACAGTGCATCAGCACTAGGCTGATGCGCTATGGGTTCGGGTGTGGTTCATTAGGTCGACATGAGTTAGGTCTACATACGTTTGGTCGACATGATCACTAGGTCAACATGTGCTAGGTCGACATGGAAAAAGGTCGACATGAGTTATTTTACACTTTTTTGGGTGTCTTTTTCTTCGAAAAGTGACGGGCAACCCCAATTAGTGCACCGCGACCCCCCTCGCATGGCTCACTTCACTCGCCATGCTTCGGGCACGGTGCCTTGCTCTGTTACCGCTGCGCTCAGCACAGGTTACTGTTCCCAATTGTACTCCACGTGGATCGTTAAGTATGAAAAGTTAAAAAAATGTAAAAAAAAAATTGTGAAAAACTCATGTCAACCTAATGATCGTGTCAACAAAATGTATGTCGAACTAATGACCGCCATCCATGGGCTCTAGCAGGGATGTCTGGAGAGCGGAGTTTTTATTCCTCCGCTCCGGCAAACGAGATGTTCTTACATCTTGATGATGTACCGTCTTGCTTTGCCTCGGTAAAGATGCAAAGCAGGAAGAGTTATAGCGGCATGATATGTGCCACTAAAGTACATCTATCCCTGAATCATATTTCAAAAACAGAATAACGCATATGGACACGAGATGCAAACCAATACATCACCTGCAGGATGGCTCCATAAATCCGCAGAAGAACTTGCCGTGGTTCAGTGGATTGAGTTTGTACTGCATCTATGAGACTACACTTGTATAGCAGGTTACTGAGCCCACCACTGAAAGATAAATTATACAAAACAGTGATAAATATATTACAGCCAACTGAGCAAAAATATTGTAAATACAGGGTGAGGCAAAAACCCCTCAGATGTTAAAGGTTAACAGAAAAGCCTTGGTATATACTATTCAAAATTTTAGTACATAACCTAAAAGTGCATGGAATACAGCTTATTTTTAACTGGTTTTAGATAGAATATCGTCCAGATCATGTCCTGCGTTATCTCTGCAATTTTTTGACAAAGCTCATTTTCATTTGTCTGGCTACGTTAACAAGCAGAATTTTCCTTACTGGGCGGAAAACAAATCTCAACTACTCCATGAAAGGCCTCTACACAGTCAGCAGGGCCACCTGAAAGCGGAGGTCTTTAAACATCGACCAAGAACCTTTAATGAACTGAAGACTGCCACATGTCAAGAAAACCAATTGAAAATAAACTGTATTCCATGCACTTTTAGATTATGTACAAAAAAACTGAATAACATACTGTGCCTTTTTTGTTAACTTTTAAAATCTGGGAGATTTATACAATTTTTACACCGCCATCATATAACACGGGTTATTGCACATGAATGTGCATAACCAGTGTTGCAGTTTGGCGTAAAATGGTCGTGTCAGGCTCCCAGCTGCGACCCACAGTATTGGGTGTAAGAGCAGTATTATTTGCATTACCCTGTATGAGTGAGTGCTCGAATATAAAATTTCCCACTTTCAGCAGGATACAAAATTTAAAATGTTACAGTATTTCTTTAAAATATATAAATATTTTTCAAATAAATCTCAAAACTATAATATCTAAAAAATAAAGGAGCAAAGGAATGTAAATATATATTGCAGGCAACTAAAAAGCAAGAACAGTTCAGGTACATCACATCTACGACAGTGTGAAACATATGTTTTGAAACTAAAGGTCATCATTCTCTGTAAACACTGGTGGCCCCTACTTGCTGTAGTTTTCCCAGCCAATCAGTGTGTGTGTGTGCACAAAGCTACTACTCTTTAATGGGAACATTAGGGGGTATGCCGGGCTGCCCGATCAACAGTTATCGGATGAACGGCAGGCACTGGGGAAGAGAACAGGACACAGAGGGTCCAGGAGGTACCTCGGTGATCAGTAGCTGCTAGAAAATTCTCTACTAATGTTCTACCATCACGCCAGGCAAGTGGTTAAGAGTGTGGTATGACTAGGTGACAGTCATTATTATTATCTATTATTTATATGGTGCCACAAGGGATCCGCAGCGCCCATTAGAGTACATAAACAAATGAGCAAAACAAGAAAAAAAAGCCCTTACAGTTTGAAACAATATAGGACATGTACAACATATATACATGAGAATGCTGACTGTGTCGAATGGCCAACATACATTATACAATATCTTCTTGGATGATAGGTTTCGGTGATGAACAATCAATAAACCGTGGTGGCCTAGTGAACTCTTACCCTCTCTTGGCGGCAGTGTCATCTACTGGGTCCCAGTGGTCATGTGAGGATTAGTTCTGGTGAAGGCATCCGAAGATCAGGTCTGATGAGTGTTTCTCCCCATATCAAAAACCCTAATCCTAACCTCCGCACCACAGCCTAACCCTAATGGTGGCTCATAACCTTAACAGTGGTCATCCTCCATGCAGATGTTGTAATTAGGAACCTGTCGGTTCCTGTCGACTGTTTGAATCATGTTGGCGTTCTGATGTCAACCTTATGAATGTCAATATGATTACTGCTGACCATTCTACTGGACACAAATTGGGAGAGAAAAAAATAAGAATTTACTCACCGGTAATTCTATTTCTCGTAGTCCGTAGTGAATGCTGGGTACTCCGTAAGGACCATGGGGAATAGACGGGCTCCGCAGGAGACTGGGCACTCTAAAAGAAAGATTAGGTACTATCTGGTGTGCACTGGCTCCTCCCTCTATGCCCATCCTCCAGACCTCAGTTAGGGAAACTGTGCCCGGAAGAGCTGACACTACAAGGAAAGGATTTGGAATCCAGGGTAAGACTCATACCAGCCACACCAATCACACCGTACAACTCGTGATAACTATACCCAGTTAACAGTATGAATAACAACTGAGCCTCACTGAACAGATGGCTCATAACAATAACCCTTTAGTTAAGCAATAACTATATACAAGTATTGCAGACAATCCGCACTTGGGACGGGCTCCCAGCATCCACTACGGACTACGAGAAATAGAATTACCGGTGAGTAAATTCTTATTTTCTCTGACGTCCTAGTGGATGCTGGGTACTCCGTAAGGACCATGGGGATTATACCAAAGCTCCCAAACGGGCGGGAGAGTGCGGATGACTCTGCAGCACCGAATAAGCAAACTCAAGGTCCTCCTCAGCCAGGGTATCAAACTTGTAGAATTTTGCAAACGTGTTTGACCCCGACCAAGTAGCAGCTCGGCAAAGTTGTAATGCCGAGACCCCTTGGGCAGCCGCCCAAGAAGAGCCCCCTTCCTCCTGGAATGGGCTTTTACTGATTTAGGATGCGGCAGTCCAGCCGCAGAATGTGTAAGGTGAATCGTGCTACAGATCCAGCGAGCAATAGTCTGCTTAGAAGCAGGAGCACCCAGCTTGTTGGGTGCATGCAGGAGAAACAGCGAGTCAGTATTTTCTGACTCTAGCCGTCCTGGAAACATAGATTTTCAGGGCCCGGACTACATCCAGCAACTTGGAAGCCTCCAAGACCAGAGTAGCCGCAGGCACCACAATAGGTTGGTTCAAATGAAACGCTGATACCACCTTAGGGAGAAATTGGGGACGAGTCCTCAATTCTGCCCTGTCCCTATGGTCTTTCACACGACAAAGCCGCCAATTCTGACACACGCCTAGCCGAAGCCAAGGCCAAATATATATATGACCACTTTCCACGTGAGATACTTCAACTCCACGTTCTTAAGTGGCTCAAAACAATGTGATTTTAGGAAATCCAACACTACGTTGAGATCCCAAGGTGCCACTGGAGGCACAAAAAATAAGAATTTACTTACCGATAATTCTATTTCTCATAGTCCGTAGTGGATGCTGGGAACTCCGTAAGGACCATGGGGAATAGCGGCTCCGCAGGAGACTGGGCACAAAAAGTAAAAGCTTTAGACTAGCTGGTGTGCACTGGCTCCTCCCCCTATGACCCTCCTCCAAGCCTCAGTTAAGATACTGTGCCCGGACGAGCGTACATAATAAGGAAGGATCTTGAATCCCGGGTAAGACTCATACCAGCCACACCAATCACACCGTACAACTCGTGATCTGAACCCAGTTAACAGTATGATAACCGTAGGAGCCTCTGAAAAGATGGCTTCCAACAATAAACAACCCGATTTGTTTGTAACAATAACTATATACAAGTATTGCAGACAATCCGCACTTGGGATGGGCGCCCAGCATCCACTGCGGACTATGAGAAATAGAATTATCGGTAAGTAAATTCTTATTTTCTCTGACGTCCTAGTGGATGCTGGGAACTCCGTAAGGACCATGGGGATTATACCAAAGCTCCCAAACGGGCGGGAGAGTGCGGATGACTCTGCAGCACCGAATGAGAGAACTCCAGGTCCTCCTCAGCCAGGGTATCAAATTTGTAGAATTTAGCAAACGTGTTTGCCCCTGACCAAGTAGCTGCTCGGCAAAGTTGTAAAGCCGAGACCCCTCGGGCAGCCGCCCAAGATGAGCCCACCTTCCTTGTGGAATGGGCTTTTACAGATTTTGGCTGTGGCAGGCCTGCCACAGAATGTGCAAGCTGAATTGTACTACAAATCCAACGAGCAATCGTCTGCTTAGAAGCAGGAGCACCCAGCTTGTTGGGTGCATACAGTATAAACAGCGAGTCAGATTTTCTGACTCCAGCCGTCCTGGAAACATATATTTTCAGGGCCCTGACTACGTCCAGCAACTTGGAGTCCTCCAAGTCCCTAGTAGCCACAGGTACCACAATAGGTTGATTCATGTGAAACGCTGAAACCACCTTAGGGAGAAATTGAGGACGAGTCCTCAATTCCGCCCTATCCGAATGAAATATCAGGTAAGGGCTTTTATAGGATAAAGCCGCCAATACTGATACGCGCCTGGCTGAAGCCAGGGCCAACAGCATTACCACTTTCCATGTGAGATATTTCAAATCCACTGTGGCAAGTGGTTCAAACCAATGTGATTTTAGGAACCCTAAAACTACATTGAGATCCCAAGGTGCCACTGGAGGCACAAAAGGAGGCTGTATATGCAGTACCCCTTTGACAAACGTCTGAACTTCAGGCACTGAAGCCAGTTCTTTCTGGAAGAAGATCGACAGGGCCGAAATTTGAACCTTAATGGATCCTAATTTTAGGCCCATAGACAATCCTGCTTGCAGGAAATGTAGGAAACGACCCAGTTGAAATTCCTCCGTAGGGGCCTTCTTGGCCTCACACCACGTAACATATTTTCGCCAAATGCGATGATAATGTTTTGCAGTTACATCCTTCCTGGCCTTGATCAGGGTAGGGATGACTTCATCTGGAATGCCTTTTTCCTTCAGGATGCGGCGTTCAACCGCCATGCCGTCAAACGCAGCCGCGGTAAGTCTTGGAACAGACAAGGTCCCTGCTGGAGCAGGTCCATCCTTAGAGGTAGAGGCCACGGGTCCTCCGTGGGCATCTCTTGCAGCTCCGGGTACCAAGTTCTCCTTGGCCAATCCGGAGCCACGAGTATCGTTCTTACTCCTCTCCTTCTTATGATTCTCAGTACTTTTGGTATGAGAGGAAGAGGAGGGAACACATATACCGACTGGAACACCCACGGAGTTACCAGAGCGTCCACCGCTATTGCCTGAGGGTCCCTTGACCTGGCGCAATATCTGTCCAGTTTCTTGTTGAGACGGGACGCCATCATGTCCACCATTGGTTTTTCCCAACGGTTTACAATCACTTGGAAGACTTCTGGATGAAGTCCCCACTCCCCCGGGTGGAGGTCGTGTTTGCTGAGGAAGTCTGCTTCCAAGTTGTCCACTCCCGGAATGAACACTGCTGACAGTGCTATCAGATGATTTTCCGCCCAGCGGAGAATCCTTGCAGCTTCTGCCATTGCCCTCCTGCTTCTTGTGCCGCCCTGTCTGTTTACGTGGGCGACAGCCGTGATGTTGTCAGACTGGATCAATACCGGTTGACCCTGAAGCAGAGGCCTTGCTTGACTTAGGGCATTGTAAATGGCCCTTAGCTCTAGGATATTTATGTGAAGAGACGTTTCCATGCTTGACCACAAGCCCTGGAAATTTCTTCCCTGTGTGACTGCTCCCCAGCCTCTCAGGCTGGCATCCGTGGTTACCAGCATCCAATCCTGAATGCCGAATCTGCGGCCCTCTAGAAGATGAGCCTTCTGTAACCACCACAGGAGAGATACCCTTGTCCTTGGAGATAGGGTTATCCGCTGATGCATCTGAAGATGCGATCCGGACCATTTGTCCAGCAGATCCCACTGAAAAGTTCTTGCATGGAATCTTCCGAATGGAATCGCTTCGTAAGAAGCCACCATTTTTCCCAGGACTCTCGTGCACTGATGCACTGACACTTGTCCTGGTTTTAGGAGGTTCCTGACTAGCTCGGATAACTCCCTGGCCTTCTCCTCCGGGAGAAACACCTTTTTCTGGACTGTGTCCAGAATCATCCCTAGGAACAGTAGACGTGTTGTTGGAATCAGCTGTGATTTTGGGATATTTAGAATCCACCCGTGCTGACGTAGCACTACCTGAGATAGTGCTACTCCGACCTCTAACTGCTCCCTGGACCTTGCCCTTATCAGGAGATCGTCCAAGTAAGGGATAATTAATACGCCTTTTCTTCGAAGAAGAATCATCATTTCGGCCATTACCTTGGTAAAGACCCGTGGTGCCGTGGACAATCCAAACGGCAGCGTCTGAAACTGATAATGACAGTTTTGTATCACAAACCTGAGGTACCCTTGGTGAGAAGGGTAAATTGGGACATGGAGATAAGCATCCTTGATGTCTAGAGATACCATATAGTCCCCTTCTTCCAGGTTCGCTATCACTGCTCTGAGTGACTCCATCTTGAATTTGAACCTTTTTATGTAAGTGTTCAAAGATTTTAGATTTAAAATTGGTCTCACCGAGCCGTCCGGCTTCGGTACCACAAACAGCGTGGAATAACACCCCTTTCCCTGTTGTAGGAGGGGTACCTTGATTATCACCTGCTGGGAATACAGCTTGTGAATAGCTTCCAATACTGCCTCCCTGTCGGAGGGAGACGTTGGTAGAGCAGAGTTCAGGAACCGGCGAGGGGGAGACGTCTCGAATTCCAATTTGTACCCCTGTGATACTACCTGCAGGATCCAGGGGTCCACTTGCGAGTGAGCCCACTGCGCGCTGAAATTTTTGAGACGGCCCCCCACCGTGCCCGAGTCTGCTTGCAGAGCCCCAGCGTCATGCTGAGGACTTGGCAGAAGCGGGGGAGGGCTTCTGCTCCTGGGAAGAGGCTGCATGGTGCAGTCTTTTTCCCCTTCCTCTGCCCCGGGGCAGGAACGAGCGGCCTTTTTCCCTCTTGCCCTTATAGGGACGAAAGGACTGGGTTTGAAAAGACGGTGTCTTTTTCTGCTGAGAGGTGACCTGGGGTAAAAAGGTGGATTTTCCAGCCGTTGCTGTGGCCACCAGGTCCGATAGACCGACCCCAAATAACTCCTCCCCTTTATACGGCAATACTTCCATATGTCGTTTGGAATCCGCATCACCTGACCACTGTCGCGTCCATAACGTTCTTCTGGCAGAAATGGACATCGCACTTACTCTAGATGCCAGGGTGCAAATATCCCTCTGTGCATCTCGCATATATAGTAATGCATCCTTTAAATGCTCTATAGTTAATAATATACTGTCCCTATCCAGGGTATCAATATTTTCAGTCAGGGAATCCGACCAAGCCACTCCAGCGCTGCACATCCAGGCTGAGGCGATCGCTGGTCGCAGTATAACACCGGTATGTGTGTATATACCTTTTAAGATATTTTCCAGCCTTCTATCAGCTGGTTCCTTGAGAGCGGCCGTATCAGGAGACGGTAACGCCACTTGTTTTGATAAGCGTGTGAGCGCCTTATCTACCCTAGGGGGTGTTTCCCAACGTGCCCTAACCTCTGGCGGGAAAGGGTATAGTGCCAATAATTTATTAGAAATCAGCAGTTTTTTATCGGGGGAAACCCACGCTTTATCACACACCTCATTTAATTCATCTGACTCAGGAAAAACCACTGGTAGTTTTTTCACACCCCACATAATACCCTTTTTTGTGGTACTTGTAGTGTCAGAAATGTTCAATGCCTCCTTCATTGCCGTGATCATGTAACGTGTGGCCCTACTGGACATTACGTTTGTCTCGTCACCGTCGACACTAGATTCAGTATCCGTGTCAGGGTCTGTGTCGACCATCTGAGGTAACGGGCGTTTTAGCGCCCCTGACGGTGTCTGAGACGCCTGAACAGGCACTAATTGATTTGTCGGCTGTCTCATGTCGTCAACAGTTTTTTGCAAAGTGCTGACATTGTCACATAATTCTTTAATTACTACCATCCAGTCAGGTGTCGACTCCCTAGGGGGTGACATCACTAACACAGGCAATTGCTCTGCTTCCACATCATTTTCCTCCTCATACATGTCGACACAATCGTACCGACACCCAGCACACACACAGGGAATGCTCTGATAGAGGACAGGACCCCACTAGCCCTTTGGGGAGACAGAGGGAGAGTTTGCCAGCACACACCAGAGCGCTATATATATATACAGGGATAACCTTATATAAGTGTTACTCCCTGTTATAGCTGCTGTATTTATATATATTAGCTGCCAATAGTGCCCCCCTCTCTGTTTTACCCTGTTTCTGTAGTGCAGGACTGCAGGGGAGAGTCAGGGAGCCGTCCTTCCAGCGGAGCTGTGAAAGAAAATGGCGCTTGTGTGCTGAGGAGAAAGGCTCCGCCCCCTTCACGGCGGCCTTTTCTCCCGCTTTTTTCAGGAAACTGGCAGGGGATAAATGCATCCATATAGCCCAGGAGCTATATGTGATGCATTTTTTTTAGCCATATAAGGTTTTTATATCGTTTTTATTGCGTCTCAGGGCGCTCCCCCCCAGCGCCCTGCACCCTCAGTGACCGGAGTGTGAAGTGTGCTGAGAGCAATGGCGCACAGCTGCAGTGCTGTGCGCTACCTTATTTGAAGACAGGAACGTCTTCTGCCGCCGCTTTCTCCAGACCTCTTCGCTCTTCTGGCTCTGTAAGGGGGCCGGCGGCGCGGCTCCGGGACCCATCCAGGCTGAACCTGTGATCGTCCCTCTGGAGCTAATGTCCAGTAGCCAAGAAGCCCAATCCACTCTGCAGTCAGGTGAGTTCGCTTCTTCTCCCCTTAGTCCCACGATGCAGTGAGCCTGTTGCCAGCAGGACTCACTGAAAATAAAAAACCTATTTAAACTTTTACTTCTAAGCAGCTCAGGAGAGCCACCTAGCTTGCACCCTTCTCGTTCGGGCACAAAAATCTAACTGAGGCTTGGAGGAGGGTCATAGGGGGAGGAGCCAGTGCACACCAGCTAGTCTAAAGCTTTTACTTTTTGTGCCCAGTCTCCTGCGGAGCCGCTATTCCCCATGGTCCTTACGGAGTTCCCAGCATCCACTAGGACGTCAGAGAAAAGGGGGCTGAATATGCAGCACTCCTTTAACAACGTCTGAACTTCAGGCAGTGTCTTTCCTAGCCTTTAACAGCGTAGGAATCACTTCATCTGGAACGCCCTTTTCCGTTAGGATCCGGCGTTCAACCGCCAAGCCTTCAAACGCAGCCGCGGTAAGTCTTGGAACAGACAGGGCCCCTGCAGTAACAGGTCCTGTCTGAGAGACAGAGGCCATGGGTCCTCCAAGATCATTTCTTGTAGTTCCAGGTACCAAGTTCTTCTTGGCCAATCCGGAACTACGAGTATAGTTCTTACTCCTCTCTTACTTACTATCCTCAGTACCTTGGGTATGAGAGGAAGGGGAGGGAAAACATAAACCGACTGGTACACCCACGGTGTCACTAGTGCGTCCACAGCCATCGCCTGAGGGTCTCTTGATATCTTTTTAGCTTTTGTTGAGGCGGGACGCCATCATGTCCACCTGTGGCCGTTCCCAACGGTTCACAATCTGCGTGAAGACTTCTGGATGAAGTCCCCACTCTCCCGGGTGGAGGTCGTGCCTGCTGAGGAAGTCTGCTTCCTAGTTTTCCACACCCGGAATGAACACTGCTGACAGTGTTAGCACGTGATACTCCGCCCATCGGAGAATCCTTGTGGCTTCTGCCAACGCCATCCTGCTTCTTGTGCCGCCTTGTCGGTTTACATGGGCGACAGCCGTGATGTTGTCTGACTGAATCAGCACCGGCTGGTTTTGAAGCAGGGGTTCTGCTTGCCTTAGGGCATTGTAAATGGCCCTTAGGTCCAGAATATTTATGTGTAGGGAAGTCTCCTGACTCGACCATTGTCCTTGGAAATTTCTTCCCTGAGTGACTGCTCCCCATCCTCGGAGGCTTGCATCTGTGGTCACCAGGACCCAGTCCTGAATGCCGAATCTGCGGCCCTCGAGAAGATGAGCACTCTGCAGCCACCACAGCAGAGACACCCTGGCCCTCGGGGACAGGGTGATCAGCCGATGCATCTGAAGATGCGATCCTCACTTGTCTAACAGGTCCCACTGAAAGTTCCTTGCAAGGAACCTGCCGAAGGGAATTGCTTCAAAAGAAGCTACCATCTTTTCCAGGATTCGCGTGCAATGATGCACCGACACCTGTTTTGGTTGCAGGAGGTCTCTGACCAGAGATGACAACTCCTTGGCCTTCTCCTCCGGGAGAAACACCTTCTACTGTTCTGTGTCCAGAAACATGCCCAATATCAGCAGACGCGTCGTAGGAACCAGCTGCGACTTTGGGATATTCAGAATCCAGCCGTGCTGTTGTAGCACTTCCTGAGATAGTGCTACTCCGATCAACGACTGCTCCTTGGACCTCGCCTTTATAAGGAGATCGTCCAAGTACGGGATAATTATAACTCCCTTCTTTTGAAGGAGTATCATCATTTTGGCCATTACCTTGGAACACACCCTCGGTGCCGTGGACAGACCAAACGGCAACGTCTGGAATTGATAATGGCAGTTCTGTACCACAACCTTGAGGTACTCCTGGTGAGGTGGGTAAATGTGGACATGTAGGTAAGCATCCATGATGTCCAGTGACACCATAATATCCCCCTCTTCCAGGCTTGCAATAACCGCCCTGAGCGATTCTATTTTGAACTTGAACTTCCTTATATAAGTGTTCAAGGATTTCAAATTTAGAATGGGTCTCACCGAACCGTCTGGTTTCGGTATCACAAACATTGTGGAATAGTAACCTCGTCCCTGTTGAAGGAGAGGAACTTTGATTATCACCTGCTGGAGGTACAGCTTGTGAATTGCCGCCAGTACTACCTCCCTTTCCTTGGGAGTAGCAGGCAAGGCTGATTTGAGGTAACGGCGAGGGGGAGACGTCTCCAACTCCAGCTTGTATCCCTGAGATACCTGTAGAACCCAGAGATCCACCTGTGAGCGAACCCACTGGTCGCTGAAGTTCCGGAGACGGGCCCCCACCGCACCTGGCTCCACCTGTGGAGCCCCAGCGTCATGCGGTGGACTTAGTGGAAGCAGGGGAGGATATTTGTTCCTGGGAACTGGCTGTCTGGTGCAGCTTTTTCCCTCTACCCCTGCCTCTGGGCAGAAAGGACGCACCTCTGACGCGCTTGCCTTTCTGAGGCCGAAAGGACTGTACTTGATAATACGGTGCT
The DNA here is from genome assembly GCF_028390025.1 of Pseudophryne corroboree. Classification (NCBI taxonomy): domain Eukaryota; kingdom Metazoa; phylum Chordata; class Amphibia; order Anura; family Myobatrachidae; genus Pseudophryne; species Pseudophryne corroboree. The sequence goes on from NC_086449.1 coordinate 357,383,569, forward strand.
TTCTTAGGCTGTGAGGGGACCTGAGGTAAAAAGGTCGACTTCCCAGCTGTTGCTGTGGACACGAGGTCCGAGAGACCATCCCCAAACAATTCCTCACCCTTATAAGGCAAAACTTCCATGTGCCTTTTAGAATCAGCATCACCTGTCCACTGCCGAGTCCATAATACTCTCCTGGCAGAAATGGACATTGCATTAATTCTAGATGCCAGCCGGCAAATGTCCCTCTGTGCATCTCTCATATATAAGACTACGTCTTTAATATGCTCTATAGTTAGCAAAATAGTGTCCCTGTCAAGGGAATCAATGTTATCCGACAGGGAATCAGACCATGCTGCTGCAGCACTACACATCCATGCTGAAGCAATAGCAGGTCTCAGTATAGTACCTGACTGTGTATACACAGACTTCAGGATAGCCTCCTGCTTTCTATCTGCAGGCTCCTTTAAGGCGGCCGTATCCTGAGACGGCAGTGCCACCTTTTTTGATAAGCGTGTGAGCGCTTTGTCCACCTTAGGGGATGTCTCCCAGCGTAACCTATCCGTTGGAGGGAAAGGGTACGCCATTAGTAACCGCTTAGAAATTACTAGTTTCTTATCTGGGGAACACCACGCTTCTTCACACAATTCATTTAACTCATCAGATGGGGGAAAAGTCACTGGCTGCTTTTTCTCCCCAAACATAATACCCTTTTTTGTGGTAACCGGGTTAATGTCAGAAATGTGTAACACATTTTTAATTGCCGTAATCATACATCGGATGGCCCTAGTGGATTATATATTTGTCTCATCCTCGTCGACACTGGAGTCAGACTCCGTGTCGACATCTGTGTCAGCCATCTGAGGTAGCGGGCGTTTTTGAGCCCCTAATGGCCTCTGAGTTGCCTGGGCAGGCGCGGGCTGAGATGCCGGCTGTCCCAAAGCTGCGTCATCGAACGTTTTATATAAGGAGTTGACACTGTCGGTTAATACCTTCCACATATCCATCCACTCAGGTGTCGACCCCGCAGGGGGTGACATCACACTTATCGGCACTTGCTCCGCCTCCACATAAGCCTCCTCAAACATGTCGACACAGCCGTACCGGCACACCGCACACACACAGGGAATGCTCTGACTGAGGACAGGACCCCACAAAGTCCTTTGGGGAGACAGAGAGAGAGTATGCCAGCACACACCACAGCGCTATATAATCAGGGATTTACACTAACACAAAGTGATTTTTCCCTATAGCTGCTTTACATATACAGTTTCGCGCCTAAATTTAGTGCCCCCCTCTCTTTTTTACCCTTTGAGCCTGGAAACTGCAGGGGAGAGTCTGGGGAGTTGTCTTCCAGCGGAGCTGTGAAGAGGAAATGGCGCCAGTGTGCTGAGGGAGATAGCCCCGCCCCCTTCTCGGCGGACTTCTCCCACTCTTATATTTATATTATGGCGGGGGATTTTTGCACATATATAGTTTTTTAGACTATATTATGTGCTGTTTGCCAATGTAAGGTACTCTAATTGCAGCCCAGGGCGCCCCCCCCCCCCCAGCGCCCTGCACCCATCAGTGACCGGAGTATGTGGTGTGCATAGGGAGCAATGGCGCACAGCTGCAGTGCTGTGCGCTACCTTAATGAAGACCGGAGTCTTCAGCCGCCGATTTCCAGGATGTTCTTCTTGCTTCTGGCTCTGCAAGGGGGACGGCGGCGCGGCTCCGGACGACCGAGGCTTGGCCTGTGTTCGATCCCTCTGGAGCTAATGGTGTCCAGTAGCCTAGAAGCCCAAGCTAGCTGCAAGCAGGTAGGTTCGCTTCTCTCCCCTAAGTCCCTCGTAGCAGTGAGTCTGTTGCCAGCAGATCTCACTGAAAATAAAAAACCTAACAAATACTTTACTAGAGGCTCAGGAGAGCCCCTAGTGTGCAACCAGCTCGAGCCGGGCACAGATTCTAACTGAGGTCTGGAGGAGGGGCATAGAGGGAGGAGCCAGTGCACACCAGATAGTACCTAATCTTTCTTTTAGAGTGCCCAGTCTCCTGCGGAGCCCGTCTATTCCCCATGCACCTTACGGAGTACCCAGCATCCACTAGGACGTCAGAAAAAAAAAAAAAAGGACGACAGTATAGAACAGGGGTAGGCAATATTTTCTCATTGGGCCCCAAACATTCAACATTATAAGACGGAGGAATCACAAGGGGTGTGCGGACTGCACCCAGGTGTCACCCTTCCAGGAGGTAACACCAAAATGCCGGCTCCTCCAGTGACAGGGAGCTAGGTACTATATGGTTACTTTATCGTGCAGCATCCGGCCTCTGTCACAGAGGAGAAGCCAGCAGTGCAGGAAGTCTCTGGGAGCAGCTCAGCATCTCTGGGAATACTGACCATGCCAGAGTAATGTAAACGGGGTACTTCCACAAGACCACGTCCCTTTTTTTAGGCACGTGCGGGCTATCAGCAAAACCCAATGTCAGAGTCTCCAGTTGCCCTCACTGTTTACAAGCCAAACATGTTTTCAATGCCACCATCATTTTAACATATACAAATATTTACAAAGGTAAGATGGTACAAAAAAAAAAAAAAAAAAAGATTTTACTTACCGGTAAATCTATTTCTCGTAGTCCGTAGAGGATGCTGGGCACTCCGTAAGGACCATGGGGAATAGACGGGCTCCGCAGGAGATAGGGCACTTTAAGAAAGACTTTGGATTCTGGGTGTGCACTGGCTCCTCCCTCTATGCCCCTCATCCAGACCTCAGTTAGGGAAACTGTGCCCAGAGGAGACGGACAGTACGAGGAAAGGATTTTAGTTAATCTAAGGGCAAGATTTATACCAGCCACAGCAATCACACCGTACAACCTGTGATAACTATCCAGTTAACAGCATGAACAACAACATAGCCTAGGTTCAAACCTATGAAGCTATAACATAACCCTTATGTAAGCAATAACTATATACAAGTCTTGCAGAAGAAGTCCGCACTTGGGACGGGCGCCCAGCATCCTCTACGAACTACGAGAAATAGATTTACCGGTAAGTAAAATCTTATTTTCTCTAACGTCCTAGAGGATGCTGGGGACTCAGTAAGGACCATGGGGATTATACCAAAGCTCCCAAACGGGCGGGAGAGTGCGGATGACTCTGCAGCACCGATTGAGCAAACAGGAGGTCCTCCTCAGCCAGGGTATCAAACTTATAGAACTTTGCAAAGGTGTTTGAACCCGACCAAGTAGCAGCTCAGCACAGCTGTAGTGCAGAGACCCCTCGGGCAGCCGCCCAAGACGAGCCCACTTTCCTAGTGGAATGGGCCTTGACTGATTTAGGCAACGGCAACCCTGCCGTAGAATGCGCTTGCTGAATCGTGTTACAGATCCAGCGAGCAATAGTCTGCTTTGAAGCAGGGGCACCAATCTTGTTGGTCGAATACAAGATAAACAGTGCATCTGTTTTTCTGACTCTAGCCGTCCTGGCTACGTAAATTTTCAAAGCCCTGACCACATCAAGTGACTCGGAATCCTCCAAGTCACGCGTAGCCACAGGCACCACAATAGGTTGGTTCATATGACAGGATGAAACCACTTTTGGCAGGAATTGAGGACGGGTCCGCAATTCCGCTCTATCCATATGGAAAATCAGATAGGGGCTTTTATGTGACAAAGCCGCTAATTCCGACACTCGCCTAGCCGAAGCCAAGGCTAATAACATGACCACCTTCCAAGTGAGATATTTAAACTCCACCGTTTTAAGTGGTACAAACCAGTGTGACTTAAGGAACTTAACACCACGTTAAGGTCCCAAGGCTCCACCGGAGGTACAAAAAGGAGGCTGAATATGCAGCACTCCCTTCACAAAAGTCTGAACTTCTGGGAGAGAAGCCAATTTTTTTTTTTTAAGAAAATGGATAAGGCCGAAATCTGAACCTTAATGGAGCCATATTTAGGCCCAAATTCACTCCAGTTTGTAGGAAGTGAAGGAAACGCCCCAGATGGAATTCTTCCATAGGAGCATTCCTGGCCTCATACCAAGAAACATATTTTCGCCATATACAGTGATAATGTTTAGAGGTTACGTCCTTCCTAGCCTTTATCAGCGTAGGAATGACCTCATCCGGAATACCTTTTTTTCCCCGCTAGGATCCGGCATTCAACCGCCATGCCGTCAAACGCAGCCGCGGTAAGTCTTGGAACAGACATGGGCCCTGTTGCAACAGGTCCCGTCTTAGAGGAAGAGGCCACGGATCTTCTGTAAGCATTTCCTGCAGATCCGGATACCAGGTCCTTCGTGGCCAATCTGGAACAATGAGGATTGTTCTCAATCCTCTTTTCCTTATTATTCTCAACCCTTGGGTATGAGAGGGAGAGGAGGAAATAATAAGAATTTACTCACCGGTAATTCTATTTCTCGTAGTCCGTCGTGGATGCTGGGTACTCCGTAAGGACCATGGGGTATAGACGGGCTCCGCAGGAGACTGGGCACTCTTAAAAGAAAGATTAGGTACTATATCTGGTGTGCACTGGCTCCTCCCTCTATGCCCCTCCTCCAGACCTCAGTTAGGGAAACTGTGCCCGGAAGAGCTGACATTACTAGGAAAGGATTTGGAATCCAGGGTAAGACTCATACCAGCCACACCAATCACACTGTACAACTCGTGATAACTATACCCAGTTAACAGTATGAACAATAACTGAGCCTCTATCAACAGATGGCTCATACAATAACCCTTTAGTTAAGCAATAACTATATACATGTATTGCAGAGAGTCCGCACTTGGGACGGGCTCCCAGCATCCACTACGGACTACGAGAAATAGAATTACCGGTGAGTAAATTCTTATTTTCTCTGACGTCCTAGTGGATGCTGGGTACTCCGTAAGGACCATGGGGATTATACCAAAGCTCCCAAACGGGCAGGAGAGTGCGGATGACTCTGCAGCACCGAATGAGCAAACTCAAGGTCCTCCTCAGCCAGGGTATCAAACTTGTAGAATTTTGCAAAAGTGTTTGAACCCGACCAAGTAGCAGCTCGGCAAAGTTGTAAAGCCGAGACCCCTCGGGCAGCCGCCCAAGAAGAGCCCACCTTCCTCGTGGAATGGGCTTTTACTGATTTAGGATGCGGCAGTCCAGCCGCAGAATGTGCAAGCTGAATCGTGCTACAGATCCAGCGAGCAATAGTCTGCCTTGAAGCAGGAGCACCCAGCTTGTTGGGTGCATGCAGGATAAATAGCGAGTCAGTTTTTCTGACTCTAGCCGTCCTGGAAACAAAGTTTCAGGGCCCGGACTACGTCCAGCAACTTGGAATCCTCCAAGTCCCTAGTAGCCGCAGGCACCACAATAGGTTGGTTCAAATGAAACGATGATACCACCTTAGGGAGAAATTGGGGACGAGTCCTCCATTCTGCCCTTTCCATATGGAAGATCAGATATGGGCTTTTACATGACAAAGCCGCCAATTCTGACACACGCCTAGTCCAAGCTAAGGCCAAAAGCATGACCACTTTCCACATGAGATATTTTAGCTCCACGGTCTTAAGTGGCTCAAACCAGTGGGATTTTAGGAATCCAACACACGTTAAGATCCCAAGGTGCCACTAGAGGCACAAAAGGGGCTGAATATGCAGCACCCCTGTAACAACGTCCGAACTTCAGGCAGTGAAGCCAGTTCTTTTTGAGAGAAAAAGGGATAGGGCCGAAATCTTGGCCTTTATGGATCCTAATTTTAGGCCCATAGTCACTCCTGACTGCAGGAAGTGCAGGAATCGACCCCCCTGGAATTCCTCTGTAGGGCCTTCCCAGCCACACACCAAGCAACCTATTTTCGCCATATACAGTGAAAAAGTCTTGCTGTCACGTCTTTCCTAGCCTTTATCAGCGTAGGAATAACTGCATCCGGAATGCCCTTTTCCGCTAGGATCCGGCGTTCAACCGCCATGCCGTCCAACGCAGCCGCGGTAAGTCTTGGATCAGACAGGGTCCCTGTTGCAACATGTCCTGACTGAGAGGCAGAGGCCATGGGTCCTCTGAGAGCATTTCTTGCAGTTCCGGGTACCGAGTCCTTCTTGGCCAATCCGGAGCAAAGAATATTGTTCACACTCCTCCGTTTATTACAATTCTCAGCCCTTGGGTCTGAGAGGAAGAGGAGGGAATATATAGACCGACTAGAACACCCACGGTGTTACTAGTGAGACCACAGCTATCGCCTGAGAGTCCCTTGACCCAGCGTAAAACCTTTTTTATCTTTTTATTGAGGTGGGACGCCATGTAGTCCACCTGAGGCAGTTTCCATCAATTTGCAAAACTGCGTGAAGACTTCCTGATGAAGTCACCACTTTCCCGGGTGGAGGTCGTGTCCACTCCCGGAATGAACACTGCTGACAGTGCGCTTACTTGATTCTCTGCCCAGCGAAGAATTCTGGTGGCTTCTACCCTCGCCACCCTGCTCCTTGTGCCGCCCTGGCGGTTTACATGAGCCCCTGCGGTCTGACTGGATCAGAACCGGTTGGTCGCGAAGCAGGTACTCCGCTTGACTTAGGGCGTTGTATATGGCCCTTAGTTCCAGGATATTGATGTGAAGGCAAGTCTGTTGGCTTGACCACAAACCTTGGAATTTTCTTCCCTGTGTAACTGCCCCCCACCCTCGGAGGCTTGCATCCGTGGTCACCAGGACCCAGTCCTGAATGCCGAATCTGCGGCCCTCGAGAAGGTGAGCACTCCGCAGCCACCACAGGAGAGACACCCTGGCCCTGGGGAATAGGGTGATTAACCGATGCATCTGAAGATGTGATCCGGACCACTTGTCCAGTAAGTTCCATTGTCCTTGCATGGAACCAGCCGAAGGGGATGGCCTCGTATGATACCATCATCCTTCCCAGGACTCGAGTGCAGTGATGCACTGACACCTGTTTTGGTTTTCAATGGATTCCTGACCAGTGTCAAGAGCTCCTGAGCTCTCTCTATCGGGAGATAAACCCTCTTCTGGTCTGTGTCTAGGATCATGCCTAGGCGAGGCAGATGAGCTGTAGGAACCAACTGCGACTTTGGAATATATAGAATCCAGTCGTGTTGCCGTTTCACTTCCAGAGAAGGTGATACGCTGTCCAGCAACTGCTCTCTTGATCTCGCTTTTATGAGGAGATCATCCAAGTATGTGATAATAGTGACACCTTGCTTCCGCAGGAGCACCATCATATCCGCCATTACCTTGGTGAAATTGGTAATGACAATCCCGTACCGCAATTCTGAGGTACGCCTGATGAGGTGGATAAATGGGGACACGAAGGTATGCATCCCTTATGTCCAGATTCATTTCAGGCATGCAATGACCGCTCTTAGCGATTCCATCTTGAACCTGAACCTTTTCAGGTATATGTTCAGGGATTTTAATTCAATACGGGTCTAACCGAACCGTCTGGTTTTGGGATTATAACATGGTCGAATAATAACACCCTCTTGTTGAAGGAGGGGACCCTTGACCACCACCTGTTGAAGATACAATTTACGAATTGCAGTTAACACTGGCTCCCTCTCTTGGGGGGAAGCCCGCCGGGTCCTCGGTGAGGGGGCATCTTCTCACAGTCCAGCCTGTATCCCTGCGATACAATTTCTATTGCCCAGGGATCTAACAGGCAGTGAACCCACTTGTGGCTGAATTTACGAAGGCGTGTCCCCACCGGGCCTAGCTCCGCCTGTGGAGCCCCAGCGACATGCGGTGGATTTTTGTAGAGGCCGGGGAGGACTTCTCTTCCTGGGGACTAGCTGTGTTGTACAGCTTCTTTCCTCTGCCCCTGGCTCTGACAAGAAAGGATGCACCTCAGACTTTCTTGTTTCTTTATTCGAAAAGCTGCATTTAATAATGTCGTGCTTTCCTAGGCTGTGCAGGAATATAAGGCAAAATATCAGAATTACCAGCTATAACTGTGGAGACCAGGCCCAAGAACCTTTCTCCACACAATCCTCAGCCTTCCATATGCCTCTTAAGTCGGCATCATCTGTCCATTGTATATTCTACAGGACACGTCAAGCAGAAATCGACATAGCTTTTGTCTCTAGGACCCAGTATACTCATGTCCCTTTGGGCATGCTTTATAATTATATATCTATCACTTAAGACAGCATCTTAAAATATTTATATGCATACTAGGGTCTCAATCTCTGCTGATAAGGTACCTGTCCACACTGCCACAGCGCTATAAACCCATGCCGACACAATCGCCGGTCTGGGTAGTATACTAGAATGTGCACGCTATCTGCAGGATCCCTGAGAATAGCTAGTGCAAACAGGACACCCAAGGGGAAGATTCTCAACACATCCTGGCCCTAGTGGGGAACGGATACAGCCTGAGAATTCTCTTGTGGGAAGCTGCCGTCTCTTGTCTGGAGATTCCCGCTCTTTTTCCTCATGAGAGGAGGGAAATTTACCTCAGCATTCTTCCCCTTAACATGTGTACTCTCGTGTCAGGGACAGATGAGTCATCAGTGATATGCAAATCATCTTTTATTCCAATAATCATATATTGAATATATTTTAGCCCTCTTGGCTGTAACTTTGCATTATCGTAGTCGACAGTGGAGTTAAACTCCGTGTCTATACTTTGTTATTTTGGATAGTGAACATAGAGAGAGACTCTGAAGGACTCTGTGACATAGGGACAGACCAGGGTAGATTTCCTTTCTGTTCCCTAACCTTTTGTGCAATAATTTTACCTCAGCACTTACACATATCCAAACAGGTGTCGGCGTTGTTGACGGAGACACCCTCCCACACACTTATCCGCTCGATCACCTCCTTAGAGGAGCCTTTTACCTCAGACATGTCGACACATGCGTACCGACACACCACACACACAGGGGATGCTCTATTTGAAGACAGTTCCCCCACCAGGCCCTTTGGAGAGACAGAGAGAGAGTATGCCAGCACACACCACAGCGCTATATGATACAGGGATGTACACTATACTGAGTGATTTTTTCCCTATAGCAGCTTATATACACAGTTTTGCGCCTAAATTTATGTGCCCCCCCTCTCTTTTTTACCCTTTGTGTACCAGGATACTGCAGGGGAGAGCCTGGGGAGCTTCCTTCCAGCTGAGCTGTGAAAAGAAAATGGCGCCGGTGTGCTGAGGAAGAAGGCCCGGCCCCCTCAGCCGCGGGCTTCTGTCCTTTTATGTACTTTAATGGCGGGGGTTAATGCACATATACAGTTTATCAGACTGTATTATGTGCTTTTCGCCAAGTAAGGTAATCTAATTGCTGCCCAGGGCGCCCCCCAGCGCCCTGCACCCATCAGTGACCGGAGTGTGTGGTGTGCTAAGGGAGCAATGGCGCACAGCTGCAGTGCTGTGCGCTACCTTAATGAAGACCGGAGTCTTCAGCCGCCGATTTTCAACTTCTCTTCGTTCTTCTGGCTCTGCAAGGGGGACGGCGGCGCGGCTCCGGGACCGGACGACCGAGGACTGGGCCTGTGTTCGATCCCTCTGGAGCTAATGGTGTCCAGTAGCCTTAGAAGCCCAAGCTAGCTGCAAGCAGGTAGGTTCGCTTCCCTCCCCTCAGTCCCACGTAGCAGTGAGTCTGTTGCCAGCAGATCTCACTGAAAATAAAAAACCTAACAAATACTTTCTTTTCTAGGAAGCTCAGGAGAGCCCCTAGGGTGCATCCAGCTCTGGCCGGGCACAGATACTAACTGAGGTCTGGAGGAGGGGCATAGAGGGAGGAGCCAGTGCACACCAGATATAGTACCTAATCTTTCTTTTAAGAGTGCCCAGTCTCCTGCGGAGCCCGTCTATACCCCATGGTCCTTACGGAGTACCCAGCATCCACTAGGACGTCAGAGAAATATAGACTGACTGGAACACCCACGGTGTCACTAGGGCGTCTACCACTACTGCCTGCGGGTCTCTTCACCTGGCGCCATAACTCTGCAGCTTTTTGTTGAGGCGGAACGCCATTATGTCCATCTGTGGCAATCCCCACCGAATTGCAATCTGTGCGAAGACTTCCTGATGAAGTCCCCACTCTCCAGGACGTAGGTCGTGTCTGCTGAGGAAGTCTGCTTCCCAGTTGTCCACTCCCGGAATGAACCCTGCTGACAGTGCGCTTACATGATTCTCCGCCCAGCGAAGAATTCTGGTGGCTTCCGCCATCGCCACTCTGCTCCTTGTGCCGCCTTGGCGGTTTACATGAGCTACTGCGGTGACGTTGTCTGACCGGATCAGAACCGGTTGGTCGCGAAGTAAGGTCTCCGCTTGACGTAGGGCGTTGTATATGGCCCTTAGTTCCAAGATGTTGATGTGAAGACAAGGCTCTTGACTTGACCAAAGACCTTGGAAATTTCTTCCGTGTGACTGCTCCCCAACCTTGAAGGCTCGCGTCCGTGGTCACCAGGAACCAGTCCTGAATGCCGAACCTGCGGCCCTATAGAAGGTGAGCACTCTGCAGCCACCACAGGAGAGATACCCTGGCCCTGGGGGATAGGGTGATCAACTGATGAATCTGTAGATGTGACCCGGACCACTTGTCCAGTAGGTCCCATTTGAAAGTCCTCGCATGGAACCTGCCGAAGGGAATGTCTTTCCCAGGCCTCGAGTGCAGTAATGCACGAACACCTGTCTTGGTTTCAACAGGTTCCTGACCAGAGTCATGAGTTCCTGGGCCTTCTCTATCTGAAGGTAAACCCATTTCTGGTTCGTATCCAGAATCATATCCAAGAAGGGCAGACGAGTCACAGGAACCAACTGTGACTTCGGGATATTGAGAATTCAGCCGTGTTGCTGTGACACCTTCAGCGAAAGTGACACGCTGTTCAACAACTGCACTTTTGATCTCGCCCTTATTAGGAGATCGTCCAAGTATGGGATAACTGTGACTCCTTGCTTGCGTAGGAGCACCATCATTTCCGCCAATTACCCTGAAATTGGTAATGACAATACTGTACCGCAATTCTCCGGTACGCCTGATGGGGTGGATAAATGGGAACATGAAGGTATGCAGCCTTTATGTCTAGCTACACCCTAAAATCCCCCCCCTTCTAGGCTGGCGATGATCGCTCTGAGCGATTCCACTTTAAATTTGAACCTTTTCCAGTATAGGTTCAGAGATTTTAATTTTAAAATAGGTCTGACCGAACCGTCCGGTTTCGGGACTACAGCCAAGGTTGAGTAATATCCCCTTCCTTGTTGCAGGAGGGGAACCTTGAGCACCACCTGTTGGAGATACAATGTGTGAATTGTATTTGATATTATTTCCCTTTCTGGGGGAGAAGCCGGTAGGTCCGATAAGGAAAACCGGCGAGGAGGCACCTTTCGAATGCCAGCTTGTAACCCTGAGAAACAATTTTTATTGCCCCGGGATCCACCTGCGAGTGAACTCAGATGTGGCTGAAGAGTCGAAGACGTGCTCCCACTGGGACGGACTCCCTTAGCGGAGCTCCAGCGTCATGCGGTGGATGTAGTAGAGGCCAGGGAGGACTTCTGTTCCTGGGAACTAACTGTGCCCTTACCTCTGGTAAGAAAGGACGCTCCTTGTACTTTCTTGTTTTTCTGCGACCGAAAACACGGCATTTGATAATGTCGTGCTTTCTTAGGCTGTGAGGGAATATAAGGCAAAAGATCCGAATTACCAGCTATAGCTGTGGAGACCATGTCCGAGAGCCCTTCTCCACACAATTCCTCAGCCTTGTAAGGTAAAATCTCCATATGCCCCTTTTAGTCGGCATCACCTGTCCATTACATGTTCCACAGGACACGTCTAGCAGAAAACGACATAGCGTTGACGCTAGAACTCAGTAGACTAATGTCTCTTTGGGCATGTCTTATATACAAGACAGCATTATATATATATATATATATATATATATATATATATATATATATATATACACATACACACACACACACACACATATATACATACACACACACACTAGGGTCAATAACATGGTATCCTTATCTAGGGTTTCAATTTCCGCTGATAAGGTATCTGTCCACGCTGCTACAGCGCTATAAACCCATGCCGACACAATCGCCGGTCTGAGTAGTGAACCAGAATGTGTGTAAATGGACTTCAAAGTACTTTTACTGCATGCTATCTGCAGGATCCCTGAGGATAGCTGTTAAGTCAGCGCTACCTTTTGGGTAAACGTGTCAATCCACCCCAGGGGAAGATTCCCATCGTATCCTGGCCCTAGTAGGGAAGGAATACTCCCTGAGAATTCTTTTTGGGAATCTGCAGTTTCTTGTCTGGAGATTCCCGCTCTTTTTCTTCATGAGGAGGGAAATTTACCTCAGCTTTCTTCCCCTTTAAACATGAGTACCCTCGTGTCAGGGACAGATGAGTCATCAGTGATATGCAAAACATCTTTTATTACAATAATCATATATTGAATACTTTTCTGCCAGTTTTGGCTGTACTTTGCATTATCGTAGTCGACACTGGAGTCAGACTCCGTGTCGATATCAGTGTCTATTATTTTGGATAGTGAGCGTTGTGAGACTCTGAAGGTCCCTGCGACATAGGGACAAACATGGGTAGATTCCCTGTCTGTTCTCTAATCTTTTGTGCAATAAATTTACCTTAGCACTTAATTTCACATATCCAAACAGGTGACGGCATTGTCGACGGAGACACCACACACACACACACACACACACACACACTGTCACGATCCGGGTATCTGGACGCCATTACTTACCCTTCAGATGCCTCCTAAGGCGGGCTCAGCGTTCCAGGACCGGATTCCGCTGTTCCTGAGTTTCCACATGCAGAGTGGTCTTTTCATCAGCCGCGGCCTCCGCTGTGCCCGCGTGGTTAAATGTGCATCTATCAGCCTGGCGTCTCCTGTCTCCGGTGGCCGGCGCCGCCATTACTGTTTCCCAGACCACATGGATTACAAACCAAACTTCCCTCCAAGTGTCTGCATGGGCGCAGCCATCTTGGATTCTGTCATCTGATCATTTCCACCAATCTGCTGTCTGTGTTGTTGATTTGCATAATTGCCTAGCCAACCCCTTCCTTGCTGCAGGTATAAGTAAGCTGTACCTGAGCAAGGAAGACGTCAGTGCTTTGGTTGTCAAACCTAGTTCCTGTTTGTCTCTCTTCTATGATTGTCTTCCAGGTTCCAGCTCCTGTCTCAAGACTTCCACCATAGAGACCCGCACCAGCATTCCACCTGCGGTGTAGCCTGACTCTCCAATCCATTGTGGATTCATCTGTTTCCAGCTACAACACTACCTGCTTCCAGCCTCAGCTTCCAGCAGAGTACAGCTTCCCTTAAAGGGCCGGTGTCCTTTCTACACTTTACCACTCTCCACCGGAATTATTATTTCTCCGCTCTCAAGTTCTACATTTCAGTTCACATTTCATCGCTCCCAAAGTTCATTTATTATTTAACTGGTTCCAGCGAGTATCCACTCCGTGCTAACAACAGTCTGGTTCCAGCCAGTATCCACAGCAGCTGTTTTACCTTCAGCAACCCAGCTCTTCCTGGAACACCAGCTGGTACAATCCTGGGTTATCTCCATTGCTACAGCTGGGCCTGGTAAGGACTTTCCATCTAGAAGATCATAAGAACTATCTCACACTACCAGTGCCCTGTGGCTCCTGCCATGCTGTAGTACTCAGGAACTGTATTTATTCTTTGCTGACTTTTACGTTTTCTTTTATTGCTGCTGTGATGCGGAGTTGTCATAATAAACATCATTGACTTTTATCTAAGTTGTCGTGGTCACGCCTTCGGGCAGTTATTATTCATGTTACTTACATGTCCAGGGGTCTGATACAACCTCCCAGGTTCCGGTACATCTCAGCCCCTACAACTGAGGCTGCCTCCCGTCAGCTCAGGCCCTCAGTTGTGACACACACACATTTTCTCCATCTCCTCCTTAGGAGAGCCTTTTACCTCAGACATGTCGACACACACGTACCGACACACCACACACTCGGGGAATGCTCTTCTGAAGACAGTTCCCCCACAAGGCCCTTTGGAGAGACAGAGAGAGAGCTTGCCAGCACACACCCCAGCGCTATATGACCCAGGAAAAAACACAGCAATTTAATGTTTACCCAGTAGCGCTGTTATTATCTGCGCCGAATTATGTGCCCCCCCTCTTCTTTAAAACCCTCTCTTCTACCGTGGTATAAGCAGGGGAGAGTCCGGGGAGCTTCCTCTCAGCGGTGCTGTGGAGAAAAACATGGCGCTGGTGAGTGCTGAGGGAGAAGCCCCGCCCCTTCGGCGGCAGGCTTCAGTCCCGCTAAAAGTGTAAAATTGGCGGGGGCTCATGCATATATACAGTGTCCAGCTGTATATATGCTATACTTTTGCCAAAAAGAGGTTTATATTGCTGCACAGGGTGCCACCCCCCCCCCCCTGCGCCCTGCACCCTTACAGTGACCGGAGTGTGTGAGGTGTAGCGGAGCAATGACACACAGCTGCAGTGCTGTGCGTTACCTCTGTGAAGCACCGAAGGCTTCTGCCGCCTGAGACGTCTTTTGTCTTCGTTTCTTCTGGCTCTGTGAGGAGAACGGCGGCGCGGCTCTGGTTTGAACGCCCAGGACGAACATGTGTTCATTCCCTCTGGAGTTAATGGTGTCCAGTAGCCGAGGAAGCAGAGCCTAACATTTAAGTAGGTCTGCTCCTCTCTCCTCAGTCCCTCGATGCAGGGAGCCTGTTGCCAGCAGTGCTCCCTGAAAAAGAGAAAAAATCCTAACAAAAATGCTTTCTAAACAGGAAACTCAGGAGAGCTCCCTGCAGTGCACCCATTCTCCACTGGGCACAGTCTAAAACTGAGGTCTGGAGGAGGGGTATAGAGGGAGGAGCCAGTGCACACCCAGAATCCAAAGTCTTTCTTAAAGTGCCCTATCTCCTGCGGAGCCAGTCTATTCCCCATGGTCATTACGGAGTGCCCAGCATCCTCTAGGAAGTTAGAGAAAAAAAATTACAATGGCTTCCCTGTCTTCCCTTTTTCAAGCTATTTTTTTTCAGGTTAGGTTGAAAATTTGTAGTCTAGAGGTAAAACAATACTTGATTCAACTGTGAGCAGGATTAACGGTGGCAGTGTTCATTAGAGGCCAGGCTTCACTGGGTATGCAGGCCATGCATAGGTTTTCCAGGATGAATAGTGGCTAGCGCACCAAAAAGGTTTCTTCTGGGAGAAGGAGGTGGAAAAGGGTAGAAGCAGTGCAACACGTCCAGGAGAGGAATTAACCTTGTGGGTGCAACTCAAACCATCTTTGATTGCCACCGTTAGGCACTTGTGCCAAGATTTGCCCGACCCCCGTATAGAAGATAGAATGACACATGAATTACAGTATACACGCCTTTTGAAACAGCTCTGTAAACCAGAAGTGCGTCTGTGCAAAGAGGTGACTGTGCAACCTCCTACCACTTCAGTACAACCTCTTTCTTTCAATTAAACTTTTCAATTTTTCTCCTGGAATACTTCTCAATTGATTTAAATTACAAAGGTGTGAAGGGGTATAAATGTCTTTATTACATGTACCAGGTTTGCATGTGTTTAATTATAATTCTTGGAATGTATCTAGAAATCCAACTCTCTGGAGGAACAAACAAGCATCAGTGAAAGCACAGGAAAAGACCTGTAGTATAATGTTGAGCTTGTACATCCGTCCTTTTGTAGGGTGAATATAGCGGATGCCCTCCACAAAGCAAGACATGCCCCAAAATATGTACCCTCACCACATCTTTTATCACAAATCCATCCTCCAAAGGAAATCTACAAAACGTGTGGTATATATTTCCATGCAGAATGGTGGCATTCATTGTGTCTATACGTTCAGAATGTCAACGTTTAACATGTCCACATGTACAAAATGACATGTTAGCAGCCACAATGTCGATAGCACTATTTTTTTTTAAAATTCAATGCTTTTTATTGAAATTTTTCAATTTTGCTTTAACATTTCACACAAACAACACACAAACATTATCCACACCCAACATGTGTAGAGACAGCAGTACATGCATGCAGTCTATAATGCATCTAGTAAACATTATTACTCGTATAACGTATAATCACAAAGCAACGATGTCTTAGTTCAACACATCCTAAACATAACAGTTCCCTTAAACTCATAAGCATAGCAGAGCTGGCATATTATAGTACGCATATCATAGCAAGACAAGACCGGCCGCGGGGGGGCCCCTCTCCCACAACATCCCAGACTGATACACGAGGAAGAATACAGGTCTAGCTGTATCTCTCTTTGTAATACTTAGAGTCCATCCATCTACCCCATATTGTGGACCATTTCCTCTCCACCTTCCTAGCCAGAAACACAAATTTTTCATGCGCAATTGTTTCGTTGACCAGGGAAATCCACGCCCTAGACGCCGGGGCCTCATTGGCCAGCCATAGCCGGGCAATACAAACCCTAGCTAAAGCGCATAAATTAATAACATATCGCCTACTAGGTGGGTCTAAAGCTTCCTCGTCCACAATCAGCAGTGCACAAAGCGCAGGAGTACATACGAAGGAGGGAATACCTGTGTCACACAGGATACGTATAACCGCCGTCCAAAACACAGACACGCCAGGGCACAACCACAGTAAGTGCCAGAAATCTGCATCCACGGCTCCACATCTAGGGCATTGCGAGCTATGAGCGCCCCCGATATGCGCTAACCTCAACGGGGTCATATACACCCTGTGTAGAATGTACAGTTGTATTTGCTGGTATCTAACAGAGGAAGTGGAGATCCGATGAGCTCCCATAGCAGTATTCCATGCATCATCCGATAGCGTTCCCACATCTGATTCCCATCTACCCCGAAGAGCCGCGAGAGGGTCATTGTGGTGCATTTGCAGGATACGACCATATATCCTAGAGACTAAGTGTCCCGAGTCTATCGTTTGCAACATTGTTTTAACCGGGGAGTCAGCCAGGACTGGAGGGCCATTTGGGAACTGGGCTGCCAGCGCATGTCTCAACTGTAGGAATTGAAAAAAGAACCTTGAGGGAATGTTGTGTGCACGCTGAAGTTGTTGGAATGAGTTAAGAATCCCATCACTATATAACTGGCCCAAAGATGATACTCCCCATCTCCCCCAAACTTCTCGGACCTGAAGATGACACAGTTCCGGTAACCCATATGTGTTATCCAGTGGGGTGTCCGGGTCAACGCCATGGCCCCGCATCACCGAGTGTACCATTTTCCATATTAGAAGAGATTGCTTAATAAGCGGTATTGTGGACATTTTAACGCTGCCACAGAGAAGAAGCTGTAATGGGGAGCCCCCCGGGTAGTCGTGATGCAGCATCAGTGAATGCAGAGCCAGGGCATCGAGGTCATTAACCCACTCCCAGATATGCATCAATTGCGCCGCGTAGTAGTAGAAACGGAAGTTGGGGAGGGCCAGACCCCCCATTTCACGTATTCTGGTCAAGGTATCTAGTTTTAAGCGTGCTCGTTTACTGGCCCACACCAGGGAGGAAAGCAACCCGTCTATTTGTTTAAAAACCTTCTGTGGAATATAGACAGGAGATTGCTGCAAGACATATAGAAGTTTGGGCTGGAAGACCATTTTAACCATATTAACCCTCCCCGTGACTGCTAAAGGCAATTTACCCCACGTCTGCACCCGGCCGCGGAGATACATTATTTGAGGGGTAATATTAAGAGAAGAGAATTTTTGAGGGTTATTAGACACCCAAATACCCAAATATTTGAAGGATTCCACCCACTTCAATGGAAGAACCGCCAACGGGGAGGCAGGGACTTCGCCTTTAAGTGGGATAATAAAGGATTTCTCCCAGTTTATCAGTAGACCAGAGTATCGCCCGAACCCAACAATAATTTCCAAAATCCTAGGCATAGACTCAGCATAGCGATCCACAAACAGCAGAACGTCGTCAGCATATAGGGCCACCCTGTCTTCCCGAGTACCCACTTTAAGTCCATAAATACCCGCATCTGTTCTCAGAAGACATGCAAGAGGCTCGATGGCCATAGCAAACAGGGTAGGGGACAAGGGGCAACCCTGTCGCGTGCCTCTAGATAAGGGAAAGGAGTGAACCGCTACCCTTGCCGAGGGAGAGGAGTACAGCAGCCGAACATATTTAATAAATTTCGGGCCAATACCAAATCTATGCATAACTTCCCATAAATATTCCCACTCCACAGAGTCAAAAGCCTTAGCGGCATCCAGCGAAACGATTATGGAGGAGGAAGGGTCCGCCCGGGGGATTTGTAGGTGGGTAAACAGACGTCTGAGATTAATGGAGGTAGATTTATTAGGCATAAATCCCGTCTGATCCGGGTGTATAATGTGGGAAATAACTGTATTTAATCTGCCAGCCAATATCTTAGCCAAAATTTTAATGTCAGTGGGTAGGAGGGATATAGGACGGTAGGACTCCACTTTCTTAAGATCCTTGTCAGGTTTAGGGAGAACCACAATCACTGCCTCCGCCATAGACGGAGGGAGAGATTCCTGTATAAAAATCTGACTATATAATTCAAGTAGGCGGGGGACAAAAAAATCCAAGTTATGCTTATAGACCTCAGAGGGTATTCCATCCAAGCCCGGGGCTTTACCACTAGGGGAGGCCTCAATTGCTGCCCTAACTTCATCGGGGGAAATAGGCGCCTCCAAAAGGTCACAAGCCTCCCTGGACAAGGTGGGAAAACAGACACCGTCCAAATAATCATTCATTTGCGATGAGGTACAATCCAATTTAGATTCATATAAGCGACTATAGAAGGATACAAATTCAGCCGTCATTTGTGGAGTCTGGGTCAGGTGAACACCTTCAGCGCTCACAATCTCTACCACTACACTAGTAGGTCTGTCTCCCCGAGCCAAAGAGGCCAGGTATGTCCCCGGCCTGTCCCCCGTAGCGTATAAGGTATGGGATGAGAAAAGGAGTCTATGCTGAGTCTTTTCCATTAGGTAGTCTCTCCATTCCCTCTGAGCCGACAACCAGGCTGACCTGGAACTGATCAAAGAGTCCTGCAAGTATTGTAGCTCTGCAGCGGCGCTCCGGGCCTCCAACTCAGCCTCCCTTCTCCTATAGAAGGATTTTAAATCAGACACCCGTTTAATCAAACTCCCCCGTAAAAAGGCCTTAAATGTGTCCCATAAATTAGAAATAGCCTGGTCGGCACTATTCAGTGCAAAGAACTCCCGCCATGCGGCCACCAATTCAGATCCATCCCCCATGTGAACAAGCCAGAATGGATTAAATTTCCACACAGCTTGGCCTCTATCGCAATTAAAGTCTAAATTAAAGGTCAAAGGGGAGTGGTCTGATATACCTCTAGTCTCATACCTAATATTACCGACGCGGGGAGCCATGTCGCTCGAGAGGAGGGCCAGGTCAATCCTAGAGAACGAAGAGTGGGAGTGTGAGAAACACGAATATTGTTTAAGAGAAGGGTGTCTCAATCTCCACGGATCGACCAGGCCCAACCCCGACACCACGTCTGCAAACCCAGATCTCCCAGGACCTGCAGCAGACGGAGACATGGAGAGCCTATCCATTACCACGTCTAATACATTATTGAAGTCCCCTAGGCAGATAACAGACACCCCGGGGGATAAGGCCATGAACCCAGCAACCCTCTTAAGAACATCGGGAGAGTATGGAGGTGACACATAGACAGCTAGCAGGAGGACAGGAACATAAAATAATCTACATTTCAAAAACACATATCTCCCCCATGGGTCCGTTTGTATAGATTCCATTACAAAAGGGACGGTCCGCTTAATAAGGACCGAAACCCCGCGTGAGGCGGATGTGTGCATAGAATGGTATGCCCAACCCACCCAGGGCCTCTTCAGTGATAGAATCCTACTCCCCACCAAATGTGTTTCCATAAGACAGACAATGTCAGCGGCATAGTGTTTGATCTGTCGGAGTACAAGAGACCTCTTAACTTTATCATTGAGCCCTCTCACATTCCACGATAACACCGTAATCCCCGTCATAATACAACAAAGACATAATCAGTGCATCACCCCGCGGCCGGTCAGCCCCGCCACGTACAGATTCAGTAACCAGACACCATTGCTTATAGTGCACAGTAGTAAACCATGTACTTTCACAACATACATTTCCGCTCAAAAAGTAAATATAACCCAACATCCCCCCCTTCCCCCCTCCCTGTATACCACCCCCAACATGCAGCATACCTGGATCCCAGAACTGAGTGTACATACCTTAAAATTAAAGTAAACCAAACTTTATTGCACCATCGGCCAGTGCAAACACTCCTTAATCGGGGCCAAGAATGTAATGACTCTCGGGGATAGAGAACAACTAGGAAACAGCAAAATTAGGAGGTAGCTCCCAGCCACCAGCCTTTCCCCCCTCGAAAACAAAAACAAATGAGGGGGGATCATAGAGATCCGCCCCCTAGGTCCATCTAATACCCAAGATAAACACATACTCGGATATCATAAAACCACCTATATCAGGTCAAATGTTTAGCAATCCCCACCTCCCATCCAGAGACCAATAGTATAGCAGGAAGAAAAGAGAGCAAAAACAAACAACAAATCCCCCCAAGGTATAATCATAACAAGAACATACCAAGTACATCATGGCTGACTTAAAGAGTATACATATATCCTGTCTGAACTGCGATAATAATGTAGCGGGGGCTAAAGGAAGCAATAACAGCACTCATACAGGCCCGCATCCTATCACCTCGCAATATCTAACACATGTATCTAATGCTGCATTCACACCGCAAATGCCGGGTCCTACCCGGTAAGACAAACGTGTACTTACCGGGTGGGATCCGGCATTTGCGCTCCGTTGCAGGCTTCCCGACCCGGCAATATACCGGGTCGGTTGCCATGACAACGGAGGCCGCAGCAGCAGCAGGGGCGGGGGTAGAGGCGGCGTCGGGAGATGAGCTCATCTCCAGCGCCGCCTCTCCCTATCTTGTGAATGGGAACCGTGTCGCATCGACACGGCTCCCATTCACACCGCACCTGACCCGGTAATCAACCCGGGTAAAACCCTTCTTTTTTACCGGGTTGATTTACCGGGTCAGGCGACCCGCTAAATCACCCAGTGTGCTTTCACATCGCACACTGACCCGGTTCGACACGGCAATATGCCGTGTCGGTACCGGGTTATTTGTGCGATGTGAAAGGGGTATAAGACAGACAAAATAAGTAGCCAGAAAAGGAGAACAGGAGAAAATCAGCTTCCATGATCAGCCGGATAGTCACTAATCCGCAAGGGCACGTCTCGCCGGGAATCGCCTGTCCAGCCACACCATGGCCTCACGAGGGGTCGTGAAAAACTTTGTTTCCCCATCCGCCACTACCCGCAGTCGGGATGGGAATAGCATGGCATACGGCAGGTCAAGTTCACGAAGTCTCCTCTTGACAGGTGTAAACTGAGCCCTATCTTTTTGTACATCCACCGCAAAGTCCGGAAATACCGATATTGGCGATCCATTCCATTTCAGAGGGCCCTTAGTACGAGCCAACCTCAGAATTGTGTCCCGATCACGGTAATGAAGGAACCTAGCAATAAAGGTACGGGGTGGAGCCCCCGGCGGCATTGGGCGCATTGGGACTCTATGGGCCCGTTCAACAGTGAAATAAGGCGAGAATTCCTCAGATCCGAAAGAATCACGAAGCCATTTTACGAGAAACTCTTCGGGAGCGGAGCCCTCTTCTTTCTCAGGCAGGCCAATGAAGCGGACGTTATTGCGCCGCAGACGCCCCTCCACATCCGTGAGCTTTTTGCGCACATCATTCATCTGAGACTCCAAAGCATCAGTGCGACGACCCAGCGGGCCAACGGTATCTTCGACATTGGAAATACGGGTCTCTGCTTCTCCCACTCTCTCTCTCACCCGCTGGAGGTCTTGATGAATAATGGAGAGGTCGGACTGCACCTGCCCGATTTTATCAGCCAGGCGCACTTCACTGGCAGTTACCGCGTCCAGTACTCTCTGTAGTGCCGCATCCGGAGGGTCAGAGGAGACCGAGCTATGAGCAGGAGATGGGGGCGATGCCTCGGATCTTGTAGCCTCCCCTCTCCGCTGCTGGGGCCCCCGGTCACTAACAAACTTATCCATCGCTCCCGCCGCCGCGCCGGTCTGGCGACCCTTCACCATTTTGGACAGCACGGTGTCGGTTCTCCCGGTCTGCAGGACGTATCAAAGCAAATATAGGCAAAGAAAAGGGGGAGTGCCCACCCCAGCCGGCAAACGGACGTCAGGCAAACTATAGATATGTATAAATAGCCAGCAGGGTCACAAACTCCGGGTGTAGTGCAACGTGACCAACCACCTCAGCAGGGGTACAGGGATTATCACTTCCAGCCAAAGCTGCAGAACATATAATATCAATTCCCGGTACTTCCCCGCCAGCAAGCTTGCGGATTATAATAGAAGGAGGGAGAGAGTCATATGCATCACAGTATCCACAACTTCCCCAGCACCTTGGATCCAGTGTAACAGAGGGAGTCCAGAAAATGGCCGCCAAGACAGTTACCCCGTAGAAATTCAGGGGGCCCCACACACTTCCAGATCTCCCCCACAGGTGCAGGGGTGCCTTACATATAGATACCAACCGCCCAAATGTGCCCCGTCAGGATGGTGCAGGCGGCGGCGAACAGCGGAGCCGCACTTCCGGTTTCGCGGGCAGCGCGTCCCCGCAGCAGAGGAGACGGTTCAGGGAGTTTCGCCCGCGGCTCCCCCCGGACCTCACAGGGGATCAGCACTCAGCAGGGCAACAGTAGAGCTCACGGCACCCTCAGCTCCCCGGCGCTCCGGACGGCCGCAGCGAGCGGCAGATGATACAGGCGCAGAGCCGAACTTCCGGTCCCCACACGAGGCAGCGGCTCACGACACGGACCAGTGCCCGCCGGCGTCCAGAGCTCCCGGGCCTCCAGCAACTGCAGCAACAGGTCTATATTCACTCCAGGGGGGAGCAGGGAGCCTTTATGTACCGGTGGCTGTAAAGTTGGACCCAGAGGGGGAAGCAGGATATAATTACAGGATGAAGTGGCTGGAGAGCTGCACAGTACGAGTGCTACTCCATGCCCGTCCTGGCCACGCCCCCGATAGCACTATTTAAGCCTAAAACAAACCCTAACTCGAATGACAGCCTAACCTTATTTTCATGTGTCAAGAATGTTAAAGTCGACATTCACAATGTCAGCATTCTAAACATGTCAACATCTTGAAGGCACCAGCTCAGGGCAATAAAAGTTTACCTTGCTCGAAACATCCTCCCTTCACCCAATTCCTCCACAAAACCTGTGCAACCTTTTGCTCCCATTTAAATCCATGCATCTTGAGTTAGTTGCAGAGCGGATGCAAGTCTCAATTTGCACTGCACAGTATAGATTCTCTGCTTTGTAAATGCCCTCTGCTCTGCACTACTTCAACTTAATTTCTTGCTACACATAGGGGGGCATTTACTAAGCTGTGATAAGAGCAGAGAACTGAGCCAGTGGAGAAGTTGCCCAACCAATCAGCACTGAAGTAACATCTATAATTTGCATACTATAAAATGATACAGAGCAGCTGATTGATTGATGGGGCCACTTCTCCACTCTTATCACTGCTAAGTAAATATCTCCCATAGTTTCTCACAGGAACCCAAGGCCGCCATCAGAAGCATATGGGAAGGGGGGCTGGCGGTGGTACACCCTAAGAATAGCAGGCAAGTACAATCGAGGGGATATGGGCCCTACCTTTTTCATTTGTGCTGGGCACTTTAAGCTACTTGAAGTAGCAAGAAGGGAAATGTTTATGTATGACTTGTTATTAAAAATACTACTTAAATGGCACTGACAATATTTGTATCACACAATTTTACAGCAAACTTTTAGGGGCACAAGGGATAACATGTCTTGACTCAATTTTTTTACATTTACAGAACTGCCAGTGTTCCCTGTCTAACTTTCCATATTTAAGCTTTGTATTCATAACAAATGAATAGGACAGTTGTGTTTTGTGCAAACTTTTGCTTCCCTGTAAATCTATGAGTTAGGTGCAGAGTGGATGCAAGTCTCAATTTGCACTGCACAGTATACATTTTTCTGTTTTGTAAATAACCTCTGTATCCATAACAAATGAATAGCCCAGTTGTGTTTTATTTCCAGTAATTCAAAATCTACACCCTGAACAAGCAGGGCTGGAGAGAAAAAACAAAAAACACAACTTTTGTTTTTTTAAACCAATTTTTTTTTTGCATTAATGTTTTAATGACATTTTTTTTTTAGCATGTATTAGAAACCTCGATCAACCATGTTTTACTTCTACATGATGACTGCATAGTGTGTACAGGAGCAAATATTTAATGTCATCGTTCAAATGACACCCGTGTGTGTATGCTAGAAAAAGTGTTTTATGGGACTATATGAATAAAACCAATTTTGTACAGCTTATTATTCCTATTACATCTGAATATATGTATATAGACTAAGGCTATATGTAGAGAGACTGAATATATGTAGATTCAATAAGCCTTTACTAGTAAAACATTGCAGAAGACAGAAATAAGAATTTGTGCCAGGTTAATTATACTAGGTAACAGCAGGGATTTCTGGACATTGGATGCTGATAGTGCATGACCTATGGAAATACCTGATCAGCAATCTGTAATCTTTGTACCTGCCTTGTAAACAAAAGATAAAACCAAATGCGCAATGTGAAAACTGGGAAATCAGTAGATATAGCAGTATGCCACGTAGCAGGTACTAGATTGACTAGTAATATTGGTTACCGGGCAGCAAGTGGAGTTGGAAAAGATAATGTAAATGGAGGGAATTTGACAACTAGATAATTAATGCAGATAATCATATGGGTAGAAAGTATTTAACTGTAGAATGGTCACTATACCAAACATATTTTCTTTATGATTTTTTTCTGCAGCATAACAGCAACAGAATTAAATTGATTTTTACCATCACTGATGGTGCTTTGGTCCACAATTAGAAATATGCCACACAGCTGTGGGCCAAGGGCGGCAGGGTGACATTGACAGAAGCTAAAAAAAATAAAAAAATAAAAATATGCCCCTTCATACTATGTAGATATGCATGTTTGTCCTGTAGGCAGAGCTGTTCACTCCAAGGTTTATTAGGAGGGGTGCAGGCATATTATAAATATATAATATAATTGTAGACAATACATGATTCTATCGAATAATATAATGAAATATGACAATGTATTGGGGTCTTTGAGGAGGGTGAAAATGCAAAGCATATGGCTACAGAATGTTAAATAGATCTGTCCAAATCGGGGTGTATGGTGTTTATGTACTTCTAGATGGGCCACTGCCACTCACAAACAAGGCAGAGCCGGCGGAACCCGCTCAGCAAGAGTATGCATTGCAGGAAGGCGCTGGCCAGGAGAAACGCTCTCCCCGCTCTGCTACCCTGCTGCTGAGTCCACCGTTGCTGGCGGCTGCTGCTGCGCTTGTCAGACTGACAGGCGGCGGCGCTGGCAATGCGGCTCCTCCTAGTTGCTGGCAGCAGGGATTGCTCTGTCACCGACGTCTGACCTGCTGGGGGTTTCCGCGCCGGTGCCTGACATCCACTTCCTGGATGATTCTGCTGACAGGGAGCTGACCCTTCCTTTATGGTAGGAGCCAGGGCGGGCATGTGTTCAGCTGAGCTGCAGCAGGCAATCCAGGCAGTACTTTAATTAGTTATCAGACTGTTGCCAGTGCCGCTGCAGAGTTCCCTATAGTCTACAACATCAAAGGCAGGAAAGAGGAAGAAACTTACAGTTCTTCGGCCGCGGAGGCATCATGGCAGGATGTCATTCACAGCTCTGGCCTGGCCTCTGCATGTGAGTGAGGATGCAGTGTGCAGAGTATGCTCACCGTGCAGTGAAGCAGCTCACTGCCGAGCCGGGGAGAGTGAGCTAAAGTACCTGGACTTCAGTCTGATGGAAGACTCTAGGACAGCAATAGCCAGAAGGTACTGTAGTGTAACCCTAATTCTAACCCTCCCCCCACAGACTAATCCCCCCGCAGCCTAACCCTAACCCCCCACAGCCTAATCGACCCCTCCCGCCACCTAACCCTTCCTCTGCAGCCTAACCCTATCCCTCCCATCCCACAGCCTAACCCTAACCCTCCCCAGCCAATCCTTCAGTATTTCGGTGCTGGCATTCTGACAGATGTTGGGATTCTGGCGTCGGTCTCCTGACGGCCAGCGTCACATACGTTGAGATGTCAACTACATCCCACTGAAATGAGGGTAGGGGGTTACTGCATAGCCCCTATATGAAAAAAATGTTTACATTTTTAGGTTTTACCTGTGGTATAAAGAAAACAAAAGTTGAAAAAAGTAAAAAAGAAAAATGTAAAAAGAAAAAAATAAGAATTTACTCACCGGTAATTCTATTTCTCGTAGTCCGTAGTGGATGCTGGGGACTCCGTCAGGACCATGGGGATAGCGGCTCCGCAGGAGACAGGGCACAAAATTTAAAAGTTTGACCACTAGGTGGTGTGTACTGGCTCCTCCCCCTATGACCCTCCTCCAAGCCTCAGTTAGGATACTGTGCCCGGACGAGCGTACACAATAAGGAAGGATTTTGAATCCCGGGTAAGACTCATACCAGCCACACCAATCACACCGTACAACTTGTGATCTGAACCCAGTTAACAGTATGATAACGTAGGAGCCTCTGAAAAGATGGCTCACAACAATAAACAACCCGATTTTTTTGTAACAATAACTATGTACAAGTATTGCAGACAATCCGCACTTGGGATGGGCGCCCAGCATCCACTACGGACTACGAGAAATAGAATTACCGGTGAGTAAATTCTTATTTTCTCTGACGTCCTAGTGGATGCTGGGGACTCCGTCAGGACCATGGGGATTATACCAAAGCTCCCAAACGGGCGGGAGAGTGCGGATGACTCTGCAGCACCGAATGAGAGAACTCCAGGTCCTCCTTAGCCAGGGTATCAAATTTGTAGAATTTTACAAACGTGTTCTCCCCTGACCACGTAGCTGCTCGGCAGAGTTGTAATGCCGAGACCCCTCGGGCAGCCGCCCAAGATGAGCCCACCTTCCTTGTGGAGTGGGCATTGACAGATTTAGGCTGTGGCAGGCCTGCCACAGAATGTGCCAGTTGAATTGTGCTACAAATCCAACGAGCAATCGTCTGCTTA
The DNA here is from genome assembly GCF_028390025.1 of Pseudophryne corroboree. Taxonomy (NCBI): domain Eukaryota; kingdom Metazoa; phylum Chordata; class Amphibia; order Anura; family Myobatrachidae; genus Pseudophryne; species Pseudophryne corroboree. Next base: position 357,410,655 of record NC_086449.1, read on the forward strand.
GAAGCAGGAGCACCCAGCTTGTTGGGTGCATACAGTATAAACAGCGAGTCAGATTTTCTGACTCCAGCCGTCCTTGAAATATATATTTTCAATGCTCTGACAACGTCCAGCAACTTGGAATCCTCCAAATCGCTAGTAGCCGCAGGCACCACAATAGGCTGGTTCAGGTGAAACGCTGATACAACCTTAGGCAGAAAATGAGGACGCGTCCTCAATTCTGCCCTGTCCGAATGGAAAATCAGATATGGGCTTTTATACGATAAAGCCGCCAATTCCGACACTCTCCTGGCTGAAGCCAGGGCCAGTAGCATGGTTACTTTCCATGTAAGATATTTCAAATCTACCGATTTGAGTGGCTCAAACCAATGGGATTTGAGAAAATCCAAAACTACATTGAGATCCCACGGTGCCACTGGGGGCACAACCGGGGGCTGTATATGTAGTACTCCTTTTACAAAAGTCTGGACTTCAGGAACTGAAGCCAATTCTTTCTGGAAGAAAATCGACAGGGCCGAAATTTGAACCTTAATGGACCCTAATTTGAGGCCCATAGATAATCCTGTTTGCAGGAAATGTAGGAATCGACCCAGTTGAAATTCCTCTGTCGGGGCCTTCCTGGCCTCACACCATGCAACATATTTTCTCCAAATGCGGTGATAATGTTGTGCAGTCACCTCCTTCCTGGCTTTGACCAGGGTAGGGATGACCTCTTCCGGAATGCCTTTTTCCCTTAGGATCCGGCGTTCAACCGCCATGCCGTCAAACGCAGCCGCGGTAAGTCTTGGAATAGACACGGTCCCTGCTGAAGCAGATCCCTTCTTAGAGGTAGAGGCCACGGATCTTCCGTGAGCATCTCCTGAAGTTCCGGGTACCAAGTCCTTCTTGGCCAGTCCGGAGCCACTAGTATCGTTCTTACTCCCCTTTGCCGTATAATTCTCAGTACCTTGGGTATGAGAGGCAGAGGAGGGAACACATACACTGACTGGTACACCCATGGTGTTACCAGAGCGTCCACAGCTATTGCCTGAGGGTCTCTTGACCTGGCGCAATACCTGTCCAGTTTTTTGTTGAGGCGGGACGCCATCATGTCCACCATTGGTCTTTCCCAATGGACTACAATCATGTGGAAGACTTCTGGATGAAGTCCCCACTCTCCTGGGTGAAGATCGTGTCTGCTGAGGAAGTCTGCTTCCCAGTTGTCCACTCCCGGGATGAACACTGCTGACAGTGCTATCACATGATTTTCCGCCCAGCGAAGAATCCTTGCAGCTTCTGCCATTGCCCTCCTGCTTCTTGTGCCGCCCTGTCTGTTTACGTGGGCGACTGCCATGATGTTGTCCGACTGGATCAACACCGGCTGACCCTGAAGCAGAGGTTTTGCCAGGCTTAGAGCATTGTAGATTGCTCTTAGTTCCAGTATATTTATGTGAAGAGACGTTTCCAGGCTTGACCACACGCCCTGGAAGTTTCTTCCTTGTGTGACCGCTCCCCAGCCTCTCAGGCTGGCATCCGTGGTCACTAGGACCCAGTTCTGTATGCCGAATCTGCGGCCCTCTAACAGATGAGCACTCTGCAACCACCATAGCAGAGAGACCCTTGTCCTTGTCGACAATTTTATCCGCTGATGCATCTGCAGATGCGATCCGGACCATTTGTCTAGCAGATCCCACTGAAAAATTCGTGCATGGAATCTGCCGAATGGAATCGCTTCGTAAGAAGCCACCATTTTTCCCAGGACTCTTGTGCATTGATGCACAGACACTGTCCCTGGTTTTAGTAGGTTCCTGACGAGTTCGGATAACTCCCTGGCTTTCTGCTCCGGAAGAAATACCTTTTTCTGAACAGTGTCCAGAATCATCCCTAGGAACAGCAGACGTGTCGTCGGGATCAGTTGGGATTTTGGAAAATTCAGAATCCACCCGTGCTGTTGGAGCACTACTTGAGTTAGTGCTACTCCGACCTCCAGCTGTTCTCTGGATCTTGCCCTTATCAGGAGATCGTCCAAGTAAGGGATAATTAATACGCCTTCTCTTCGAAGAAGGATCATCATTTCGGCCATTACCTTGGTAAAGACCCTGGGTGCCGTGGACAATCCAAACGGCAGCGTCTGAAACTGATAATGACAGTTTTGTACCACGAACCTGAGGTACCCTTGGTGTGAAGGGCAAATTGGGACATGAAGGTAAGCATCCTTGATGTCCAAGGACACCATAAAATACCCTTCTTCCAGATTCGCTATCACTGCTCTGAGTGACTCCATCTTGAACTTGAATTTTTGTATGTACAGGTTCAGAGATTTCAGATTTAGAATAGGTCTTACCGAGCCGTCCGGCTTCGGTACCACAAATAGCGTGGAGTAATACCCCTTTCCCTGTTGTAGAAGGGGTACCTTGATTATCACCAGCTGAGAATACAGCTTGTGAATGGCTTCCAATACCGTCGCCCTGTCTGAGGGAGACGTTGGCAAAGCAGATTTTAGGAACCGGCGAGGGGGAGACTTCTCGAATTCCAACCTGTAACCCTGAGATACTACCTGCAGGATCCAGGGGTCCACCTGCGAGTGAGCCCACTGTGCGCTGAAATTCTTGAGGCGACCCCCCACCGCCCCTGAGTCCGCTTGTAAGGTCCCAGCGTCATGCTGAGGCCTTTGCAGAAGCCGGGGAGGACTTCTGCTCCTGGGAAGGGGCTGCTTGCTGCAGTCTCTTACCCTTTCCTTTGCCTCGGGGCAAATATGAATGTCCTTTTGCTCGCTTGTTCTTATAGGAACGAAAGGACTGCGGCTGAAAAGACTGCGTCTTTTTCTGCTGGGAGGGGACTTGAGGTAAAAAGGTGGACTTCCCGGCTGTTGCCGTGGCTACCAAATCCGATAGACCGACCCCAAATAATTCCTCCCCTTTATACGGCAATACTTCCATATGCCGTTTGGAATCCGCATCGCCTGACCACTGTCGTGTCCATAGACTTCTTCTGGCAGATATGGACATTGCACTTACTCTTGATGCCAGAGTGCAGATATCCCTCTGTGCATCTCGCATATAAAAGGAATGCATCCTTTAATTGCTCTATAGTCAATAAAATACTGTCCCTATCCAGGGTATCAATATTTTCAGTCAGGGAATCCGACCAAGCCACCCCAGCACTGCACATCCAGGCTGAGGCGATTGCTGGTCGCAGTATAACACCAGTATGTGTGTATATACTTTTTAGAGTATTTTCCAGCCTCCTATCAGCTGGATCCTTGAGGGCGGCCGTATCAGGAGACGGTAACGCCACTTGTTTGGATAAACGTGTGAGCGCCTTGTCCACCCTAGGGGGTGTTTCCCAGCGCGCCCTAACCTCTGGCGAGAAAGGGTATAACGCCAATAACTTCTTTGAAATTAGCAGTTTTTTATCAGGGGTAACCCACGCTTCATCACACACGTCATTCAATTCCTCTGATTCAGGAAAAACTACAGGTAGTTTTTTCAGACCCCACATAATACCCCTTTTTGTGGTACTTGCAGTATCAGAGATATGCAAAGCCTCCTTCATTGCCGTGATCATATAACGTGTGGCCCTACTGGAAAATACGTTCGTTTCTTCACCGTCGACACTAGATTCGGTGTCCGTGTCTGGGTCTGTGTCGACCGACTGAGGCAAAGGGCGTTTTACAGCCCCTGACGGTGTTTGAGACGCCTGTACAGGTACTAACTGGTTTGCCGGTCATCTCATGTCGTCAACCGACTTTTGCAGCGTGCTGACATTATCACGTAATTCCATAAACAAAGCCATCCATTCCGGTGTCGACTCCCTAGGGGGTGACATCACCATTACCGGCAATTGCTCCGCCTCCACACCAACATCGTCCTCATACATGTCGACACGCACGTACCGACACACAGCAGACACACAGGGAATGCTCTGATAGAAGACAGGACCCCACTAGCCCTTTGGGGAGACAGAGGGAGAGTTTGCCAGCACACACCAAAGCGCTATAATTATATAGGAACAGCCTTATATAAGTGTTGTTTCCTTATAGCTGCTTAAATATATATAATATCGCCAAAAAATGCCCCCCCTCTCTGTTTTTTACCCTGTTTCTGTAGTGCAGTGCAGGGGAGAGCCTGGGAGCCTTCCTAGCAGCGGAGCTGTGTAGGAAAATGGCGCTGTGTGCTGAGGAGATAGGCCCCGCCCCCTATTCCGGCGGGCTCTTCTCCCGGTTTTTCTGAGACCTGGCAGGGGTGAAATACATCCATATAGCCTCATGGACTATATGTGATGTATTCTTTTTAGCCAGAAAGGTATTAACATTGCTGCCCAGGGCGCCCCCCCCAGCGCCCTGCACCCTCAGTGACCGCCGGTGTGAAGTGTGCCTGAGCGCAATGGCGCACAGCTGCAGTGCTGTGCGCTACCTCATGAAGACTGAAAAGCCTTCAGCCGCCGGTTTCTGGACCTCTTCTTACTTCGGCATCTGCAAGGGGGTCGGCGGCGCGGCTCCGGTGACCCATCCAGGCTGTACCTGTGATCGTCCCTCTGGAGCTAGTGTCCAGTAGCCTAAGAAGCAAATCCATCCTGCACGCAGGTGAGTTCACTTCTTCTCCCCTAGGTCCCTCGTTGCAGTGAGCCTGTTGCCAGCAGGACTCACTGAAAATAATAAAACTATCAAAACTTTTACTCTAAGCAGCTCTTTATGAGAGCCACCTAGATTGCACCCTGCTCGGACGGGCACAAAAACCTAACTGAGGCTTGGAGGAGGGTCATAGGGGGAGGAGCCAGTACACACCACCTAGTGGTCAAACTTTTAAATTTTGGGCCCTGTCTCCTGCGGAGCCGCTATCCCCATGGTCCTGACGGAGTCCCCAGCATCCACTAGGACGTCAGAGAAAAAAAGGTTTCAGACAAGCATGCGTCTCTCTCTCTCTGGGGGGGGAGGGGGGGGGGGGGGGGTAAGGTGGTCTGAGCAGGAGAAGCTATGGTGACAGTCTGTATACTGAAATGGTTTGATTCCAGTGCGTTTACTGGCACCCGATACAGTGGGCATTATGTGCATAAGGTGCACTACTACTGTCAGCATTGTGTATAAGGGGCACTACTGTATAGCGTAACCTGCATAAGGAGCACTACTGTGTGTCATAATGTGAATAAGGAGCACTACTGTGTGCCATAATGTGAATAAGGAGCACTACTGTGTGCCATAATGTGAATAAGGAGCACTACTGTGTGCCATAATGTGAATAAGGAGCACTACTGTGTGCCATAATGTGAATAAGGAGCACTACTGTGTGCCATAATGTGAATAAGGAGCACTACTGTGTGTCATAATGTGAATAAGGAGCACTACTGTGTGCCATAATGTGAATAAGGAGCACTACTGTGTGCCATAATGTGAATAAGGAGCACTACTGTGTGCCATAATGTGAATAAGGAGCACTACTGTGTGTCATAATGTGAATAAGGAGCACTACTGTGTGTCATAATGTGAATAAGGAGCACTACTGTGTGTCATAATGTGAATAAGGAGCACTACTGTGTGTCATAATGTGAATAAGGAGCACTACTGTGTGTCATAATGTGAATAAGGAGCACTACTGTGTGTCATAATGTGAATAAGGAGCACTACTGTGTGTCATAATGTGAATAAGGAGCACTACTGTGTGTCATAATGTGAATAAGGAGCACTACTGTGTGTCATAATGTGAATAAGGAGCACTACTGTGTGTCATAATGTGAATAAGGAGCACTACTGTGTGTCATAATGTGAATAAGGAGCACTACTGTGTGCCATAATGTGAATAAGGAGCACTACTGTGTGCCATAATGTGAATAAGGAGCACTACTGTGTGCCATAATGTGAATAAGGAGCACTACTGTGTGCCATAATGTGAATAAGGAGCACTACTGTGTGCCATAATGTGAATAAGGAGCACTACTGTGTGCCATAATGTGAATAAGGAGCACTACTGTGTGCCATAATGTGAATAAGGAGCACTACTGTGTGCCATAATGTGAATAAGGAGCACTACTGTGTGCCATAATGTGAATAAGGAGCACTACTGTGTGTCATAATGTGAATAAGGAGCACTACTGTGTGTCATAATGTGAATAAGGAGCACTACTGTGTGCCATAATGTGAATAAGGAGCACTACTGTGTGCCATAATGTGAATAAGGAGCACTACTGTGTGCAGTGATCGCAAATACTCGCTATAAGCAGTAAGGGACCCGGTTTTCAAAAATCAGCGGGTCCAACAGGACGCGCATGTGATTACCGCTGCACACCGCGACCAGCCAGTGCAATAATCCTCCTGCTGCCTCCCCTTCCAATCGGTGCTGCGCTGCCATGAGCTCTGCACCACCTAGCCCCCCCCCCCCCAGGTCACTGATAGACAGGGAGGGAGCGTGGTTGGTGCCGCCTCCCCGTCCCCTTCCAATTGGTGCTGCGCTGCCGTGAGCTCCCCCCCCCCCCCCGGGTCACTGATAGACAGGGAGGATGGAGCATGGTTGGTGCCGCCTCCCCGTCCCCTTACAATTGTCTGTTGTGCTGCCGTGAGCCCTCTCCCAGTCACTGATAGACAGGGAGGGTGGAACATGGTTGGTCCCGCCTCCCCGTCTCCTTACAATTGCTGCCGTGAGCTACCCGTCCCCCCGGGTCCCTGATAGACATTGCTGCCGCCTCCCCTCACGCACAGCCGGCGCCCAGAACGGATCAGTGATTACCTGGCGGCGGGGGCAGGACAGCATGTCAGGCACAGTGTCTATGGAGCTCGGGCCTGGGGGCGGGCAGCAGGAGACGCGGAGTGGAAAGAGCTCTGTTCCCGGCTAATTCCTTAATCCGCAGCTACTCCCAGGTTGTGACCTTATCGTCATGGATCCCCTGCCATTCTCAGCACCCAGCAACAGGGATGGGCAGCTTGTGTTTGTGTCTGTTTATATACATGTGTGTCGATGTTTGTGTACTTATAATAAGTATGTGTGTGTCTGTATGCATGTGTACATGTGTATAATAACGTGCTCTGCCTGGTGCAAGGTGTATAATAACGTGCTCTGCTAAAAAAAATCCTGCTGCGATCAACTTGGAATTACCCCCAATGTGTATAATAACGTGTTGCACCTGGAGCAATGGGAGTAATTCTGAATTGATCGCAGCAGAAAGTTTGTTAGCAGTTGGGCAAAACCATGTGCACTGCAGGTGGGGCAGATATAACATTTGCAGAGAGAGTTAGATTTGGGTGGGTTATTTTGTTTCTGTGCAGGGTAAATACTGGCTATTTTTACACTGCAATTTAGATTTCAGTTTGAACACACCCCACCCAAATCTAACTCTCTCTGCACATGTTATATCTGCCCCTCCTGCAGTGCACATGGTTTTGCCCAACTGCTCAAAAATTTGATGCTGCGATCAACTCAGAATTAGGCCCATTGTGTATAATAACATGCTGTACCTGGAGCAAAGTGTATAATAACGTGCTGTACCTGGAGCAAAGTGTGTAATAACGTGCTGTACCTGGAGCAAAGTGTATAATAACGTGCTGTACCTGGAGCAAAGTGTATAATAACGTGCTGTACCTGGAGCAAAGTGTATAATAACGTGCTGTACCTGGAGCAAAGTGTATAATAACGTGCTGTACCTGGAGCAGTGTGTATAATAACGTGCTGTACCTGGAGCAAAGTGTATAATAACGTGCTGTACCTGGAGCAAAGTGTATAATAACGTGCTGTATCTGGAGCAAAGTGTATAATAACGTGCTGTACCTGGAGCAAAGTGTATAATAACGTGCTGTACCTGGAGCAAAGTGTATAATAACGTGCTGTACCTGGAGCAAAGTGTATAATAACGTGCTGTACCTGGAGCAAAGTGTATAATAACGTGCTGTACCTGGAGCAAAGTGTATAATAACGTGCTGTACCTGGAGCAAAGTGTATAAAGTGCTCCTTCTGTCGCAGTGTGTATAGGAGGTTCTACCTGGTGCAAGGTGTATAAGCGGCACTACTGTATGGTGTAATGTGAATTGGCACTATTATGTGGTCACGCCCCGTCCCCATGAAGCCACACCCCTAAAAAAATTCGGCGCGCACCGCCTATACTTTGCAGTCTGGGAGGTGGAACACCAATTCACTTTCTGCCTAAGGGCACCAAAATGTCTAGTTACACCTCTGGTGCAGGGTGTCCTGCATGCTACACAGCCCAGCAGCATTGTCACCCCATCACCCTCACCTTGCAACACTTTTGTAGTGTCCAAACAAGATTAAGATTAATACGAACCTTCATTCCAATGGGACCCAGAAAAAGACCGGTAGGACCCCAATTTTTTAAAAGTGAGGGGTCCCTGGGACCCACTTTTTTTTTGGCTCAGCGCGATCACTGGTGTGTCATAATGTGAATAAGGAGCACTACATATGAACTGTATATTAACATAAAGAGGATTATATTCGTATGTAGGGATGGTCATGGAAACAAGTAGTTTTTCTAACACAGCCCATAAAATGACAGTAAGGAGGTGATTGGTTGGTACTTTAGATTTCTCCAAGCTTTGATAAATCCCCATAGTGACCCGGTTTAGCTTAGTGAAGCAGCAATCCCATGAAAAATATAAATCATTGTAGCAGGCTATAAAGGGGGAATTAAATTGTTTTATTGCAGACGCAGCTCCCATCGCGCTATTCAAAATTGTGTGTCACTGATGTCCATTATTCCAGTTTGCACCCTACTGAGCTGGCAAGAAGAAATCTGGCAAAGTTGGGATTTGGGCGCCCATATACACAGTGCCAAGTAGTTTGCATGGGTTTAGCTGCTTTACACATCTAAACCCAGTGCAATTGAATATTCCCAGACACTTTAGACGGGAGCTGTTGGTGCAAGAAACAATTGAACCCCTCCCCTAAGAATATACTTTGTAACTAGCATTTATTCTCGGTTTATTTCTTTAGGCTGCTAAGAGTGAAGTATAATTCAGTGTCATGTGATTACCATGGTAACCAGAGTAACATGGCACATGACGTGGTAAGCAGAGAGAAACTGTAGCAGTGACGTGCGGTGGGGTGAGGCAGAGCCTTTCCTGTCATACTAATGTTTGCGCTAGAGTTTTCACTGTATAAAATATATGAAAAATACAAAGAATATATTAGAAACTAGGTGATTCATATCGCCCTACGGGCGCTCTTCACACCATCACAAGGGGCTACGCCCCCTTAACCCTTGCACGCCCTTGGAGCGTGCAATATTTTTATTATATGGAGTATCACCTCCAATCATAATTTTGTGAGTGGTTAAATATTGCACGGACAAAGGGCGTGCGATGGTTAAGGGGACGTAGCCCCTTGTGACGGCGTGAACAGCGCACGATGAATGACCTAGTAGGTGCTGTGGTTGGGGGAGACGCGGATGGGGTGCAGGGGTGCTGCGGGTGGGGGAGAGGCAGTTGCAGGGGTGCCGCGGGTGGGGGAGGGGCGGGTGTGGTGTTGCGGCGGCTGGCTGGGGGTGGGTAGGGTGCAGGGATGCCACGGGTGGGGAGGGAGTCCTGAGCCATCGCGGGTGGGGAGGGACGGGTGCGGAGTTGCTGAGGGGTGCCGTGGGTGGGCGAGGGGCGGATGAGGGATTGCTGCGGGTGGGGGAGGGGTGGGTGTGGCGATGATGCAGGTAGGGAAGGGGCGGGAGAGGGGGTGCCGTGGGTGGGGGAGGGGCGGTTATACACACACACACACACACACACAGAGCAGGGGCACACAGCGCCAGCACTGCGAGCATGGGGACCGTGGCCACACAGAGAGAAGGGAGACAGGGCGGCCGCTGAGGAGTGAGAGGGGGATTGGTGTCTCACTTACATCCACAGGCCGGAGGAGCATAGATCAGGGCAGCCAGGTGCTTCCAGCGTGTGGCCGGACAGTGCTGATCCACGGGCAGCGGGGCACGTCCGCCTGGAGGGAGTCATGATTTCAAAAGATGAGCCACGATGGAGGCGGGAGTAGTGTATCCGCAAGGATATGCCGTTCTTCTAGTGACAGACACTCCCCCATTGTGACTGTAAGGCTGTGCAGCAGCGCTCAGCGGCAGGAGTCCCACCCTCCATGTGTAGCGCAGGCCACCACTCCTCCCTCTGCTATGTGGCTGTGCGGCTATGCGATTGTGGAGTACTCCAGTTTAATTAGCAGAGTGTGGGGGCCCTTAATGTGTGGTGGCCCCGGGATGGGCACCCCTGTAGCCCCTTCTATTATCCGGACTTGGCTCTGGTCCTATCCCTGCCGTATACATAGTACATACATACATACATACATCTCCTATCTGTGACTCGTGTACTAACGCAGCTGTGGACTGGGTGTGATAGACCTGCCGCTGATCCAATGAGAGCTCCTAGCCACGCCCAGCGTTATCCACACAGTCAGAGATCTAGGCTATCATATAGGAGATATCTTCTTTGTATTATTCTAATCATTTTTATAGTCAAAACTCTGGAGCAAAAAGTCTAATACCTGCTTATCTTTTCCACCCATCTCTGAGCAAAACTCACCAAATTTCCAAGAGTTTACACTGCTGCACCTTTGCATAATGCCCATTTGAACCCTTTGGCTTGGGTATAAGCGACCGGCGATTGGGATACCGCTGGTCACCGAACAGATGCCGGGATCCTGAGGTTTATGTTGCCCCGGGGGGGCGCAACGAAGCCACAGGTTCTACTCCCACTCTATGGGTGTCGTGGACACCCACGAGTGGGAATAGTCCCCGTTAGTCAGCATGCCGAATGTCGGGATTTCACCCGTGCGGGATACCGGCGTCGGTATACTGACCAGCGGTCACATATAACTGCTTCCCTTTGGCTCATATATTGTGTATAAACATGGCTCTGGTACTAGCCAGTGCCTTCTGAGAAATTGAACTCACCGCACATCCCATGTAGCACACCACGGAACTATACCTGCACTGTTAAATCCTCCCCCTCCTTTCCATGACACGCAACGGGATGGATTTGTTGTGCATTTTTTCCACTATTACAGTAGACAGATTCTGCGGTCGCCTCTATAGGCTGTGAGCAGAATCTGTCTTCTGGAGTTAGCGCGTGGAAGCTGCAATAACCGTGCAGGCGGCATCGCCTAAGAGTCTGTGAGGAGAATGATTCAAGCTTTTTAAAGATTGGACAACTTGCTAATAGCAACCAAAATGCTTCTAGCTAGCATTTATCAAGTACATTCTACAAAATGATAGGTAGAAGCTGCTTGGTTACTATGGACAACTTCTCCATTTGAAGACTTGATACATCTCACCATTTAGGGAGGAGTTCAATTATCAGTGAGGTATGACTGCACCAGTCATCAAAAATTATTTGGATATGTCCCCGCTAGGCTGGCTCTTATTCAGCCAGTGTACCGCCAACACCCAATCACTGTAGCATGCAACAGTAGCACCTGCTCCCCACCACTCTACTGTGTACAGCAGTGGAGAACGGGATGAACCTCCCTAAGGCTGTGTAGCCCCCCCCCCCCCCCCCCCAAATAAAATAAACGTCTGTAAACCCTTGTTCAGACATATTGCATCGGCTATGTAGCACAGGCGATGGCTGATATACACAGGCGGATGGCTGCAGGTCTGCCGACGTGTCGGTCAGGTGTGTACCCAGCCAAACCAACAACCCAATTGGGATTATGCAGAGTTCTCAAACCAGGGCTGCCCAGCTGACATCTAGACAGTTGGAAGGTACAGTATGCCACTATCTGCAGAGAGTGATTTGTGGAGCTAGGCCAGTAGATTAAAATACGAGAAGCTATTGCACTGCCATCTCTAGCATTGTACAGCACCAGCAAATGCTCTGAACAGGACAGTGGGACATGTAGGATCTGGCACATAGTTTCGGTATGTTATGTGCATATACAGAATTGTATTATTTTGTGTAGAACAAATCTGGAATTGTCCCTGTGAAATTCCTGTACATGACCCTCACAGGCCAGTGGTATCAGTATATTATGCCTGCTGCCAGCGAGCCCACTCTCCCAGTGAAGCCATTTACCTGACCACAGACACTCGCATCTGGTGCGGCTGGATGCTCCGCCAGACCCCCCTCAGGTACTCTCTGCATAAAGTGAACGCTCTCATCTGCAAGTCTTTGCTCGGCTCCAGTCGTCGCTTCTCGGGGGACTGTTGTTCCGCACTGGGCCGGGGAGACTCCTTATTCGGAGGAAGCATGGTATCCGCTAGCTGCGGGGGGTTGGAGGGAGCACAGCAGGCAGCCCCCGCTTCTCTATTACAGGACACACTGGCGGCACTAATGGGCCCTTTCATGGCATCTCTTTGGTCCAATGCCCCCACTTCTTGCCGCTGATGGGGAGCGCCCTCTTCGGCTGGCGCTTCCTCCTGACCCGTTACATTCTGCCCGGCATCTGGGCGGCTGGCGGTGCCTCCTGTTGCGCCAAGCATTGTGCTAATGCCCTCCAATCACACTGCCCCAGCACTCTCCGGGCCCGCCCCCGGGGAACCACACAGGCAATGTCTGGAAGCGGCTAATCATAGACGGGTGTTGATGGTAACATTACTGGACGAGGCTTGCTCCAGCAAGTTGCAACAGTATATACACAGAACACGCCGGCTCTGGGCTTAGACACTAGTCACCTCCCACAAGACGATGCCGGAGAGACTGACTGACACTTCGTCCGGCCAATCAGGCTGCCCTCTTCCAGTTCTTCATAGTCAGCTGCTAGAGATCCGGCGTTACGAACGTAAGTAATGATAGATTGCTTGTCGTACTACTGGCAAGACCCTGCAAATCTGATTGCTGCAGCCACAAAGAAGCATCTTCGGCGCCTGCAGCCATTTTTATGAAGACCCAGTCTATAACCGGCGCAATAGAATTTCCCAGTTCAGAACGTCTTACTCTCGCCGCTGCCATCATTGAAATGGGCATGTACAGTAACATGTGGTGTGCATGTGGATAGACTCTAGAGTGACGAATTTTTTGTTTGCCTTGTCTGGCGGGAGATTTCCATACAGAGAGGTGAGCGCATCTTGCTGTGACTGGCTGCGTGTTCTGTACATGGCAATGGTGTGTGCAGACACATGTTATTGTACATGGATATGATGGGGTATATATTTACTACGCTGAGAGGTTTTTTTTAGAAGTGGAGATGTTGCCCATAGCAACCAGATTCCACTTTCAACATTTATCTAGCTGCTTCTAGAAGATAATAGCTAGAATCTGATTGGTTGCTATGGGCAACATCTCTACTTCTAAAAAAACCCACACTGTGTAAATATACCCCAACGTGTACAGATACATGCTCTTGAACGTGGTAAGTGCAGATACATGCTCTCATACATGGCCATGGTGTGTGTAGATACTGTACATGCTATTATACATGGCCATGGTGTGTGTAGATACATGCTAGTATTATACATGTACGTAGTGTGTGCAGATACATGTTATTGGACGTGGTGTGTGCAGATACATGCTATTGTACGTTGTGTGTGTAGATATACTGTACGTTATTATACATATACATGGTGTGGGCAGATACATGCTATTATACATGTATGTGGTTTGTGCAAATACATGTTATTGTACATGGACATGATGTGTGCAGATACATGCTATTGTACGTGGTGTGTGGAGATACATGCTATTGTACATGGGAAGGTGTGTGCAGATGCATGTTATTGTACATGGGCATGGTGTGTGCAGATACATGCATGCTATTGTACATGGTGTGTGCAACTATACATTATACATGCAGATAGTGTGTGCAGATACATGTTATTGGACTTTGTGGCAGATGTATTAAGCCTGGAGAAGTGATAAAGCAGTGATGAGTGAAAGGCGATAACGCACCAGCCAATCAGCTCCCAACTATCAAATTACATATTGGAGCTGATTGGCTGGTGCGTTATCACCTTGCATTTATCACTTCTTTATCCCTTCTCCAGGCTTAATACATCTGCCCCATGCTGTGGGCAGATACATGCATGGACGTGGTGTGTGCAGATATATGCTCATACATGGCCATGGTGTGTGCAGATCCATGCTATTGTACGTGTATGTGGTGTGTGCAGATCCATGCTATTGTACGTGTATGTGGTGTGTGCAGATACACGTTATTATACATGTGCATGGTGTGTGCAGATACATGTTATTGTACATGGACATGATGTCTGCAGATACATGCTATTGTACATGGTGTGTGCAGATACATGCTATTGAATCAGAATCCGCTTTATTGGCCAGGTGTACTCACGTACTCTAGGAATTCTTTGTGGTACAATGCATCGCCAAGCAGCAACATGAACGGGGAATACATAGCATAAGAAGGGGGGAAAACGTAGCATACATTACACGTATGAGTTCATAATGCACATTGCAACTGTACGCTAGACTCGACATATTATACATGTAAGACTAAAAACGGAGGGGTACACTGGGCTCCACAAGGAATTACATCGGGGTGTAGAGTAGGATCTTGATCCGAGGCACCAACAGGCTCAAAGCTTTTGACTGTTCCCAAGATGCACAGCGCCACCTCCTCTATAACCCCGCCTCCATGCCAGTGAGCTCAGTTTGTAAGTTGGTGCCTTGCAGTATGCAGGCACTTAACAGGAGGCTGCCCTAAGCAGTCTTTTCAGAGCTTCGTTTTACAGTATGAAAAAAGAAAAATGTGAAGAAGGCTTTCAGGGCTGCTGCAGGCACAGTCTAATAGACTTTACTGCGTACAGCTCCATCACCCTCAGAGGCGCTGTATACTCCCGCACCGCGGTTGCCCGGTCACTACAGCGGAGGCGCCGGCTTCTTCCATCCTAACGTGAGTCCCACACACGCCACCATCTCCCGGATTGCGGGGCCGCAGACAAGGGGGAGGTAAGGGGCTTCTGTGCCGCACTTTACCGCGATCCAGCGCGGCTGTAGGAGGCGGGCCGCGCAGATTACTGGGTTGATGTTCCACTAGCCACCAGGGTTTATATTATGGGCACAGGTCAAGGGGGATGTTGTACCAAGTTCCCCCCGCTTTATCTTTACTGCCTGCACACCCGGTGGGGATGCCAGCAGGGGGAGCAGGTCGGACCTGAGGCCCCAGGGCGCCATTTCAGCAATGTTCCCGCCCTGGAGCTGCTTCCCTCTCATTCCTGATCAGCAGCCATAATAAACAGCCTTGCGGTTTCCTGGGATTGCTGGGGCAAATCCTCCTCTGTGGAACCGCCTGACTGCCAGTGCTGTGCTTCCTACAGGACACTTGAGTATTCTACCTGTCACTGGGACTGTTAGTTAAGGAAGAGTGCATACTTTAAGGGTTGTGTGGTACAAACACCCTGTGATATACATTCAGTACCTACTGTGCTTTGTTATATCTATTGTTAACACACATAGCCATACTGAGTATTACTTTGTATTGCTAGTCCAGTACAGTTTATGGTACATAGTCACAAGCATACCATGCAGAAATTATCTGTGTGTGGTTGCCTTATTGCAGGGTATTTCACTCAGCGTGTAATTCCTATATTGCTATACCTGAGAGGGCCAAGTGTTTCAGGTTTTTCTCTGCAAATAATATAGGATTGTTTCACAAGATATGCTAATGGGGTATTTTTACTTGTGATTTATAGTCACCATATATTCTATATCTATTGAACTCCGAGTCTGTGCCTTCTTCGGCTCATTCTCTGAGAGTTTTCGTTAGGTATAGTGCTGCTAGATTTTGTACCGGGTTGCCCATTACTGTGCACATAGTTATGTCTGCTACACGTGGCAACGACGTTGGGGTCTCTCCCACACTGCGTGGTTGTGAGGCCGCGGACGTACTGGAGGATAATTGAACAGCTGAGAGTTCAGGTTCAGGGGGTTCCTTACCCCCCAGTGGGTCGGTAGTGCTCGGGGCATCACAAGACACACCTTGGGCTACATTCTCCACATTGTTAAACACGCTTGTGACTAAATTGACGCCCCCTGTGTGGTCCACCTGTGCCACTACCACAGTTTATGGTTCCCGCTGTGAACCCGCCATGGGCGGATCAGCTTTCCACTCAATTACAGCATTTGAACCGATCCATGTCCAAATCTAAGGGTCACTCTCGCCCACATAAGACTAAGTCGTCTTCTAGAAGGGCGATTACCTCCTCCCAACCCAAGGTTTTGACCGACACATCTTCTGAGGAGGACGGTGCATATACTGACCCCGCTGACACTGACGCTGATGTTTCAGATGGGGAAGGGATGTCATCCGTGGATGTCTCTGATTTGAATGAGGCGATACGGCTCATTCTTCAAGTGTCTGATGATTCTGAGCCTGAAACCGTCTCTAAGAAATCGGATAGATTTAAGCGTAAGAATGTGGTTAAACAAGTTTTACCCTATTCTAAACACCTGTTTGACATACGTCAGGAATCCTGGGAAAATCCGGGAACTAAATTTACACCGAATAAGAGACTGTTGGCTCGCTATCCTCTCTCTGCGGAGGTGTGTAAAATTTGGAAAACTCCTCCGCCTGTAGATTCTTTCTCATGTGGCGCGTATGGTTGTTTCCTCTGCTCTGCCAGTAACTACCGTCGCCTCTCTGAAGGAACCGACGGATCGTCGTGTGGAGGGCTGTTTAAAAGCAATTTATACCCTTTCGGGGGCTGTGCGAAGGCCAACTATTGCAGCGACTTGTGCTGCTGAAGCTGTTGAGGCGTGGGCTCAGGAGCTCGAGGCGGAACTGCCCTCCGATGCATCTGAGCATGCTCGACAATGTCTCTCATATATTGCCACGGCTTCTCTGTACCTTAAGAAGGCGGCCTCCGATGCCGGGGTGCTCGCGACCAAGGCTGCTACTGCATCCGTTTTGGCCAGACGTATCCTTTGGTTGAGATCCTGGTCGGTGGATTTGGATTCCAAGAAAACCCTGGAGGTGCTTCCTTTCAAGGGAGATATTCTCTTTGGAGAAGACCTCAATAAGATTGTGGCTGATCTGGCTACGGCTGAAACAGCTTGCGTACCTAGTATGACTCCTTCAACACAGAAGGCTAAAAGTACTTTCCCTCGGCCCTTTCGTACTCCAGGTAGAGCAAAAGGTCAGGCGTACCCAAAGCAAACTTGTGCTTCCAGACCTGCCAAGCCCAGACCGAAGCATGCCTTGGCAGCCCGTCAGCCAGCTTCCAAAATTGACAAGCCTGCCACATGACAGGGCGGGTCTCCCTCTGGGGGATCCCAGGGTGGGGGGCCGGCTTCTAGGTTTTACCCAGGAATGGTTAAAGACCACTTCAGATACCTGGGTGAGGGAAGTCCTTGCTCGAGGTTACACCATACCCTTCAAGAATCGTCCCCCTCATCGATTTTGCCCGACAGATGTGCCTCTGGATCCGGCAAAAGCAAACACGTTGCACTCGGTGGTACATTCCCTCCTGTCCACAGGAGTGTTGGTACAGGTGCCTCTGACTCAGAGGGGCACGGGGTTCTATTCACCGCTGTTTCTAGGCCCGAAACCGAACGGGTCCTCGTGGCACATTCTCAATCTGAAGTCCTTGAACAAGCATGTGCGGATCTCCAAGTTCCGTATGGAAACGCTGTGCTCTGTTGTTCTGGCTATGGAATCTGGGGACTATATGGTCTCCCTGGACATACAGGATGCCTACCTACATATTCCTATTGCGGTATCTCATCAGCAGTACCTGCGGTTTGCGGTGGGCAACCTTCATTACCAATTTCGGGCGTTACCCTTTGGTTTGAGAACGGCTCCGCGAGTTTTCACCAAAGTAATGGTGGTCATCACGGCTACACTCCACCGTCAAGGGGTCAAGATACTACCGTACCTAGACGATTTGTTGATCCTGGCGAGTTCCCCAGAAATTGATCTGACGGTCCAGAGCATGCAAGCCCACGGGTGACTGATCAACTGGAAGAAATCCTCCCTGGTTTCGGCTCGGAGTATGGTACACCTGGGAGCGTTGTTGGACACTCACAACCAGCGGTTGTTCTTGTCTCAGGAGAAAGTCCTGAAACTTCAGGACAAGATCCGATGCTTCCTATCCCCTCCGCTAGTGTCGATCCATTCGGCGATGCAAGTGTTAGGTCTCATGGTGTCGGCTTTCGACATGGTGACGTATGCTCAATTCCATTCTCGCCCTCTACAGAAGTTGATTATGTCCAAATGGGACGGCCTGCCTCGCCGGATCAGATCTCACATGATCTCCCTATCTCCGGAGGTCCGCCTGTCACTGAGCTGGTGGCTGCAGGACCAACAATTGAGCAGGGGTCGTCCCTTCTGGATATCCATCTGTGTCCTGCTGACGACGGATGCCAGTCTGAGAGGTTGGGGTGCGGTGTTGGAGCAACACTCTCTTCAGGGTCGGTGGACCAAGGAGGAGTCACTACTCCCGATAAACATTCTGGAACTGCGGGCAGTGTTCAATGCGTTGACAATGGCCCAGCATCTCATACAGAACAGACCTGTTCAAGTACAATCGGACAACGCCACCACGGTGGCAATGAAGGAAGTATCAAGGATTCTTCAGTGGGCAGAATTCCATCTGCCGGCCATATCAGCAGTGTTCATTCCGGGCGTTCTGAACTGGGAGGCAGACTATCTCAGTCGTCGGGACATACAC
Organism: Pseudophryne corroboree; assembly: GCF_028390025.1. Taxonomy (NCBI): domain Eukaryota; kingdom Metazoa; phylum Chordata; class Amphibia; order Anura; family Myobatrachidae; genus Pseudophryne; species Pseudophryne corroboree. Next base: position 357,429,180 of record NC_086449.1, read on the forward strand.
GCCAGAGAATGGAGCCTACATCCAGAGGTGTTTCAACTTCTCGTGGACATGTGGGGCCTCCCAGATGTGGACCTGATGGCGTGTCAAAACAATCACAAGGTTCCGGTCTTCGGAGCAAGGACAAGGGATCCTCAAGCAGCGTTCGTGGATGCTCCTGTCAATCCCGGCTACCGTATGTGTTCCCCCCGGTGTGACTCCTGCCCAGAGTAATATGGAAGTTCAAGCAAGGAGGAAACCTTCTTCTAGTCGCTCCAGCTTGTCCCATACGGCACTGGTTCTCCGATCTACAGGGCCTCTCGTTGGATCGTGCCCTTCTACTTCCACAACGACCAGACCTCCTCGTTCAGGGCCCGTGTGTTTACCAGGATTTGGCCCAGCTGGCTTTGACGGCATGGCTCTTGAGGTTTCCGTCCTGAGGGCCAAGGGTTTTTCTGAGGCGGTCGTTCAAACTATGTTGAAGGCCCGTAAGCCGGCTTCTGCCCGGATATACCATAGGGTCTGGAATGCTTACTTTACTTGGTGTGCGTCTCACAATCATGACGTTTTCAAGTTTAGTACGGCCAAACTATTGGCCTTTCTACAACAGGGCCTGGACTTAGGCCTGCGTCTGGCCTCCCTCAAGGTTCACATATCTGCCTTGTCTGTTTGGTTTCAGAGAAAAATTGCTACCCTACCTGATGTACATACATTCACTCAGGGTGTGTTGCGAATTCAGCCTCCTTATGTGCCACCTGTGGCCCTTTGGGACTTGGCGGTTTTGGAAGCCTTACACGAGTCTCCGTTTGAGCCTCTTGCCTCTGCTGACCTTAAGTGGCTTTCCCTTAAGGTGCTATTCTTGCTGGCGATTGCTTCAGCTAGAAGGGTCTCGGACTTGGGTGCCTTATCCTGTAAGTCTCCCTATTTGATTTTTCACTGTGACCGGGCGGTTCTTAGAACGCGGCCAGGTTATTTACCTAAAGTGGTGTCTTCCTTCCACCTTTAACCAGGAGATTGTGGTTCCGGCCTTTAATTCTCCTGAGTTGTCTACCAATGAACGGTCTTTGGATGTATCTATATGAAGAGACCTTCCTCCATTAGGAAATCTGATTCTCTTTTTGTACTGTTTGGTTTTCACAAACGTGGCTGGCCTGCTTCCAAGCAGACTTTGGCCAGATGGATTAGAATGGTGATTGCACATGCTTATGTACAGGCTGGTCGTCCGGTTCCTGCTACCATTAAAGCCCATTCTACTCGGTTGGTTTGACCTGCTTGGGCGGCCCACCATGGTGCGACCCTTGAACAATTGTGCAAGGTGGCGACGTGGTCCTCATGGAACACTTTTATAAGGTTCTATGCCTTTGATACTTCCGCCTCCCAGGATGCTTCCTTTGGACACCGGGTTCTTGTGCCCGCTACAGTACGTCCCCTCCCAAATGGAACTGCTTTAGGACACCCCCGATGTTAATCCTTGTGGAGCCCAGTGTACCCCGCAGCAGAAAACGGGATTTGTGGTAAGAACTTACCGTTGTTAAATCTGTTTCTGCGAGGTACACTGGGCTCCACAAGGCGCCCACCCTGACGCACTTAGCTTCTTTGGGTTGGTATTGGCATTAGCCGCTGTCACGCTCTCCTGTGGTGTAATTGGCTACGAGCGATTGTCGTCTCTGGTACCTGCTACTGCATTGGGCTGGTTAACTAAACTGAGCTCCTGTGCATGGAGGAGGGGTTATAGAGGAGACGGCGCTGTGCATCTTAGGAACAGTCAAAAGCTTTGAGCCTGTTCGTGCCTCGGATCAAGATCCTACTCTACACCCCAATGTTAATCCTAGTGGAGCCCAGTGTACCTTGCATAAAGCGATTTAACATCGGTAAGTTCTTACCATAAATCTCGTTATTATTTTCAAAGAGCTACAACGTAGCACTCGTCATCTATCTTGTGAATGTGTGGTTAGTCATACGGACATTTTGAGAATTTAGTCTACATGACACCCCTACGAGATTCAGATGTTGCGACACCTGACTGAGGATGACCCGGAACGTCGGAAGGTGTTTGCACACTGGATAACACAGCAACTTCAACTGAACACTCATGGATTTCCACACTTATGGACCACACTCATGGGTTTTTACACTTATGGACCACCCTATATATCTGCCTCATATCTATCTATCTATCTATCTATCTATCTATCTATCTATCTATCTATCTATCTATCTATTTATTTCATATCTCTCTATCTAAGGGAGATGACTAGATGTGCCAAATGGTTCTTATCTGCCGTCATATTCTGTTTCTATATTGTTAAACTTTTTTTTTAAATTGTTTTTCTTTTGTTCTTATTATGTTTAGATGCCACGAAACGTGGAAGTGAAGGCAAGGATCCATGACTGGGCACATACCCTTCAAGTGTGTCAGCAGCTGAGTAAAAGTAATGGGGAGAAAATTTTGCAAAGAGATATTTTCTTCAACACCACACAAGGTCGTCTCAAACTTAGAGACTTCGAGGTTTGACCATCTATCCCTGATTGTCTACTGTAATCCGTCATTGTCAAGCAAACCACTGTCCCACTTATTTTCCTGTCTTTTGACAATTTCTTCTTCTGAAAGATCATGTTTCCTACTTGCTACTTCTATACAGTTTTGTCACCAAGAATAGTGGGGGTAATTCCAAGTTGATCGCAGCAAGATTTTTGATAGCAATTGGGCAAAACCATGTGCACTGCAGGGGAGGCAGATATAACATTTGCAGAGATAGTTAGATTTGGGTGGGTTATTTTATTTCTGTGCAGGGTTAATACTGGCTGCTTTATTTTTACACTGCAAATTAGATTGCAGATTGAACACACCCCACCCAAATCTAACTCTCTCTGCACATGTTATATCTGCCTCCCCTGCAGTGCACATGGTTTTGCCCAATTGCTAACAAAAATCCTGCTGCGATCAACTTGGAATTACCCCCAGTGTTCTCATGTGTCTTTCATACCTTCTACGTAGCTTCTTCCATTCATTTGCTGTTGTCATCTCTTGACTTTACAAATAATATTGCTAGTAGGCAAACTTCATCTCTGGGTTGCATTCTTGCTTTGTCAATTTTTCTCTGACGTCCTAGTGGATGCTGGGAACTCCGTAAGGACCATGGGGAATAGCGCCTCCGCAGGAGACTGGGCACAACTAAAGAAAGCTTTAGGACTACCTGGTGTGCACTGGCTCCTCCCTCTATGACCCTCCTCCAGACCTCCGTTAGAATCTTGTGCCCGGCTGAGCTGGATGCACACTAGGGGCTCTCCTGAGCTCCTAGAAAAGAAAGTATATTTTAGGTTTTTTTTTCAGTGAGATCTGCTGGCAACAGACTCACTGCTACGAGGGACTAAGGAGAGAAGAAGCGAACCTACCTGCTTGCAGCTAGCTTGGGCTTCTTAGGCTACTGGACACCATTAGCTCCAGAGGGATCGAACACAGGGCCCGACCTCGATCGTCCGGTCCCGGAGCCGCGCCGCCGTCCCCCTTACAGAGCCAGAAGCATGAAGATGGTCCTGAAAATTGGCGGCAGAAGACTTCGGTCTTCAACAAGGTAGCGCACAGCACTGCAGCTGTGCGCCATTGCTCCTCATGCACACCTCACACTCCGGTCACTGATGGGTGCAGGGCGCTGGGGGGGGGGGCGCCCTGAGCAGCAATATTAACACCTTGGCTGGCAAAATATTCACAATATATAGTCCCAGAGGCTATATATGTGAAAAATACCCCTGCCAGGATCCATAAAAAAGCGGGAGAAAGTCAGCCGAAAAAGGGGCGGGGCTATCTCCCTCAGCACACTGGCGCCATTTTCTCTTCACAGTGCAGCTGGAAGACAGCTCCCCAGGCTCTCCCCTGTAGTTTTCAAGCTCAAAGGGTTAAAAAGAGAGGGGGGGCACTAAATTTAGGCGCAAATCTGTGTATTATAGCAGCTATAAGGGAAAAAATCACTGTGGGTAGTGTGAATCCCTGCATTATATAGCGCTCTGGTGTGTGCTGGCATACTCTCTCTCTGTCTCCCCAAAGGACTTTGTGGGGTCCTGTCCTCAGTCAGAGCATTCCCTGTGTGTGTGCGGTGTGTCGGTACGGCTGTCTCGACATGGTTGATGAGGAGGCTTATGTGGAGGCGGAGCAGATGCCGATAAATGTGATGTCGCCCCCTGTGGGGCCGACACTAGAGTGGATGGATAGGTGGAAGGTATTAACCGACAGTGTCAACTCCTTACATAAAAGGCTGGATGACGTAACAGCTGTGGGACAGCCGGCTTCTCAGCCCGCGCCTGCCCAGGCATCTCAAAGGCCATCAGGGGCTCAAAAACGCCCGCTACCTCAGATGGCAGACACAGATGTCGACACGGAGTCTGACTCCAGTGTCGACGAGGTTGAGACATATACACAATCCACTAGGAACATCCGTTGCATGATCTCGGCAATGAAAAATGTGTTACACATTTCTGACATTAACCCAGGTACCACAAAAAAGGGGTTTTATGTTTGGGGAGAAAAAGCAGACAGTGTTTTGTTCCCCCATCAGATGAGTGAATGAAGTGTGTGAAGAAGCGTGGGTTCCCTCGATAAGAAACTGGTAATTTCTATAAAGTTACTGATGGCGTACCCTTTCCCGCCAGAGGATAGGTCACGTTGGGAGATATCCCCTAGGGTGGATAAGGCGCTCACACGTTTGTCAAAAAAGCAGGAGGCTATACTGAAGTCTGTATATACACACTCAGGTACTATACTGAGACCTGCAATTGCCTCAGCATGGATAGTGCTGCTGCAGCGTGGTCTATTACCCTGTCAGGACAGGGATACTATTTGCTAACCATAGAGCATATTAAAGATGTCGTCTTATATATGAGGGATGCACAGAGGGATATTTGCCGGCTGGCATCCAGAATTAATGCAATGTCCATTCTGCCAGGAGGGTATTAGGGACCCGGCAGTGGACAGGCGATGCTGACTTTAGAAGGCACATGAAGATTCTGCCTTTATAAGGGTGAGGAATTGTTTGGGGATGGTCTCTGGGACCTCGTATCCACAGCAACAGCTGGGAAGGAAAAAAATTTACCTCAAGTTTCCTCACAGCCTAAGAAAGCACCGTATTATAAGGTACAGTCCTTTCGGCTTCAGAAAAGCAAGAGGGTTAAAGGCGCTTCCTTTCTGCACAGAGACAAGGGAAGAGGGAAAAAGCTGCACCAGACAGCCAGTTCCCAGGATCAAAAATCTTCCCCCGCTTCCTCCGAGTCCACCGCATGACGCTGGGGCTCCACAGGTGGAGCCAGGTGCGGTGGGGGCGCGTCTCGGGAACTTCAGCGACCAGTGGGCTCGCTCACAGGTGGATCCCTGGGTTCTGCAAGTAGTATCACAGGGATACAAGCTGGAGTTTCGGGGCGACTCCCCCTCGCCGTTACCTCAAATCAGCCTTGCCTACTGCCCTCGAGGATAGGTAGTACTGGCGGCAATTCACAAGCTGTACTTCCAGCAGGTGATAATCACGGTACCCCTCCTTCAACAAGGCCGGGGTTACTATTCCACAATGTTGGTGGTACCGAAACCAGACGGTTCGGTGAGACCCATTCTAAAATTGAAATCCTTGAACACTTATATACGAAGGTTCAAGTTCAAAATGGAATCGCTCAGGGCGGTTATTGCAAGCCTGGACGAAGGGGAATATATGGTATCACTGGACATCAAGGATGCTTACCTGCATGTCCCCATTTACCCTCCTCACCAGGAGTACCTCAAAATTGTGGTACAGGACTGTCATTACCAATTCCAGACGTTGCCGTTAGTCTGTCCCCGGCACCGAGGGTATATACCAAGGTAATGGCCGAAATGATGATACTCCTTCGAAAAAAGGGAGTTATAATTATCCCGTACTTGGACGATCTCCTTATAAAGGCGAGGTCCAGGGAGCAGTTGTTCGTCGGAGTAGCACTATCTCGGGAAGTGCTACAACAGCACGGCTGGATTCTGAATAGTCCAAAGTCGCAGCTGGTTCCTACGACGCGTCTACTGTTCCTGGGTATGGTTCTGGACACAGAACAGGAAAAAGGGTTTCTCCCGGAGGAGATGCCAAGGAGTTGTCGTCATCTCTAGTCAGAGACCTCCTAATACAAATACAGGTGTCGGTGCATCAATACACGCGAGTCCTGGGAAAGATGGTAGCTTTTACGAAGAAATTCCATTTGGTAGGTTCCATGCAAGGATCTTCCAGTGGGATCTGTTGGACAAGTGGTCCGGGTCGCATCTTCAGATGCATCGGCTGATAACCCTGTCTCCAAGGGCCAGGGTGTCGCTGTTGTGGTGGCTGCAGAGTGCTCATCTTCTAGAGGGCCGCAGATTCGGCATACAGGACTGGGTCTTGGTGACCACACATGCCAGCCTTCGAGGCTGGGGGGCAGTCACAGGACTATGGTCAAGTCAGGAGACTTCCCTACACATAAATATTCTGGGACTAAGGGCCATTCACAATGCCCTAAGTCAGGCTAGACCCCTGCTTCAACACCAGCCGGTGCTGATCCAGTCAGACAACATCACGGCGGTCGGCCATGTAAACCAGCAGGGCGGCACAAGAAGCAGGATGGTGATGGCAGAAGCCACAAGGATTTTCCGATGGGCGGAAAATCAGGTGTTAGCACTGTCAGCAGTGTTCATCCCCGGAGTGGACAACTGGGAAGCAGACTTTCTCAGCAGGCACGACCTCCACCCGGGAGAGTGGGGACTTCATCCAGAAGTCTTCAAAATGATTGTACACCATTGGGAAAGGCCACAGGTGGACATGATGGCGTCCCGCCTCAACATAAAGCTAAAAAGATATTGCACCAGGTCAAGGGACCCTCAGGCGATGGACGCTCTGGTAACACCGTACCAGTCGGTGTATGTGTTCCTTCCTTTGCCTCTCATACCCAAGGTATTGAGAATACTAAGAAGGAGAGGAGTAAGAACTATTCTCGTGGTTCCGGATTGGCCAAGAAGAGCTTGGTACCCAGAACTTCAAGAAATGATCTCAGAGGACCCATGGCCTCTGCCGCTCAGACAGGACCTGCTGCAGCAGGGGCCCTGCCTGTTCCAAGACTTACCACGGCTGTGTTTGACGGCATGGCGGTTGAACACCGGATCCTAAAGGAAAAAGGCATTCCGGAGGAAGTCATTCCTACGCTGATTAAGGCTAGGAAAGATGGGATCGCAAAATATTATCACCGCATATGGCAATAATATGTTGCTTGGTGTGAGGCCAGGAAGGCCCCAACGGAGGAATTTCAACTGGGTCGATTTCTGCACTTCCTACATTCAGGAGTGACTACCGGCCTAAAATTGGGTTACGTTAAGGTCCAGAATTTGGCTCTGTACATTTTCTTCCAAAAAGAACTGGCTTCACTGCCTGAAGTTCAGACTTTTGTTAAGGGAGTGCTGCATATTCAGCCCCCGTTTTGTGCCTCTAGTGGCACCGTGGGATCTCAACGTGGTGTTGGATTTCCTGAAGTCGCATTGGGTTGAGCCACTTAAATCCGTAGAGCTAAAATACCTCACGTGGAAAGTGGTCATGCGGTTGGCCTTGGCGTCGGCCAGGCGTGTATCAGAATTGGCGGTTTTGTCATGCAAAAGCCCTTATCTGATTTTCATATGGATAGGGCGAAATTGAAGACTCGTTCCCAATTCCTTCCTAAGGTGGTATCCGCTTTTCATGTGAACCAACCTATTGTGGTGCCTGCGGCTACGTGGGACTTGGAGGATTCCAAGTTACTGGACGTAGTCAGGGCCCTGAAAATATATGTTTCCAGGACAGCTGGAGTCAGGAAAACTGACTCGCTATTTATCCTGTATGCACCCAACAAGCTGGGTGCTCCTGCTTCTAAGCAGACTATTGCTCGGTGGATCTGTAGCACAATTCAACTTGCACATTCTGCGGCTGGACTGCCGCACCCTAAATCTGTAAAAGCCCATTCCACGAGGAAAGTGGGCTCTTCTTGGGCGGCTGCCCGAGGGGTCTCGGCTTTACAACTTTGCCGAGCTGTTACTTGGTCGGGTTCAAACATTTTTGCAAAAGTCTACAAGTTTGATACCCTGGCTGAGGAGGACCTTGAGTTTGCTCATTCGGTGCTGCAGAGTCATCCGCACTCTCCCGCCCGTTTGGGAGCTTTGGTATAATCCCCATGGTCCTTACGGAGTTCCCAGCATCCACTAGGACGTCAGAGAAAATACGATTTTACTCACCGGTAAATCTATTTCTCGTAGTCCGTAGTGGATGCTGGGCGCCCGTCCCAAGTGCGGATTGTCTGCAATACTTGTATATAGTTATTGCCTAACTAAAGGGTTATTGTTATGAGCCATCTGTTAGTGAGGCTCAGATATATTTCATACTGTTAACTGGGTATAATATCACGAGTTATACGGTGTGATTGGTGTGGCTGGTATGAGGGTTACCCGGGATTCCAAATCCTTTCCTTATTGTGTCAGCTCTTCCGGGCACAGTATCCTAACTGAGGTCTGGAGGAGGGTCATAGAGGGAGGAGCCAGTGCACACCAGATAGTCCTAAAGCTTTCTTTAGTTGTGCCCAGTCTCCTGCGGAGCCGCTATTCCCCATGGTCCTTACGGAGTTCCCAGCATCCACTACGGACTACGAGAAATAGATTTACCGGTGAGTAAAATCGTATTTTTTTTTCTTCTTTATGCAGAATGGTAAAGGTCAGCTGATATATTATGAGCGTCCAGATCTTCTTGGGCCAAAATTATCAAACTACTCGATCTCTAATACAGCTGACCCTCTGGGTCTTGAGGTATGATTGCTTCACATTTCATGAAACCATGTTTGTGCAAGACAGGGAAAAGAATGCAAATTGTCTAGCATTAGTATAAATATATAGGGCTTAATTTAGAGTAGGGAATATGTTTATTTAATGAAATACTTCAACATGCGATGTCCATTTCCTGTGTTTTGTTTAAAATTTTGGTTACATGTGGAATGCATGTTCCAGCGGGCCCTTAATGTCCAGGCAAGCTGGCACTTGTAGGTGGACAAGTTCCCTCGTGCCCGGGCAGACTTGCTGGAACCTGTAGTCCATCTGTAAAGAACAACATTATTTCAACTTGAATTACTCTTTCTGCTGCGGGGTACACTGGGCTCCACAGGGAATGACATTAGGGTGTAGAGTAGGATCTTGATCCGAGGCACCAACAGGCTAAAAGCTTTGACTGTTCCCAGAATGCATAGCGCCACCTCTTCTAGAACCACGCCTCCGTGCACAGGAGCCCAGTTTTGTAGTTGGTGCCATGCAGTGCAGGCATACAACAGGGGGGCTGCTCCAGCAGCCCTGAGAAGAGCTTTTTAAGTGAAAAATGAAGACTTCAAGGGCTGCAGCAGAGGCACTGTAAGTGTTAGATGTCAGTCAGACATATCCTGCTGCAGCTCCATAACCTCCCCCAGCGGCGCTGTACACTCCCGCTCCCTGGTTGTCTGGTACATACAGCGGAGGCTCCGGTTTCTCTCAAGTTAGTCACACACACCACCGCTGCTCTCCAGGATCGCGTGGCCGCACTCAGGGAGGAGGTAAGTGGGTCCCTCAGACGGGACCCGCTGGAAATCGCGATCCCGCACGGCCAGGGGGAGGCGGCCCGCACGCACTGGCGTGGACACTGTGGTAGTTCAGGGACCCCACTAGAACACCAGGGCAAGGGCACAGGTCGGTTTTGATAAAAAAACGTTTATTATATAGCCCACAGTACCCGGTGGTGAAGTCCAGCAGGGGGATAAGGCTTATTATTATTATTATTATCCTTTATTTATATGGCGCCACAAGGATTCCGCAGCGCCCAATTACAGAGTACATAAACAAATAATCAAACAAGAAAACAGCAACTTACAGTTGACGACAATATAGGACAAGTACAGGGTAAATAAACGTTGCTACATCAGCAGATGACACTGGAATAAGTATCAGGTGGCAGAAGACTGCTGGATTTGGTGCAGTTGAAGATTATTAAAGTAAGAAAAGGGTAAGCACATGAGGGAAGAGGGCCCTGCTCGTGAGAGCTTACATTCTAACGGGGAGGGGTAGACAGACAGGGGTGAGACAGATGGGGTACATAAAGAGCGTGGAACAGAGGTTTAGGATGAGATTTGGCTGGGTTTGGTGTAGAAGTGGGTCTTGAGAGCCCGTTTGAAGTTTTGTAGAGAGGTGGAGAGTCTGAGGGGGAGAGGTAGGGAATTCCAGAGAAGTGGTGCAGCGCGTGAAAAATCTTGGAGGTAGGAGTGGGAGGAAGTAATCCGTAGGCAGGAGAGTCGGCGAGCATTAGCAGAGCGAAGAGGACGGGTGGGAGTGTAAAGCGAGATAAGATCAGAGATGTAGATGGGAGAGGAGTGGGTGAGGGCTTTGTAAGCAAGTGTGAGAAGCTTGAAATGGATTCTGAAAGGGAAGGGGAGCCAGTGAAGGTCTAGTAAGAGAGGAGAGGTGGACGTAGTGCGTTTGGTGAGGAAAATGAGCCGGGCAGCAGCATTGAGGATAGATTGGAGTGGAGAGAGGTATTTGTCAGGAATGCCAGTCAGGAGGAGATTACAGTAGTCCAGTCTGGAGATGACCAGTGAGTGGATAAGAGTCTTAGTAGCATCCTGGGTCAGAAAGGGTCTGATCCTGGAAATATTTTTTAGATGAAAACGGCAGGTTTGTGAGAGGTGCTGAATGTGAGGTTTGAAGGAGAGGGAGAAGTCAAGGATTACTCCAAGACAGCGCACTTGGGGGGTAGAGGAGATAGTAGTGCTATCAATAGATAATGAGATTGTAGGAGGTGAGGTTATGCGGGAGGGAGGGAAGATGATCAGCTCGGTCTTAGACATGTTAAGTTTAAGAAAGCGCTGGGACATCCAGGAAGAGATAGCAGAGAGACAGTTGGAGATACGAGTGAGGAGAGTAGGGGAGAGGTCTGGAGAGGAAAGATAGATTTAAGTGTCATCAGCATAAATATGATATTGGAAACCAAAAGAACTAATGAGCTTACCTAGTGAGGACGTATAGAGAGAGAAGAGAAGAGGACCAAGGACAGAACCTTGGGGTACCCCTACAGTTAGTGGAAGTGAGGGGGAGGTGGAGTCATGAGAGGAGACAGAGAATGAACGGTTAGAAAGGTAGGACGACAACCAAGAGAGGGCAGTGTCACGCAGACCAATGGAGTGAAGGATTTGCAGTAGGAGAGGATGGTCCACAGTGTCAAAAGCAGCAGAGAGATCAAGTAGAATAAGTAGAGAGTAGTGTCCCTTAGATTTAGCAGCATGGAGGTCATTGCATACTTTTGTAAGGGCAGTTTCAGTGGAGTGGAGAGGACGGAAGCCAGATTGGAATGGGTCAAGCAGTGAGTGTGAGGAAAGAAAGGAAGTAAGGCGGTTGTAGACAATACGCTCAAGGAGTTTGGAGGCAAAAGGGAGGAGAGAGATGGGTCGGTAGTTGGAGAGAGTGTTTGGATCAAGGGTAGGTTTTTTAAGAATAGGAGAGATGAGTGCATGCTTGAAGGCAGAGGGGACAGTGCCTGATGATAGGGAGAGATTGAGAAGGTGGGAAAGATGGGAACAAGCAGAAGAAGAGAGGTAGCGGAGGAGGCGGGAGGGGATAGGGTCAAGTGGTGAGGGGACAGGAACGAATGAGGGCCATGACTTCCTCTCCAGATGCATGGGAGAAAGATGACAGAGTTGGTGCGAGGGATGGGGAGGGTTGGTAAGGGATGGGAGAAGGCTGGTTACTGATGGTCTGGTGTAATGTGATGTCCTGACGTATGGAGTCAATTTTGGATGTGAAGTAAGTGGCAAAGTCAAGAGCAGAGAGTGAGGAAGGGAGACGAGGTGGAGGTGGGCAGAGGAGTGAGTTGAGAGTGGCAAAGAGGCGCCGGGGGTTGGAAGACTGGGAGGAGATGAGGTTCTTGAAGTATGACTGTTTAGCAAGAGAAAGGGCAGCACTGAAGGATGAAAGCATAAGTTTGAAATGGAGGAAGTCTGCCTTAGAGCGTGATTTCCTCCAGTGTCGCTCAGCAGTACGTGAGCATTTTTGCAGATATCTGGTGCATTTAGTGTGCCAGGGTTGAGGTGTTAATTTGCGAGGGTGAATAGTGGTTGGTGGAGCAACAGAGTCAAGAGCAGAAGTAAGGGAAGCATTGTATGTGGAAGTGGCTTGTTCAGGGCATGAGAGAGAGAGAATAGGAGAGAGAAGTGAGTCAAACAGGGAGGAAAGGAATGTGGTGTCAATAGCTTCAATGTTACGCTTAGTGATGGTAGCCTTAGGAGGTAGAGATGGGGAAGTCGAGAGAGATAGGTTAAAGGAGAGCAGGTGGTGGTCAGAGAGGGGAAATGGGGAGTTGGAAAAATCAGAAATATCACAGCGGTGAGTGAAGACCAGATCCAGTGAGCTCCCATTCACATGGGAGGGTGAGGAGGTCCACTGGGAGAGACCAAGTGAAGAGGTGAGGTTAAGGAGTTTAGAGGCAGGGGATTGTGTGGGGATGTCAATAGGGATGTTGAAATCGCCTAGAATAATGGTGGGAATGTCAGAAGAGAGGAAGTGAGGAAGCCAGGAAGCAAAGTTGTCGATGAATTTGGAAGCAGTGCCAGGGGGGGCGGTAAATGACAGCTACTCTAAGATGGACTGGTTGGAAGAGGCGTATGGCGTGGACCTCAAATGTAGAGAATATAAGGGATGGTTCTGGTGGTATGAGTTGGTAGGAGTAACCAGAAGGTAAAAGGACCCCAACACCACCCCCATGGCGACCCCCAGGTCGGGGTGTGTGTGTGTGAATGTGAGGCCCCCAGCAGAGAGAGCAGCAGCAAAAGTAGTGTCAGAGGGTGTAATCCAAGTTTCAGTAATGGCTAGTAGGTGTAGGGAGTTGGAAATGAAAAGGTCATGAGTGGGGACCAGTTTGTTACAAACAGATCTGGCATTCCAGAGTGCACAGGATAGGGGGTATGAGTTTGTGGGAGAGATGTGAATGAGATTTTCAGGGTTGCTGTAGCGATGAGGTGGGATTAACTTTGAGGGCAGGGATGATGAGAGAGTAGTGATGGTACGGGTGCCTGAGCTAGGAGGGGAAACTGCAGGAGGTGGGCAGGGAGGGAGGTCAGTGTGATGTGGATGGGGGTGTGGGCAGGTGACAGGGAAGGGAGAGAGGGAGCAGGGCTGAGTTGTGGGGTAGCAGGACCATGGGGCAGAGGTGAATGAAAGTGGGGTAACAGGAAAGGTGGGGGAAGGAAACAGAGGGATGGAGGGGAGACAGAGGAGGAGGTGTAGGAGACTAGGGGGGGAAGGATAAAGATACATTATTAGGTAGACACTGAGTGATGTGGGGAGTATAGGAAAGCCTTGACATAGTGTTAAGTAGGTAAATACGTTGAGGGAAAGTGGAAGTAGGAGAGGAGACTGCAAGTGAATCCAAGCAGAAGATTTGCTGAAATGCAGGTGAGAAAAGCAGTGTAGGCTCAAGGGGTGTAGATTTAGTATGAATAGAGTCAAAAGCGTAGATAAAGTGGTTGCAGAAATGTATTTGGAGTGTAAGAAATGAAAGGATTGTGAGAGGTTTAAGAAGCAATGGTAATTATGTTAGTTTTTTTTTAAGTGTTTGCAGGTTAAATTGCATTGGTGCAGCTGTGCTTAAAAAACAAAATTACAATACAGATACAAGCATTAGTAGGTGAAATGGACGGTTTTTGAAATGTCCAAGTAAGGTATTTCCGTGCTATTTAATCAGATGCAACAATCAGGAGGTAAGTGATCTGAGGAGTAAGTGACTCACATTTGTTATTAGTTCTTCAGTTTTCTTTATTTTGTTTGATTGGTGTGCTTCTGTATTCCTTCTTTTTCACTTTGATTGAACGCTGATTGAACGCTGCTGTTATGTGTCAATTTTATCACGCTTTGATAAAAAGCACGCTTCGATACTAAATGCACAGCCAAACGGCTTTGCACAGCCTACACCAGTGGACTTAAGTAGAAGACTTGACCTGTAGCCCCTCCCCCAGCCCCAGGGCGCCATTTAGAGTAAATGTTTCCACCCTGGAGCTGCATCTCTCTCTCTCTCTCTCTCTCTCTCTCTCTCTCTCTCTCTCTCTCTCTCTCTCTCTCTCTCTCTCTCTCTCTCTCTCTCTCTCTCTCTCTCTCTCTCTCTCTCTCTCACTCACTCACTCCCTGTCAGCGTTTGGGTGGCATTATATCAAGCAGAGCTGATCCTGGGACTGTTTGGATAAATACTCCTCTGTTAAGCCACCTGCATGTCGGCGCTGTGCATTTTACAGGACTCTTAAGTATTCTACATGTCTGCTGACAGTGTTCGTTAAGAAAAAGTGCATTTAGGGTTATATAGTACAAGTATCCTGTGATATGCATCCAGTCTTTACTGTGCATTGTTATATCTATTGAGTGTATAGCTATACCGAAGGCTAAGAGTACTTCCTTTCGTCCTTCAGGGAAAGCAAAGGTCCGGCGTACCCAAAACAGGCTCGCACTTCCAAACCCAATAAGCCCAAACCCAAACGGGCCTGGGCTGCCCGTCAGCCTGCTTCCAAGACTGACAAGCCTGCCGCATGACGGGGCGGGCTTTCCTCTGGAGGACCCCAGGGTGGGTAGGGGGCCGACTTCTAGGGTATACCCAGGAATTGTTGAAGACCACTTCCGATGCCTGGGTACGGTGGAAGTCGTCACTCGAGGTTATGCCGTATCCTTCAAAAATCATCCCCCTCATCGATTTTGCCTGACAGACGTCCCTCCGGATCAGGTGAAGGCAAAAACTCTTCATTCGGTGATACAGTCCCTCCTGGACACAGGAGTGGTAGTACAGGTGCCTCTGGCTCAGAGAGGCAAGGGGTACTATTCACCGCTGTTCCTAGTCCGAAACCGAATGGGTCATCCCGGCCTATTCTCAACCTCAAGTCCTTGAACAAATTTGTGAGGGTCTCCAAGTTTCGTATGGAAACTCTTCGCTCTATTGTTCTGGCATTGGAAATTAGGGATTATATGGTCTCCCTGGACATACAGGATGTTTACCTGCATATTCCCATTGCAATGTTGCATCAGCAATACCTGAGGTTTGCGGTTGGCAACCTCCATTGCCAATTTCGGGCGTTACCTTTTGGTTTGACCACGGCTCCACGAGTCTTCACCAAGGTCATGGCGGTAATGACGGCTGTGCTCCGTCGTCAAGGGATCAGGATCCTACCATACCTGGACGACTTGTTGATCCTGGCAAATTCCCCAGAAATTCTCCTACGCCATCTGGATCTGACTATCCAGTTTCTGCAAGCCCACAGGTGGCTCATCAACTGGAAGAAATCTTCCCTGGTCCCTGCTCAGAGCATGGTGCACCTGGGGGCGTTGTTGGACACTCACAACCAGCGGTTGTTCTTGTCTCAGGAGAAATTCCTGAAGCTTCAGGACAGGATTCGATGCTTCCTATCTCATTGGCAAGTGTCGATACATTCGGCAATGCAAGTGCTAGGTCTCATGGTGTCGGCTTTCGACATGGTGGAGTACGCTCAATTCCATTCCCGCCCTCTGCAGAAGCTGATTCTTGCCAAGTGGGACGGCCTGCCTCACCGGATCAGGTCTGAAATGATCGGCTTGTCTCCAGAGGTCCGCCTGTCACTGAGCTGGTGGCTTCAGGACCAACGATTGAGCAGGGGTTGTCCCTTCGGGATCTCCAACTGGGTCCTTCTGACTACGGACGCCAGTCTGAGAGGTTGGGGCGCAGTGTTGGAGCAACACTCCCTTCAGGGTCGGTGGACCGAGTCTCTCCTCCTGATGAACATTCTGGAATTGCGGCCCGTGTTCAACTCATTGAACTTGGCCCAGCATTTAATACAGAACAGACCTGTTCCAGTACAGTCAGACAACGCCACCACGGTGGCATACATCAATCATCAAGGCGGCACTCCAAGCCGCATGGCAATGAGGAAAGTATCAAGGATTCTTCAGTGGGTGGAACGCCATCTGCCAGCCATATCGGCAGTATTCATTCCGGGGGTCCTAAACTGGGAAGTAGACTTTCTCAGTCGTCGGGACGTACACGCCAGAAGTGTTTCAACTCCTCGTGGATAGGTAGGGCCTTCCAGATGTGGACCTGATGGCGTCTCAACACAATCACAAGGTTTCGGTCTTCGGAGCAAGGACAAGGGATCCTCTAGCAGCGTTCGTGGACGCACTGGAAATTCCATGGAACTTTCAGCTGCCATACGTGTTTCCTCCGGTGTCACTCCTGCCCAGAGTAATAAGGAAGTTCAAGCAAGAAGGAGGATTCCTACTTCTGATCGCTCCCGCGTGGCCCAGACGACGTTGGTTCCCAGACCTTCAGGGTCTCTCGATAGAGCGTCCTCTTCTACTTCCACAGCGCCCAGATCTCCTCGTTCATGTGTATATCAGGCTTTAGCACGGTTGGCTTTGACGGCGTGGCTCTTGAAGCTTCCGTCTTGAGGGCCAAAGGATTTTCTGAGGCGGTCATTCAAACCATGTTGAAGGCCCGGAAACCGGCTTCTGCTCGGATTTATCATAGGGTCTGGAATTCTTACTTTGCTTGGTGCGCACCTAACAATCATGACGCTTACAAGTTTAGTACGGCTAAACTTTTGGCCTTTCTACAACAGGGCCTGGTCCTGGGCCTTCATCTGGCCTCCATCATGGTTCATATTTCTGCATTGTCGGTTTGGTTCCAGAGAAAAATTGCGACGTTACCTGATGTACATACGTTCACTCAGGGTGTGTTGCGGATTCAACCTCCCTATGTCCGGCCTGTGGCCCCTTGGGACTTGTCGTGGTTTTGGAGGCGTTGCAAGGGTCTCCGTTTGAGCCTCTTGAATCTGCAAACCTTAAGTGGCTTTCTCTTAAGGTGTTGTTTCTGCTGGCTATTGCCTCTGCTAGACGGGTGTTGGATTTGGGTGCCTTATCTTGTAGGTCACCATATCTGATTTTTCACTGTGATCGGGCGTCCCGGGTATTTACATAAGGTGGTGTCTTCTTTCCACCTTAATCAGGAGATTGTGGTTCCGGCCTTTGCCTCTACTGAATTGTTTTCCAAAGAGCGGTCTTTGGATGTGGTACGGGCTCTCCGTATCTACGTGTAGAGAACTGCCTCCATCAGGAAGTCGGATTCTCTTTGTTCTGTTTTGGTTTTCACAAACGTGGCTGGCCTGCTCACAAGCAGACCCTAGCCAGATAGATTAGAATGGTGATTGCACATGCTTATGTACAGCCTACTACATAAAGGCCCATTCTACTCGGTCGTTTGGACCTTCTTGGGCGGCCCGCCGCGTTGCGACCCTTTGACAATTGTGCAAGGCGGCTACGTGGTCCTCAGTGAACACGTTCATAAGGTTCTATGCCTTCGATACTTCCGCCTCCCAGGATGCTTCCTCGCCGAGTTCTTGTGCCCGCTACAGTGCGTTCCCTCCCATAAGGAACTGCTTTAGGACATCCCCAATGTCATTCCCTGTGGAGCCCAGTGTACCCCGCAGCAGAAAACGAGATTTATGGTAAGAACTTATCATTGTTAAATCTCTTTCTGCGGGGTACACTGGGCTCCACAGGGCGCCCACCCTGACGCACTTAGCTTTTTTGGGTTGGTATTGGCATTAGCCGCTGACACTTTCTCCTGTCGTGAGAGTTTGGTGTATGTGGCTACTAACCGTTGCCGTCTCTTTTGCCTGCTACTGCATTGGACTGGTTAACAAAAACTGAGCTCCTGTGCACGGAGGCGGGGTTATAGAGGGGGCGGCGCTATGCATTCTGGGAACAGTCAAAGCCTTTAGTCTGTTGGTGCCTCGGATCAAGATCCTACTCTACACCCTAATGTCATTCCCTGTGGAGCCCAGTGTACCTCGCAGAAAGAGATTTAACAACGGTAAGTTCTTACCATAAATCTCGTTATTATCTTCACACCCAAAGCCCCAGCGGTGCAGAGAAGTGCCGTGGGATTTTAGCCCAGGGTTAGTTGTCCTTGGTGAGGGTGAATCCCATCTATGTTTTTAGTTTTGTTTTTTGCGGGGGCGGGCATATGCCTAGGGAGTCCAGTCCTGTGCTGACCAGTTTGGGCCTGGTTGCCGTTATGGCAGGGTAACTCCGCTATGTCCCACCCTGATATGACGTCGGCTCCCCAGCTGGTTCAGCCAAGTGCAGGTTATTGGAAAGTAGGGGGTATCGCACAGTTTTTCTCTTAGGTCCTAGGGGATTCTGGAAATCCATTTAGCACCATGGGGTATAGACGGGTCCACTAGAAGCCATGGGCACTATAGAAGTTTGATTGTGTGTGCTGGCTCCTCCCTTTATGCCCCTCAGACTCAGTTTAGAAAATGTGCCCGGAGGAGCCGGTCACGTCTCTGGAAGCTCCTGAAGAGTTTTCTACATTTATTTTTAACGTTTGTTATTTTCAGGCAGGACTGGCTGGCACCAGGCTGCCTGCTTCGTGGTAATCAGAGGGGAGGGGGGGGGGGTTACCTCTCAACTTACCTCAGCGGTACCAGTGGCTTATAGCAGGGGGGAGCAGTTTACAAGTGTACGAAGTCCCTAATCTAGATACTTAGTCTGCGACCCGGCTACGATTGGCATTAGCGTCAAGGGCGCCGTGTGCTGGTTCCATATTCTCTCTGTGTCTCTCTGGAAGGGCTCTTTGTGGGTTAATTGTGCTTTTAACAGTTTCCTGTGTGTGTGCTGTCACTGTCACAGTATGTCAGACAAAGATTGTGTTTCATGTAAGGCACAGTGTTCCTCTTCTCCAGGGGGTTCACTAGTGTGTACTCCATGTATTATGCCTTCCCAGGCTAGCGGGGCAGAACCAGCGTGGCTGGACTCCATTAGGGAAATGATTTCCACAATTTCTACAAAATTATCTATTAATGAGAAGGAGACGCAATACTTAAGGCAGTCTATGGCTGAGTTTATGGAAAAGGACTCAGTACCCAGAGAGGCCTTATTTGGAGATGAACTCGACAAATGGATCTCCCGAGCTACTGCGGGTAAGTCCACATACCTAACTTCTGCAGCTCCGCCAGCTAGGAAGGCTTGGACTGCCAAGTTTAGGGGCAAGGCCAGAGGTTCTAATACTGCCGCCAGAGGTGCTAGAAGTAAACCACACAAACCAGCGACTGCTGGTTCACAGGAACAGGGCTCAGGCTCTGCTTCCTCAAAACCTTCCGCATGACGGTGGACCGTGATGCCTGGAAGACAAGAGGGTGGGAGCCTGGCTAAAATTCTTCAGTCACATCTTGACAGGATCGTGCCATGATCCCAGGGTCATAGACCTTATATCCCCGGGCTACAGGCTGGAGTTCCAGGAGCTCCCACCTCGCAGATTCTTCAAATCTGGCTTACCAGTTTCACAAGAGACGAGAGTAAACTTACACAACGCCATTCAAAAACTGTTACAGACCCAGGTCATTGTTCCAGTTCCACCTCATCTACAAAACAAGGGTTACTATTCAAGCTTGTTTGTAGTACTGAAACCGGACGGTTCGGTAAGACCGATTCTGAACCTCAAGTCATTGAACCCTTACTTACGACTGTTAAAATTCAAGTTGGAGTCGTTGAGAGAGGTGATCTCCGATCTGGAGGAGGGGGAATTCCTAGCGTCTCTGGATGTCAAGGATGTGTACCTTCACATTCCGATCTGGCTGCCTCATCAGGTTATCTACAGTTTGCACTGCAGGACTGTCACTACCAGTTTCAGGCCCTGCCATTTGGTCTCTCCATGGCACCGAGGGTGTTCACCAAAGTGATGGCAGAGGTGATGATGTTGTTCTGCAGACAGGGAGTGAACATAGTTCCGTACCTGGACGAGTTTCTGATAAAGGTACCGTCCAGGGAACAGCTGTTGGAGAACATTGCCCTCTCAACCAGACTACTCCTGGATCAGGGGTACATTCTGACCCTACCAAAATCTCACCTAGAACCAACGCAGAGGCTTCATTTCCTGGGAATGATACTGGACACAGAGTCTCAGAAAGTGTTCCTTCCCTTGGAAAAGGCAATGGTAATCCAGTCGATGGTTCGGGCCGTCTTGAAGCCGACCCGAATCTCAGTGCATCTCTGCATACGCCTTCTGGGGGAAATGGTGGCTTCTTACGAAGCAATTCAGTGCGGAAGGTTTTATGCGAGGCCCTTCCAGCTGGATCTGTTGGACAAATGGTCCGGATCGCATCTTCACATGCACCAGAGGATTCGTCTGTCACCAAAAGCCAGGATCTCCCTCCTGTGGTGGCTACAGACTTCTCACCTAGTCGAGGGTCAGTGGTTCGGGATTCAGAATTGGATTCTGCTAACCACAGATGCAAGCCTCAGAGGTTGGGGAGCACTCACCCAGGGGTACAGTTTCAGGGAAGATGGTCAAGTCAGGAAGTTGACATCCTGGAACTCAGGGCTGTCTACAACGCCCTTCTGCAGGCCTCATCTCGTCTTCAGAATCAGGCCATTCAGGTCCAGTCGGACAATGTGACGGCAGTAACGTACATAAACTGACAGGGCGGAACGAAAAGCAGAGCCGCAATGTCAAAGGTGTCAAGAATTCTCTGGGCGGAAAAACATGCCGTGGCATTGTCGGCGATCTTCATTTCGGGAGTGGACAGCTGGGAAGTAGACTTCCTCAGCAGAAACGATCTGCACCCGTGGGAATGGGGCCTCCACACGGAGGTGTTCCGGTGGTTGACACGTCGGTAGGGGTATCCACAAATTGACATGATGGCCTCTCGACTCAACAAGAAGCTCCAGAGGTATTGGTCAAGGGACCCACAGGCAGTAGCGGTAGATGCCCGGAAGACTCCGTGGGTTTACCAGCTGGTGTACTTGTTTCCTCCCATTCCTCTGATCCCAAGAATTATAAAAAGAAAAAAAAGGGAAAAGGTACAAGCAATCCTAATGCTCCGGACTGGCCAAGAAGGGCCTGGTATGCGGATCTTCTTGAGATGCTGATCGAAGATCCGTGACCTCTGCCTCTTCGAGAGGATCTTCTGCAGCAGGGCCCGTTTGTCTATCAAGACTTCCCACGGCTACGTTTATGGAAGTTGAACGGTTGATTCTAGCCAAGAGAGTGATTCCTGACAAGGTCATCCGACTATGATCCAAGCCAGAAAGGGGGTAACTGCTAAACATTACCATCGTATCTGGAAGAAATATGTCTCTTTGTGTGAGAGCAGACATTATTCTACAGTGGAATTTCATCTGGGACGTTTCCTGCTTTTTCTGCAGTCGGGAGTGGATGTGGGCCTACGTTTAGGCTCCATTAAAGTTCAAAATTCGGCCTTGTCTATTTTCTTCCAGAAACAATTGGCTTCTCTCCCTGAGGTCCAGACATTCTTGAAAGGTGTTCTGCACTTACAACCTCCCTTTGTGCCACCTTCGGCACCTTGGGATCTCAATTTAGTACTACAGTTCCTTCAATCGGACTTGTTTGAACTGTTGCAGGAGGTAGACGTAAAGTACCTTACTCACAAGAGCCCCTACTTAATTTTCCATGAGGACAGAGCTGAACTCGGGACTCGTCAGCAATTTCTTCCTAAGGTGGTGTCCGCGTTTCATATCAACCAACCTATTGTGGTTCCGGCTGTTACGGACGCCTCTGCTACTTGAAAGTCTTTGGATGTCGTAAGGGCTTTGAAGGTCTATGTGAAGAGAACGGCTCGTCACAGGAAATCGGACTCGCGCTTCTTCTTTATGATCCTAATAAAATTGGGTGTCCAGCTTCGAAGCAGTCCATTGCACGCTAGATCAGGCTCACTATCCAGCATGCTTATTCTGCGGCAGGTTTGCCGATTCCAAAATCTGTTCAAGCCCACTCTACTAGGTCGGTGAGTTCCTCTTGGGTGGCTGCCCGGGGTGTCTCTGCTTTACAGCTCTGCCGAGCAGCTACTTGGTCAGGTTCCAACACATTTACTAAGTTTTACAAGGTCGATACTTTGGCCTCTGAGGAACTTCAGTTTGGTCAATGAGTTCTGCAGAAACCTCAGCACTCTCCCACTAGGTTTGGGAGCTTTGGTACTTCCCTGTGGTACTAAATGGATTCCCAGTATCCCCTAGGACATAAGAGAAAATAGGATTTTAATTACCTACCGGTAATTCCTTTTCTCGTAGTCCGTAGGGGATACTGGGCTCCCGCCCAGTCCTTTGTTCTTCCTGCTCTGTTACTTGGTTAAGTAATGTTGTTTGGTTCAGTTGTTGCTGTCCCTATTTGCAATTTGGTTAGCATGGCTTTCCTCTTGTGCTGGTTCGAAATCTCACCACTTTCCTTTTCTATATTCTTCTCTCAAAGTATGTCCGTCTCCTCGGGCACAGTTTCCTAGACTGAGCCTGGTAGGAGGGGCATAGAGGGAGGAGCCAACACACGTAATCAAACTTCTATAGTGCCCATGGCTCCTAGTGGACCTGTCTATACCCCATGGTACTAAATGGATTCCCAGTATCCCCTACGGACTACGAGAAAAGGATTTACCGGTAGGTAATTTAAAATCCTATTTTTTCCTCTTTTTCCAATACCAGTGTAGGCTCAGAGGCCGGGTCTGGTTATGGATTCGGGGGGAGGTGGGACCTCGGCCTTTTGTTTCTATTTTTAATCATTTGTACACTTTTTATACCTACAAAGCCTTCACAGATCATAGTAGCCTGTGCAGTACTTCACCTCTGCAGCAGTGTGACAGTGGGTTTGCCATCAGATCAACTGCGGTATGGGGGTTTGAAATCCGACGGGTATTAAAAATGCTTAGTAAATTTACCCCCTAAATAGTTGGTCGTAGAAATCTGCTCTGCTAAATATTCAGTCAGTACAGTGCATTTAGAGTTGTGCTATAAACTGAGAGCCTGTGATGTATAAAGTAATTTGAGACTTGTATGTAAGTAACGCTTTAATATATATAAAAATAACTGGGACTCATGCACAATATACCTTATATTCAGGAAGTCCTGGCACAAGCTCTAGGAGTCCGTGGTAAAGTTGTGAAGGAGCGTTTCCTCTTCCTGGTGGGACAAACCCGGATTCATCTCGACAGAGTACAGGATTTAGGAGACTTTTTAGAACTGGAGGTAAGATGTCAACTATGAGAAGGCAATAGTATTGGGGTAAGTGGGACCTCAAATTGCAGAATTGTGCAAACTATATAAAATATTTTACGCCTTCCCAAAATGCCTGAAGATCCAGACACTGCCACCAGATGTGTAGGTTCCAGCTTTTAAAAACATTTTTTTTAAATAACCTTGGATTAGAAAAACTGCATGACCTTTTACAGGCATACGTCCGCTGCACACTTTAGTGCTGTACATTGCTTTTCATTTAAATAAAAACAAAATTAACAATACAAAATAAATACTCCTATAACACTCTGCAGCGTCAGCGACCCCACCCCCAGTATGCCCAGCATGGCTACGTGGTACTCAAGCTCAAATACCACCTATTCAGCATACATACGTGATTTCCCGGAAATATTTACCCAGTGTGTGTTGCGCATGTGCTGTCATGTTCTTATGAATGCCACGGACTGACCCGCCTGAAGTCCCGTTACATATCCTCGCAGAACTTTGAAAGTACTGGAGACCCAGCTCAGTTGTTAACTGAGCATGTTTAGGTGTAAAAGTGATATTAAATGTAAGAAAATAAAGTGTTTCTATTTCAGTCGTTATCCCCATGGCGACATGATGCCTGTGGATCTCACATTTCTCGGGTATGCGCATTCGTGTAAAGTCTGCGACTTTCATGAACCAAATTCACAGACTCACACCGAGGCCTAGATTTATCAAGCCTTGGAAAGTGATAAATAGCACGGTGATAAAGTGCCAGCCAACCAGCTCCTAACTGTCATTTTTCATACACAGCCTGTAACATGGCAGTTAGGAGCTGATTGGTTGGTACTTTATCACCGTGTTATTTATCACTCTCCAAGGCTTGATAAATGGGGGCGCTAGTCTTTTACATTACCTCAAAGTACACCATCACTTGGAGGTGTTTGCATGTCGTTTTCCAAATATAAGTGTGACAGTGTGTGTCAGTTTCAGCTAATACCTGGAGTGGTGGATAGGGGGAATCTGGTTTTCCAATCCCCCAACTCTCCCCATCATAGGATTATCTAAACTCTGGACCCTATTCAGTACAGATCACAAAATTGAGAAAAAGCAATCCGGCAATTATCCAATGACTGCGCATGTGCAGCGTTCGCATTGCATGTGTGCACCTGCGATTTGAAATTGTTTCTGCGAACACGTGCTACAATGCAGTGTGATTTTGATTGACAGCCAGCGCTTAGGGGAGGAAACATGGCGTTTTATGGATGTGTTTATGAAAACGCGAGAGTGGCAAGCCATTTTTCGGGTGGGTCTCTGACATCAGCGATGACCACTTCCAGCCTCTTGCGTATGCAGAATTGTGGATGACTTTGCCTGGCGCAGATGGAGAAACTCTTTGATGTTCCAGGATTTACGTATGGTTATGCGGTCACATCGCGCATTGCGATGCGATTGCAATTTCTGCAATGGGCAGTTTTTCTTTTTATCTGGGTGGCAACTGTTTGATTGCAGCAACTGCTTTTTAGCAAGTTTTGCGATCTGTGCTGTATAGGGTCCTCTGTCTTTTTATTTATTTTTATTTCTTTAGCGTGTATAACCAGGGTGAGAAACAGGGACAGAACTTCCACTCTGTGTGTTTAGGTGAAACCCTTGGCACACTGGTTGCCTAAAACACTGATTTACTGACAAAACGGTATTCATGAAGTGTCTTTTCATGAAGGGCAGTACCCAACAGCCTTTTTATCTCTGAAGCTGCCAGGTGCTGCTGCTTCATATTGGTAGTGGGCCTATCCTTGATGGCAGTAATCAGTGCTCATATACAGAAGAGTCCTTTTACATTCTTGCTGCAGTCATGCTAAACAGCCTTTCAAGTTGCGCCATTCTGTGGCAGGACTCTGTAGCGCCGAACGTCTTTTATTTGTATCTTTCCCCCCGCAAAAATGCATCTAAGTTGCAAAGTAATGCAAAAGGAATCGCAAGCAGATCCTGCTGTCTATAATTCTATGTGTAATTGCGGCTGTATCCGCATCCGAAATGCCACGTTGCATAGCATTTTGTATGCAATTCTAGTCACACACAGAATATAGGCATGCTGCATATCACTTTAATCGACAGAAGCTGCTCGTGTGTCATTGCATTACTTTGCGCAGGAAAAACGCACAGACACTCACTGCTACCGAGTCACACAGCACTCATGCGTTATATGTGAGGCGACTTGTGATGTAAGAGGATACATCTGTATGGCATGTATACCTTCACCCCTGCTGCTGGGCAAAGGCCAAGTGTTCACACTTTAATTGGCGATGACATGTTTAATGCACAGAACTAATAATCCATATGTCATGGTTTTCTCAGTCACCAAATCTGACGGCATTCTAGTATATGTGACAGCAGTTTCCTCTAGTGGAAGGTGCTGTATCCCTCTTGTACAATTCCTGACATTTATATAATCCATATTAAAGGCAAAACCGTAAAATATTACTATACGGAGCGCATAACTGAATCATTAATACTATATTTATTAAAAAGAATTTCTGTTTTATTCACAAAAAGTATATAAGACAACAATACTGTACATTCACTCACTTATTTATATCCCTCTGGATTGGATAATATTACTAATCATCAGTTCCCTGTTAATCATAACCAGTGCAAAGTTAATTTAATAGTGCAAAGTTCTTTCAAAACAGTGCCAGGCAACCTCAAGAAACAATCCATATTTACGGTTCAGTCAATTTAGGAGCATGTCTCTTTAAATTTTAAATAGTAATTACTGGTGCAGTTTGCAAACGGGAGAGCGTTACCTGGTTCACCAGTATGCGTCGTGCTCGATCCTCATTCCCAGTTGCTGACGGAGCAACCCAGCAGCTTCTGGGGGTGCCTGACAGAGAGAGGGCACTTAATGATTAGTGTACAGTTTTGTGCTGTCCTCAACCTCCTGATGGCCTCATCGATGGTAAATTTAAACACAGTAGTTCTTACCAGTGTCCCCGGCCGCAAGTGAAGCGTCGTCTGCCTGCGGTTCATCAACACTTATATAAGCACTTTCCTTTAGTCCAGGTTTGTTTTCTCCAGGGATTGTATATTTGTAGAGTGCCAGAGAGACCATCTTTGGATCCTTACTCATTTTTCCTTCCCGGTATGTGCTGACAGTTTCTTCAGAGGATATGTCCATATATATCATTGCTTCTGGAATTGACTGTCAAGCCCGATCTGTCAACACCACAATAATGCGTTGTCTGAATCACTAAGAGAAAGTGGGGGTTATTCAGCGCTTCATCGGCACGGGTAAAATTGGGGTGGATCGGCAGCGTTTTCAGTCCACTGCATGATGTCACTGATCCTTTAAAAGGTGGCGGACCTCCTGCATACGCAGCCTAGCAGCAGCTGCAGGGGGTAGTCCACAGTTGCTGTGACTGCAATAAAATTGTGGTTGCAGCTGCAGGGTAGGCCATTCTGGATGCTGGGCGGCCTTTGCCTGTGATGGGCGGCCCCCAGCATGCGAAAGAACTGATTGCAGAGTCTGCTTTTTAGCACAATCTGCATTCCGTACTAAATAACCCCCCATGTGGTCTCAATACATACTTGCCTACTTTTGAAAACTAGTTTCAGGGAGATTTGCGCCGTTAAGGGAGCATGGCACGCTCCACCCAAAGGGTGTGTCTATCTCCACCTACGGGTGCGTCCTGCAGTGGCAGGTGAAAACTAAAGTATTAAGCACAGCGTGTGGCATGTACAGTTGCAAAAATAATTAAGTCATCATTGGCACCGTGTCCGAGTCAGAATAACCCTTTAGTATGTGATACTGGTTGACTCAACCAAAATGAGTCATATGATAATAGATTTCTAAAATCTCCACTGTTTTGGTCTGTGTAGGAATTAGGAATAACAAAAAAAACTTTCTCCATCCATTAAATAAATGTATATTTCTGATGCACACTCAGTATTAAACATTGGACCTTATTCAGCTTCAGTTGCTGTTTTGCTATTTTAGCAAAACTGCAACTGGCTGCGATTGCATGCTGTGGGCCGCCCACCACAGGGCAAGGCTGCCCAGCATGCTAATACCCGGCAGCGATGCGATCACAGTTCAATTGCGATCGCATTGCTGAATTGTGGATGCCCTTTGCCTCTGTAGCCTAGCTGCAAAGACAGGCGGACCGCCGCCATTTTTCTAATCTGAGCGGCTGTGTGTGTTGTCGTCCTGATAACGCTCCGGGCACGCCTGCATTTTTGACGAAATGCCCACCGCTGTCAATCATACTGGGAATAACTGCACTGCAGGTCGAAGTCCTGCTGTGCAGTTATTGTCTCTCAACTCCTGGCGATCAGTGCCAGGCGCAACCTTCTGTTTTCATGGAGCACTGGATCTGCAACAGTACTGATAGTGGTTGCCGACTCCTCTGAGCTGCTTCCCAGTCAGGTGGTGTGTATGTGGGGGAAACAGCGGGCTGGTGTCTAGGTCCCAAAGCACACTGAGGTCCACTTGTTCATGCCCTGCCCTCCACCACATTTGAACTTGCGGGCGTGTTATTTGGGTTCACAACCAGGCAGTGGGGAATCTGGGTGCTTTGTTTAACTATGCGTGGCAACGAGAGAGTCCACATTTGAATTGGGAGTCTCCCCCAGGATGCGGGAGGGTAGGCAACTGTGATCTGCTATGACAAGTGATGCACCCACATTGTGCTCAGTTAATACTGTGTGGATAATGGTGATGCCATTACTTACTGTATCTGCAATATAAGCATGGGCAGTGCTGTAGCAATAGCTCCTGCAGACCCCGTGGTGGCTTGGGGGCACCAGTGCTGACTGGCACAGGCATTGGAGCTGAATGGAATGATGCTGGCTGACCACAATGTAGTCATCTTCACACCCAGAGTTCAGTGAGCGGCTCTGCTAAGCAGCAGCTACAGCAATGCAGACTCCCACAGCTAAGCTTCTGTATGTAGGAACAGACTACCCATAGAAAAATGCTGCATGCTATAAGGGGGCATCTGTAGTAATTTAGCACCGTGGACATCAAACCAGAGTAATGTGCACTGTATATACCCCCCCCCCCCCCCCCCCATCAGCATGATGCCTGCAAGGGTGTACACAAGACAGCAAATCAGCACAAACCTCAGCTGATTTGTTTGTATTTTTTGTTAAAACCTGTAAGGGTGGCCAGATAGGGGCATATATATTCAAAACATGGCTACCTGCTAGCTCAGAGACTGGGAAGGAGTACGGGGGAAAGAGGAACTTAAAAGTCCTAAAAACCAATTAAAGTAGCCATCTAAATGTTATTTCCCATAACGTCATCCCTCCCACCTACAGCACCCACACTGACTGATCACCTTCCTAACTCACATCTAAAATAAATAAATAATTGCATGCAATGGAAATGGTGAATACAAACAATGAGCTCTTACCCGTAGGAGCTCTGTACTGTAACGGTTCAGTGGAACCTCATAGTATGATGTGGACTTTGAGGAGGAGAAATCGTGGGATGCAGTAGGGGCGGGGCCTGTGTGAGGGGCGGGGATTCGGCTGTGGGATGGCTGCCACTGCTGCCTGAGCCTGTACCAAGGAGAAAACTTTTCCCATTTCTGTGGGGTGGGGGGAAGGAAGATCTGACCAGGGGGATCGGCACTGAAGGGTCTTGACACCGCTGTCCTTCAACAGCTAATACTGCGGAGCAGGAAGAGCGCCTCTCTAACATGGCGTGTCCCTGTATTGCTAAACCTCCCAGCCCTCGGGCCTCTCACAGTGCATATCCTGGACTGTAATTTACCTGTGGCAGGATCCAGTCTCTACCTGCAGCACTGAGGCTGGCTGCAGTGAAGACATTGAAGAGCCTCTCCTCAGACTGCCTCTGCACGGCGCTACACACAACGGCAGTGACATCTCCCGTGCAAGCCTCGCCCCCAGAATTTCTGGACTTGCACATGCACAGTACAGTGAGACCCTGAAAACCGGGAGGCAAAGCAAGGTTAGCGGGGTAGCGGGAGGCTCAATTAAAAATCGTGAGCCTCCCGCTAAATGCGGGAGGATAGGCAAGCCTGTCTCAATACTGTGGGGGAGATGTACTAAGCAGTGAAAAGACAGGAGAGGTGAGCCAGTGGAGAAGTTGTCCATGGTAAACAATCAGCTGCTCTGTATAATTTTATAGTATGGGCAACTTCTTCACTGGCTCACTTCTCCACTTTTTTCACTGTTTAGTACATCTACCACTAACTCTGATTGCCGAGCATACTCAGCTCGCAGTTACTGTTGCATAAACAGAAAATGAAGAAGCACATTAGTTGACAGATGCTAGGATTGGGATCTTGATGAGTGTTGAGGAAGATCAGAAGATGAACAGGTAAGCAACCGTGATGTTGAGGAGTTTCTTCAGGGGGATCTGCCTTGTCAAATCTCCCTATCCGAATCTGGTATCTGCAAGGTATCTCTATTTTGTTCTGGTCTTTGCAGAAGATGTCTTTTGAGCTCTTGTGCAATGTTACCTTACTGTTGCCATGTTTGTGGCTCAGTCTAGGAATTTCTAATTTACTTTAAGAAATTATCCATATGCATTCCTTCCTTAGACATTATAGACATTATCAATACAAAAGTATTTATCATTTCAAGATCATTTAGTATACTGGGTGGCCACATGGTCTTCAGCCCATATACTTTCCCTTTCTTTGTTGTCTTGCTTTATTTGTCTTTGCAGGCACTTACTTTGGTAGCATGTACAACAGGCAGTGTTTATTTTTCATCCACTAGGGGTCACTGGAGTACTCTTGGGATATGGATGGCTTTAGCAGAACAAGGCACTGAATATTTAAATTTAGTAACTCTCCTCCCCTCCATATTCCCAGAGTACCTCAGTGTTTTTTCTGTGCTCACAGCAGTGACAAGCACGAGTGCTAGCTCTGCAGCACATATACTTATTTTATTTTTTATTTTATTTTCTCTAACGTCCTAGTGGATGCTGGGGACTCCGTAAGGACAATGGGGAATAGACGGGCTCCGCAGGAGACTGGGCACTCTAAGAAAGAATTAGTACTACTGGTGTGCACTGGCTCCTCCCTCTATGCCCCTCCTCCAGACCTCCGTTAGAATCTGTCCCCGGAAGGCGCTGGGTGCATTTTAGTGAGCTCTCCTGAGCTTGCTATTAAGAAAGTATTTTAGTTAGGTTTTTTTATTTTCAGAGAGCTTCTGCTGGCAACAGACTCTCTGCTACGTGGGACTGAGGGGAGAGAAGCAAACCTACTAACTGCGGCTAGGTTGCGCTTCTTAGGCTACTGGACACAATTAGCTCCAGAGGGTTCGAACACAGGATCTTAACCTTGGTCGTCCGTTCCCGGAGCCGCGCCGCCGTCCCCCTCGCAGAGCCAGAAGACAGAAGCCGGCGGATGAAGACGTCAAAATCGGCGGCAGAAGACTCCTGTCTTCACATGAGGTAGCGCACAGCACTGCAGCTGTGCGCCATTGCGCCCACACTAAACCACACACTCCGGTCACTGTAGGGCGCAGGGGGGGCGCCCTGGGCAGCAATTTGAGTACCTCCTGGCAAAAGTAGCATATATACAGCTGGGCACTGTATATATGCATGAGCCCCCGCCATTTCTCTATCGTCCTTGTGGATGCTGGGGTTCCTGAAAGGACCATGGGGAATAGCGGCTCCGCAGGAGACAGGGCACAAAAAGTAAAGCTTTCCGATCAGGTGGTGTGCACTGGCTCCTCCCCCTATGACTCTCCTCCAGACTCCAGTTAGATTTTTGTGCCCGGCCGAGAAGGGTGCAATCTAGGTGGCTCTCCTAAAGAGCTGCTTAGAGAAAGTTTAGCTTAGGTTTTTTATTTTACAGTGAGTCCTGCTGGCAACGGGATCACTGCAACGAGGGACTTAGGGGAGAAGGAGTGAACTCACCTGCGTGCAGGATGGATTGGCTTCTTGGCTACTGGACATCAGCTCCAGAGGGACGATCACAGGTACAGCCTGGATGGTCACCGGAGCCGCGCCGCCGGCCCCCTTGCAGATGCTGAAGTAAGAAGAGGTCCAGAATCGGCGGCTGAAGACTCCTGCAGTCTTCTAAAGGTAGCGCACAGCACTGCAGCTGTGCGCCATTTTCCTCTCAGCACACTTCACACGGCAGTCACTGAGGGTGCAGGGCGCTGGGAGGGGGGCGCCCTGGGAGGCAAATGAAAACCTTTTTTGGCGAAAAATACCTCACATATAGCCCCCAGAGGCTATATGGAGATATTTAACCCCTGCCAAGATTCACTAAATAGCGGGAGACGAGCCCGCCGAAAAAGGGGCGGGGCCTATCTCCTCAGCACACAGCGCCATTTTCTCTCACAGAAAGCCTGGAGAGAAGGCTCCCAGGCTCTCCCCTGCACTGCACTACAGAAACAGGGTTAAAACAGAGAGGGGGGGCACTGATTTTGGCGATATTGAGATATATATAAAGATGCTATAAGGGAAAACACTTATATAAGGTTGTCCCTATATAATTATAGCGTTTTGGTGTGTGCTGGCAAACTCTCCCTCTGTCTCCCCAAAGGGCTAGTGTGGGTCCTGTCCTCTGTCAGAGCATTCCCGGTGTGTGTGCTGTGTGTCGGTACGTGTGTGTCGACATGTATGAGGACGATGTTGGTGAGGAGGCGGAGAAATTGCCTGTAATGGTGATGTCACTCTCTAGGGAGTCGACACCGGAATGGATGGCTTATTTAGGGAATTACGTGAGAATGTCAACACGCTGCAAGGTCGGTTGACGACGTGAGACGGCCGACAAACTATTAGTACCGGTCCAGGCGTCTCAGAAACACCGTCAGGGGCGTTAAAAACGCCCATTTACCTCAGTCGGTCGACACAGACACAGACACGGACACTGAATCCAGTGTCGACGGTGAATAAACAAACGTATTTCTCATTAGGGCCACACGTTAAGGGCAATGAAGGAGGTGTTGCATATTTCTGATACTACAAGTACCACAAAAAAGGGTATTATGTGGGAGTGAAAAAACTACCTGTAGTTTTTCCTGAATCAGATAAAATAAAATGAAGTGTGTGATGATGCGTGGGGTTACCCCGATAGCAAATATTGGCGTTATACCCTTTCCCGCCAGAAATTAGGGCGCGTTGGGAAACACCCCTTAGGGTGATAAGGCGCTCACACGCTTATCAAGTGGCGTTACCGTCTCAAGATACGGCCGCCCTCAAGGAGCCAGCTGATAGGAAGCTGGAAAGATATCCTAAAAAGTATATACACACATACGGTGGTTATACTGCGACCAGCGATCGCCATCAGCCTGGAGATGCAGTGCTGGGTTGGCTTGGTCGGATTCCCTGACTGAAAATATTTTATTCATATAGAGCATTTAATAGGATGCATTCTATATATATGTACGTGAGATGCACAGAGGGATATTTGCTCTCTGGCATCAAGATAAGTACGTTGTCCATATCACCCAGAAGATGTCATGGACACGACAGTGGTCAGGTGATACAGATCCCATACGGCACATGGAAGTATTGCCGTATAAAGGGAAGGAGTTAGTTGGGGTCGGTCCATCGGACCTGGGGACCACGGCAACAGCTGGGAAATCCAACCTTTTTACCCCAAGTTACATCTCAGCTGAAAAAGACACCGTCTTTTCAGCCTCAATCCTTCCTTTCCCATGAGGGCATGCAGGCAAAAGGCCAGTCATATCTGCCCAGACATAGAGGTAAGGGAAGTAGACTGCAGCAGGCAGCCCCTTCCCAGGAAAAGAAGCCCTCCACCGCGTCTGCCAAGTCCTCAGCATGACGCTGGGGCCATGCAAGCGGACTCAAGGTGGGGGGGTAGTCTCAAGAGTCTCAGCGCGCAGTGGGATCACTCGCAGGTTGACCCCTAGATAGTACAAGTATTATCCCAGGGGTACAGATTGGAGAGTCGAGACATCTTCTCCTCGCAGGTTTCTGAAGTCTGCTTTACCAACGGCTCCCTCCGACAGGGAGGCAGCATTGGAAACAATTCACAAGCTGTATATCCAGCAGGTGATAATCAAAGTACCCCTCCTACAACAAGGAAAAGGGTATTATTTTTCCACACTATATTGTGGTACTGACGCCAGACGGCTTTGTGAGACATAGTCTAAACTGAAATCTTTGAACACTTACATAAAAGGTTCAAATCGAGATGGAGTCACTCAGAGCAGTGATAGCGAACCGGAAAAAAGGGGACTATATGGTGTCCCTGGACATCAAGGATTACCTCCATGTCCAAATTTGCCCTTCTCAACAAGGGTACCTCTGGTTCGTGGTACAGAACTGTCAATATCAGTTTCAGACGATGCCGTTTGAATTATCCACGGCACCCCGGGCCTTTTACCAAGGTAATGGCCGAAAAGATGTTTCTTCAAAGAAAAAAAAAAGGCATCTAAATTATCCCTTACTTGGACGATATCCTGAAAAGGGCAAGTTCCAGAGAACAGTTGGAGGTCGGAAGAGCACTATCTAAAGTAGTTCTACGACAGCACGACTGGATTCTAAATATTCCAAGAATCGCAGCTGTTTTCCGACGATACGTCTGCTGTTCCTAGGAATGATTCTGGGCATAGTCCAGAAAAAGGTGTTCCTCCGGGAGGAAAAAGCCAAGGAGTTATTCGACCTAGTCAGAAACCTCCTAAAACCAGGCCAAGTATCAGTGCATCAATGCACAGGAGTCCTGGGAAAAATGGTGGCTTCTTACGAAGCGATTCCATTCGGCAGATCTCAGGGGATTTGCTGGACGAATGGTCCGGATCGCATTTTCAGATGCATCAGCGGATAATCCTGTCTCCAAGGACAAGGGTGTCTCTTCTGTGGGGGCTGCAGAGTGCTCATCTTTTAGAGGGCAGCACACTCAGCATTCAGGACTGTGTTCTGGGGACCACGGATACCAGCCTGAGAGGCTGGGGAGTAGTCACACAGGGAAAAAATTTCCAAGGAAGTGTGGTCAAGTCTGGAGACTTCTCTCCACATGAATATACTGGAGCTAAGGGCAATTTACAATGCTCTGAGCCTAGGAAGACTCCTGCTTCAAAGTCAACCGGTGCTGATCCAGTAGGACATCATCATGGCGGTCGCCCACGTTATCAGACGGGGCGACACAAGAAGCAGGAGGGCAATGACAGCAAGGATTCTTCGCTGGGCGGAAAATCATGTGATAACACTGTCAGCAGTGTTCATTCCGGGAGTGGGCAACTGGGAAGATTTCCTCAGCATAAATGAATTCCACCCGGAAAAGTGGAAACTTAATCTGGAAGTTTCCACATGATTGTAAACCGTTGGGAAAGACCAAAGGTGGTTATGATGGCGTCCCACCTGAAGCGCCAGGTCAAGAGACACTCAGGCAATAGCTGGGACGCTCTGGTAACACCGTCGGTGTACCAGTCGGTGTATGTGTTCCATCCTCTGCTTTTCATACCCAATGTATTGAAAATGATAGGAAGGAGAGGAGTAAGAACTATACTCGTGGCTCCGGTTTGGCCAAGAAGGACTTGGTTCCCGGAACTTCAAGAGATACTAAGAAGGGTCTTGATTCGGCAAGAACCGTGTCTGTTCCGGGACTTACCGCAGCTGCGTTGACGCCAAGGCGGGTGAACGCCGGATCCTAAGGGAAAGAGGCATTCCGGAAGAGGTCATCCCTACCCTGGTCAGAGCCAGGAAGGAGGTGACCGCACAACATTATCACCACTTAGGTGAAAATATGTGCCAGGGTGTGAGTCCAGGAAGGCTCCACGGAAGAATTTCAACTAGGTTAATTTCTACATTTCCTGCAAACAGGAGTGTCTATGGGTCTCAAATTGGGTCCATTAAGGTTCAAATTTCGGCCTGTTGATTTTCTTCCAGAAAGAAATTGGCTTCAGTTCCTGAAGTCCAGAAGTTGTTAAGGGAGTACTGCATATACAGCCCCTTTGATGTCTCCAGTGGCACTGGGCGATCTCAACGTAGTTTTGGGATTCCTAAAAAATCACATTGGTTTAAACAACTCAAATCTGTGGATTTGATATATCTCACATGGAAAATGACCATGCTGTTGGTCCTGGCCTCGGCCAGGCGAGTGTCAGAATTGGCGGCTTTATCTCACAAAGCCATATCTGATTGTCCATTCGGACAGAGCAAAGCTGCGGACTCGTCCCCAGTTTCTCCTTAAGGTGGTGTCAGCGTTTCACCTGAACCAGCTTATTGTGGTACCTGCGGCTACTAGGGACTTGGAGGACTCCAAGTTGCTGGATGTTATCAGGGCCCTGAAAATATAGTTTCCAGGTTGGCTGGAGTCAGGAAATCTGACTTGCTGTTTATCCTGTATGCACCCAACAATGCTGGGTGCTTCTGCTTCTAAGCAGTCGATTGCTCGTGGGATTGGTAGCACAATTCAACTTGCACATTCTGTGGCAGGCCTGCCACAGTCTAAATCTGTTAAGGCCCATTCCACAAGGAAGGTGGGCTCATCTTGGGCGGCTGCCCGAGGGGTCTCGGCATTACAACTTTGCCGAGCAGCTACGTGGTCGGGGGAGAACACGTTTGTAAAATTCTACAAATTTGATACCCTGGCAAAAGAGGACCTGGAGTTCTCTCATTCGGTGCTGCAGAGTCATCCGCACTCTCCCGCCCGTTTGGGAGCTTTGGTATAATCCCCATGGTCCTTTCAGGAACCCCAGCATCCACAAGGACGATAGAGAAAATAAGAATTTACTTACCGATAATTCTATTTCTCGGAGTCCGTAGTGGATGCTGGGCGCCCATCCCAAGTGCGGATTATCTGCAATACTTGTACATAGTTATTGCTAACTAAATCGGGTTATTGTTGTTGTGAGCCATCTTTTCAGAGGCTCCGCTGTTATCATACTGTTAACTGGGTTCAGATCACAGGTTGTACAGTGTGATTGGTGTGGCTGGTATGAGTCTTACCCGGGATTCAAAATTCCTCCCTTATTGTGTACGCTCGTCCGGGCACAGTACCTAACTGGAGTCTGGAGGAGGGTCATAGGGGGAGGAGCCAGTGCACACCACCTGATCGGAAAGCTTTACTTTTTGTGCCCTGTCTCCTGCGGAGCCGCTATTCCCCATGGTCCTTTCAGGAACCCCAGCATCCACTACGGACTCCGAGAAATAGAATTATCGGTAAGTAAATTCTTATTTTTTTACACCAAATCGCGGGACAGAAGCCTGCCGCTGAGGGGGCGGGGCTTCTTCCTCAGCAGTCACCAGCGCCATTTTCTCTCCACAGCTCCGCTGAGAGGAAGCTCCCCAGGCTCTCCCCTGCAGACTCACGGTAGAAAAAGGGTAAAAAGAGAGGGGGGGCACATATATTTAGCGCAATAATCATATATACAGCAGCTACTGGGTAAACACTAAGTTACTGTGTGATTCCTGGGTCATATAGCGCTGGGGTGTGTGCTGGCATACTCTCTCTGTCTCTCCAAAAGGCCTTGTGGGGGTCCTGTCCTCATATAGAGCATCCCCTGTGTGTGTGGTGTGTCGGTACGCTTGTGTCGACATGTTTGACGAGGAGGGCTATGTGGAGGCAGAGCAGGTGCAGTTGAATGAGGTGTCCCCGCCGACACCTGATTGGATGGATATGTGGAAGGTGTTAAATGATAATGTAAACTCCTTGCATAAAAGGTTGGATAAAGCTGATGCCTTGGGACAGTCGGGGTCTCAGCCCATGCCTGATCCTACAGCGCAGAGGCCGTCAGGGTCTCAGAAGCGCCCACTATCCCAAATTGTTGACACAGATATCTACACGGATTCTGACTCCAGTGTTGATGGCGATGATGCAAAATTGCAGCCTAAAATGGCTAAAGCCATCCGCTACATGATTATAGCAATGAAGGATGTATTGCACATATCAGAGGTAAACCCTGTCCCTGACGAGAGGGTTTATATGTTTGGGGAGAAAAAGCAAGAGGTGACTTTTCCCCCTTCACATGAGTTAAATGAGTTATGTGAAAAAGCGTGGGATTCTCCTGATAGCAAAGTGCTAATTTCCAAAAGGTCACTTATGGCGTACCCTTTCCCGCCAACGGACAGGATGCGCTGGGAATCCTCCCCTAGGGTAGACAAAGCTCTGACACGCTTATCTAAGAAGGTGGCCCTGCCGTCACAGGATACGGCCTCCCTAAAGGATCCTGCGGATAGGAAGCAGGAAGGTATCCTGAAGTCTGTTTATACACATTCAGGTACTCTGCTGAGGCCGGCAATTGCGTCGGCCTGGATGTGTAGTGCTGTAGCAGCATGGACAGATACTCTGTCTGAGGAACTGGATACCTTGGACAAGGATACTATTTTACTAACCCTGGGGCATCTAAAAGACGCTGTCCTATATATGCGGGATGCCCAGAGGGACATTTGCCTACTGGGCTCTAGAGTAAATGCAATGTCAATTTCTGCCAGAAGGGTCCTGTGGACTCGGCAATGGACAGGTGATGCCGACTCTAAAAAAAACACATGGAGGTTTTACCTTATAAGGGTGAGGAATTGTTTGGGGACGGTCTCTCGGACCTAGTTTCCACAGCTACGGCTGGGAAGTCAAATTTTTTGCCATATATTCCCTCACAGCCTAAGAAAGCACCGTATTACCAAATGCAGTCCTTTCGTTCACAAAAAAGCAAGAAAGTCAGAGGTGCATCTTTTCTTGCCAGAGGCAGGGGTAGAGGAAAGAAGCTGCACCATGCAGCTAGTTCCCAGGAACAAAAGTCTTCCCCGGCCTCCACTAAATCCACCGCATGACGCTGGGGCTCCACAGGCGGAGCCAGGAGCGGTGGGGGCGCATCTCCGAAATTTCAGCCACCAGTGGGTTCGCTCACGGGTGGATCCTTGGGCTATACAAATTGTGTCTCAGGGATACAAGCTGGAATTCGAAGCCCCCTCACAGTTACCTAAAATCGGCCCTGCCGGCTTCTCCCATGGAAAGGGAGGTAGTGTTGGCGGCAATTCACAAGTTATATCTCCAGCAGGTGGTGGTGAAGGTTCCCCTTCTTCAACAGGGAAGGGGCTACTATTCCACAATGTTTGTGGTGCCGAAACCGGACGGTTCGGTCAGACCCATTTTGAATTTAAAATCCCTGAACATTTATCTGAAGAAATTCAAGTTCAAAATGGAATCGCTCAGAGCGGTCATTGCAAGCCTGGAAGAGGGGGATTTTATGGTGTCGCTGGACATCAAGGATGCTTACTTGCATGTCCCCATTTATCCACCTCATCAGGAGTACCTCAGGTTTGTGGTACAGGACGGTCATTACCAATTCCAGACGTTGCCGTTTGGCCTGTCCACGGCACCGAGAATATTTACAAGGTAATGGCGGAGATGATGGTACTCCTTCGAAAGCAAGGAGTTACAATTATCCCATACTTGGACGATCTCCTCATAAAGGCGAGGTCCAGGGAGCAGTTGCTGATCGGCCTAGCACACTCTCCGGAAGTGTTGCAACAACACGGGTAGATCCTGAATATTCCAAAGTCGCAGCTGATCCCTACGACGCGTCTGCCCTTCCTGGGCATGATTCTGGACACAGACCAGAAGAAGGTGTTTCTCCCGGCGGAGAAGGCTCAGGAGCTCGTGACTCTGGTCAGAGACCTCCTAAAACCGAAACAGGTGTCGGTGCATCACTGCACGCGAGTACTGGGAAAGATGGTGGCGTCATACGAAGCCATTCCCTTTGGCAGGTTCCATGCGAGGATTTTTCAGTGGGATCTGTTGGACAAGTGGTCCGGATCGCATCTTCAGATGCATCGGCTGATCACCCTGTCCCCCAGGGCCAGGGTGTCTCTTCTGTGGTGGCTGCAAAGTGCTCACCTCCTCGAAGGCCGCAAGTTCGGCATACAGGACTGGGTCCTGGTGACCACGGATGCAAGCCTCCGAGGATGGGGGGCAGTCACTCAGGGAAGAAACTTCCAAGGGCTGTGGTCAAGTCAGGAGACTTGTCTGCACATCAATATCCTGGAACTAAGGGCCGTATACAACGCCCTGAGTCAAGCGGAGCCTCTGCTTCAAAACCAACCAGTGCTGATTCAGTCAGACAACATCACGGCAGTGGCCCATGTAAACTGCCAGGGCGGCACAAGAAGCAGGGTGGCAATGGCAGAAGCCACCAGGATTCTTCGTTGGGCGGAGAATCACGTACTAGCACTGTCAGCAGTGTTCATTCCGGGAGTGGACAACTGGGAAGCAGACTTACTCAGCAGGCACGACCTCCACCCGGGAGAGTGGGGACTTCATCAAAAAGTCTTCACGCAGATTGCAAATCGATGGGAACTGCCACAGGTGGACATGATGGCGTCCCGCCTCAACAAAAAGCTAAAAAGGTATTGCGCCAGGTCAAGGGACCCTCAGGCGATAGCTGTGGACGCACTAGTAACACCGTGGGTGTTCCAGTCGGTCTATGTGTTTCCTCCTCTTCCTCTCATACCCAAGGTGCTGAGAATTGTAAGAAAAAGAGGAGTAAGAACAATACTCATTGTTCCGGATTGGCCAAGAAGGACCTGGTACCCGGAACTGCAAGAAATGCTCACAGAGGACCCATGGCCTCTGCCTCTCAGACAGGACCTGTTGCAACAAGGGCCCTGTCTGTTCCAAGACTTACCACGGCTGCGTTTGACGGCATGGCGTTTGAACGCCGGATCCTAGCGGAAAAAGGCATTCCGGATGAAGTTATTCCTACGCTAATAAAGGCTAGGAAGGACGTGACCGCTAAGCACTATCACCGTATATGGCGAAAATATGTTGCTTGGTGTGAGGACAGGAAGGCCCCTACAGAGGAATTCCAGCTGGGCCGGTTCCTGCACTTCCTACAGTCAGGAGTGACTATGGGCTTAAAATTGGGGTCCATAAAGGTCCAGATTTCAGCCCTATCCATTTTCTTTCAAAAAGAACTGGCTTCTCTTCCTGAGGTTCAGACGTTTGTTAAGGGAGTGCTGCATATTCAGCCCCCTTTTGTGCCACCAGTGGCACTTTGGGATCTCAACGTGGTGTTGGGTTTCCTGAAATCCCACTGGTTTGAGCCACTTAAGACCGTGGAGCTAAAGTATCTCACGTGAAAGGTGGTCATGCTATTGGCCTTAGCTTCGGCTAGGCGTGTCTCAGAATTGGCGGCTTTGTCATGTAAAAGCCCCTATCTGGTTTTCCATATGGACAGGGCAGAATTACGGACTTGTCCGCAATTTCTGCTGAAGGTGGTGTCATCCTGTGGTGCCTGCGGCTACTCGTGACTTGGAGGATTCCAAGTTGCTTGATGTAGTCAGGGCTTTGAAGATTTATGTAGCCAGAACGGCTGGAGTCAGGAAAACTGACTCGCTGTTTATCCCGTATGCATCCAACAAGCTGGGTGCTCCTGCTTCAAAGCAAACTATTGCTCGCTGGATTTGTAACACGATTCAGCAGGCTCATTCTGCGGCTGGCTTGCCGCATCCAAAATCAGTAAAAGCCCATTCCACAAGGAAAGTGGGCTCTTCTTGGGCGACTGCCCGAGGGGTCTCGGCATTACAGCTTTGCCGAGCTGCTACTTGGTTGGGTTCAAACACCTTTGCAAAATTCTACAAGTTTGATACCTTGGCTGAGGAGGACCTTGTGTTTGCCCATTCGGTGCTGCAGAGTCATCCGCACTCTCCCGCCCGTTTGGGAGCTTTGGTATAATCCCCATGGTCCTTACGGAGTCCCCAGCATCCACTAGGACGTTAGAGAAAATAAGATTTTACTCACCGGTAAATCTATTTCTCGTAGTCCGTAGTGGATGCTGGGAACTCCGTAAGGACCATGGGGAATAGACGGGCTCCGCAGGAGACTGGGCACTCTAAAATAAAGATTAGGTACTATCTGGTGTGCACTGGCTCCTCCCTCTATGCCCCTCCTCCAGACCTCAGTTAAGGAAACTGTGCCCGGAAGAGCTGACACAACAAGGAAAGGATTTGGAATCCAGGGTAAGACTCATACCAGCCACACCAATCACACTGTACAACTTGTGATAACCATACCCAATTAACAGTATGAACAACAACTGAGCCTCAGGAACAGATGGCTCATAACAATAACCCTTGAGTTAAGCAATAACTATATACATGTATTGCAGAGAGTCTGCACTTGGGACGGGCGCCCAGCATCCACTACGGACTACGAGAAATAGAATTACCGGTGAGTAAATTTTTATTTTCTCTGACGTCCTAGTGGATGCTGGGAACTCCGTAAGGACCATGGGGATTATACCAAAGCTCCCAAACGGGCGGGAGAGTGCGGATGACTCTGCAGCACCGAATGAGCAAAGGCAAGTTCCTCCTCAGCCAGGGTATCAAACTTGTAGAACTTAGCAAATGTGTTTGAACCCGACCAAGTAGCAGCTCGGCAAAGCTGTAATGCCGAGACCCCTCGGGCAGCCGCTCAAGAAAAGCCCACCTTCCTTGTGGAATGGGCTGTTACTGATTTAGGATGCGGTAACCCTGCCGCAGAATGAGCTTGCTGAATCGTGTTACAGATCCAGCGCGCAATAGTTTGCTTTGAAGCCGGAGCACCCAGTTTGTTGGGTGCATGCAGGATAAACAACGAGTCAGTTTTCCTGACTCCAGCCGTCCTGGCTACATAGATTTTCAAAGCCCTGACTACATCCAGCAACTTGGAAGCCTCCAAGTCCCGAGTAGCCGCAGGCACCACAATAGGTTGGTTCAAATGAAACGCTGACACCACCTTTGGGAGAAATTGGGGACGAGTCCTCAATTCTGCCCTGTCCATATGGAAGATCAGATACGGGCTTTTACATGACAAAGCCGCCAATTCTGACACACGCCTAGCTGAAGCCAAGGCCCACAGCATGACC
Source organism: Pseudophryne corroboree (assembly GCF_028390025.1). Taxonomy (NCBI): domain Eukaryota; kingdom Metazoa; phylum Chordata; class Amphibia; order Anura; family Myobatrachidae; genus Pseudophryne; species Pseudophryne corroboree. The sequence continues at coordinate 357,470,965 of NC_086449.1, forward strand.
ACCTTCCGCGTGAGATACTTTAGCTCCACGGTCTAAAGTGGCTCAAACCAGTGTGATTTCAGGAAATCCAACACAACGTTAAGATCCCAAGGTGCCACTGGAGGCACAAAAGGGGGCTGAATATGCAGCACTCCCTTAACAAACGTCTGAACTTCAGGCAGTGAAGCCAGTTCTTTTTGAATGAAAATAGATAGGGCCGAAATCTGGACCTTTATGGATCCTAATTTTAGGCCCATAGTCACTCCTGACTGTAGGAAGTGCAGGAATCGACCCAGCTGGAATTCCTCTGTAGGGGCCTTCCTGGCCTCACACCAAGCAACATATTTTCGCCATATACGGTGATAATGTTTTGCTGTCACGTCTTTCCTAGCCTTTATCAGCGTAGGAATAACTTCATCCGGAATGCCTTTTCCGCTAGGATCCGGCGTTCAACCGCCATGCCGTCAAACGCAGCCGCGGTAAGTCTTGGAACAGACAGGGCCCCTGCTGTAACAGGTCCTGTCTGAGAGGCAGAGGCCATGGGTCCTCTGTGATCATTTCTTGTAGTTCTGTGTACCAAGTTCTTCTTGGCCAATCCGGAACGATGAGTATAGTTCTTACTCCTCTCTGTCTTACTATCCACAGCACCTTGGGTATGAGAGGAAGAGGAGGGAACACATAAACCGACTGGTACACCCACGGTGTCACTAGTGCGTCCACAGCTATCGCCTGAGGGTCCCGTGACCTGGCGCAATATTTTTTTTAGCTTTTTGTTGAGGCGGGACGCCATCATGTCCACCTGTGGCAGTTCCCAACGATTTACAATCTGTGTGAAGACTTCTTGATGAAGTCCCCACTCTCCCGGGTGGAGGTCGTGCCTGCTGAGGAAGTCTGCTTTCCAGTTGTCCACTCCCGGAATGAACACTGCTGACAGTGCTAGCACGTGATTCTCCGCCCATCGAAGAATCCTTGTGGCTTCTGCCATTGCCATCCTGCTTCTTGTGCCGCCCTGGCGGTTTACATGGGCGACCGCCGTGATGTTGTCTGACTGAATCAGTACAGATTGGTTTTGAAGCAGAGGCTCTGCTTGACTCAGGGCGTTGTAGATGGCCCTTAGTTCCAATATATTTATGTGTAGAGAAGACTCCAGACTTGACCACTGTCCCTGGAAGTTTCTTCCCTGAGTGACTGCCCCCCATCCTCGGAGGCTTGCATCCGTGGTCACCAGGATCCAGTCCTGTATGCCGAACCTGCGTCCCTCGAGAAGATGAGCACTCTGCAGCCACCACAGAAGAGACACCCTGGCCCTTGGGGACATGGTGATCAACCGATGCATCTGAAGATGCGATCCGGATCATTTGTCCAACAGATCCCACTGAAAGATCCTTGCATGGAACCTGCCGAAGGGAATTGCTTCGTAAGAAGCCACCATCTTTCCCAGGACTCGCGTGCAGTGATGCACCGACACCTGTTTTGGTTTCAGGAGGTCCCTGACCAGAGATGACAATTCCTGGGCCTTCTCCTCCGGGAGAAACCCCTTCTTCTGTTCTGTGTCCAGAATCATTCCCAGGAAAAGCAGACGCGTCGTAGGGATCAGCTGCGACTTTGGGATATTCAGAATCCAGCCGTGCTGTCGCAACACTTCCTGAGAGAGTGCTACGCTGATCAACAACTGCTCTTTGGACCTCGCCTTTATGAGGAGATCGTCCAAGTACGGGATAATTATAACTCCCTTTCTTCGAAGGAGTATCATCATTTCGGCCATTACCTTGGTAAATATTCTCGGAGCCGTGGAGAGACCAAACGGCAACGTCTGGAATTGGTAATGACAGTTCTGTACCACAAACCTGAGGTACTCCTGGTGAGGTGGGAAAATGGGGACATACAAGTAAGCATCCTTGATGTCCAGCGACACCATAAAATCCCCCTCTTCCAGGCTTGCAATAACCGCCCTGAGCGATTCCATTTTGAACTTGAACTTCTTTATATAAGTGTTCAAGGATTTTAAATTCAGGATGGGTCTCACCGAACCGTCCGGTTTCGGTACCACAAACATTGTGGAATAGTAACCCCTGCCCTGTTGAAGGAGGGGGGCCTTGATTATCACCTGCTGGAGGTACAGCTTGTGAATTGCCGCCAGTACTACCTCCCTTTCCCTGGGAGCAGCTGGCAAGGCCGATTTGAGGTAACGGCGAGGGGGAGTCGCCTCGAACTCCAGCTTGTATCCCTGAGATACAATTTGTACAACCCATAGATCCACTTGTGAGCGAACCCACTGGTTGCTGAAGTTTCGGAGACGCGCCCCCACCGCACCTGGCTCCGCCTGTGGAGCCCCAACGTCATGCGGTGGACTTAGTGGAAGCAGGGGAGGATTTTTGTTCCTGGGAACTGGCTGCCTGGTGCAGCTTCCTTCCTCTACCCTTGCCTCTGGCCAGAAAGGATGCTCCTCTGACCCGCTTGCCTTTCTGAGGCCGAAAGGACTGCATTTGATAATACGGTGCTTTCTTAGGCTGTGAGGGAACCTGAGGCAAAAAAGTCGACTTCCCAGCAGTTGCTGTGGATACGAGGTCCGAGAGACCGTCCCCAAATAGTTCCTCACCCTTATAAGGCAAAACCTCCATGTGTTTTTTAGAATCTGCATCACCTGTCCACTGCCGAGTCCATAATACTCTCCTGGCAGAAATGGACATTGCATTAATTCTAGATGCCAGCAGGCAAATGTCCCTCTGCATCCCGCATATATAAGACGACGTCTTTTATATGTTCGATGGTTAGCAAAATAGTATCCCTGTCGAGGGAATCAATGTTGTCTGACAGGGTATCAGTCCATGCTGCTGCAGCACTACACATCCAGGCTGAAGCAATAGCAGGTCTCAGTAGAGTACCAGAGTGTGTATACACAGACTTCAGGATAGCTTCCTGCTTTCTATCCGCAGGATCCTTTAGGGCGGCCGTATCCTGAGACGGCAGTGCCACCCTTTTAGATAAGCGTGTTAGCGCCTTGTCCACCCTAGGGGATGTTTCCCAACGTAACCTATCCGTTGGCGGGAAAGGGTACGCCATCAGTAACCTCTTAGAAATCACTAGTTTCTTATCAGGGGAACTCCACGCTTCTTCACACAAATCATTTAATTCATCAGATGGGGGAAAAGTCACTGCCTGCTTTTTCTCCCCAAACATAATACCCCTTTTGGTGGTAACCGGGTTAATATCAGAAATGTGCAATACATCTTTCATTGCAGTAATCATGCATCGGATGGCTTTTGTAGACTGTACATTTGTCTCATCCTCATCCACACTGGAGTCAGACTCCGTGTCGACATCTGTGTCTACCATCAGAGCTAGCGGGCGTTTATGAGCCCCTGACGGCTTCTGAGTTGCCTGGGCAGGCGCGGGCTGAGACCCCGGCTGTCCCAAGGCTGCTGCGTAATCAAACCTTTTATGTAAGGAGTTGACACTGTCTGTTAAGACCTTCCACATATCCATCCAATCAGGTGTCGGCCCCGTCGGGGGCGACACCACATGTATCTGCCCCGCCTCCACGTAACCCTCCTCATCAAACATGTCGACACAGCCATACCGACACACCGCACACACACAGGGAATGCTCAGACTGAGGACAGGACCCCACAAAGTCCTTTTGGGGAGACAGAGAGTATGCCAGCACACACCACAGCGCTATATAACACAGGGATTTACACTGCTAATAAGTGATTTTCCCAATAGCTGCTTGTTTTTATCGATTTGCGCCTAAATTTATGTGCCCCCCCTCTCTTTTTAACCCGTCTTGTACCTGGATACTGCAGGGGAGAGCCTGGGGAGCGTGCTTCCAGCGGAGCTGTGAAGGGAAAATGGCGCTGGTGTGCTGAGGAAGAAGGCCCCGCCCCCTCAGCGGCGGGCTTCTGTCCCGCGTTTTCTTTAACTTAATGGCGGGGGTTTTTACACATATACAGTCAGCTGACTGTATTATGTGTATATTTAGCCAAAAGGTAATATAATTGCTGCCCAGGGCGCCCCCCCCCCCCCCAGCCCCCTGCACCCTACAGTGACCGGAGTGTGTGGTGTGCTGTGGGAGCAATGGCGCACAGCTGCAGTGCTGTGCGCTACCTTAATGAAGACCTGAGTCTTCTGCCGCCAATTTCTTCTCCTTCTTCTGGCTCTGCAAGGGGGACGGCGGCGCGGCTCCGGGAACGGACGATCGAGGTCAGGCCCTGTGTTCGAACCCTCTGGAGCTAATTTTCTCACTGAAAATAAAAAACCTAACAAATACTTTCTTTCTAGCAAGCTCAGGAGAGCCCACTAGGAGCACCCAGCTCTGGCCGGGCACAGATTCTAACTGAGGTCTGGAGGAGGGGCATAGAGGGAGGAGCTAGTGCACACCAGATAGTACCTAATCTTTCTTTTAGAGTGCCCAGTCTCCTGCGGAGCCCGTCTATTCCCCATGGTCCTTACGGAGTCCCCAGCATCCACTACGGACTACGAGAAATAGATTTACCGGTGAGTAAAATCTTATTTTTTCTAAACTTTATTTACACATCCCTTCCCCCCTTACCAAAAGGCGTTGGTCCGGGATAGTGGAAGCTGCTACAAGCAGCTTCTGGCGTGTCGGTCCTCACTAAAAGAGCACCCTCACAGCCAAGAGCAGATCATTCTGCAGAAAGGCTGGACGGAGCTTACAGAAGAAGCCCCGTCATAGCCCCTCACCACAGGAGTTCAGGTATGCGGGGGGGACGGGGCGGTCAGCTCACGCTGCCGCCCCGCTGTGTGGGGAACATTGTTTATGTGCGCGCCATTGCTCCCTGCTAACTGCCGCCCGCCGCCGCTGGTTTGTGTAACAGCGTCCCGCCAGAGCTGTCCGCCGCCGCTATACACACGCTGCTCACAGCTCTCCCGGCACCCGCTCCCCGATGGAAGACCACAGCCGCCGCGTCCCGCCGCTATACAGAGCGCTCCCCGGCTCCCTGCACCAGATCTCCGGTTCACTGTAATAACGGTACACGGAGCACAGGGGGGGGGGGGGGGGGGGGGGGGAGTCTCCTCACAGCAGCGCAGCTGCAAAGGGGGGGAGAGGTGTTTGTTTTACATAGGAAAGGCTGCTGGGTTGTGGTATAATTACATAGGCTGTTAAGCCTATTTTAACAGGGTTGACTTTTGTTTAACGTGTTAGTTACAGGTTATAGACTTTACATATGTGTGTGTGGGGGTGTCGGTACGCGTGTGTCAGCATGTCTGAGGCAGAAGGCTCTTCTAGAGAGAAGGTGGAGCAGATGATTGTGGTGTCTCCGTCGGCACCGCCGACACCTGATTGGTTGGACATGTGGAATGTTTTAAACGCAAATGTGACCTTGTTATATAAGAGATTGGACAAATCGGAGTCCAGGGATAATACGGGGAGTCAATCAATGGCTTTGACGGTGTCACAGGGCCATTCAGGGTCTTAAAACGTCCCCTATCCCAAATAGCAGACACTGATACCGACACGGATTCTGACTCCAGTGTCGACTACGATGATGCAAGGCTACACCCAAGGGTGGCCAAAAGTATTCATTATATGATTATTGCAATAAAAGATGTTTTGCATATCACAGATGACCCTGCTGTCCCTGACACGAGGGTACACATGTTTAAGGAAAAGAAACCTTGAGGTAACATTTCCCCCATCTCATGAGCTGAACGCGTTATTTGAAAAAGCTTGGTAAACTCCAGACAAAAACTGCAGATTCCCAAAAGAATTCTTATGGCGTATCCTTTCCCTGCACAGGACAGGGTACAGTGGGAATCCTCGCCCAGGGTGGACAAGGCTTTGACGCGCTTATCCCAAGAAGGTGGCGCTACCGTCCCCAGACACGGCAGCTCTCAAAGATTCTGCTGATCGCAGACAGGAAACGACTTTAAAATCAATTTATACACATACTGGTGCTTTACTCAGACCGGCTATAGCATCGGCTTGGGTCTGTAGCGCGGTAGCAGCTTGGACAGATACCTTGTCAGCTGATATTGATACCCTAGATAGGGATACCATTTTGTTGACCTTAGGCCACATCAAAGACGCAGTCTTATATATGAGAGACGCTCAGAGAGACGTCGGACTACTAGGTTCAAGGGCCAACGCGATGGCGGTCTCGGCTAGGCGATGATAAAGCTAAATATTTATCGTATATAAAATATTTTAAGAGGTCTAAGAACACTGTACGCTATCTACGTAAGAAGTACCGTAAGGGTACGCAAGTTGTGTAGCGATCGCTCAACCGTAGTCGAGACGCTCAAGCGTCACGTTCGCTTACGGCCCAGTGATCACAGGCAGACACGCTATTGGCTGCCGACTAACGTAATGATTCGCTATAGCGTAGCGTACGCTCGGGACCACGAGGAGATCACCAGCGGTGCAGACGCTTGCAACGTTTAAACCTTTATATCTATACCTTTAACAACAAAATATACAGTATACCTTAGTGTAGAGACAGAGTGTAAGTGCAACCTGGTGTAACCTGATTAACTACAAAGCTGCTAGTGCGTCACCGACGCTCAGAGAATACTTAACCCTATAAAGAATACACAGATACCTGGGCTTAGGGTCCAAAACCTATTATATGTATTATAACTATTATACTTGCAAAAGGAATCACAGTACAAATGATACACTACAATATAACATAAACCAACTAACCAGATAACTACACAGGAAATACAATACAATACAATAAAGGGAAAATATTAGAGAGATAGAGGAGGGAGAGAGAGAGATGGCTCACAGTAAGACAATATGATTACGGAGAAAACTTACGCACAAAGGGAAACGATCGCATGCGCCTCGATATCCAGCTCCCGATTATCAGCAATGAGAACCGTTGAAGAGAGTGAACTGGATACGGTCGGCCTGCCTATTTATGCCCCACACACAATACAATTCAATGGTCCCTACAATCTCATTGTCCATTGGACACAGGAATTCGGCTTCGCATTATAACAAAAGGTCATAGGTTGATTCATACAGGTGGGCTGTGACTATTTCCAACTGCTCAGGTGGGAGGGAAACTGGGTTTCCCGCCGCATGGGTAATAAAGTGCAAATAAAGTAAATGTTCATAAACTTCTTATGTCCATAACTATTCGCACGAGCGATTGATCTGCTTCAAACCAACACCGGAATATTTCTAATTAAATATTCTTCCGATGGATACTAAACACCACTGTATTACTCCTGTCTGACCCTTCGTATCAAACAAAGAGGGATTTCTCTGTTCATGAACATTCTATATTAATCAAACTTTCAGAATCTATCAAAGGGACCATGATCTACAAAATACATTATTACTGAAAATATGTTACGATTGAGTCGCACGCTACGATCGCATAAACTCTACCGTAAATACGCATACCATGCGCCTGCGGGTGCCCGCGACTGTGAGTATGCGCACGTACGGGAGAGCGTACGCATGCGCAGCACGGACCTGTGTGAGGTGCAAATATGGTAGTGTGCATAGAGATATTTTTCTGACTTTGACAGTCCACCCTTTGGCAGTCAATAATAACTGCCACTTCCTGAAAACATTTCAAAAGGAGAAAAATATATGTTAGGGGTTAATTCATTTCCATGGTTGGGTAAGGGAGGAGAGAGGAGTAGGTGGGAAGAGGGTATGACCTAGTGATATAGCAGAAGCATGTGTGTATGAGTCCATGTTTGGGGGGGTCATGTATCATCGTGCCGTACGTGTTGTAAATCAAGCTCCGAGGTATTGCGAAGTATACATTTGAATTCCTTCTTATCCCGTGGTACGGGTCTGTGGATGGGCTGTCAAACTTTACCGAGCTCTTTTCGGATTTTGAACAAAATGGGGAGCACATTTTAGTTGATGATACATGAATGGGGGAATATGTGATTGCTGATATCTGTGCCTGTATTCCCTATACTATGTGTGTCGTTAACTGAGGGCTGTAGAAATGAAGAAAAGACATAATTACGGTAAATGTGGTGGTATTCTATGTCAGGTTAATGTACATCTGTCGGTTGAAGTTTTGTTCGGTATCAGTTGAAAGTCGTCTTCTTTGCGCTGTGTTGCCCATTAGGTGTGAGCAAGAAGCTTTGTCAATGCCATTAGATTTACAAAAAATGTTGGGCTAGCGTAAGTTTAAGAATTCTAGGGAAACTGGGGATCCATGGCAAAGTTCATCAAATGTCCATATCTCAAGTGGTCAAAACTTCTTCTTTGGTCTATCCGTTGTCTGTATAGCGTCTCGTCAACTTCCTCGTCCAAGTGGGTCTTTTTATCTTGGAGAAAAACCAGAAAAACAGGTGAAAGAAACGGACCGTAGAAATCGCATTTTCATTACATCATTATTTCTATCATTGGGTCATAAATCAAATCCAGGTTAATTACAGTTTCTTCACTCCTCAAACTCATTACCCTGGTACGATGTTTGCACTTCATTAAAGCCTGACCGCATCTAAATATCAAGCCAATTGATATGACAACACCTAAGATACATAGGAGAAACTTCCCAACATCCATTATGACTCCTTGAGCCCAGTCTCCCAAACCGGAGAACCAATTTCGCGGGTTCAACCATGACACCCAACCAGTCAGCTCATTACCTACAGCAGCAAGAGTGAGATTGTGTTTTCGGCGAAATTCCCACTTCAATTGGAGAATATCGTCCATCTTTTGGTCTATGACCTCGACCGGATCCTCGGTGCTATTCGTGATATACGTGCAACACTTCACGCCGTACTGTGTTGCCAATGTAACACAATATCCGCCTGTCACTGCTGTGAGGTAATTAAGAACCATTCTATGCTGCACCAGTTCTGTTTTATAAGCTTGAAGTTCCCTTCCAGTATATCTAAACGTGTCATCATACATTTCAGTGATATTATCTAACAAATTTGCGAGCGCCGATATGTATTTATAATTTAGCACTCCTCTAGCGGTGCGGGTGAAATCTAACGCGATTAAGAATTGAATCCCGGTGGATTCACTTATCAGATCAGAGGCCGGATGCTCTGTCTTCTCTATCAGGTGTCTTTTAACAACGTGCTCGTAATGGGTGTGAGTATAAGGAGCTTGGGCACCACGATGTATGTCTTTCATTTTGTCATGTGTTACAGTCATTACTTCAGGCAATACTTTTCCAATATAACACAATCCTTCAGAGTTTGGGGCAAGCCACTTGTACGCCTTTCTCCCGCATATGAAATATGCATCATCGGGGAGAACATATGGGACGGAGAAGGACATAACCATATTACACACCTTCCAGGTGAAATCTCCTAACCCTAATTCTTCCATCTGCTTAATACACGTATCAGGTTGTACGATATGTGCACAGTATCCTGGTGATACTTCTCCAACTCTCGTAGTCCTATTTCCTAAGGTGTACCTATACCGGAAAGATTTTCCTCTACTGGCTATGTGGCGTACAAGCTCTGTATCTGTAGGCATTCTATCTGCTCTATGCGAAAAGGTCATGGTGTGGTTACTCCATGACACTTCCCAATTTCCCGGCTTTCTGGGATTGGAGATGTTGAAACATAATAGGGACCTATCCACATGGTATTGGTGGAGCTTCAAACTAGGAGGGCTGGAGATATTAAACCTCCTGTCCACCGGTCTCCCACCATTTAACTCAAGTACCTCCCCTATCGTTAAAGGAAATGGTACTAGCCCTGATTTGCTATGACCTTGAGGTACTTGAGAGCATACCCAACAATCTGTTTTGTTTAACACATTACCCACTAAGGAGTGATAGTCACTCAATGGATGCCGGTCCATATGGATATTAAAACTGGATTGGCATTTCTTAATGCACCCATCTTCAATGACATTGTTACAGAGCCTACAGATACAGTTTTCCTCAGCTAACAATCCGTCACAATTTTTTCTATGGTCAATGCTATCGGATCGTTTTCTGATACTCGCCTTTGCTTGTTGGTTAGGTTGATCTTGGAAAACTACGCCTCCATCTTTATCATCAGAACCCATTCCAGAACCTCTATCGACCTCCATGGTACTCTCGCCAGAACAGACTGCTCTGGTCAACATCATGGTCAACAGGAAAATCCGGATCACAGTCTCTTGGGGCAAGTCCATCTTATAGGAGGAAACGGAGAAGAATGAGAAGGAGGAAAAAGAAATTTGAGGGAGAGGGGATGGGAAGTGGAGGAAAATAATAAAAGGGAGTGGGGAGTCGACAACAGCTCTCGGTCTTCAAGGCTCAGGTGCCGCCTCAGTCCTCCTGGAACAGACACTCCAGTGATACAACCTCTACCGTCTGTTCCTTATCACGGGACTTCTCTGGATCAGCAACCTTCTTGCAGTGGGATGAATGGACCCAAGTCTCTCTCTCAGCAACCTTTAATGCTGTAGTGCTAGTCAATAAGACCTGGTATGGTCCTTCCCATCTGTCAATAAGGCAACCTGAGCGTAGAAAATTCCGTATCATTACATAATCCCCAGGTTCAATGTCATGACAATTACTATCAGGTAAATCAGGAATCACCAACTTCAGATTATCATTTTGATTCCTTAACTGTTTACTCATGTTAATCAAGTACTTTACAGTTACTTCATTGTTACATTTCAAATCATCCTGAGGGTTAATCATGGCATGCGGTTGTCGACCAAACAAGATTTCAAAGGGAGACAGATTAAGAGGGGACCTGGGAGTGGTTCTGATACTGTACAATACAATGGGTAAAGCTTCTGGCCATGTCAATCCTGTCTCTGCCATCACTTTACTCAATTTATTTTTAATAGTGCTGTTCACTCTTTCGACCTTCGCACTCGCCTGTGGCCGGTACGGAGTGTGCAGCTTGCTATCAATTCCCATCAACTTACACATTCCTTGAAAGACATCACCTGTAAAATGGGTACCCCTATCACTTTCGATAATTCTAGGGATACCATATCTACATACAAATTCCTGCACAATTTTCTTAGCAGTAAACATAGCGGTATTTGTAGCCGCAGGAAATGCTTCGACCCAATTTGAGAAAACATCTATACAAACAAGTACATATTTCAAATTCCGACAAGGGGGTAATTGTATAAAGTCAATTTGTATTACCTGGAAAGGGCCGCCGGCAGGTGGGATATGGGATGGTTCTGTAGGTATTGCCTTTCCAATATTCTTTCTCAAACAGGTAAGGCATGACATTGCTCTTTTACTCGCATGAGAGGAGAATCCTGGGGCGCACCAATATGCTCTCACCAATTTGCACATCCCTTCCTTGCCTAGATGAGTCAGCCCGTGAGCTGCTTCAGCCAGACATGGAAGATATGCTCTGGGGGCCACTGGTTTACCATATCCATCCGTCCAGAGTCCTGAGGACTCCTGGCCATATCCCTTTGCCTTCCAGACTGCCTTTTCCTGTGTGGAACACAAATTTTGCATTTCACACAACTTCTGTGTGTTAATGGTATTAAATACCATCAATTGTGTGGTGTCTGTCTGTATGGGGGTAGCAGCTGCTAACTTAGCAGCTTCGTCTGCTCGGCTGTTACCAAGTGATACCGGGTCTTGGCTATATGTGTGTGCTTTACATTTGATAACAGCCACTCTGTCGGGTTCCTGTATCGCTGTTAGAAGCCTTTTTATGTGAGCTGCATGCGCTACCGCTGTACCAGCTGCCGTCATGAAATTTCTGAGGCGCCATAGGGCTCCGAAATCATGGACTACCCCGAATGCGTATCTAGAATCGGTGTAGATATTGGCTGACTTACCCTTAGCCAATTCACATGCTCTGGTTAGGGCGACCAGTTCAGCAACCTGGGCTGAGTGAGGTGGGCCTAGCGGTTCCGCTTCTATGGTGTCTTGGTCATCTACGACTGCGTATCCAGTACACAAGTCTCCCGAGTCTGACTGTCTATGGCAACTACCGTCCGTGTAGAACGTGAGTTCTGCATCTTCCAGTGGGTTGTCACTGATGTCAGGCCTTGCGGTAAAATTTTGGGTCAAATATTCCATACAATCATGTGTATCTTCCTTTGTATTAAATCCTCCTTCCCCATCACTCTCACCTTCCACCCTTTGTGCCTGACCAGGCACACCTGGGAGATACGTTGCAGGATTTAATGCACTGCATCTCCTTATGGTGATGTTTACGGGGGCCATTAGTGCCAATTCCCATCTTGTAAACCTCGCTGATGAGACGTGTCTGGTTTGGGCAGAATTCAATAAGGCTGATACTGCATGTGGCGTATGGATTGTGAGGTTGTGGCCTAGCACGACATCTTCGCTTTTTGTCACTAGCAATGCTATCGCAGCAACGCTTCGCAAGCATGTGGGGAGGGATCGCGCTACCGTGTCTAGCTGAGCGCTGTAGTATGCAACTGGCCTACTGGCATCACCGTGTTTTTGGGTTAGTACACCTGCCGCGCAACCAGCACTTTCTGTTCCGTATAGTTCAAAGGGTTTCCCATAGTCTGGCATACCTAGTGCTGGTGCCTGCGTTAGGCACTGTTTGAGTCTCTCAAATGCTGTTTCGGACTCGTCTGTATGCGAAATCCTATCAGGTTTGTTTGAGGAGACCATTTCCTGCAAAGGTAACGCCAAAATGGAAAACCCTGGGATCCAATTACGGCAATACCCACACATTCCTAAAAACGTTCTGATCTGTTGCTGGGTTTGTGGCAGAGTCATGTCTCTAATTGCTTGGATTCTATCAGCGGTCAGGTGTCTCAGTCCTTGTGTTAGACAGTGTCCCAAATATTTTACCTTAGTTTGGCATAATTGTAACTTGTCTTTGGACACCTTGTGTCCTGTGTCTGAAAGATGAAACAGGAGCTGTTTCGTATCCTTCAGAGATGCTTCCAGTGAATCTGAACACAGTAGTAAATCGTCCACATACTGTATCAATACTGATCCACTGTCTGGTTGGAAAGACTGTAAACAATCATGCAAAGCCTGAGAAAATATACTTGGACTATCTATGAAACCTTGGGGTAATCGAGTCCACGTGTATTGGACTCCTCTGTATGTAAATGCAAACAAATATTGGCTGTCAGGGTGCAGAGGTACCGAAAAGAAAGCGGAGCAGAGGTCAATAACAGTGAAAAATTTGGCAGTGGGAGGGATTTGCATTAGGATGACAGCTGGATTTGGCACTACGGGGAACTGACTCTCAACTATTTTGTTAATCCCCCTTAGATCCTGCACTAGTCTGTAACCCCTCCCCCCACTCTTTTTAACAGGGAAGATGGGACTATTGGCAGTGCTGGACGTTCTTACCAGAATGCCCTGTTGTAGCAAGCGCTCTATTACTGGGTAAACTCCTAACTCCACCTCTGGCTTCAGAGGGTACTGTGGATTTTTGGAGCTATCCTACCATCTTTTACTTGTACAACTACTGGAGCTACGTTTGCCATTAATCCAGTGTCTTGTCCGTCTTTTGTCCAAAGTGACTCTGGTATCTGAGATGTCATCTCTTCTATTTGGGATGGATTCCTATTTGTCATAATGGTATGTGACATTAATTTTGATGGGGAGTCTAACATGTCTCGCACTTCCTGAGCGTGTTTCTCAGGTATGTCCAAGAATACACCTTCAGGAGTACAATAAATGACGCACCCCATTTTACACAGTAAGTTTCTTCCCAGGAGATTGGTTGGTGCCGATGCAGCCAGCAAAAAGGAATGCTTGGTATGCAAAGGCCCTATTGTAATCTCGGCTGGTTTGCTAACAGGGTAGTGCTGGACTACTCCTGTTACTCCCATGGCTGGAATTGTCCTACCAGTGGTTCTCATGCCCACTGTCGAATTTATCACTGACTTGGCCGCCCCTGTGTCTACAAGAAAGTTTAAAGTTTTACCAGCTACATTAATTGCGATCTCGGGTTCACTTCCAAGGTTGGCAATTAATTTTACTGGCTGCAGATTACAGGTATGGCCACACCCCTATTGGGTATGGTGACCTTCCTGAATCCCGCTGGCAGCAACTACTTGTGAGGGAGTTAGCTGGGAACTACCAGAGGCATGCCAGTCTCTGTTCGGGGGATATCTTTTTGTTTCCCCTGTATGTGGCTCATAACTCCGTTTCTGTGGACCCCGATCCCAATGTCGTGTGTCGTGTCGTTGTCTAGGGGGTTGGTATGAGTTTCGTGGATTCTTTACTCTACAATCTCGTGCCATGTGTCCCTGTTTGTGACAAGAATAACAAGTAACCATACTTGACTTACCCACAGGATTTGGTGATACAAACAAAGGCTGCCTTGTGGTCAGAGCCTGTATACTTACTGACATTAATTTATCACCTTGTTGTTCCCTGTGTCTGGTGATGTTTCTATCGTGATCAATAGCAGCCTCTCTCAAAGTAGCCACAGACAGACCTCGCCAACATGGTTGTGTGGTCTGTACCCTAGTCTTCAATGACTCTTTTAAACCATCCATCAGTACCGATACTGCTACTTCCCGATGGTTTGTGTCTGTTTTAATGTCCTCTATGCCTGTGTATTTTGCCATTTCTAATAATGCTCTGTGAAAATACTCTGCAGCTGTCTCTGACTCCTTCTGTTTAATGGAGAATATCTTATTCCATTTAGCTACTGCTGGGAAATACTCTTTTAACTGCAAGTTTATTCTTTTCACATTATCTTGGTTGTACACATCTGTAAGAGGTACATCATGATCTAGTCCGCAATCAGCTAAAAATTGAGTTGCGTCGACATTTGAGGGTAAACATGCTCTCAGCAATATCTGCCAGTCTTTATTGTTGGGCTCTGCAGTGTTACCTAAGTCTCTGATGTATTTTTGACTGGCAACTAAATCTTTTCTAGGGTCAGGAAATTCAGACACTATGGTCCTTAATTCCATTCGGGAAAATGGGGTGTACATGGCAATGTTCCTAATGGGAGTGGCTCCTGATGTGTCTGTTTTCCCATTTGGCACTGCTATTACTCTAACAGGTGTAATTCTAACAACCTCATTCTGTGTAGATTCTACAGGCTGTGGTGAAATAGTCTCAGCATAATGCATGGTGCCGTACTTACCAGTTGATACGACCTCACCTATCCCTCCGCTAGGGGCCTTTACTAATCTCGTGGGTGGAGCTGTGCCTACTGTGGTCTCTGCTATGGTGGCTGCTAGAGAGAGCGCTGAAATCGTTGCCGATTCGTCCTCTTGATCACACTCCTGAGGAAAGTTCAAAACGGGGTACAACTTGCACGGGTTAATACTTGCATGGGTTAATGGGTTAACATTATCATTAACATTTACACAGTTACTAAGTGATTTTGTGTTACACCTTAGTGCGTCTTTCTCCGCAATCAACTTCTCTCCTGATATATATGGTGGCGGTGGGGCCGTGGCAATCAGTTTTCTGTTAGAGCCAGATCCCGCCGCCTGAGCCAAACCTCTCTGTATCTCACCTTCCTGTTGCCACAACTGTAAATAATCATAATGCTGGATTCGTCTCTTTGTTGATTTTATGAGACATATCCTCCTCCTTAAATTTTGTAACACTTCTGAGCTGAAGCTACCTACTCTTGGGAATTTCTCTCCGTCATGTACAGTCATTCTCTCCCATTCATCACATAAAGTTTCTGTGTGACTTCCATATTTCTCACACATTATATACCTGGCCGACCCAATTGGTCGGACCACTGAATCAACCCGAACCGAGGTTGATCGCCCCCTACCTGAACAAGTGGCCCCCATAGTTCGAAAGTGTTGCTTTATTTAGCCAACTCTTACGCAAAACCAAATGTCCACAATAGGCTGACGGTGGCGGTTTACCGAGTACCCCACTCACTCGCCCACGCCGACCAATACGACCTGATCACACCGATATGGTGCTGGCGTACTCGACCTAGGGCCCCTGCGACCTGAACCTCTATTTACTGGAACCTGCGAGGGTTATCCGAAGAACACTTACTCTTTCCAGTAACTATTGGTTGCTGGATAGTTCCTGAGTGAGCAGCAAACTTCCCTTAAAATAAAAAAAAATTACACAAATCACGTTAGAGTGTACAAATAGCGTTTGTGACCCCTTTACTCTAATGGTATTAGGTCAGATTACTAACTAGTGTACACACTTACGTGCGGTCCAGTCGTTCAGTACACAAACAACTAAGCTTATGTACGGAAAGACCAATGGAATCGAAACTTACGACTGCGAATTCCTTCAGCCAGAGCTTATATGGCCTATATGGGTGTTGCACCAACCCTTTTCGGTGTTGTGCCTGTGAACTGTATAGCGGACTTCCTTGTCGGCTGTACCTGGACCTCCTGGTCTGCTATGACCTCCTGGTCTTGTTACAGTATGACCTCCTGGTCTGCTATACTCTAATGCTCAAAATTGTATATTTAACCAGAGATGCCTCCCTAGCCACCGTGCACGTCACTTACACGCATGTACCTCACGAGTACTCGACTTTTCTTGTGGTTCAACCTTTAAAAATTGTAAAAACACTCACTCATCACATGTACACTTTTGTTTCTATTTCTATTTCTGCGCAGAAATTTTTCTTTAGATCAGGTGTGTTACCAATTAGGAGCAGGATCTGTTAATTAAATTTCGGACACCCAAAAATAGACTTGCGTTATTTCTCGCCTCGCGTTATTTATCGCTTTGCGTTATTTATCGCTTTGCGTTAAAAATCAACTTATCGTGACTTGAGCTACGTGGGCGTAACCGGACGCTCCGTTGCGTAATATACGCTGCGTGCGTCGGCCTTTGGATTGCGTACGCAAGTCTTTGTTAGAGACACGTATCCGCAAAGCAAAGATCCACCGTAACACAATTTATACTTTTATCAATGTAGATGATCCTTGATCATCTACCACACAACACACTGACTTCGCCTTATCTCCCAGGCAAAACTGTGTGTTTGTCTATCCTTTAACTATGTTATCTATTCTTAAACTATGAAATAACGGCAACTCTTTTAGCACTTTTATCAACTATAAAACTGGCAGACAGGAGAGTGATATACGAAAATGAAAAAGAAAAAGAAATGCAGATATATATATATGTGTGCGTGCGTGTGTACGCAAGACAGAAAAATAAACAGTTTTAAAAGACACTAGCGTTTTGTTCTTACCTCCGGTTCCCGGATTCCTTCAGCACTCTTTACCTAAGCGAAGCAGACGCTTATCCTGTCAGCACTACGAGGGATACAACCTCCCGCCCTTTGCTGAGGGATAATGTCTGCTGATCTACCTAGTGCAGATATGTGAAGGACGGGCGAGCCGCCAATTGATAAAGCTAAATATTTATCGTATATAAAATATTTTAAGAGGTCTAAGAACACTGTACGCTATCTACGTAAGAAGTACCGTAAGGGTACGCAAGTTGTGTAGCGATCGCTCAACCGTAGTCGAGACGCTCAAGCGTCACGTTCGCTTACGGCCCAGTGATCACAGGCAGACACGCTATTGGCTGCCGACTAACGTAATGATTCGCTATAGCGTAGCGTACGCTCGGGACCACGAGGAGATCACCAGCGGTGCAGACGCTTGCAACGTTTAAACCTTTATATCTATACCTTTAACAACAAAATATACAGTATACCTTAGTGTAGAGACAGAGTGTAAGTGCAACCTGGTGTAACCTGATTAACTACAAAGCTGCTAGTGCGTCACCGACGCTCAGAGAATACTTAACCCTATAAAGAATACACAGATACCTGGGCTTAGGGTCCAAAACCTATTATATGTATTATAACTATTATACTTGCAAAAGGAATCACAGTACAAATGATACACTACAATATAACATAAACCAACTAACCAGATAACTACACAGGAAATACAATACAATACAATAAAGGGAAAATATTAGAGAGATAGAGGAGGGAGAGAGAGAGATGGCTCACAGTAAGACAATATGATTACGGAGAAAACTTACGCACAAAGGGAAACGATCGCATGCGCCTCGATATCCAGCTCCCGATTATCAGCAATGAGAACCGTTGAAGAGAGTGAACTGGATACGGTCGGCCTGCCTATTTATGCCCCACACACAATACAATTCAATGGTCCCTACAATCTCATTGTCCATTGGACACAGGAATTCGGCTTCGCATTATAACAAAAGGTCATAGGTTGATTCATACAGGTGGGCTGTGACTATTTCCAACTGCTCAGGTGGGAGGGAAACTGGGTTTCCCGCCGCATGGGTAATAAAGTGCAAATAAAGTAAATGTTCATAAACTTCTTATGTCCATAACTATTCGCACGAGCGATTGATCTGCTTCAAACCAACACCGGAATATTTCTAATTAAATATTCTTCCGATGGATACTAAACACCACTGTATTACTCCTGTCTGACCCTTCGTATCAAACAAAGAGGGATTTCTCTGTTCATGAACATTCTATATTAATCAAACTTTCAGAATCTATCAAAGGGACCATGATCTACAAAATACATTATTACTGAAAATATGTTACGATTGAGTCGCACGCTACGATCGCATAAACTCTACCGTAAATACGCATACCATGCGCCTGCGGGTGCCCGCGACTGTGAGTATGCGCACGTACGGGAGAGCGTACGCATGCGCAGCACGGACCTGTGTGAGGTGCAAATATGGTAGTGTGCATAGAGATATTTTTCTGACTTTGACAGCGAGCACTGTGGACCTGCCAATGGACGGGTGATGCTGACTCAAAGAAGCATATGGAAGTTTTACCTTACAAGGGTGAGGTTTTATTTGGGGAAGGTCTCGCGGACCTAGTTTCCACAGCTACCGTGGGTAAATCTACTTTTTTGCCTTATTTTCCCCCACAGCAAAAGAAAACTCCACAGTATCAGATGCAGTCCTTTCGGTCGCATAAGTCCAGAAGAGGTCGGGCTCTTCCTTCCTCGCCAGAGGTAAGGGTAGAGGGAAAAGAATGCCTGCTATGGCCAGTTCCCAGGAACAGAAGTCCTCCCCGGCTTCTACTAAATCCACCGCATGACGCTGGGGCTCCACTGAGGGAGACCGCACCGGTGGGGGCACGTCTTTGACTCTTCAGCCACGTCTGGGTTCAGTCGGACGTGGATCCTTGGGCGATGGAAATTGTATCCCAGGGCTACAAGCTGGAATTCAAAGAAGTGCCTCCTCGTCGATTCTTCAAATCGGCTTTACCAGCTTCTCCCCCAGAGAGGGAGATAATTTTAGCTGCAATTCAAAAGCTGTGTCAACAGCAAGTGATTATCAAGGTTCCCCTAACACAACAGGGGAAAGGGTACTATTTAACCCTATTTGTGGTCCCGAAACCGGATGGCTCGGTCAGACCCATCCTAAATCTAAAATCCCTGAACCTGTTCTTAAAAAGGTTCAAGTTCAAGATGGAATCGCTCAGGGCAGTCATCTCCAGCCTGGAAGGGGGGGATTTTATGGTGTCATTAGACATAAAGGATGCATACCTTCACGTCCCCATATATCCTCCTCATCAGGCATACCTGAGATTCGCTGTACAGGACTGTCATTACCAGTTTCAGGCGTTGCCGTTTGGGCTTTCCACGGCCCCGAGGGTGTTCACCAAGGTATTGGCAGAAATAATGGTGCTCCTACGCAGGCAAGGAGTCACAATTATCCCATACTTGGACGATCTCCTGATAAAAGCGAGATCAAAGGAACAGTTGCAGAAAAGCGTGTCGCTCTCCCTGAGAGTGCTACAGCAACATGGATGGATTCTAAATCTACCAAAGTCGCAGTTGGTTCCAACGACTCTGCTGTCTTTCTTGTGTTTGATTCTGGACACAGAACAAAAGAGGGTTTTTCTCCCGAGGGGAAAAAGCCCAGGAACTCCAGAACATGGTAAGACCTGTTAAAACCGAAAAGAGTGTCAGTCCTTCAATGCACTCGAGTACTGGGGAAAATGGTGGCGACCTACGAGGCCATCCCCTTCGGCAGGTGTCAAGCGAGGACGTTTCAGTGGGACCTTCTGGACAAGTAGTCCTGGTCCCACCTTCAAATACATCAGAAAATATCCCTGTCCCCCAGGGCTAATGTGTCTCTCCTGTGGTGGCTCCAGAGTGCTCACCTAGAGGGTTGCAGGTTCGGCATTCAGGACTGGGTTCTGGTGACCACGGACGCGAGCCTCCAAAGATGTGGAGCAGTCGCACAAGGAAGCAATTTTCGGGGACTGTGGTCAAGCCAGGAGGCTTGTCTACACATCAACATACTGGAATTGAGGGCCATATACAACGGCCTACGACAAGCGGAGAATATTCTTCGCGACCTACCAGTTCTGATTCAATCAGACAACGTCACAGCCGTGGCTCATGTAAACCGCCAAGGCGGGACAAGGAGCAGCGTGGCAATGGCGGAAGCCACCAGGATTCTGCGCGGGGCAGAAAATCACGTAAGCGCTCTGTCAGCGGTATTCATTCCGGGAGTGGACAACTGGGAAGCAGACTTCCTCAGCAGACACGATCTCCATCCAGGAGAGTGGGAACTTCATCAAGAAGTTTTTGCAGAGATAACAAGTCTTTGGGGACTTCCTCAAATAGACATGATGGCGTCACGCCTCAACAAGAAGCTTCGGAGGTATTGTGCCAGGTCAAGGGACCCTCAGGCAGTAGCGGTGGACGCCCTCGTGACACCATGGGTTTTTCAGTCGGTCTATGTGTTCCCTCCTCTTCCTCTCATCTCAAAGATACTGAGAATCATAAGACGAAAAAGAGTGCAGACAATACTCATTGTTCCAGATTGGCCTCGAAGGGCCTGGTATTCAGATCTTCAGGAGCTGCTCACAGAAGATCCATGGCCTCTTCCTCTCAGGGAGGACCTGTTGCAGCAGGGGCCCTGCGTGTTCCAAGACTTACCGCGGTTACGTTTGACGGCATAGCGGTTGAACACCAAATCCTAGCTGGGAAGGGTATTCCGGAAGAAGTCATCCCTACTCTGATAAAGGCTAGGAAGGAGGTGACGGCGAAACATTATCACCGTATCTGGAGGAAGTATGTTTCTTGGTGTGAAGCCAAGAATGCTCCTACGGAAGACTTCCACTTGGGCCGGTTTCTCCACTTTCTACAGACTGGAGTGGATATGGGCCTAAAGTTAGGCTCCATTAAGGAGGCGGGTGTCCGAATTGGCGGCCTTGTCTTGGTGTCATCGTTTCATATAAACCATCCTATTGTGGTGCCTGTGGCTAAGGGAGACTTGGAGGATTCCAAATCCCTTGATGTAGTCAGGGCCTTAAAAATTTACGTAGCCAGGACGGCTCGAATTAGGAAAACAGAATCTCTGTTTGTCCTATATGCAGCCAACAAGGTTGGCACTCCTGCTTCTTAGCAGACTATTGCTCGCTGGATCTGTAACACGATTCAGCAGGCTCATTCTACGGCTGGACTGCTGGTACCAAATTCGGTAAAGGCCCATTCCACTAGGAAGGTGGGCTCTTCTTGGGCGGCTGCCCGAGGCGTCTCGGCTTTACAGCTTTGCCGAGCGGCTACTTGGTCGAGTTCAAACACTTTTGCTAAATTCTACAAGTTTGATACGCTGGCTGATGAGGACCTCATGTTTGCTCAATCGGTGCTGCAGAGTCATCCGCACTCTCCCGCCCGGTTTGGAGCTTTGGTATAATCCCCATGGTCCTTACGGAGTCCCCAGCATCCTCTAGGACGTAAGAGAAAATAAGATTTCTCTAACGTCCTAGTGGATGCTGGGGACTCCGTCAGGACCAAGGGGATTAGCGGCTCCGCAGGAGACAGGGCACAAAAATAAAGCTTTAGGATCAGGTGGTGTGCACTGGCTCCTCCCCCTATGACCCTCCTCCAAGCCTCAGTTAGGTTTTTGTGCCCGTCCGAGCAGGGTGCAATCTAGGTGGCTCTCCTAAAGAGCTGCTTAGAAAAAGTTTTTAGGTTTTTTATTTGCAGTGAGTCCTGCTGGCAACAGGCTCACTGCATCGAGGGACTTAGGGGAGAGAAGTCAACTCACCTGCGTGCAGGATGGATTGGCTTCTTAGGCTACTGGACACCATTAGCTCCAGAGGGATCGAACACAGGCCCAGCCATGGAGTCCGGTCCCGGAGCCGCGCCGCCGACCCCCCTTGCAGATGCCGAAGATGGAAGAGGTCCAGAAGCAGGCGGCAGAAGACTTTTCAGTCTTCCTGAGGTAGCGCACAGCACTCCAGCTGTGCGCCATTGTTGTCAGCACACTTCACACAGCGGTCACGGAGGGTGCAGGGCGCTGGGGGGGGCGCCCTGGGCAGCAATGTATAATACCTTTTTATGGCTAAAAATACATAACATATAGCCCTTGAGGCTATATGGATGTATTTAACCCCTGCCAGATCTCACAAACTCCGGAGAAGAGCCCGCCGAAATAGGGGGCGGGGCTTATTCTCCTCAGCACACAGCGCCATTTTCCTGCTCAGCTCCGCTGTGAGGAAGGCTCCCAGGACTCTCCCCTGCACTGCACTACAGAAACAGGGTAAAACAGAGAGGGGGGGCACTTTTTTTTTGGCGATATTACTATATTTAAGCTGCTATAAGGATACAACACTTATATAGGGTTGTTCCCATATATATTATAGCGCTTGGGTGTGTGCTGGCAAACTCTCCCTCTGTCTCCCCAAAGGGCTAGTGGGGTCCTGTCATCAATAGAGCATTCCCTGTGTGTCTGCTGTGTGTCGGTACGTGTGTGTCGACATGTATGAGGACGATGTTGGTGTGGAGGCTGAGCAATTGCCGGTAATGGTGATGTCACCCCCCAGGGAGTCGACACCGGAATGGATGGCTTTGTTTATGGAATTACGTGATAATGTCAGCACATTACAAAAATCAGTTGACGACATGAGACGGCCGGAAAACCAGTTAGTACCTGCCCAGGCGTCTCAGACACCGTCAGGGGCTGTAAAACGCCCTTTACCTCAGTCGGTCGACACAGACCCAGACACGGACACTGAATCTAGTGTCGACGGTGAAGAAACAAACGTATTTTCCAGTAGGGCCACACGTTATATGATCATGGCAATGAAGGAGGCTTTGCATATCTCTGATACTACAAGTACCACAAAAAGGGGTATTATGTGGGGGGTGAAAAAAATACCTGTAGTTTTTCCTGAATCAGAGGAATTGAATGATGTATGTGATGAAGCGTGGGTTAACCCAGATAGAAAAGTGCTAATTTCAAAAAAGTTATTGGCATTATACCCTTTCCCGCCAGAGGTTAGGGCGCGCTGGGAAACACCCCCTAAGGTGGATAAGGCGCTCACACGCTTATCAAAACAAGTGGCGTTACCGTCTCCTGATACGGCCGCCCTCAAGGATCCAGCTGATAGGAGGCTGGAAACTACCCTAAAAAGTATATACACACATACTGGTGTTATACTGCGACCAGCCATCGCCTCAGCCTGGATGTGCAGTGCTGGGGTGGTCTGGTCGGATTCCCTGACTGAAAATATTGATACCCTGGATAGGGACAGTATTTTACAGACTTTAGAGCAATTAAAGGATGCTTTTCTTTATATGCGAGATGCTCAGAGGGATATTTGCACTCTGGCATCGAGAGTAAGTGCGATGTCCATATCTGCCAGAAGAAGTTTATGGACACGACAGTGGTCAGGTGATGCGGATTCCAAACGGCATATGGAAGTATTGCCGTATAAAGGGGAGGAATTATTTGGCGTCGGTCTATCGGATTTGGTGGCCACGGCTACTGCCGGGAAATCCACCTTTTTACCTCAGACCCCCTCCCAACAGAAAAAGACACCGTCTTTTCAGCCGCAGTCCTTTCGGTCCTATAAGAACAAGCGGGCAAAAGGACAGTCATATCTGCCCCGAGGCAGAGGAAAGGGTAAGAGAGGGCAGCAAGCAGCTCCTTCCCAGGAACAGAAGCCCTCCGCGGGTTCTGCAAAGCCCTCAGCATGACGCTGGGGCTTTACAAGCGGACTCAGGAACGGTGGGGGGTCGACTCAAGAATTTCAGCGCGCAGTGGGCTTGCTCACAGGTGGACCCCTGGATCCTGCAGGTAGTATCTCAGGGTTACAGGTTGGAATTCGAGAAGTCTCCCCCTCGCCGGTTCCTAAAGTCTGCTTTGCCAACGTCTCCCTCAGACAGGGCGACGGTATTGGAAGCCATTCACAAGCTGTTTTTTCAGCAGGTGATAGTCAAGGTACCCCTCCTACAACAGGGAAAGGGGTATTACTCCACGCTATATTGTGGTACCGAAGCCGGACGGCTCGGTAAGACCTATTCTAAATCTGAAATCTTTGAACCTGTACATACAAAAATTCAAGTTCAAGATGGAATCACTCAGAGCAGTGATAGCGAATCTGGAAGAAGGGGACTTTATGGTGTCCCTGGACATAAAAGATGCTTACCTGCATGTCCCAATTTGCCCTTCACATCAAGGGTACCTCAGGTTCGTGGTGCAAAACTGTCATTATCAGTTTCAGACGCTGCCGTTTGGATTGTCCACGGCACCTCGGGTCTTTACCAAGGTAATGGCCGAAATGATGATTCTTCTGCGAAGAAGAGGCGTATTAATTATCCCTTACTTGGACGATCTCCTGATAAGGGCAAGGTCCAGAGAACAGCTGGAGGACGGAGTAGCACTAACCCAAGTAGTGCTGCAACAACACGGGTGGATTCTGAATTTTCCAAAATCTCAGTTGACCCCGACAACACGTCTGCTGTTCCTGGGAATGATTCTGGACACGGTTCAGAAAAAGGTGTTTCTTCCGGAGGAGAAAGCCAAGGAGTTATCCGAACTTGTCAGGAACCTCCTAAAACCAGGAAAAGTGTCTGTGCATCAATGCACAAGAGTCCTGGGAAAGATGGTGGCTTCTTACGAAGCAATCCCATTCGGCAGATTCCACGCACGAACTTTTTAGTGGGATCTGCTGGACAAATGGTCCGGATCGCATCAGCGGATAACCTTATCGCCACGGACAAGGGTGTCTCTTCTGTGGTGGTTGCAGACTGCTCATCTGTTAGAAGGCCGCAGATTCGGCATACAGGACTGGGTCCTGGTGACCACGGATGCCAGTCTGAGAGGCTGGGGAGCGGTCACACAGGGAAGAAACTTCCAGGGAGTATGGTCAAGCCTGGAGATGTCTCTTCACATAAATATACTGGAGCTAAGAGCGATTTACAATGCTCTAAGCCTGGCAAGACCCCTGCTTCAGGGTCAGCCGGTGTTGATCCAGTCGGACAACATCACGGCAGTCGCCCACGTAAACAGACAGGGCGGCACAAGAAGCAGGAGAGCAATGGCAGAAGCTGCAAGGATTCTTCGCTGGGCGGAAGATCATGTGATAGCACTGTCAGCAGTGTTCATTCCGGGAGTGGACAACTGGGAAGCAGACTTCCTCAGCAGACACGATCTACACCCGGGAGAGTGGGGACTTCATCCAGAAGTCTTCCACATGATTGTGAACCGTTGGGAAAAACCAAAGGTGGATATGATGGCGTCTCGCCTCAACAAAAAACTGGACAGGTATTGCGCCAGGTCAAGAGACCCTCAGGCAATAGCTGTGGACGCTCTGGTAACACCGTGGGTGTTCCAGTCAGTGTATGTGTTTCCTCCTCTGCCTCTCATACCCAAAGTACTGAGAATTATACGGCAAAGAGGAGTAAGAACGATACTCGTGGCTCCGGATTGGCCAAGAAGAACTTGGTACCCGGAACTTCAGGAGATGCTCACGGAAAATCCGTGGCCTCTACCTCTAAGACGGGACCTGATTCAGCAGGGACCGTGTCTATTCCAAGACTTACCGCGGCTGCGTTTGACGGCGTGGCGGTTGAACGCCGAATTCTAAGGGAAAAAGGCATTCCGGAAGAGGTCATTCCTACACTGGTTAAAGCCAGGAAGGAGGTGACTGCACAACATTATCACCGCATTTGGAGAAAATATGTTGCGTGGTGTGAGGCCAGGAAGGCCCCCACAGAGGAATTTCAATTGGGTCGATTCCTACATTTCCTGCAAACAGGATTGTCTATGGGCCTCAAGTTGGAGTCCATTAAGGTTCAAATTTCGGCCCTGTCGATTTTCTTCCAGAAAGAATTGGCTTCAGTTCCTGAAGTCCAGACTTTTGTAAAAGGAGTACTACATATACAGCCCCCGGTTGTGGCCCCAGTGGCTCCGTGGGACCTTAATGTAGTTTTGGATTTTCTCAAATCCCATTGGTTTGAGCCACTCAAATCGGCGGATTTGAAATATCTTACATGGAAAGTAACCATGCTACTGGCCCTGGCTTCAGCCAGGAGAGTGTCAGAATTGGCGGCTTTATCGTATAAAAGCCCATATCTGATTTTCCATTCGGACAGGGCAGAACTGCGGACGCGTCCTCATTTTCTGCCTAAGGTGGTGTCAGCGTTTCACCTGAACCAGCCTATTGTGGTGCCTGCGGCTACTAGCGATTTGGAGGATTCCAAGTTGCTGGACGTTGTCAGGGCATTGAAAATATATATTTCAAGGACGGCTGGAGTCAGAAAATCTGACTCGCTGTTTATACTGTATGCACCCAACAAGCTGGGTGCTCCTGCTTCTAAGCAGACGATTGCTCGTTGGATTTGTAGCACAATTCAACTTGCACATTCTGTGGCAGGCCTGCCACAGCCTAAATCTGTCGAGGCCCATTCCACAAGGAAGGTGGGCTCATCCTGGGCGGCTGCCCGAGGGGTCTCGGCATTACAACTCTGCCGAGCAGCTACGTGGTCGGGGGAGAACACGTTTGTAAAATTCTACAAATTTGATACCCTGGCTAAAGAGGACCTGGAGTCCTCTCATTCGGTGCTGCAGAGTCATCCGCACTCTCCCGCCCGTTTGCGAGCTTTGGTATAATCCCCATGGTCCTGACGGAGTCCCCAGCATCCACTAGGACGTTAGAGAAAATAAGATTTTACTTACCGATAAATCTATTTCTCGTAGTCCGTAGTGGATGCTGGGCGCCCATCCCAAGTGCGGATTGTCTGCAATACTTGTACATAGTTATTGTTACAAAAAAATTGGGTTGTTCTTGTTGTGAGCCGTCTGTTCAGAGGCTCCTACGTTGTCATACTGTTAACTGGGTTCAGATCACAAGTTGTACGGTGTGATTGGTGTGGCTGGTATGAGTCTTACCCGGGATTCAAAATCCTTCCTTATTGTGTACGCTCGTCCGGGCACAGTATCCTAACTGAGGCTTGGAGGAGGGTCATAGGGGGAGGAGCCAGTGCACACCACCTGATCCTAAAGCTTTATTTTTGTGCCCTGTCTCCTGCGGAGCCGCTAATCCCCTTGGTCCTGACGGAGTCCCCAGCATCCACTACGGACTACGAGAAATAGATTTATCGGTAAGTAAAATCTTATTTTTAAACCTACCGGTAAATCTTTTTCTCGTAGTCCGTAGAGGATGCTGGGCGCCCGTCCCAGTGCGGACATATTTCTGCATGACTTGTATATAGTTGTTGCTTACATAAGGGTTATGTTACAGTTAAGATCAGTCGTTGGCTGATACTGTTTTGTTCATACTGTTAACTGGTTGCGTATATTCCAAGTTATACGGTGTGGATGGTGTGGGCTGGTATGAATCTTGCCCTTAGATTAACAAAAATCTTTCCTCATACTGTCCGTCTCCTCTGGGCACAGTTTCTCTAACTGAGGTCTGGAGGAGGGGCATAGAGGGAGGAGCCAGTGCACACCCATTCTAAAGTTCTTTATAGTGCCCATGTCTCCTGCGGAGCCCGTCTATACCCCATGGTCCTTACGGAGTCCCCAGCATCCTCTACGGACTAGGAGAAAAAGATTTACCGGTAGGTTTAAAATCTTATTTTTTTCCTTCACGGTTTTTCTTTTATATAACCGGTCTTCTAGAGCAGTGGTTCTCAACCTCGTTCCTCAAGTACCTCCAACAGTTCATGTTTTCCAGGTCACCTAGCAGTTGAACAGGTGTATTCATTACTCACTGACACATTATAAAAGACCCACAGGTGGAGCAAATTATTTCACTTGCAATCCTGTGAGGAGATCTGGAAAACATGAACTGCTGGGGGTACTTGAGGACCGAGGTTGAGAACCACTGTTCTAGAGGATTGAGAAAAACCTTCAATTGTAACGTGCCTGAGAGAGAGAGATTAGCAAATTAAAAATCTCCATTCATCTTGACTGACACCTCACATGTTTGTGTGAGATCCGTGTGCATTAACGTTATGAGAATCAATGATATGATCTCATGCAGAATTAAGGGTTCACTAAAACAAGGGACTGCTTCTGAAATCTACTTTGTTTTTATATTTATTTTCCTCCAGTTTCTGTATTTTTGTTTTCACTATCCTGGTGAGGCCACCACTTTCTGATTATTATTGCCCTCAAAAATGATGCTTTAAATTTAGGAAACACATTTATCCCGGGGCACTTGGCTAGGGGTTAAGCATGATAAATTGACATGTTAATCATTAGAAAGGGGGGTGGAGCAGATTATGCACAACATAAGAAAAATAAGATCAGATATTATGCCCAACTATCTACATAATAATTTATGTATGTAATAAATAATAGATCCCGGTGTTGGTGGATGGTTACAGTTTATCTTTTGCAACAGTATAATTTTTTTTTCAGACCTTCCAAATAAAGGCGTCGATCCTATTAGCATCCGATATCATCCGGCAGTGGCTGTACTTTACGGCGGGCCATAGAGCTCCGAGCACTTTGGTGGGAATTCAGCCTGAATCCAGCCGGCGAAGGGTGCGAGATCAGGTGCTGTTGCTGGCTTTTAGACGCAACGGCACATCGCAGCCTTTGCGGGTAATAGGATTGACCCCAAATACTTTGACTGATCACCTATAAGAGGAGCTTTTTTTGTTTGTTTTTTATTTAGCAAATTCTTTATTTCTAAGTAAATTGTCGATGTTGTTAACTCAAATAGTACAATCAACATGTCAGACATAAATAATACATAGGTAATCCGCTGCCAAACATTGCAAACATAGCAGAAATAAAATATACACAGCTGAGTTTGGACAAAAACACAGTAAGTTGACATAAATGCACGGAAATAAAGTCTTAAGCAGCAAAAAAGAATAATAAAAAGAATAGTGAGGAAGAAAGAGTGGACGAAGCATTGTGAAAGGAAGAGTAAGACTGAAGGTAACACACACACACATGCAGATACTAAGGTATCCCGAGGCGGACAGCGCACATCATCCAAAAAAAGAAGAGAAAAGTAAAAAGAAAAGGTAGAGAAAAGGGAATTCCTCAAAGAAAAACCATATCTAAAAAAAATAAAAATTAGGACACTGAAGATTTAAAAGCAATCCATCAAAACCATAATGCCACAAACTGCTTGTTTTTCTGGGGCTGAGAAAAAGATATTGGGGGCTAATTCAGAGTTGATCGCAGCAGCAAATTTGTTAGCAGCTGGGCAAAACCGTGTGCACTGCAGGAGTGGGGGGGGGGGGGGGAGATATAATATGTGCAGAGATAGTTAGATTTGGGTGTGGTGTGTTCAAAGTGAAATCTAAAATGAAGTGTAAAAATAAAGCAGCCAGTATTTACCCTGCACAGGAACAAAATAACCCACCTAAATCTAACTCTCTCTGCACATGTTATATCTGCCCCCCCCCCCCCCCCCCCCTGCAGTGCACATGGGGGGTAATTCTGAGTTGATCGCAGCAGGAATTTTGTTAGCAGTTGGGCAAAACCATGTGCACTGCAGGGGAGGCAGATACAACATGTGCAGAGCGAGTGAGATTTGAGTGTGGTGTGTTCAATCTGCAATCTAAATTGCAGTGTAAAAATAAAGCAGCCAGTATTTACCCTGCACAGAAACAAAATGACACACCCAAATCTAACTCTCTTTGCACATGTTATATCTGCCTCCCCTGCAGTGCACATGGGTGGTCATTCTGAGTTGTTCGCTCGGTAAATTTCTTCGCATCGCAGCGATTTTCCGCTTATTGCGCATGCGCAATGTTCGCACTGCGACTGCGCCAAGTAAATTTGCTATGCAGTTAGGAATTTTACTCACGGCATTACGAGGTTTTTTCTTTGTTCTGGTGATCGTAATGTGATTGACAGGAAGTGGGTGTTTCTGGGCGGAAACTGGACGTTTTATGGGAGTGTGTGAAAAAACGCTACCGTTTCTGGGAAAAACGCGGGAGTGGCTGGAGAAACGGAGGAGTGTCTGGGCGAACGCTGGGTGTGTTTGTGACGTCAAACAAGGAACGACAAGCACTGAACTGATCGCACTGGCAGAGTAAGTCTCGAGCTACTCAGAAACTACACAGAGAAGTCTTTTCGCAATATTGCGAATCTTTCGTTCGCAATTTTGATAAGCTAAGATTCACTCCCAGTAGGCGGCGGCTTAGCGTGTGCAAAGCTGCTAAAAGCAGCTTGCGAGCGAACAACTCTGAATGAGGGCCATGGTTTTGCCCAACTGCTAACAAAATTCCTGCTGCGGTCAACTCAGAATTACCCCCATGGTTTTGCCCAACTACAAATTAATTTGCTGCTGCGATCAACTCTGAATTACCCCCATTGTCCATAGACATATAGAAATCAAGGCATTAACACCATTCCTATGCTGTAGGGGCAATTTGAGAGCACCAGTGAACTGGAAGTACTACCTTGGCAGCATTGTTGATGTGCTTAAGAAGTGACTTTTTATACTGAGAGACAGGAGTGGCCGAGAAGGGAAGAAGTCAGGGCTGGAGGGTGCCGAATAACCCAATATCTCTGAAGCCAATGCAATTATAGGATCTATTATTATATAAGTACATTTATGATATAATCTGGCTCAAGATGAGCAGCTGTACATCTAAATATTATTAAACATAGCCTTTATTGGAAATAGAAGACAGCTGTGACATTATATATACATAACCCCTTTATACTAGCTAAGTCTTGAATTAATAGCAGTGTAACATCTCTGTATGAAAAGTATAATAAAATATTATTCGAGGCTCTAACTATACCATTCACTGGGGGCCGATATGATTATATCCATGATCACTAAAATTGTTACATTGTTCTCATGAAGGCTTTGATGTATTTGTACTAATGCTGGGCATAATAAATGTACCCCACTGCTGAGAAAAGAGAGATTAATAATAATAATTATTATTATTATTATTTATTGAATATCCAATATAGAAATGTTGCACCTATAGGACAGAGATCATTGAATTTTCTCACCATATTTTCACTCTATGTATCAGCAAATCCTTCTATTTAATCACAATTTTGAGTGTCCATATTTGAACACTATCACAATCCAATAATGATAACATACTGTACATACTCATTTAATATTTTAATGGTGTTTATAATAAAAATTAATTGGAAATAATACACCATATATAGGGGCAGATATAACAACGAGTGATAATTCTTGTTCTCGCTCGTTATGAGTGATCTGCTCCTAACATTTTTCAAACACATGACCAGAGATGATTGGCTGAAGCACCATTTATCATTCGTAACAAGTGAGAACAAGAATATCACTCTTTTTTTTTTTAAAATCTGCCCTATAATATTAATCATGCCCCAGGAACCATTTTCTCTTTTTGCTTCATCTAATAGGTCCTACACACTTGGCGATGTAACTGAAAGATATGAACGATCTCGTTCATTAATGAACGAGATGCCGTTCATATCTGTTAGTGTGGAGGCACCAGCGATGAACGATGCGCGGCCCCGCGCTCGTTCATCGTTGCTGCCCCGTTGGCTGTGCATACAGGCCAATATGGATGATCTCGTCCATATTTGCCTGCATTTGTATGGAGCCGTGTGACAGGGGGAGTGAAGAAACTTCTCGCCCCCCGTCACTGCCCCCCAATCCCCCTCGCGCGCCGCCGGGTCGCCCGTCTGCCATATCGGCGGTCGGGCAGCTCAGCGGCGTATCGCAGTGTCTGTAGGGCTTATTGACACTGATGAATTGTCAACATAGTAAGAATGATGACAATGTGGTTTTAAGGGCAGTCTAAAGGCCCATACACACTAGAAGACATGACTAATGTGGAAGATGAGCAATTTCCCTTGAACTTCCCAGAGCCCTGACAAACATAATTGAGTGTACACACTATTGGCCCCTACACACTGCCCGACGGCTGATAGGGCTGTCGGACGACCCGGCGGCAAGGTGGCGGCAAAGTTTCTTCACTCCCCTTGTCACCCGGCCCCATAGCCCTGCGTGCATATATGGACAATATTGTCCATATTGGCCTGCAGGTACGAACAAGCCGGCACCAACGATGAACAAGCGCGGGGCCACGCATCGTTCATCGTTGGTGCATACACACTGAAAGATATGAACGATATCTTGTTCATTAATGAATGAGATTGTTCATATCTTTCAGTGTAATCGCTAAGTGTGTACTAGGGAGGCCAATCCTGGGCCGTTTTTTCAATCATAGATGATCTGTTAATTTTTTGGCAGGATGACATCTGTCTTGTCCTCTATTATAGAAAAACAAAATATGTCAAAGAACCCGATTTAAGTTTACCATGACCAGTAGTGTCCATGCAATCTGCTTTTTAGATATTTATATACAGATTAAGGACAATCAGATTGTGACTTCTTTATACACAAAACCGACTGATCGAAATACTATTTTACATGCCAATAGCTTTCACCGCAAAACCACCACTCGGGGGCTCCCATATTCGCAATTTTTGCGAGTATGAGTCCACAATGACTCTAAGAAGGCTATGAGGCTCTGCCCTACAAGGGTGGAGTTTTTTCCCTTTTTTCTCTAACGTCCTAGTGGATGCTGGGGACTCCGAAAGGACCATGGGGAATAGCGGCTCCGCAGGAGACTGGGCACAAAGTAAAAGCTTTAGGACTAGCTGGTGTGCACTGGCTCCTCCCCCTATGACCCTCCTCCAAGCCTCAGTTAGATTTTGTGCCCGAACGAGAAGGGTGCAATCTAGGTGGCTCTCCTGAGCTGCTTAGAGTAAAAGTTTAAATAGGTTTTTTATTTTCAGTGAGACCTGCTGGCAACAGGCTCACTGCATCGAGGGACTTAGGGGAGAGAAACGAACTCACCTGCGTGCAGAGTGGATTGGGTTTCTTAGGCTACTGGACATTAGCTCCAGAGGGACGATCACAGGCCCAGCCATGGATGGGTCCCGGAGCCGCGCCGCCGGCCCCCTTACAGATGCTGAAGCAAGAAGAGGTCCATAAATCGGCGGCAGAAGACTTTCCTGTCTTCATAAGGTAGCGCACAGCACTGCAGCTGTGCGCCATTGCTCTCAGCACACTTCACACTCCGGTCACTGAGGGTGCAGGACGCTGGGGGGGGGGCGTCCTAGGAAGCAATGAATTTACCTTAGTTGGCGAAAAATACATCACATATAGCTCCTGGGCTATATGGATGTATTTAACCCCTGCCAGTTTTCCAGAAAAAAGCGGGAGAAGAGCCCGCCGTGAAGGGGGCGGGGCCTATCTCCTCAGCACACAGCGCCATTTTTCCCACACAGCTCCGCTGGTAGGAAGGCTCCCAGAATCTCCCCTGCATCCTGCAACTACAGAAACAGGGTAAAAAAGAGAGGGGGGCACTTATTTGGCAAAATAACAGATATAAGCAGCTATAAGGGATAGACACTTATTCTAAGGTTGTCCCTATACATATATAGCGCTCTGGTGTGTGCTGGCAAACTCTCCCTCTGTCTCCCCAAAGGGCTAAGTGGGTCCTGTCCTCTATCAGAGCATTCCCTGTGTGTGTGCTGGGTGTCGGTACGTGTGTGTCGACATGTATGAGGAGGAAAATGATGTGGAGGCGGAGCAATTGCCTATAATGGTGATGTCACCCCCTAGGGAGTCGACACCTGAATGGATGGCCGTAATTAAGGAATTACGTGACAGTGTCGGCACGTTACAGAAAACTGTTGACGACATGAGACAGCCGGCAGCTCAGTTAGTGCCTGTCCAGGCGTCTCAAACACCGTCAGGGGCTATTAAACGCCCGTTACCTCAGTGGGTCGACACGGACCCAGACACAGACACTGACTCCAGTGTCGACGGTGAAGAAACAAACGTATTTTCCAGTAGGGCCACACGTTACATGATCACGGCAATGAAGGAGGTTTTGCACATCTCTGATACTGCAAGTACCACAAAAAGGGGTATTATGTGGGGTGTGAAAAAACTACCCGTAGTTTTTCCTGAATCAGATGAATTGAATGAAGTGTGTGATGAAGCGTGGGTTACCCCCGACAGAAAACTGCTAATTTCTAAAAAATTATTGGCACTATATCCCTTCCCACCAGAGGTTAGGGCTCGTTGGGAAACACCCCCTAGGGTGGATAAGGCGCTCACACGCTTATCAAAACAAGTGGCGTTACCGTCTCCAGAAACGGCCGCCCTTAAGGAGCCAGCAGATAGGAGGCTGGAAAATATCCTTAAAAGTATATACACACATACTGGTGTTATACTGCGACCAGCAATCGCCTCAGCCTGGATGTGCAGTGCTGGGGTGGCTTGGTCGGATTCCCTGACTGAAAATATTGATACCCTGGACAGGGACAATATATTATTGACTATAGAGCATTTAAAGGATGCATTCCTATATATGCGAGATGCACAGAGAGACATTTGCACTCTGGCATCAAGAGTAAGTGCGATGTCCATTTCTGCCAGAAGAGGATTATGGACGCGACAGTGGTCAGGGGATGCGGATTCCAAACGGCATATGGAAGTATTGCCGTATAAAGGGGAGGAGTTATTTGGGGGCGGTCTATCGGACCTGGTGGCCACGGCAACGGCTGGGAAATCCACCTTTTTACCCCAAGTCACCTCGCAGCAGAAAAAGATAGCGCCTTTTCAGGCTCAGTCCTTTCGTCCCCATAAGGGCAAGCGGGCAAAAGGCCACTCATATCTGCCCCGGGGCAGAGGAAGGGGAAAAAGACTACAACAGACAGCTTCTTCCCACGACCAGAAGCCCTCCCCCGCTTCTGCCAAGTCCTCAGCATGACGCTGGGGCCTTACAAGCGGACTCAGGCACGGTGGGGGCCCGTCTCAAGAATTTCAGCGCGCAGTGGGCTCACTCGCAAGTGGACCCCTGGATCCTGCAGGTAGTATCTCAGGGGTACAAATTGGAATTCGAGACGTCTCCCCCTCGCCGTTTCTTGAAGTCTGCTTTACCAACGTCTGCCCCCGACAGGGAGGCGGTATTGGAAGCCATTCACAAGCTGTATTCCCAGCAAGTGATAATCAAGGTACCCCTCCTACAACAGGGAAAGGGGTATTACTCCACGCTGTTTGTGGTACCGAAGCCGGACGGCTCGGTGAGACCCATTTTAAATCTGAAAACCTTGAACACTTACATAAAAAGGTTCAAGTTCAAGATGGAGTCACTCAGAGCAGTGATAGCGAACCTGGAAGAAGGGGACTACATGGTGTCTCTGGACATCAAGGATGCTTACCTCCATGTCCCAATTTGCCCATCTCACCAAGGGTACCTCAGGTTTGTGGTACAGAACTGTCACTATCAGTTTCAGACGCTGCCGTTTGGATTGTCCACGGCACCCCGGGTCTTTACCAAGGTAATGGCCGAAATGATGATTCTTCTTCGAAGAAAAGGCGTCTTAATTATCCCTTACTTGGACGATCTCCTGATAAGGGCACGGTCCAGAGAACAGTTAGAGGTCGGAGTAGCACTATCGCAAATAGTACTACGACAGCACGGATGGATTCTAAATATTCCAAAATCGCAGCTGATTCCGACGATACGTCTGCTGTTCCTAGGGATGATTCTGGACACAGTACAGAAAAAGGTGTTTCTCCCGGAAGAGAAAGCCAGGGAGTTATCCGACCTAGTCAGGAAACTCCTAAGACCAGGCCAGGTGTCAGTGCATCAGTGCACAAGGGTCCTGGGAAAGATGGTGGCTTCTTACGAAGCGATTCCATTCGGCAGTTTCCACGCAAGAACTTTTCAGTTGGATCTGCTAGACAAATGGTCCGGATCGCATCTTCAAATGCATCAGCGGATAACCCTGTCTCCAAGGACAAGGGTGTCTCTCCTGTGGTGGTTACAGAGTGCTCATCTCCTAGAGGGCCGCAGATTCGGCATTCAGGATTGGGTCCTGGTGACCACGGATGCCAGCCTGAGAGGCTGGGGAGCAGTCACACAGGGAAAAAATTTCCAGGGCTTGTGGTCAAGCATGGAAACGTCACTTCACATAAATATCCTGGAACTAAGGGCCATTTACAATGCCCTGAGTCAGGCAAGGCCTCTGCTTCAGGGTCAGCCAGTATTGATCCAGTCGGACAACATCACGGCAGTCGCCCACGTAAACAGACAGGGCGGCACAAGAAGCAGGAGGGCAATGACGGAAGTGGCAAGGATTCTTCGCTGGGCGGAAAATCATGTGATAGCACTGTCAGCAGTGTTCATTCCGGGAGTGGACAACTGGGAAGCAGACTTCCTCAGCAGACACGATCTTCACCCGGGGGAGTGGGGACTTCACCCGGAAGTCTTCCACATGATTGTAAACCGTTGGGAAAAACCAAAGGTGGACATGATGGCGTCTCGCCTCAACAAAAAACTGGACAGATATTGTTCCAGGTCAAGGGACCCTCAGGCAATAGCTGTGGACGCTCTGGTAACACCGTGGGTGTACCGGTCAGTGTATGTGTTCCCTCCTCTTCCTCTCATACCAAAAGTACTGAGAATCATAAGAAGGAGAGGAGTAAAGACTATACTCGTGGCTCCGGATTGGCCAAGAAGGACTTGGTACCCGGAAATTCAAGAGATGCTCACGGAAGACCCGTGGCCTCTACCTCTAAGACGGGACCTGCTCCAGCAGGGACCATGTCTGTTCCAAGACTTACCGCGGCTGCGTTTGACGGCATGGCGGTTGAACGCCGGATCCTGAAGGAAAAAGGCATTCCGGATGAAGTCATCCCTACCCTGATCAAAGCCAGGAAGGATGTAACCGTACAACATTATCACCGTATTTGGCGTAAATATGTTGCGTGGTGCGAGGCCAGGAAGGCCCCTACGGAGGAATTTCAACTGGGTCGAATCCTGCATTTCCTGCAAACAGGACTGTCTATGGGCCTCAAATTAGGGTCCATTAAGGTTCAAATTTCGGCCCTGTCGATATTCTTCCAAAAAGAACTAGCTTCTGTACCTGAAGTTCAGACGTTTGTCAAGGGAGTACTGCATATACAGCCTCCTTTTGTGCCTCCAGTGGCACCTTGGGATCTCAATGTAGTGTTGGGATTCCTAAAATCACATTGGTTTGAACCACTCACCACTGTGGACTTGAAGTATCTCACTTGGAAAGTGGTAATGCTGTTAGCCCTGGCTTCAGCCAGGCGTGTATCAGAATTGGCGGCTTTATCCTATAAAAGCCCTTACCTAATTTTTCATACGGACAGGGCAGAATTGAGGACTCGTCCTCAATTTCTCCCTAAGGTGGTTTCAGCATTTCACTTAAACCAACCTATCGTGGTGCCTGCGGCTACTAGGGACTTGGAGGATTCCAAGTTGCTGGACGTAGTCAGGGCCCTGAAAATATATGTTTCCAGGATGGCTGGAGTCAGAAAATCTGACTCGCTGTTTATCCTGTATGCACCCAACAAGCTGGGTGCTCCTGCTTCTAAGCAGACGATTGCTCGTTGGATTTGTAGTACAATTCAGCTTGCACATTCTGTGGCAGGCCTGCCACAGCCAAAATCTATAAAAGCCCATTCCACATGGAAAGTGGGCTCATCTTGGGCGGCTGCCCGAGGGGTCTCGGCTTTACAACTTTGCCGAGCAGCTACTTGGTCAGGGGCAAACACGTTTGCTAAATTCTACAAATTTGATACCCTGGCTGAGGAGGACCTGGAGTTCTCTCATTCGGTGCTGCAGAGTCATCCGCACTCTCCCGCCCGTTTGGGAGCTTTGGTATAATCCCCATGGTCCTTTCGGAGTCCCCAGCATCCACTAGGACGTTAGAGAAAATAAGAATTTACTTACCGATAATTCTATTTCTCATAGTCCGTAGTGGATGCTGGGCGCCCATCCCAAGTGCGGATTGTCTGCATTACTTGTACATAGTTATTGTTACAAAAATCGGGTTATTGTTGTTGTGAGCCATCTTTTCAGAGGCTCCTTCTGTTATCATGCTGTTAACTGGGTTCAGATCACGAGTTGTACGGTGTGATTGGTGTGGCTGGTAATGAGTCTTACCCGGGATTCAAAATCCTTCCTTATTGTGTACGCTCGTCCGGGCACAGTATCCTAACTGAGGCTTGGAGGAGGGTCATAGGGGGAGGAGCCAGTGCACACCAGCTAGTCCTAAAGCTTTTACTTTGTGCCCAGTCTCCTGCGGAGCCGCTATTCCCCATGGTCCTTTCGGAGTCCCCAGCATCCACTACGGACTATGAGAAATAGAATTATCGGTAAGTAAATTCTTATTTTTTTTTTTACTTTAGTGCAAAATGTATTTATTGAAAAACAGTAGCAATGACAAACGGTTAACATACAGACAATTGCAATAAAAAGTAGTATCGTAATACAACTGCAGGCCCGTCTAGCTTCCATAGCTAATAACAGGAGAGCATGTAAACAATGTGTTGTAACAGCTCAAACTCGTGGGAAGGTATAATTTGATAGTCAAACATGTCTTGTTAACCCTATTAGCCCAAATCAAGAAACAAGATAAAGAAGAAGAGGAAAGAAAAGATACGGAAAGAGGTAGAGGAGAAAAAGAAAGGGGAAAGGATAAGAACCAGAATCAGAATCACCTGGTCCAAAGCGCGAGTCTCTTGCCTACTACACAACGGGAAGCAGTACGTTTAGGTTGGGAAATGTCTAAGAGGACCTAAAGGTTGGGGAATCTTTAAAAAGTAGCCATCAAACCCACGTGTCCCTGAAGGATGAATAACCCCCATCAGCAGATGTCATTATATCATCTAAGTCCATATAAAGATCTACTCTATTCATTCAATCACTAACGGTTGGAGGGGAGGAGGATCGCCAGCGGACAGGAATCACCGCTTTGGCGGCATTGTTGAGATGGCATAATAAAGTATGTTTATAGCTCGAGATGGGTTTAGACAAGTAATGAAACAGCCAACACAGGGGATCCGTTAGTACCTCTTCTCCCGTAATTTACACGGGTGGAGTTTTGTTTGGTGAAGGCCTCGCGGACCTGGTTTCTACAGCTACCGCGGGTAAGTCCTCTTTTCTGCCTTTTGTTCCTCCACAGCAAAAGAAAACGTCTCCATATCAAATGCAGTCCTTTCGGTCGCAGAAATTCCGGAAAGGACGTGGGTCATCCTTCCTTGCAGCAAGAGGTAAGGGAAGGGGAAAAAGATCGCCGGCTGTGGCAAGCTCCCAGGAGCAGAAGTCCTCCACGACTTCTGCCAAATCCACCGCATAACGCTGGGGCTCCCCTGCGGGAGTCCGCACCGGTGGGAGCGCGTCTTCAACTCTTCAGTCAGGTCTGGGTTTTCTCGGGCCTGGATCCTTGGGTACTGGAAATTGTGACCCAAGGTTACAAGCTGGAGTTTCAAGACGTGCCCCCATACCAATTTTTCAAATCGGCCTTGCCAGCTTCTCTTCCGGAAAGAGAGGTAGTGTGTGCGGCAATACAAAAGCTGTGTTAGCAGCGGGTCATTGTCGAGGTTCGGGGAGAAGGGTTTTATTCAAGCCTGTTTGTGGTCCCGAAGCCGGACGGCTCGGTCAGCCCAATTCTGAATTTAAAATGCCTCAATGTGTATTTGAAAAATTTCAAATTCAAGATGGAGTCCCTCCGAGCGGGGGGGGATTTTATGGTGGCAGTCGACATAAAGGATGCTTATCTGCATGTCCCCATTTATTCTCCTCATCAGGCGTACCTGAGGTTCGCTTTTTAGGATTGTCACTACCAATTTCAGACGTTGCAGTTTGGTCTTTCCACGGCCCCGAGGATTTTCACCAAAGTAATGGCGGAAATGATGGTACTCCTGCGCAAGCAAGGGGTCACAATGATCCCGTACTTGGACGATCTCCTGATAAAGGCGAGATCACAGGAGCAGTTGCTAAAAAGCCTTGCGCTCTCCCTGCAGGTGCTGCAACAGCATGGCTGGCTCCTAAATTTGCAAAAGTCGCAGTTGATTCCGACAACTCTGCTGTCGTTTTTGGGCATGATCCTGGACACGGAACGGCAGAGGATTTTTCTCCCGTTGGAAAAAGCTCAGGAAATCCGGAACATGGTCAAGGAACTTCTGAAACCGCCAAGAGTGTCGATTCATCAATGCACTTGAGTGCTGGGGAAAATGGTGGCGACCTACGAGGCCATTCCGTTTGGCAGGTTCCATGCAAGAACGTTTCAGTGGGACCTACTGGACAAGTGGTCAGGGTCCCATCTACAGATGCATCGGAAAATAACTCTGTCCAGGGTTTCTCTCCTGTGGTGGCTCCAAAGTTCTCACCTTCTAGAAGGTTGCAGGTTCGGCATCCAAGATTGGATTCTTGTGACCACGGACGCGAGTCTCCGAGGTTGGGGAGCAGTCACACGGAAATAAATTCCAGGGAAAATGGTCAAGCCAGGAAGCTTGTCTGCACATAAACATTCTGGAATTAAGGGCCATCTACAACGGCCTGCTACAAGCGGAACATCTTCTTCACGACCTGCCCGTCCTGATTCAGTCGGACAACATAACAGCCGCCACGGTGGGACGAAGAGCAGAGCGGCGATGGCGGAGGCCACCAGGATCCTTCGCTGGGTGGAAAAGCATGCAAGCGATTTGTCAGCGGTCTTCATTCCAGGCGTGGACAACTGGGAAGCAGACTTCCTCAGCAGACACTATCTCCATCCAGGAGAGTGGGGTCTTCATCAAGAGGTCTTTGGGAAGTGACAAGTCGTTGGGGACTTCCTCAAATAGACATGATGGCGTCGCGCCTCAACAAGAAGCTGCCGACATATTGTTCCAGGTCGTAGGACCTTCAAGCAGTAGCGGTAGACGCTCTGGTGACACCGTGGGTGTTTCAGTCGGTCTATGTGTTCCCTCCACTTCCACTCATCCCAAAGGTGATAAGGATCATAAGAAGAACAAGGGTCCAGGCGATACTCGTTGTTCCAGATTGGCCACGGAGGGCCCGGTATCCGGATCTTCAGGAATTACTCACAGGAGATCCCTGGCCTCTTCCTCTGAGAGGAGCTGTTACAGCAGGGGCCGTGCGTGTTCCGGGACTTACCGCGATTGCGTTTGACGGCATGGCGGTTGAACGCCAAATCCTAGCCAGAAAGGGTATTCCCGGGGAAATCATCCCCACTCTACTTAATGCTTCACCGTTACCTCCTTTCTAGCCTTATCACAGTATTTGGAGAAAATGTGTCTCTTGGTGTGAATCCAAGAAGGCTCCTACGGAAGAATTTCAGCTGGGTGGGTTCCACCATTATTTGCAAGCAGGTGTGGATGCGGGCCTGAAGTTAGGCTCCATTAAAGTGCAGGTTTCAACATTATCAATTTTCTTTCAAAGGGTGTTGGCTTTGCTTCCAGAAGTACAGACCTTCGTGAAAGGCGTGCTGCACATCCAACCTCCATTTGTGCCCCCAGTGGCGCCGTGGGACCTTAACGTGGTGTTACAGTTCCTTGCGTCACATTGGTTTGAACCTTTACAAAAGGTTGATTTGAAATTTCTCACTTGGAAAGTGGTCATGCTATTGGCCTTGGCATCCGCAAGGCGGGTGTCCGAATTGGCGGCTTTGTCTCACAAAAGCCCCTATCTGATTTTTCATGAGGATAGAGCGGAGTTGAGAACTCGTCAACAATTTCTACCGAAGGTGGTTTCTTCGTTTCACATGAACCAACCTATTGTGGTGCATGTGGCTACTGAAGCCTTGGCTGATTCAAAGTCCATTGATGGGGTCAGAGCTTTGAAAATTTATGTAGCCAGAACGGCTCGGGTAAGGAAAACAGAGGCTCTGTTGGTCCTGTATGCGGCCAACAAGGTTGGCGCTCCTGCTTCTAAGCAGACTATTGCACGCTGGATCTGTAATACGATTCAGCAGGCTGATTCTACGGCTGGATTGCCGTTACCGAAATCGGTGAAGGCCCATTCCACTAGAAAGGTGGGCTCATCCTGGGCGGCTGCCCGGGGCGTGTCGGCATTACAGCTTTGTTGAGCAGCTACTTGGTCGGGGTCAAACACTTTTACAAAGTTCTACAAGTTTGATACCCTGGCTAATGAGGACCTCATGTTTGCTCAATCGGTGCTGCAGAGTCATCCGCACTCTCCCGCCCGGTTTGGAGCTTTGGTATAAACCCCACGGTCCTTTTGGAGTCCCCAGCATCCTCTAGGACGAAGCAGAAAATAGGATTTTAATACCTACCGGTAAATCCTTTTCTTTTAGTCCGTAGAGGATGCTGGGCGCCCGTCCCAGTGCGTACTATATCTGCAGTAATTGTACATAGTTATTGTTTAAGTTACACAAAGGTTGTGTTTGGTAAAGGTCAGGCTGTTGCTGATCTGTTTTGGTTCACACTGTTAACTGGGTTTAGTTGAATGCCATGTTGTACGGTGTGGTGTGGTGTGAGCTGGTATGTATCTCACCCTTAGTTTAACAAAATCCTTTTCCTCGAAATGTCCGTCTCCTCTGGGCACAGTTCCTATAACTGAGGTCTGGAGGAGGGGCATAGAGGGAGGAGCCAGTTCACACCCATTCAAAGTCTTATAGTGTGCCCATGTCTC
Organism: Pseudophryne corroboree; assembly: GCF_028390025.1. Lineage (NCBI taxonomy): Eukaryota > Metazoa > Chordata > Amphibia > Anura > Myobatrachidae > Pseudophryne > Pseudophryne corroboree. Next base: position 357,513,464 of record NC_086449.1, read on the forward strand.
CTGCGGATCCCATCTATACCCCATGGTCCTTTTGGAGTCCCCAGCATCCTCTACAGACTAAGAGAAAAGGATTTACCGGCAGGTATTAAAATCCTATTATATATAGTCTCTTGGCTACAATTGCTTCTTATTTTAAAGTTTTTTCATTATACTCCTATTAGCCTTAAGTAATTAAATTAAGTATGAGAGCTCTACGGCTTCTGAGCAAATATTTCATATTAAACAATGCAGGTTCTGAGTATACTGCATTTCAAATAACTTGAATCCCTTTTTTTATTTTTTTGCTGTGTGATAGAATACTGGTCTAAGATGATAAACCATGGGCACCTTATTTTGTCTAGGCTAGATGTACAAACATGCTGCATTCAAGATCTAGCATTTTTCAGGTTACATTTCATTACTTTTCCTGTTTTGTTTAGGTGGAAGTGGAGATTACTTTTGTTAGCTTTCAAGACCTTTACCCGCAAATGCAACTACCTGTACTACTTGTCGTCTCTGTCCTATATTAACTAATATGTGTGACTTGCCAGATAGCCTGTCACCACTGTTGTGGTGCATTTATTTCATGCAATGAACACTGAGTAAATTACTGAAATCATTTTTTGCAAACAAAATTATTTCGACAACTGCTATGTGGAAGGAATCCAGTGTATACGTACCAGAATGCACGGTGACTGCACAGAGAGATCCAGGGTCACTTTCTTTTAATTTGTGCTGTTATTCTTTACATTTTATACATGAGCAAAGTTACAAGTGGCCCAGAGGAAAAATGTGCATATAACAACTGTGTCTAGATGATATTTGCTGCCCCGGTTCTTAATCAGTCAGGAACAGATCTGCAGATAGCACGCGTTTTTACTTTATCCCGGCCATGGAAGCCTTTTGACGAATTGCTGATCTCGTAGGCCGGGTACACGCCAAAAGGATAACGACATGATTTGTCATATTGGAACAACAAATCCTGCATATCTTTTTAGTGTGTACACACTACTGCACACTTCTGTGGGTTGCATGCGATATCTTCTAGTTCAGAAGATGTCGTGTGTGACCTGGTTCAGTTTAATGAAGGATGGAACGAGAGCTTGTTCTGGCATTCATTTAATCGCTCAGTGTGTACCAGCAATCTTGGGTGGTTCAGATGTGTACCAGGTCTTAGTGTAATGCTCCTTAAGATATTTGGTTATTTTTAAATATACTTGATAACATATTGACATTTATATTTGGTGTGTATATGTGTGTGTGTGTGTGTGTGTGTGTGTGTATATATGTATGTATATATATATATATATATATATATATATATATATATTTCTCTTACGTCCTAGAGGATGCTGGGGACTCCGTAAGGACCATGGGGTATAGACGGGCTCCGCAGGAGACATGGGCACTATAAAGAACTTTAGAATGGGTGTGCACTGGCTCCTCCCTCTATGCCCCTCCTCCAGACCTCAGTTGATTCCTGTGTCCAGAGGAGACTGGGTGCATTACAGGGGAGCTCTCTTGAGTTTCCTGTCAGAAAGTATATTTGTTAGGTTTTTTATTTTCAGGGAGCACTGCTGGCAACAGGCTCCCTACATCGTGGGACTGAGGAGAGAGAAGCAGACCTACTTAACTGATAGGCTCTGCTTCTTAGGCTACTGGACACCATTAGCTCCAGAGGGAGTCGGAACGCAGGTCTCCCAGAGCCGCGCCGCCGTCCACCTCAGAGCCGGAAGATAGAAGCCGGGTGAGTATAAGAAGAAAGAAGACTTCAAAGGCGGCAGAAGACTTCAGATCTTTCCTGAGGTAAGCGCGCAGCGGTAACGCTGCGCGCCATTGCTCCCACACACGAGCAGGCACTGATGGGTGCAGGGCGCAGGGGGGGCGCCCTGGGCAGCAATATAAACCTCTTGGACTGGCATATAAGTATATATAGGCTGCGGAGGCAGTAGTTATAAAAATCCCCCGCCAGTTATACAAAATTGAGCGGGACCGAAGCCCGCCGCTGGAGGGGGCGGAGCTTGGTCCCACAACACTAACCAGCGCCATTTTCTCCACAGTGTACTGCAGAGAAGCTGGCTCCCCGGTCTCTCCCCTGCTGAACACGGTGACACAGGGCTGAAAAGAGAGGGGGGGGGGGGCACTTGTAAGGCGCAGTGAGTGTATTACACAGATAATTATATATAAAAAAGGGCTATATTATCTGGGAATTTGTTTCCAGTGTCAGTTGGCGCTGGGTGTGTGCTGGCATACTCTCTCTCTGTCTCTCCAAGGGGACTTATTGGGGAACTGTCTCCATTTAAATATATCCCTGTGTGTGGGGGGGTGTCTGTATGAGTGTGTCGACATGTCTGAAGCGGAAGGCTCATCTACGGAGGAGATGGAGCAGATGATTGTGGTGTGTCCGTCGGCAACGCCGACACATGATTGGATGGATATGCTGAATGTTTTAAATGCAAATGTGACCTTATTACATAAGAGGATGGACAAAGCAGAGTCCAGGGAAAAAGCAGGGAGTCAATCCATGGCTTTGACGGTGTCACAGGGCCCTTCAGGGTCTCAATAACGTTCTCTATCCCAAATAGCAGACACTGATACCGACACGGATTCTGACTCCAGTGTCGACTACGATGATGCAAGGTTACACCCAAGGATGGCCAAAAGTATTCATTATATGATCATTGCAATAAAAGATGTTTTGCATATCACAGATGACCCCTCTGTCCCTGACACGAGGGTGCGCATGTATAAGGAAAAGAAACCTGAGGTAACCTTTCCCCATCTCATGAGCTGAACGAGTTATTTGAAAAAGCTTGGGAAACTCCAGACAAAAAACTGCAGATTCCCAAGAGGATTCTTATGGCGTATCCTTTCCCTGCACAGGACAGGGTACGGTGGGAATCCTCGCCTAGGGTGGACAAGGCTTTAACGCGCTTGTCCAAGAAGGTGGCGCTACCGTCTCCTGACACGGCAGCCCTCAAGGATCCTGCTGATCGCAGACCGGAAATTACCTTAAAATCTATTTATACGCATACGCGTGCTTTACTCAGACCGGCAATAGCATCGGCATGGGTATGTAGCGCAGTTGCAGCTTGGACAGATACCTTGTCAGCTGACTTTGATACCCTAGATAGGGATACCATTTTATTGACTTTAGGTCACATTAAAGACGCAGTCTTATATATGAGAGACGCTCAAAGAGACGTTGGGCTACTAGGTTCGAGAGCCAACGCCATGGCGATTTCTGCTAGGCGTGCCCAATGGACGGGTGATGCAGACTCAAAGAAGCATATGGAGGTTTTACCTTACAAGGGTGAAGTTTTATTCGGGGAAGGTCTTGCGGACCTGGTTTCAAGAGCTACCGCGGGTAAATCTACCTTTTTGCCTTTTGTTCCCCCGCAGCAAAAGAAAACTCCTTTCGGTCACATAAGTCCAGAAGAGGTCGGGGCTCATCCTTCCTCGCCAGAGGTAAGGGTAGAGGTAAAAGAACGCCTGCTTCGGCTAGTTCCCAGGAACAGAAGTCCTCCCCGGCTTCTACTAAATCCACCGCATGACGCTAGGGCTCCACTGAGGGAGTCCGCGCCGGTGGGGGCACGTCTTCGACTCTTCAGCCAGGTCTGGGTTCTGTCAGACGTGGATCCTTGGGCGATGGAAATTGTATCCCAAGGCTACAAACTGGAATTCGAAGAGGTGCCCCCTCGCCGATTTTTCAAGTCGGCCTTGCCAGCTTCTCCCCCAGAGAGGGCAGTAGTGTTAGCTGCGATTCAAAAGCTGTGTCAACAGCAGGTGATTATCAAGGTTCCCCTAGTCCAACAGGGAAAAGGGTACTATTCGACCCTGTACGTGGTCCCGAAGCCGGATGGCTCGGTCAGACCCATTTTAAATCTAAAATCCCTAAATCTGTACTTGGAAAAAGTTCAAATTCAAGATGGAATCGCTCCGGGCAGTGATCTCCAGTCTGGAAGGGGGGGATTTTATGGTGTCACTAGACATAAAGGATGCATACCTTCATGTCCCCATATATCCTCCTCATCAGGAGTACCTGAGATTCGCTGTACAGGACTGTCATTACTAGTTTCAGACGTTGCCGTTTGGGTTTTCCACGGCCCCGAGAATTTTCACCAAGGTGATGGCGGAGATGATGGTGCTCCTGCGCAGGCAAGGAGTCACAATTATCCCGTACTTGGATGATCTCCTGATAAAAGCGAGATTGAGAGAACAATTGCTGAAGAGCGTATCGCTCTCCCTGAGAGTGCTACAACAGCACGGTTGGATTCTAAATCTGCCAAAGTCACAGTTGATTCCAACGACTCGACTATCATTCCTAGGCATGATTCTGGACACGGAACAGAAGAGGGTTTTTCTCCCGATGGAAAAAGCCCAGGACCTCCAGAACATGGTCAGAGACCTGCTGAAACCAAAAAGAGTGTCTGTTCACCAATGCACTCGAGTTCTGGGGAAAATGGTGGCAGCCTACGAGGCCATCCCTTTCGGCAGGTTTCATGCGAGGACATTTCAGTGGGACCTTCTGGACAAGTGGTCTGGGTCCCATCTACAAATACATCAGAAGATAAGCCTGTCCCCTAGGGCCAGGGTGTCTCTCCTGTCGTGGTTGCAGAGTGCTCACCTTCTAGAGGGTCGCAGGTTCGGCATTCAAAACTGGGTTCTGATGACCACGGACGCGAGCCTCCGAGGATGGGGAGCAGTCACACAAGGAAGAAATTTTCAGGGACTATGGTCAAGCCAGGAGGCTTGTCTGCACATCAACGTACTGGAATTGAGGGCCATATACAACGGCCTACGACAAGCGGAGAATCTTCTTCGCGACCTACCGGTTCTGGTTCAATCAGACAACGTCACAGCAGTGGCTCATGTAAACCGCCAAGGCGGGACAAGGAGCAGAGTGGCAATGGTGGAAGCCACCAGGATTCTTTGCTGGGCGGAAAATCACGTAAGCACTCTGTCAGCAGTCTTCATTCCAGGAGTGGACAACTGGGAAGCAGACTTCCTCAGCAGACACGATCTCCATCCAGGAGAGTGGGGACTTCATCAAGAAGTTTTTGCAGAGATAACAAGTCTTTGGGGAATTCCTCAAATAGACATGATGGCGTCACGCCTCAACAAGAAGCTTCGGAGGTATTGTGCCAGGTCAAGGGACCCTCAAGCGGTAGCGGTGGACGCCCTGGTGACACCATGGGTGTTTCAGTCGGTCTATGTGTTCCCTCCTCTTCCTCTCATCTCAAAGATATTGAGAATCATAAGACGAAAAAGAGTGCAGACAATACTCATTGTTCCAGATTGGCCTCGAAGGGCCTGGTACTCAGATCTTCAGGAAATGCTCACAGAAGATCCGTGGCCTCTTCCTCTCAGGGAGGACCTGTTACAGCAGGGGCCCTGCGTGTTCCAAGACTTACCGCGGTTACGTTTGACGGCATGGCGGTTGAACACCGAATCCTAGCTGGGAAAGATATTCCGGAAGAAGTCATCCCTACGCTGATAAAGGCTAGGAAGGAGGTGACGGCGAAACATTATCACCGTCTCTGGAGGAAATATGTTTCTTGGTGTGAAGCCAAACATGCTCCTACGGGGGATTTCCATCTGGGCCGTTTTCTCCACTTTCTACAAACAGGAGTGGATTAAGGTACAGATTTCGGCCTTGTCTATATTCTTTCAGAAGGAATTGGCTTCTCTCCCAGAAGTCCAGACTTTTGTAAAGGGAGTGCTGCACATCCAGCCTCCTTTTGTGCCCCCAGTGGCACCATGGGACCTTAACGTGGTATTACGGTTCCTAAACTCTCACTGGTTTGAACTGCTTCAGACGGTTGAATTAAAGTTTCTCACTTGGAAGGTGGTCATGTTGTTGGCCTTGGCATCTGCGAGGCGGGTGTCCGAATTGGCGGCCTTGTCTCACAAGAGCCCCTATCTGATTTTCCATATGGATAGAGCGGAGTTGAGGACTCGTCCTCAATTTTTGCCCAAGGTGGTTTCATCGTTTCATATGAACCAACCTATTGTGGTGCCTGTGGCTACGGGTGACTTGGAGGACTCCAAGTCCCTGGATGTAGTCAGGGCCTTAAAAATCTATGTAGCCAGGACGGCTCGGGTTAGGAAAACGGAAGCACTGTTTGTCCTGTATGCGGCCAACAAAGTTGGCGCTCCTGCTTCGAAGCAGACTATTGCTCGCTGGATCTGTAACACGATTCAGCAGGCTCATTCTACGGCAGGATTCGGTAAAGGCCCATTCCACTAGGAAGGTGGGCTCTTCTTGGGCGGCTGCCCGAGGCGTCTCGGCTTTACAGCTTTGCCGAGCAGCTACCTGGTCGGGTTCAAACACTTTTGCAAAGTTCTATAAGTTTGATACCCTGGCTGATGAGGACCTTGCGTTTGCTCAGTCGGTGTTGCAGAATCGTCCGCACTCTCCCGCCCGGTCTGGAGCTTTGGTATAAACCCCATGGTCCTTACGGAGTCCCCAGCATCCTCTAGGACGTAAGAGAAAATAAGATTTTAAACCTACCGGTAAATCTTTTTCTCCTAGTCCGTAGAGGATGCTGGGCGCCCGTCCCAGTGCGGACTACTTTCTGCAAGGCTTGTATATAGTTATTGCTTACATAAGGGTTATGTTACAGTTGTAATCAGTCTTTGCCTGATACTGTTTTGTTGCATACTGTTGACTGGTTGCGTATATTCCATGTTAAACGGTATGGATGGTGTGGGCTGGTATGAATCTTGCCCTTGGATTAACAAAATCCTTTCCTCGTACTGTCAGTCTCCTCTGGGCACAGTTCTCTACCTGAGGTCTGGAGGCGGGGCATAGAGGGAGGAGCCAGTGCACACCCATTCTAAAGTTCTTTATAGTACCCATGTCTCCTGCGGAGCCCGTCTATACCCGTGTATATATGTGTATGTATGTATGTATATATATATATATATATATATATATATATATATATATATATATATATATATATGTGTAATGTAGTGTGTGTGTGTGTGTGTGTGTGTGTGTGTGTGTGTGTGTGTATATATGTATATATATATATATATATATATATATATATATATATATATATATTATATGTAATCTGTTACGTCCGTGAGGTGAATGGCTGGGGAGGCACACATGAGGATGGGTCTGAATGCTGGCAGCCTGTCTTATGCTCTACTCACTGTAACTCTCCCCTCACTACACTAAGCTGCAGTGTCCATTGAGTCTCTTACCTGTGTCTTCTCTTGCTGCTGCTGACTGAGCTCCACTTCCTGGTCACATGACTCATCCAAGTGTCCATCAGTGCACAAGGCCCACCCCCACACTGATAGGCATGCCTCTATTAGCTCCCTTTCTGTCCAGCTTTACTGCCCATGGTGTGGCCCCACCTCCCAGTGTCTGACTGTAGCGCCGAGGCAGAGCTGTTGCTGTCTCATCTCTCATTTCCCTGAAGCTCCACGGATCTCTACAGAACTGGGGAGTGTTGGCTATGAAAAAGATTACAATATACAAAGAAGATGCTTGTGTTATTAATATCTTCTTTGTATTATTCTAATCGTAGTTATATACAATCTCAAGAATTTGACAGGGAGTATGACTGGAGGCTCGGCCTCCCCTGCCTACCCTGACCACGTCCCTGATAGATACATAATGTGTGTGTGTGTGTGTGTGTGTGTGTGTGTGTGTGTGTGTGTAAAATACCTGCACATACTGACAATGTCAGATTACATCCAGCATTCACAGTTCAAATACCATGATGCATGCTGTAGCAGCAGAAGATGTCTTCAGCATATGAACATAGATGAGAAAGACAGGGCACTCACCGATATTGCAAAAAAAGTAGTAGTTTATTCCATAAATACCGTCTCAAAAGTGTAAGACAGCCAACGTTTCTGTCATTTCCAGGACCTTAATCATGGTAACCCATATCCCAGCATAGGGGTATATTCAATTGCTGTCGAGTCCTTTCCGACGGAAAGGACCTGACTGCTCTCTATTCAATGCCAGGCCAAACCCGACAGGTTTGGCATGTTCCCGGCAGTGTCAATCCGACTTTTTTTAAGGTCGGCTTGACATTGTCGGAAACTTGGCTAAAACTTGTCAGGTTTGGCCCTGCTACCGACAATAAACGTGGCTCGGCGGCTGATGCCGCCGATCTGCGTGTATTCCGATAGCATTCCGAAAAGTTGGATTTCCCAACTTGTCGGAAAAACTGAGCCAGGACTGAATAGGTCAGAACCCCTTCAAATGGTATCACACAATCATGTACAATAAACACACTAATCAACCATATATAACATATGTGCCAAATATAGAGCTACAAGTCTCTACATTATTAAACATTACCTTTATAATTACAGTAGATCAGCAACAACATAAAATAACACAAAATGCATCTCTCCAGAGTTTTTGGTAGGGATGGCCATCGACCATCAATTATTTTAAACCATCTATGGTCAATGAAAAAAAAGTTACCATCGATGGCAGAAAGCCAGATGGGTAGCCATGGTTCTGATGGGTTGGTTGTTGTTTTTTTATTTTAAAAGTTTCCTACCATCAATGGTTTGGCGCACACCATCGATCATAGGAAAGTAATTTAAAACAAAAAAAAACAATCATGGCAACCGTCGATGGCCATCCCTACCAGACACTAATGTAGACACTTGCACCTCTGTACTTGGCACATATGTTATATATGAATGATTAGTGTGTCTATTATACATGATTGTGGGACGCCATTTTGCACATAGTTAAGTTGTTCTCAGGGATACAGTAGTTACAGCTGCTCTTGGGTCACATTTTGTCATCTGCCATATCCCAGCCTAGATATGTATGATTAAGGTCCCTGAAAAGACCGAAACATCGAATGTCTGTTACACTTTGTAAGATGGTATTTATGGAATAAACTACTCCACTTTTTTTGTTACTGCAAGATTGGTGAGTGCCCTGCACTTTTCTATCGTATACATTTGCCTCAAAGCCTTTTTCTTTTTATTGAAGATGTAAAAGGGTCTCCTGTAGCTTTGCAGGATGATATCCTACTTTTAATGACCCTATGTGAAGATTCTAAACTATTACTTTTAATATAACTGCATGCATGGTTATGTAGTAAACTAAAACATTCTTTCTGTATTTGCTGCACTTCTAATCCCCCTTCATGTTTTATATAGGTCGTTCTGACAGACTCGCAGACTCCTCACGATGGGGATCTTATAGCGCAACAAATAATGGAATCCCTGAGTATTTCACAGGATGATCTGCTGACAGGAGCCTATGTAGACATGCTGGGAAGCAAGAAGCCCTGACCACCCACATTAGGAATAGCAGCAGCAGAAAATGTAGTCGGCATTGTAGCTGCCATATATGTGTGTACACATTACAGATACAGTTGGGAAAATGGTGGTATGTATTGATCTACATAATACATCAGTAGTGTGCAATACTTGTATGCGTTATCTTTCTCACTCTCTTGTTATCAAGTGGCGCTATATAGTGTTCAATTTATATTGTTCATGCCAGAGTGTGATGTACATACCTAGTAATATATCCAGCACTGGTTTTGAATATGCTTTAGACAGTAAGGGGATGTAATGTCTCAAATAGCTTTACTGACTGTGGTTAGCATCCTATGCCAGGTTATGTATGTGGTATGAGACCGGGATGTAGTTGGAATCCTGGTGGTCAGAATCCCGAAGGTCAAATACCGACACTGGAATCCCCGACCGCCAGAATGCCGTCAGCGCCGCCACAGCTATTCCCACCCCTGGGTGTCCATGACACCCATGGAGTGAGAATAGAACCTGTGGCGAGGAAAGCGAGCCCGCAAGGGTCTTCGTTCTTTTCATTCCCCTGCTGGCATTCCGACGGTCGGGATTCCGGTATCGGTATTTTGACCGCCGGGATTCTAACCACCGGGATCCTGTACCCATCCCCCGGGACCACTATATGGCTTTTCTGCCATAAATGGGTGGGAAAGAGCCTAAAACAACACACGTTCTGTTAGTGCTGTTGTTGAAACCATCTTTCCCAGCAGCTCTTAGTGGCTTCATTGAAAATAATGCTATATAGTTATAGTTACTAACATGGTTTAAAATCCGTTTTCTCATTGGTGTAGCAAAATGCATTCTAGAAGTTGTGCTATGTCTCCAAAAGCGTTAGTTGTCTAGATTTGTCTTCACTTTTTTTTCTTTGTTAATATTTACCATATTTTTAAATGATCATTAAACCTGTGATTCTTTACTAGCACTTATCCTCGATCACAGTACATTTCTATTTTAGTCTAATTGATTTTGTTGCAGTATGTGCTTTGTTTTTACAAAAATAAAGTGTCCATGTCATGAGTTTCTTTTTCTTTTTTGGGAGGGATGGTGGTGGGGTGTTATTTCTTCATTATGTAGAGGTTATTTGAAACAAATGGTGGTACATACCATCATAGAGAACATGCCACCAGCATGTGTATATAGAACCAACTAATTCCAGATTTAAGATGAAATCCTTGGCTGCATTACAACATTTTATTCTCATGCGGCCAGGGCAGTAGCTGAAAGAAAGTTTTTATTAACCACTTAACTGACAATTTTTGTTCCCCCAAAAAACCCAGAAATTGCCTTTTTATTTTTTTTATGAGTGAATTAGGTATATCACTTGTATTTAACCTTATCCAAAACGATTTTAGTGTGTGTATGTATATACAGTTGTGCTCATAAGTTTACATACCCTAGCAGAATTTGTGATTTTCTGGCCATTTGTAAGAGAATATGAATGATAACTCACAAACTTTTCTTTCGCTCATGGTTAGTGCTTGGGTGAAGCCATTTATTGTCAAACAACTGTGTTTACTCTTTTTAAATCATAATGACAACAGAAACTACCCAAATGCCCCTGATCAAAAGTTTACATACCCCAGTTCTTAATACCGTGTATTGCCCCCTTTAACATCAATGACAGCTTGAAGTCTTTTGTGGTAGTTGTTATTTTCTCAGATGGTGAAGCTGCCCATTATTCTTGGCAAAAAGCCTCCAGTTCCTGTAAATTCTTGGGCTGTCTTGCATGAACTGCACGTTTGAGATCTCCCCAGAGTGGCTCAATGATATTGAGGTCAGGAGACTGAGATGGCCACTCCAGAACCTTCACTTTATTCTGCTGTGGCCAATGACAGGTCGACTTGGCCTTTGGTTTGGATCATTGTCATGTTGGAACGTCCAATTACGTCCCATGCGCAGTTTCCGGGCTGATGAGTGCAAATTTTCCTCCAGTATATTCTGATAACATGCTGCATTCATCTTGCCATCAATTTTGACCAAGTTTCCAGTGCCTTTGTAGCTCACACATCCCCAAAACATCAGTGATCCACCTCCGTGTTTCACAGTAAGAATAGTGTACCTTTCATCATAGGCCTTGTTGACTCCTTTCCAAATGTAACGTTTATGGTTGTGGCCAAAAAGTTCAATTTTGGTCTCATCACTCTAAATGACTTTGTTCCAGAAGTTTTGAGGCTTGTCTCTGTGCTGTTTGGAGTATTGTAAGCGGGATGCTTTGTGGCATTTGCGTAGTAATGGCTTTCTTCTGGTGCAGCCCATTTTTCTTCAAATGCCTCCTTATTGTGCATCTTGAAACAACCACACCACTTTATTTCAGAGTCCTGTATTTCAGCTGAAGTTATTTGTGGATTTTTCTTTGCATCCCGAACAATTTTCTGGCATTTGTGACTGAAATTTTTGTTGGTCTACCTGACCGTGATTACTTTCCACAGAATCCCTCATTTTCCACTTCTTAATTAGGGTTTGAACACTGCTGATTGGCATTCTCAATTGCTTAAATATCTTTATATCCCTTTCCTGTTTTATACAGTTCAATTACCTTTTCCCGCAGATCCTTTGACAATTCTTTTGCTTTCCCCATGACTCAGAATCCAGACACGTCAGTGCAGCACTGGATGAAAGATGCAAGGGTCTTTCAGGAGTCCAGAAACTCACTGACCTTTTATACACACACACACTGATTACAAGCAAACAGATCACAGGTGAGGATGGTTACCTTTTAGTAGCCATTCAAACCCGTTTGTGTCAACTTGTGTGCATGTTATCAGGCCAAAATCTCCATGGTATGTAAACTTTTGATGAGGGTCATTTTGGGTAGTTTCTGTTGTCATTATGATTTAAAAAGAGTAATTTAAAAAAAGTAAACACAGTTTGACAATAAATGGCTTCACCCAACCACTAACCATGAGTGAAAGAAAAGTTTGTGAGTTATCATTCATATTCTCTGACAAATGGCCAGAAAATCACAAATTCTGCTATCGTATGTAAACTTATGAGCACAACTGTATATGTGTGTATGTATGTAAAATATATATATATAATCATTTTTTATTTTTTTAAATATTTGTCCAAAAAGAAAAGTTTTTCTTCCAAACTTCGGATCATCGACCAGCTCCATCGGAACATTGGAAACATCGCAACTTTCATCTTGATAGCCGCCAATTACACTTGGGGGTGGGGGTTTAATTTACACTTCCCCAGCGGATACCATTGTCTGCAGCCGCTAGGTGGGGGGTCCTGCCGTGCTGACTGATCAGCGGTCCCTCAGAGAGCGGCAGCAGAGGGAAGTTTCTCTTCCCTGTAGCCGCACACACTGTCTGATGCGACCATGCCAGGCAAGTGGTTTAAGATCATTGAAGGAAAGGAGGCGTATGATGCAGCCAGAGGTTGCATACCTACCCATGGTCCACCTGAATCACGTTGTAAGTACTTTGAGCTACAATGTAATAATGAATTTTATGTAAGCTGTAGAAAACCAAATTTCTGCGCTCTGCTACAACATGCTGAATAATTTAAGTGTTAAAGCAAGAATTGTTCAATAAACATATTATCTTGATTTCCGTAGCTAGCACAACGACACAGCCTGTGTGAGCGCACGCCTTACCAACCGTTTACATGTATGTAAGCTGTGTTTATACACCTTTAAATTTGAAAGTCTAATCAGGATGTAGAACACTCTCTAGTAATCTCAATATAGTATTTGGATTTAAATCCCAACGTTATGGTGTTGTGTACGTGACTCAAATTATGTTGATATCCTTGTAATCAGTCCCATTAGGCCAATCACAAAAAATTCTGACTGAGGTTTAGGGGTAGATTTACTAAGGGTTTGTCATATATTTCTATTGCTATTTTTAAACTATAAGACAAAGCCACTGAAAATCTACCACTTGGTGTCTAGTCTTCTACATACAGTCAGCAAACCTCCATGATGTAAGTTTCAACAAGGCAAGTAAATTATAGTGTAGCACAAAAATATATGGATTTAGACCACCTACTAGAAAAAAAAACTAAATCATTTATACACAGGTGACTATACCACTAGTAAAAAAACAAAAAAGCACATAGAAAGTTGTCCCCTTTCTATGCTAGTGTATTTGGTAGCCAGTGCAATACTTTCATGGAATAGTGAGTAAATCGTGTGGAGAACCTCCCCTATTTAAGTCTGTTTACTTCAATGACAACATTTTTTAAGGATATAACAGGATGTAGTGCGTTCTGCTCTTATTTCATACTGAACCATCATTTCCTTCTGTTTAGAGACGCTGCCACACTCCAGCTGGAGTTTTGGTCCTAATTATGATTGTCTTTTACTTTATTACCACATGCAAGTATGTTTTAGTACAATGAATGTTGTGATGCTTTCCAGCAGTCCTGTTCCTAAGTAAGCAGTAAGGAGGCTACAGACACTGGGCCTGAGAGGAGCTGCATGCAGATTCCTAGTTATCGGGAAACTGTGGCTGTGCAATGCGCAGAATGGGCCCTGCGATGTAGCTAGTAGTTCCCCTTGATAAAGTCAAATCTTACCTTTGAACATAAGCTATATACTTATTATGGACCAAGTACGCAATTGGCGCACGGAGTACCGTAAGGTTACGCACTTAGCGTAGCAGACGCTAGGCCGTGGGCGCGACGCACTAGCGGCACATACGCTCACTGGCTTACGCTTAGTATCAAGCACGCTATAGGCGGCCCGAGTACCGTACTGCTACGCAGTTGGCGTAGCGGACGCTGTGCCGTGAGAGTGAGACACGAGCGGCGCTGACGCTCACTGAATGACACACAGTAAACCTTGTTAACAACACACTGTAAGGGTATGCTTATACTGTAAACCTTAGTACTGTAATATTACCACAATGTAACGCTTATTGACCTTGATAATATGAAAGCTGTATGAGCGATTGAGACGCTCAGAACCCCTTTACAATAACTGGTGAAACACACAAGACCTGGTAAGGTTCCAACACCTTCATAGAAGATTCTTTAGTATAAAAGGGGGAAAAACAGTTACAGCTTATACACTACAGACCTAACATCAATATCTAAACAGAATAACAAGAAATAAATGTGAACAATATAGCGAAGCGATCGCAAACACAATGAGAATAAAATGGCAAGCACTTAAAGGATAACAAAATGAGAACGAATGGCGTACATAAAGAATAACAAAATGGCTACAGAGAAACTTACACACGTGGGAATGATTCGCAAGCGCGTCCTGGACCAGCCCTCAGCCTTCAGTGTGAAAACCTTTGTAGAGAGAGTGAGTGCTGGTCCAGCAATGGTGGCCTTTATATACACAGCATACAGTACGATACAATGGTCCCTACAATCTCATTGTTCATTGGACACAGGAATGTGTCTCTGCATTATAACAAAAGGTCATAGGTGGATTCGAACAGGTGGGCTGTGTCTATTTCCAACTGCTCAGGTGGGAGGTATCTTCAGGATTCCCGCCGCATGGATAATGAACCGCAAATATAGTAAATGTCTATAAACTACTTTTAAACATAACTATACGCAGGAGCGAACAATCTCTTCCTAACCAACACTGAAATGTTACTATTAAAATACTCTACAGCTGGATACTAGACACCACCGTTCTACCTTTATCTGATCCTTCCTATCATGCAAAGAGGAATTTCTCTGTCCAAGAACCGTTTACACTAAACATACTTGCTGACATTGTTAAGGGAAATACTATCTATAAAACACTATTTAGGTTAAATATGTTGCGATCGAGTCGCTCGCTAGACGCTCACAAACTCCGCCGTAAATACACATCTCCATGCGCAGGAGACGTCGGAGCGTCCCCTACGCAACATGAGGGAATGCGTACGCACGGGGGAGTGGGTGCACGAGCAGCGGGCATGTGCATTGGGGTTAGTACAAGGCATTGTGAATCACGATATTTTTCGACTTTGACAGTCCACCCTTTGGCAGTCACCAATAACTGCCACTTTCTAAACAATTCAAGCAGAAAAATATATATATTACCATGAAATACCTCATTATGATTGGGAGTAGGGAGGAGAGGAGGAGGTGGGAAATGTATGACCTAGTGGGATAGTAAAAGCATGTGTGTATGAAATCCATGTCTGAGGGGTCATGTATCATCGTGCCGTACGTGTTCTAAACCAAGCTTCGAGGTATTGCGAAGTATACATTGAATCCTTCTCATCCCGTATTAAGGGTCTGTAAATGGGCTAACAAACTCTACCGAGCTCTTTTCGGCTTTTAGTTCCAACAAATGGGGGTGCACATTAGTTGATGATACATGAAGGGGGAGAATATGTGAGTGCTAATATATGTGCCTATATTACCTGTCGACTATGTGTGTCACTACCTGAAGATAGTAGAGATGAAGATAAGAAACATGCGTTATAAATGCAGTTGTATGATTATGTATGTGGTTGTCTTGTTGACGTCTTGTCTGATGTTGTGTCTCTTTACTTGTATCTTTGCTGTAAGTGGCAAGCAAAGCTCTTCAAGTGTCCATAAAAAAATTACAGTCTCTAAAAGCTCATTAGGTGTCTGACACAGTTCATCAGTGGTCTGTATAAAGGGTCATCAAATTCTTCTTCCAGGTGGATGTCTTTGTACCTTGGAGGAAACCAAAGGAGAAACGGGTGAAAGAAACGGACCGTGGAATCACATTTTATCACAACATTGTCTCGATTGATGGGTCATAAATTAAACTAGTTGTTGTTACAATGCCCTCGCTCCTCAAACTCATCAATTTGGTTCTACGCTTGCAATTCATTAAAATCCAAACACAACTGCTTTTTACAATGTGTTCGTAAATGGGTGTGAGTGTAAGGAGCTTGAGCATTGCGGTGAACGTCTTTCATTCTATCATGGGTAATGGTCATTACTTCCGGTAACACTCTTCCAATGTAACACAATCCCTCTGAGTTTGGGGCAAGCCACTTATACGCCTTCCTCCCACATATGAAATATGCATCATCGGGGAGGACATATGGGACAGAAAATGACATCACTATATTACAAACCTTCCAGGTGAAAAATCCTATCCCTAACTCTCTCATCTGACTAGTACACGTATCAGGTTGTATGATATGCGCACAGTATCCTGGTGATACTTTTCCAACTCGCATGGGCCTACTTCCTAGAGTGTACCTATGTTGGAAATATCTTCCACTGTTGGCTATTTGGCGTATAAGCTCTGAGTCGATGGGCATTCTATCAGCTCTGTGTGAGAATGTCATGGTTCGGTTGTTCCATGTCACTTCCCAATTTCCCGGCTTTCGGGGATTGGAAATGTTAAAACATATTAGGGACCTATCTACATGATATTGGTGGAGCTTCAAACTAGGAGGGAAAGAAATATTAAATTTCTTGTCCACCGGTCTCTCATCCCTTAATTCAAGTACCTCATCTATCGTTAACGAGTATGGCACTAGTCCTGACTTTCTATGACCTTGAGGTACTTGTGAGCACACCCAGCATTCCGTTTGGTTTAAAACCTTACCCACTAATGAGTGATAGTCACTCAATGGATGACGGTCCATATCGATATTAATGCTGGACTGACATCTCTGGATGCACCCGTCCTCAACTATGTTATCACAATTTCTACATATACAGTTCTCTTCAGCTAACAATCCTTCACAATGTCTATTAATGTCATGGCTACCAGATCGTTTTCTGATACTCGCCTTTACTCGGTGATTGTGTTGCTCTTGGAATTCTACGAATCCATCCTGATCATCAGAACCCATTCCAGATCCTTTCTCGACCTCACTGGTACTCTCACCGAAACAGACTGCTCTGGTCAACAACAGGGTCAACAGGAAAACACGAACTGCAGTCTCTTGGGGCGAGTCCATCTTACAGGAGGAGAAAGAGAAAGTTGTAATGGGGGAAAGAAAACAACTATGAGGGAAAGAAAACTTGGCGCGACAACCGCCTCCGATCTTGTAATTCTCTGTGCTCAAGTGCCGTGACAACAGTCCTGCCTCTCAGCCTACCCGGAACAGACACTCCAATGATATGGTTTCCTCCACACTCTGTTCTATGTCACGGGCTTTCTCTGGGTCAGCGACCTTCTTACAGTGGGACGAGAGGACCCAAGTCTCTCTCTCGGCAACCTTCAATGCTGTTGTGCTGGTCAGTAAGACTTGGTACGGTCCTTCCCAACGGTCAATCAGGCAACTTGAGCGTAGAAAATTCCGAATCATTACATAATCCCCAGGTTCAATGTCATGACAATTTCTGTCTGGCAGATCAGGAATTACCAGCTTTAGATTGTTATTCTGATTCCTCAATTGCTTGCTCATCTTAACCAAATACTTTACGGTTACTTCATTGTTACATTTCAAATCATCCTGGGGGTCAATCATTACATGGGGTTGTCGACCAAAAAGAATTTCAAAGGGGGACAGATTAAGAGGGGACCTGGGAGTGGTTCTGATGCTGTACAATACAAGTGGCAAAGCTTCTGGCCACAACAGTCCAGTTCAGCCATTACTTTGCTCAACTTGTTCTTAATAGTGCTGTTTACTCTTTCCACTTTCGCACTCGCCTGTGTCCGGTACGGAGTATGCAGCTTACTATTAATTCCCATTAATTTGCACATTACCTGAAAGACTTCACCTGTAAAATGGGTACCCCTATCACTTTCAATTATCCTAGGGATACCATACCTGCACACAAATTCCTGCACAATTTTCTTTGTAGTAAATGTAGCGGTATTTGTGGCAGCGGGGAACGCTTCAACCCAATTTGAAAACACATCAATACATACTTTAAATTTCTACAAGGTGGCAATTGTATGAAATCAATCTGTATTACCTGAAAAGGGCCGTCCGTTGGCGGAATATGGGATGGTTCTGTTGGTATTGCCTTTCCAATGTTCTTCCTCAAGCAGGTGAGGCATGTCATTGCCCTCTTACTTGCATGAGAAGAAAATCCTGGTGCGCACCAGTAGGCTCTTACCAACTTGCACATACCTTCTTTACCTAGATGAGTCAGCCCATGTGCCGCCTCCGCTAAACTCGGAAGGTATGCTCTGGGTGCCACTGGCTTACCCTGTCCATCTGTCCAGAGTCCTGAGGACTCCTGGCCATATCCTTTTGACCTCCAGACTGCCCTTTTTCCTGTGGCGAACACAAATTTTGCATTTCACTCAATTTCTGTGTGTTGACGGTATTGAATACCATCAGTTGTGTGATGTCTGTCTGTCTGGGGGTATTGGCTACTGATTTAGCAGCTTCGCCTGCTCGGCTGTTACCAAGTGACACTGGGTCTTGACTGTACGTGTGGGCTTTACACTTGATAACAGCCACTCTGTCAGGTTCCTGTATCGCTGCTTTTGATGTGGGTTGCATGTGCCACGGGTGTGCCAGCTGCCGTCATGAAATTTCTGAGGCGCCATAGGGCCCCGAAATCATGCACTACTCCAAAGGCATACCTAGAATCCGTGTAGATATTGGCTGACTTACCTTTAGCCAATTCACACGACTTACCTTTAGCCAATTCACACGCTCTGGTTAGGGCAACCAGCTCAGCAACTTGTGCTGAGTGAGGTGGGCCCAGGGGTTCCGCTTCTATGGTGCCTTTGTCATCTACGACTGCGTATCCAGTACACAAGTCTCCCGAGTCCGTCTGTCTATGACAACTACCGTCAGTGTAGAAAGTAAAATCTACACCTTCCAGTGGGTTGTCACTGATGTCAGGCCTTGCAGTGAAATTTTGGGTCAAATATTCCATACAATCATGTGTGTCAGTGTCTGTACTAAATCCTCCTTCGTCATCATTCTCATCCCCCACCCTTTGTGCCTGTCCAGGCACACCTGGGAGATACGTTGCCGGATTTAGTGCACTGCATCTCCTTATGGTGATGTTTACAGGGGCCATTAGTGCTAATTCCCATCTTGTAAACCGTGCGGATGAGACGTGTCTGGTTTGGGCAGAATTCAGTAACGCTGACACTGCATGAGGTGTGTGTATGGTCAGGTTGTGTCCTAGCACTACATCTTCGCTTTTACTCACTAGCAATGCTATTGCTGCAACACTTCGCAAGCATGTGGGGAGGGATCGCACTACCGTGTCTAGCTGAGCACTGTAGTAGGCTACCGGCCTGCTGGCATCACCATGCTTCTGGGTTAAGACACCTGCCGCACATCCAGCACTTTCCGTACCGTACAGTTCAAAGGGTTTCCCATAATCTGGCATACCTAATGCTGGTGCCTGCGTTAGGCACTGTTTTAGTCTCTCAAATGCAAGTTCGGACTCATCTGTGTGCGAAATCCGATCTGGTTTGTTTGATGAGACCATCTCTTGCGAAGGTAAGGCCAGTATGGAAAATCCTGGGATCCAGTTACGACAGTACCCACACATTCCTAGGAACGTGCGAATCTGTTGCTGAGTCTGTGGCAGAGTCATGTTGCGAATTGCCTGTACTCTATCAGTGGTGAGGTGTCTCAGTCCTTGTGTCAAACAATGCCCCAAATATTTTACCTTGGTCTGGCATAATTGCAACTTATCCTTTGAAACCTTGTGTCCCGTATCAGAAAGATGAAACAGAAGCTGTTTCGTGTCTCTCAAGGACGATTCGAGTGAATCAGAATACAGCAGTAAGTCGTCTACATACTGTATTAATATTGATCCGCTCTCAGGTTGAGAGGATTGTAAACAATCATGCAAAGCCTGCGAGAAAATACTTGGGCTGTCAATGAAACCTTGTGGTAAGCGAGTCCAGGTGTACTGTACTCCTCTGTATGTGAATGCAAACAAATATTGTCTGTCAGGGTGCAGAGGTACCAAGAAGAAAGCGGAGCAGAGGTCAATTACAGTGAAAAATTTCGCAGTGGGAGGGATTTGCATAAGGATGACAGCTGGATTTGGCACTACGGGGAATTGGCTCTCAACTATTTTGTTGATCCCCCTTAGATCCTGCACTAGCCTGTAACCCCTCCCCCCGCTTTTCTTTACAGGGAAGATGGGACTATTGGCAGTGCTGGACGTCCTTACCAGAATGCCCTGTTGTAGCAAGCGCTCTATTACTGGGTAAACTCCTAACTCCACCTCTGGCTTCAGAGGATACTGTGGGATTTTTGGAGCTATCCTACCATCTTTTACTTGAACTACTACAGGAGCTACATTTGCCATTAATCCAGTGTCTTGTCCATCCTTGGTCCAAAGTGACTCCGGTATCTGGGAAATCATTTTCTCTACCTTGGACGGACACCTATCTGTAACAGCAGTATGCGTCATTAACATTTGTGGGGAATCTAGCATATCCTGTACTTCCTGAGCGTGATTCTCGGGTATATCTAAGAACACACCTCCAGGAGTACAATATATGACACACACCATTTTGCACAGTAAATCTCTCCCAAGTAGATTAGTCGGAGCCGATGCAGCTAGCAAAAAGGAATGCTTGGTCTGCAAAGGCCCTATCGTAATCTCTGCTGGTTTGCTTAAAGGGTAGTGTTGTACTACTCCCGTTACTCCCATGGCTGGAATTGTTCTACCAGTGGTCTTCATACCCACTGTTGAATTTATCACTGACTTGGCCGCCCCCGTCTCTACAAGGAAAGGTAGAGATCTACCAGCTACATCAATTGTGACCTCGGGTTCACTTCCAAGGCTCGCAATTAATTTCACTGGCTGCAGACTACAGGTGTGGCCCCACCCCTATTGTGTGTGGTGACCTCCCCGCAGCGCGCTGGCAGCTACTACATGTGAAGGGGGTAACTGGGAATTATCAGAGACTTGCCAGTCTCTTTTTGGTGGGTACCTTCTCGTTTCCCCTGCATGTGGCTCATAACTCCGTCTCTGCGGTCCCTGATCCCAATTACGTGTGTCTTGTCGTTGTCTAGGGGGTTGATATACCTTGTGTGTGTCTTTAAACATACAATTCCGTGCAATATGTCCCTCTTTCTGACAGTTGTAACATGTTATTACATTTGACTTACCCACAGGGGTCTGGGGCCTTGGCTGAGGTGGCTTTGTTGTAAGGGCTTATATACTTACTGCCATCAGCTTATCGCCCTGTGACTCCCTGTGTCTCATGATGTTCCGATCATGTTCAATAGCGGTCTCTCTCAAAGCAGCCACCGACAGACCTCGCCAACTTGGTTGAGTGGTCTGTACCCTTGCTTTCAACACTTCCTTTAAACCATCCATTAACACAGAAACTGCTACTTCCCTATGATGCACATTTGTCTTAATGTCTTCTATTCCAGTATACTTAGCCATTTCCTGCAGTGCCCGATGGAAATAATCAGAAGCTATTTCACCCTCTTTTTGTCTTATGGAGAAGATTTTGTTCCACTTGACAACAGCTGGGAAATATACTCCTAACTTCAGGTTTATACGTTTTACATTGTCCTGATTGTACTCATCTGCGAGAGGCATCTCTTCATCTAACCTACAATCAGTGATAAATCTCGCAGAGTTGATATTGGGGGGCAAACATGCCCTCAGCGCTGTCCGCCAATCTTTGTTATTGGGTTCTGCGGAGTTACCTAGTTCTCTAACGAACCTTTGGCTTGCAACTAGATCTTTCCTAGGATCAGGGAATTCAGACATAATTGCTCTTAATTCTGTCCGGGAAAAGGGACAATGCATTGCAATGTTCCTGACGGGAGTGACTCCCGAAGTGTCAGTTTTCCCATTTGGGACCGCAATTACCCTGACAGGGTTAAGTTCAATAACATCACTCTGGGTTGATTCTACAATATGTGGTGTAATTGTTTCTGCGTAGTGTACAGTGCCGTACTTACCTGCCGACACGACCTCACCTGTCCCTCCACTAGGGGCCTTTGCTACTCCTCTTACTGGTTGGGCCGTGCCCACTGTAGTCTCTGCTATGGTGGCTGCTAGAGAGAGTGCCGATATTGTGGTAGGCTCATCTTCCTGCTCGCAATCCTGGGGGAAGTTTAAGACGGGATACAACTTGCACGGGTTAGTATTAGCATCAATACACTTATCTACTTTACTCTTATCACTAATACATTTATTAAGTGCATTTTTATCATATACCAGTGTGCCATTCTCTGCAGCCATTTTCTCTCCTGTTATGTATGGTGGTGGTGGTGCGGTAGCTATCAGTTTCCTGATAGGATTGGAACCAGCTGCTTGAGCTAATCCTCTTTGTATCTCACCTTCCTGTTGCCATAACTGTAAATAATCATAATGTCTAATTCGTTGCTTCCCAGACTTTATTAGACATATCCTTCTCCTTAAATTTTGCAAAACCTCAGGATTAAAACTGCCCACCCTGGGAAACTTCTCCCCATCGTTCACAGTCATACGTTCCCACTCATTGCATAAAACCTCGGCGTGTGATCCATATCTCTCACATATTATATACCTGGCCGACCCAACTGGTCGCGGTACTAAATCAACCTGAACCTTGGTTGATCGTCCCTTACTTGAGCAACTGGCCCCCATTATTTGCAGGTATTGCTTTCTCAGCGAATTTCCTACAAAAACCAAGTTCCCAGAGGTAAGGCGACGGTGAAAGTTCAACGAGTGCCTTCACTCACTCTTGCCCACATCGACCAATACGCCCACACACTGCCTTAGCGCTGGCGTACTCAACCCAGGGCCCCTGCAACCTGAACCTCTATTTACTGGGGCGTGTGGGAGTATGCTACCCTCCCCAGTAAGTATCAGTTGCTGGAGAATTCCTGAGTGATCAGCGAACCTCCCTTAAAATAAAAAAAAAAACTACACAAATCACGTTAGAATGTACAAATAGCTTTTATGATCCCGCAAAGCGTACGCAAATTGCGTAATGGGTATCAAGGTAACACACACAATTACATGCGGTACAGTCGCAATGCGTATAAGTAACTATTACTTATCCGCAGAACGACCAGCGGAATCGGTTGTTTAGGCTGCGAAACCTTCAGCCGGAGCGTATTCTCAAAACGGCCCAATATGGGTACTGCGCCAACTCCCCTGGGTTGCGCTCACTACCTCTGACCTTTCTTAAGTCAGGGTCTTCAGAAACTTCGTATAGGTACTTTTAACGGCTTTCTGACTTTTTAGCGGACCTTCTGGTCTGCTGTAACACTAATTGCTCCTTTTACCTTAAATCACTGTTAACGTGAGATGGCCTTCTCCCACGCCACCACGTGTTCACTTCATGGGTGTCTTTCTACGAGATCTCGAATTTTCTCAAAGTTCACCCAAAAGAAAACTTTGCTTGCATACGCACGCTCTTTCACTTCATATATACTTTGATTTTTCTATACAGAAAATTTCTTTCATTCAGGTAACACAGGTTAATCCCAGAGGAGATGCAGCAAGAGAAGGATTTTTTTTTAAACTAGTTTTAGGAAACTGAAAGAAATTGTGCTATTATCTTGTGGCTTCTGTATCTACTACTAAAACAATGCTATCGTGTGATTTGTATTTAGTGGGCGTATCTGTACGCACGTTGCGTAAAGTATGCCACGTGTGTAGGCCTTTGCGTTGCGTACGCTGTCTCGCACTCGGTCAGAGACATGTGTACACAGGCCGGATACTCCACAGTAATACAAATAACACGCTTCTATAAATGTAAACGATGTTTAACTATAATCGCTTACCAAACACTACACACAGTTTCCTCTGTATCAACCTTTACAACTAGACCAGGCTGTGTGCGTGCTTTACAATTACTCCCTTAAGTATTACTCTTTACTTTTAACTAAAATAGCAACAAATTTTCTCAGCACGTTATCAATGCAAATGGCAAACAGGAAAGTAGATATGTGAAAATACACAAATGAAAATACAGGTGTGTGTGTGTGAGTTGCGTATGCAATTTGCACCAAACAGAAATTAAAACAGTTTAAAAAAAAAAAAAACAATAGCTTAACGTTCTTACCTTTCGGTTCCGGATCCCACCAGCATCCCTACAAACCAAGCGAAGCAGACGCTTATCCGATCAGCACTACCGTATCCACAACCACAAACACGGATACAGGGGATACTACCTTCCCGCCCTTTGCTGAGGGATAAAGTCTGCCTGATTGCGCTTGGCTGCGGATATGAGGAGGCCCGGACGATGCCCCCAATTGATAAAGTCAAATCTTACCTTTGAACATAAGCTATATACTTATTATGGACTAAGTACGCAATTGGCGCACGGAGTACCGTAAGGGTACGCACTTAGCGTAGCAGACGCTAGGCCGTGGGCGCGACGCTCTAGCGGCACGTACGCTCACGGGCTTACGCTTAGTATCGAGCACGCTATAGGCGGCCCGAGTACCGTACTGCTACGCAGTTGGCGTAGCGGACGCTGTGCCGTGAGAGTGAGACACGAGCGGCGCTGACGCTCACTGAATGACACACAGTAAACCTTGTTAACAACACACTGTAAGGGTATGCTTATACTGTAAACCTTAGTACTGTAATATTACCACAATGTAACGCTTATTGACCTTGATAATATGAAAGCTGTATGAGCGATTGAGACGCTCAGAACCCCTTTACAATAACTGGTGAAACACACAAGACCTGGTAAGGTTCCAACACCTTCGTAGAAGATTCTTTAGTATAAAAAGGGGAAAAACAGTTACAGCTTATACACTACAGACCTAACATCAATATCTAAACAGAATAACAAGAAATAAATGTGAACAATATAGCGAAGCGATCGCAAACACAAAGCAAACACAATGAGAATAAAATGGCAAACACTTAAAGGATAACAAAATGAGAATGAATGGCGTACATAAAGAATAACAAAATGGCTACAGAGAAACTTACACACGTGGGAATGATTCGCAAGCGCGTCCTGGACCAGCCCTCAGCCTTCAGTGTGAAAATCTTTGTAGAGAGAGTGAGTGCTGGTCCAGCAATGGTGGCCTTTATATACACAGCATACAGTACGATACAATGGTCCCTACAATCTCATTGTTCATTGGACACAGGAATGTGTCTCTGCATTATAACAAAAGGTCATAGGTGGATTCGAACAGGTGGGCTGTGTCTATTTCCAACTGCTCAGGTGGGAGGTATCCTCAGGATTCCCGCCGCATGGATAATGAACCGCAAATATAGTAAATGTCTATAAACTACTTTTAAACATAACTATACGCAGGAGCGAACAATCTCTTCCTAACCAACACTGAAATGTTACTATTAAAATACTCTACAGCTGGATACTAGACACCACCGTTCTACCTTTATCTGACCCTTCCTATCATGCAAAGAGGAATTTCTCTGTCCAAGAACCGTTTACACTAAACATACTTGCTGACATTGTTAAGGGAAATACTATCTATAAAACACACTATTTAGGTTAAATATGTTGCGATCGAGTCGCTCGCTAGACGCTCACAAACTCCGCCGTAAATACACATCTCCATGCGCAGGAGACGTCGGAGCGTCCCCTACGCAACATGAGGGGATGCGTACACACGGGGGAGTGGATGCACGAGCAGCGGGCATGTGCATTGGGGTTAGTACAAGGCATTGTGAATCACGATATTTTTCGACTTTGACACCCTCTAGTGCTGCCTGATTGACAGGCAGCTGCGTTGAGGGGGTGGGCAGAGGGTGGACTGCGTTCATAGAAATGGGGATGTGTCACCCCTGTTTTCTGGGAGGGGAGAGCCAAGGGTTTGTGTGTCACCACACAGACTTCTTGGGCTTGCAGCCCCGCTTTCATTGGCAATCTGCGTGGAACATCGCAATGTTGGAGTCTAGCTTGCTACCTCGGTGGAAATGCTGGGATCGCAGCAACATGCAGGAGGCATCACGTCTACGGAGGATGGAAATTCAGTGCTGCTTGCATGCGGTAATGAACTTCTCTGAATCAGGCCCAGTGTCCCTAGAAAACACACCACCCATCAGCAGAGTAGCACCAGTAGGACTGGTTACTGATGACAGATTAATGATGGTAAGAGGAACCTCAAGACAAATATGTAGAAACCTATCATGTCACACCGATGTCTAACTTAGAAAAAGATATGACTGCCACAGAGAGGTGTATGACTCGCACAGAATGGTGGCCAGGATCTGATTGAAGCACAAGTGGGGCAAATTCTGTACACTTTTTGTGCTGATGTAAAACTCAATAATGATATCATTTTTAGGTTCCTTAATGCGTACTGCAGTGTCCATCATATCCTTATTGATGGAATGTCTAATGTGCACAGAACAAAAAATACTTCTTTGTTATCAAATGCTTATCAAATAAATGTAGTCCTGAAACTTGCTTGTTACTTCTACATGTCATGTCTGCAATACTCTCCCTATATGCAAACCTCTTGATTTGTCAAGCATGGGTTATTTGGTCATAACTTTCCTTGCGATTTTGACTATATAGTCAAAATCGCAAGAATAAATCTCACCATGTGTATGCACCCTAGCTTGGATACCTTTTTAACCATCCATTATAGATGATAGAAATATACACACTTGAGAGTTGTGCAATTTATAAATATAGCATTTTGTGGAGGTTTGTACTGCACGGGTTTAGTGTGATTTACCGATGGACACAATACCAACAGTCATAATCCCGACAGTCAAAATGCCGACATGTTCAATGCCGACACTTGAAATGCCAACATGAGTTTCTCTTTTTTTGTGTGTCTATGTCGACATAAACACCATCTAAGTGTTACACGTCCCCTCGCATAGCTCACTGCGCTCGCCATGCTTCGGGCATAGCGCCTAGCTGCGCTTGGCACACTATTATATTCCCCCTCCAGGTCCACTGGGACAGAAAAGTATGAACAAGTCTGTTTTGGGGCAAAAAATCTTTAAAAATGCATGTCGGCATGTCAAATGTCAGTATTCTGACTATGTCGGCATTTAAACATGTCGGTATAATGAATGTCGGTATTTTGACCGTGTCAGTATTTTGACTGTCGGTCAATAACTGTTGGGATTATGACCGTCTGTATTGTGTCCGTCTGTAAATGAACTGCTACCCGTACTGCACATCAATTGTGAATTGGTTCTTTTTTTCTTTTTCTTTTTTTTTTATTGAGGGGTATAACTAGTGGTTCTAAAGTTTCTCCACTCGTAAAAATATTTCCCACGCCAGTCTTTATTTTTCATACTTTATTCTCTTACCTATACTTATTTTTTCTAAATAGCTGATTGCAAAAGGAAATCAGTGTAATCTTTTGCTTAGCAACACTTTAACAAAACTGTAGTTTGCTGTGCAATCACAAAACACAGTATAATGAGGCTGCACCCTAGGTAAAAATGACTGCAAAAATTGAGCACTAAGGAGGTCATTCAGACCTGAGCGCACGTTAGGATTTTTTGCTGCTCTGCGATCAGGTCTGAACTGCGCATGCACCGCAATGCGCAGGCGCGTCGTACGGCTACAAAGCGGATCGTTGCTGACCGATGGATTGTACGAAAATCCATTCGCACAGCCGATCGCAAGGTGATTGACAGGAAGAAGGCGTTTCTGGGTGTTAACTGACCGTTTTCTGGGAGTGGTAGGAAAAACGCAGGCCTGTCCAAGCGTTTGCAGGGCGAGTGTCTGACATCAATTCCGGTCCCGGACAGGCTAAAGTGATTCTGGGAAACTCAGAAACTGCACAAAACTTTTTTGTAGTGCTCGGCTACACATGTGATCGCATACTTACAAAGCTAAATACACTCCCCTATAGGCGGCGACTATTTGATCGCAGCGCTGAAAAAAATAGCTAGCTAGCGAGCGATCAGGTCTGAATGGCCCCCTAAGGTGGTAGTACACTATTTTCGGATTAGAATAAATTCTGTACTTAATTTTAAATGTTATTTAAAGTTAGGACTAAGTCATATAAGCAAAAAAAATATATTGTTAAGTAAACCTAGGGGTATATTTACTAAGGTCCCGATTTTGACCGAGATGCCGTTTTTTCATCAAAGTGTCATCTCGGTAATTTACTAAGCAGAAATCACGGCAGTGATGAGGCCATTCGTATTTTTTTGCAAGTCCAACAAAAAAAATACGAATGAATACACCATCGGTCAAAACGCAGCTGTTTAAGTATGAATCTCGGTCATTTACTAAGAAGTGCAAAGCAAAAAAAAAAAAAAAACACTGCCGTGAAAAAATGCAACTCGTAAAAAAGTGCTAAAAAAAACAGACCTGCTTTTTTGAGCCGTGATTGGATAGGCATGCACGGATCCATGAGATCCGTGCATGTATATCAGTGGGAAGGGGTGGGAAAGTGTTAATTTGTTGAAAAAAAATTGCGTGGGGTCCCCCCTCCTAAGCATAACCAGCCTCGGGCTCTTTGAGCCGATCCTGGTTGCAGAAATATGGGGGGAAAAATGACAGGGGTTCCCCCATATTTAAGCAACCAGCATCTGGCTCTGCGCCAGGTCCTGGTTCCAAAAATACCGGGGACAAAAAGCGTAGGGGTCCCCCGTATTTTTAAAACCAGCACCGGGCTCCACTAGCTGGACAGATAATGCCACAGCCGGGGGTCACTTTTATACAGTGCCCTGCGGCCGTGGCATCAAATATCCAACTAGTCACCCCTGGCCGGGGTACCCTGGGGGAGTGGGGACCCCTTCAATCAAGGGGTCCCCCCCCCCAGCCACCCAAGGGCCAGGGGTGAAGCCCGAGGCTGTCCACCCCATCCAATGGGCTGCGGATGGGGGGCTGATAGCCTTTTTGTAAAAGTGTAAGATATTGTTTTTAGTAGCAGTACTACAAGGCCCAGCAAGCCTCCCCCACATGCTGGTACTTGGAGAACCACAAGTACCAGCACGCGGCGGAAAAACGAAAGTTCCCACCATTGGTTACAATGGAGCGCATAGGCGCTACATTGTAACACTGCCGTGTGCCGCCTGTCAGACAGTACAGGAGCACACAGCCGATCAGGAGGGTGCTACAACGTGGCGCTCCCTGATTGGCTGAAGAAACCCACTTAGACATCAGTCAGAGTGGGTTTCTGGCATTCGGGGAAAGGGGACCCATGTGAAAACATGGGTCCCCTTTCAGTGCGTGGCTCGGGTCTCCGTTTTATTTTTTTAATCAAGTACGTGGATTACAAAAGGATTATCCGAGGAGCCTGGTACCCTGGATCTGGTGAGTATAATTTATTCAACAGGTACCCCATGGATTCTACTGGAGAAGAGGACCGACCTGCGTGTGAACATAAGGTAAGTATGTATGTATGTTTGTGTGGATGGATGTAATAAAACTTTACTTTCAAGGTGTGTGTGTATTGTCTTTTTTTGGGTATTTTTTTAGTAGTAGTACTACAGGTACCAGCGGGCCCGTTTTTCCGCCGCATGCTGGTACTTGTGGTTCTCCAAGTACCAGCTTGCGGGGGAGGCTTGCTGGGACTTGTAGTACTGCTACTAAAAACAATATTCATAACTATCAACAAAGGCTATCAGCCCCCCATCCGCAGCCCATTGGATGGGGGGACAGCCTCGGGCTTCACCCCTGGCCCTTGGGTGGCTGGGGGGACGGGACCCCTTGATTGAAGGGGTCCCCACTCCCCCAGGGTACCCCGGCCAGGGGTGACTAGTTGGATATTTGATGCCACGGCCGCAGGGCACGGTATAAAAGTGACCCCCGGCTGTGGCATTATCTGTCCAGCTAGTGGAGCCCGGTGCTGGTTTTAAAAATACGGGGGACCGCTACGCTTTTTGTCCCCCGTATTTTTGGAACCAGGACCAGGCGCAGAGCCCGATGCTGGTTGCTTAAATATGGGGGAACCCCTGTCCATTTTTTTCCCATATTTCTGCAACCAGGATCGGCTCAAAGAGCCCGAGGCTGGTTATGCTTAGGAGGGGGGACCCCACGCAATTTTTTTTTTACATTTAAACTTTTTTTTTTTTTTTTAAACAAAGTGCACAATGAAGCCCAGCACGGATCTCTCAGATCCGTCCAAAATTCATTGTATTAAAGTCGTCAGTGTTTTACAAGTCACTCACGTAAAACACTGCCTAAAAAAACGAATGACATCGACATCGGAAAACCCGAAAATGCAGAATACGGCAGCTTAGTAAATTAGTCGTAATAAATTCAAAAAGTTGCAGTTTTACACTTTCGATGTCATTCGTGATTATTCTCCCACCAAATCGGGAGAATTACGAATGTTAGTAAATATACCCCCTAGTTCCTAAAAGCAGTAACTGTCATAATACATTTCAAATTTTGTATTCTAAATCATTAAAATAAATAGTCCTAGATCACAGGTTCTCAACTCTGTCCTCAGGACCCCACACAGTGCATCATTTGCAGGTCTCCTTACAAAATCACAAGTGAAATAATTAGCTCCACCTGTGGACCTTTTAAAATGTGTTAGTGAGTAATTAATACACCTGTGCACTTGCTGGGTGACCTGCAAAAGATGCACTGTGTGGGGTCCTGAGGACCGAGTTTGAGAACCACTGTCCTAGATCATAGGTCTGCAAACTCGGTCCTCATTACCCCACACAGTGCAAGTTTCTGCTGCGGGGTACACTGGGCTCCACAAGGAATGGACAATGGGGTGTAGAGTAGGATCTTGATCCGAGGCACCAACAGGCTCAAAGCTTTGACTGTTCCCAGAATGGATAGCGCCGCCTCCTATATCACCCCGCCTCCCTGCACAGGATCTCAGTTTTGTAGTTGGTGCTACAGTAGCAGGCACTTAACAGAGGGGCTGCTCCAGGCAGCCCTAAGAAGAGCTTTTTTTCTGAGGAAAAAAGTGAAGACTTCAAGGGCAGCAGCAGTGTTACATGTCAGTGGACATTCACGGCTGCAGCTCCGGCTCTCCCCAGCGGCGCTGTACACTCCCGAGCCCTGGTTGCCGGGTAACTACAGCAGGAGGCTCTGGTTTTCTTCTTGTCAGGCACACACGACAGGGGCTCTCCAGGATCGCGTGGCCGCGCTTCGGGAGGTGGTAAGTGGGTCCCGCTTGCGGGACCCGGTCTTTATCGCGATCCGGCGTGGTCAGTGGGAGGCGGGCCGTGCGCGCTGGCGGTGGACACTGTGGCAGTACAGGTGATCCCACTAGATCACCAGGGCATGGGACAGCTCAGGTTTTCTCTCTAAACCGTTTTATTAGAGCCCGCAGTACCCGGTGGTTTTGCCAGCAGGGGGATAGAGCTTGGACCTGAAGCCCCAGCCCCAGGGCGCCATTTTCTGCAAATGTTCCCGCCCTGGAGCTGCATATCTGTCTCTCCCTCACTCCGTGGCAGTGTCTGCGGCGCCATTATCCCTCAGCTCACTGTTCCTGGGAATGCTTGGGCAAATCCTCCTATGTAAAGCCGCCTTGTTGTCAGTGCTGTGACTTTACAAGACACTTAAGTACACCTTTTTTAGTCAGTGTTAGTTAAGAAAGAGTGCATTTAGTCAGGGTTCCTAGTACAATTACCCTGTGATATACATCCAGTTCTTACTGTGTACTGTTATATCTATTGTTATATAGCTGTGTAAGCTAGTCCAGTGCAGTATTATTGTTAGTAATAACCTCTGCATTGTACAAACTGTGACTATTTGTGTGTGCATTTGATAGCCGAGTGGTGTCCATTTCGTGTCTTTCACTCAACCTGCTATCCCTATATTCTATAACCTGAGGGGGCTTGGTGCGTCAGGTTTTATCTAATACAGGATTTTCACAAAAAGATACTGTATTACGTATTTTTCTCTGTGATTTAGTCACCATATCTCTCCTTTATCTCTGCTGGTGCTGACTACACTGCGCAGGGGTTTGGGCTAGAGGTATTGGGCTGCTGACAAATTGTACTGTGTTACCTGATACTGCAAGTTATATCATGTCTGCTTCTGAGGGTAATGGTTCTGGGGCTGAACACACTGCCGATGTTGCTGAAGCCGCAGATACCTATGAGGAGAATATAGCAGCTTTGGGCTCTGGTTCTGGGGGCTCCTTGCCCCCCAGTGGGACGGTAACAACGGGGGCAAATAATGACCCGCCGTGGGCTGCTTTTTCCAGGCTTCTGCATACGCTAGTTCATAAACTAACACCCCCAATGCCGGTACAACCGTTTGTGGTCCCTGCAGCTAACCCGCCGTAGGCGGACGATTTATCTGCTCAAATAAAGAAGTTGAACCAGTCCCTGACTACTAAAAAGTCTGACCGTCGCTTGCCTACGTCCAAGGGGTCCTCTAAGCGAGCGCTTGTCTCCTCACAATCCACTGCTGTCACTGACACCTCGTCGGATGAAGACGGCACTTACACTGACCCCACAGGTTCTTACTCAGATACGGCTGATGGAGAGGGTGGTTCACATGTGGATGTTCCTCATCTTTTGGAGGCTATTAAGTTAATTTTACAGATTACGGATGATCCCGAGCCATCCGTTCCCCCTAAGAAACCAGATAAGTTCAAGCGTCAGAAGGTGATTAAACAAGTTTTACCTCACTCTGACCACCTAATTGATATAAGTCAGGAACCCTGGGAAAACCCGGGTACGAAGTTTGTGCCTCAAAAGGAGATGCTGGCTCGCTATCCCCTCGCGCCGGAGCTGTCTAAGAATTGTGAAACGCCTCCTCCAGTGGACTCACATGTGGCTAGGATGGTGGTTTCCTCAGCTCTGCCGGTCACCACCGTTACGTCTCTAAAAGAGCCTATGGATAAACGTGTGGAGGGTTGTCTGAAAGCGATTTACACCCTCACGGGTGCTGCACAAAGGCCCACTATTGCAGCTACTTGGGCTGAAGAGGCCATTGAAGCATGGGCCTTGGAGTTAGATGCTGAAATCTCCTCTGACCATGCTAGACAATGCTTGTCTTATATTGTCACAGCTTCTCATATTAAAGAGGCGGCTTCTGATGCCGGTATCCTGGCAGCCAAGGCCTCTACTACGTCAGTCCTGGCTCGCCGGATATTGTGGCTGAGATCCTGGTCTGTGGATCCGGACTCTAGAAAAACCCTGGAGGTACTCCCTTTTAAGGGAGATATTCTGTTTGGGGAGGATTTAAATAAGATTGTGGCTGACTTGGCTACTGCCAAAACTGCCTGTCTGCCAAGTACTGCTCCTTCTGTGTCGAAGGCTAAAGGTACTTCCTTTCGCCCCTTTCGTCCTTCAGGTAAAGCAAAAGGTCAGGCGTACAACAAGCAGCCCCGCACTTCCAAACCTGGTAAGCCTAAGCCCAAAAGAGCCTGGGCTGCCCGTCAGCCAGCTTCCAAGACAGATAAGCCTGCCGCATGACGGGGCGGGCCTCCCTCTGGGGGATCCCAGGGTGGGGGGCCGGCTTCTAGGGTATACCCAGGAATGGTTGAAGACCACTTCAGATGCCTGGGTACAGCGAGTCGTCACTCGAGGATACGCCATAGCCTTCAAAAACCGACCCCCTCATCGATTTTGCCAGACAGATGTCCCGTTGGACAAGACAAACACTCTACATTCGGTGGAACAGACCCTCCTGGATACAGGAGTCGTAGTACAGGTGCCTCTTGCGCAGAGGGGCCGGGGGTTCTATTCTCCGCTGTTTCTAGTCCCGAAACCGAATGGGTTCTTCCCGGCCCATTCTCAACCTCAAGGCATTGAACAGGTTTGTGAAGGTTTCCAAGTTCCAGATGGAAACCCTTCGCTCTATGGGCCTAATTCTGAGTTGATCGCAGCTTCAAATTGGTTAGCAGTTGGACAAAACCATTTGCACTGCAGGGGGGGGGGGGGCAGATATAACATGTGCAGAGAGAGTTAGATTTGGGTGTGGTGTGTTCAAACTGAAATCTAAATTGCAGTGTAAAAATGAAGCAGCCAGTATTTACCCTGCACAGAAACAAAATAACCCACCCAAATCTAACTCTTTCTGCACATGTTATATCTGCCCCCTCCCCCCCCCCCCCCCCTGCAGTGCTCATGGTTTTGCCCGATTGCTAACAAACTTGTTGCTGCGATCAACTCAGAATTACCCCCTATAGTTCTGGCCTTGGAACCTGGGGACTTCATGGTCTCCCTGGATATACAGGATGCTTACCTGCATATTCCTATAGCAGTGTCTCATCAGCAATACCTGAGATTTGCGATTGGCAACTGCCATTACCAGTTTCGGGCGTTACCTTTTGGTTTAACAACGGCTCCGCGAGTTTTTATAAAAAGTCATGACTGTGGTACTCCGCCGTCAAGGGGTCAGGATACTGCCGTATTTGGACGACTTGTTTATCCTGGCAAATTCCCCAGAACTTCTCCTGCGTCATCTAGATGTGACGGTCCAGTTTCTGCAAGCCCACGGGTGGCTCATCAACTGGAAGAAGTCATCCCTGATCCCTGCTCAGAGCATGGTGCATCTGGGAGCACTATTGGACACTCACAACCAGCGGTTGTTCCTGTCTCAGGAGAAAGTCCTGAAACTTCAGGACAGGATTCGTTGCTTCCTATCTCGTCCGCAAGTGTCGATACATTCGGCGATGCAGATGCTGGGCCTCATGGTGTCAGCACTCGACATGGTGGAGTACGCTCAATTTCACTCTCGCCCTCTCCAGAGGCTGATTCTAGCCAAATGGGACGGCCTGCCTCACCGGACCAGGTCTCAAATGATCTCATTGACTCCGGAGGTCCATCTGTCACTGCTCTGGTGGCTCCGGGACCAACAACTGTGCAGGGGCCGTCCGTTCTGTATATCCGACTGGGTCCTGTTGACGACAGATGCCAGTCTAAGAGGTTGGGGCGCGGTGCTGGAGCAATGCTCCCTTCAGGGGCGGTGGACCAAGGAGGAGTCCCTCCTCTCGATCAATATTCTGGAGTTGCGGGTGGTCTTCAATGCCTTGAACCTAGCCCAGCATTTAATTCAGAACCGTCCTGTTCAAGTACAGTCGGAACAACACCACCACAGTGGCTTACATAAATCGTCAAGGCGACACTCGAAGCCGCTTAGCAATGAAGGAAGTCTCACGGATTCTACAGTGGGCAGAACGCCATCTACCGGCCATATCGGCAATATTAATTCCGGGAGTCCTGAATTGGGAAGCAGACTTTCTCAGTCGTCAGGACGTGCATGCCGGCGAGTGGGGCCTCCATCCAGAAGTGTTTCAACTCCTAGTGGAAAGGTGGGGCCTTCCAGACGTAGATCTGATGGCGTCTCGACACAATCACAAGGTTCCGGTCTTTGGAGCATGGACAAGGGATCCTCAAGCAGCATTCGTGGATGACACTGGCGTTACCGTGGAGGTTTCGGCTGCCGTCCGTGTTCCCTCCGGTGTCACTCTTGCCCAGGGTAATTCGGAAGTTCAAGCAAAAAAAAGGAATTCTGCTTCTCATAGCTCCAGCGTGGCCCAGACGGCACTGGTTCTCAGACCTGCAAGGCCTATCGTCAGAGCATGCTCTTTCAGGGCCCTGTGTCTACCAGGACCTAGCCCGGCTGTCTTTAACGGCGTGGCTCTTGAAGCTTCCGTCTTAAAGGCTAAAGGGTTTTCTGAGGCGGTCGTTCAAACTATGTTGCGGGCCCGGAAACCGGCTTCGGCACGGATTTACTATAGCGCCTGTGGCTCCTTGGGACTTGTCGGTGGTTTTGGAGGCTTAACAAGAGTCTCCGTTTGAACCTCATGGTTCAGCTGACCTTAAGTGGCTTTCCCTTACGGTTGTGTTTCTGCTGGCTATTGCTTCAGCTAGAAGAGTGTCGGATTTGGGTGCCTTGTCCTGTAGTTCCCCATATCTGATATTTCACCGTGACCGGGCGGTTCTTAGGACTCGTCCCGGCTATCTTCCTAAGGTGGTTTCTTCGTTCCACCTTAATCAGGAGATTGTAGTTCCGGCACTTGTTTCTCCTGATCTGTCTCCCAAAGAGCGGTCTTTGGATGTGGTACGGGCTCTCCGTATCTATGTGAAGAGAACTGCTCCTATTAGGAAATCTGATTCTCTCTTTGTTGTGTTTGGGTTTCACAAACGTGGCTAGCCTGCTCACAAGCAAACTCTGGCCAGATGGATTAGAATGGTGATTGCACATGCTTATGTGAAGGCTGGTCTCTCTGCTCCTGATCACATTAAGCCCTATTCTACTCGCTCTGTTGGACTTTCTTGGGCGGCCCAACTTGGTGCGACCCTTGAACAATTGTGCAAGGCAGCTACGTGGTCCTCTGTGAACACGTTCATAAGGTTCTATGCCTTCGATACTGCCACTTCCCAAGATGCTTCCTTTGGACGCCGGGTTCTTGTGCCCACTACAGTGCGTCCCCTCCCATTAGGAACTGCTTGAAGACATCCCCATTGTCCATTCCATGTGAAGCCCAGTGTACTCCGCAGCAGAAAACGAGTTTTATGGTAAGAACTTACCTTTCTGCGAGGTACACTGGGCTCCACAAGGCGCCCACCCTGATGCACTTAGCTTCTTTGGGTTGGTATGGCATTAGCCGCTGACACGTCTCCTGTCGTGAGAATGTGGTGTTGTGGCTACTAACCGTTGTTGTCTCTTTTCCTGCTACTGCATTGAACTGGTTAACTAAAAACTGAGATCCTGTGCAGGGAGGCAGCGCTATGCATTCTGGGAACAGTCAAAGCTTTGAGACTGTTGGTGCCTCGGATCAAGATCCTACTCTACACCCCATTGTCCATTCCTTGTGGAGCCCAGTGTACCTCGCAGAAAGAGTTTTAACAAAGTTAAGTTCTTACCATAAAACTCGTTTTTGCAGGTAACCCAGCAGATGCACAGGTGTATTAATTACAGACACATTTTAAAAGGTCCACAGGTGGAGTTAATTTTCCCATACGTCCTAGAGGATGCTGGGGTCTCCAAAAGGACCATGGGGTATAGACGGGATCCGCAGGAGACATGGGCACACTATAAGACTTTGAATGGGTGTGAACTGGCTCCTCCCTCTATGCCCCTCCTCCAGACTCCAGTTAGACTCTGTGCCCAGAGAAATTGGACACACACTAGGGGAGCTCTCCTGAGTTTCTCTGAAAAGACTTTGTTAGGTTTATTATTTTCAGGGAGACCTGCTGGCTACAGGCTCCCTGCTTCGTGGGACTGAGGGGAGAGAAGTCAGACCTACTTCTTCTGAGTTAAAGGCTCTGCTTCTTAGGCTACTGGACACCATTAGCTCCAGAGGGTTCGATCACTTGGTGCGCCTAGTTGCTTGTTCCCGGAGCCGCGCCATCACCCCCCTCACAGAGCCAGAGGAAAGAAGCCGGGTGAGTATTAGAAGAACAGAAGACTTCAGTGACGGCAGAAGACTTCAGAGTCTCTGAGGTACCGCGAAGCGGTCGCGCTGCGCTCCATTGCTCCCACACACAAGCGGCACTACACGGGTGCAGGGCGCAGGGGGGGCGCCCTGGGCAGCAATTTTACCTCCTACAATATCCTGGGAAAGCAGTATACAGTGCATAGGCACTGTATACAGACCTCCACCAGTAAAAAAAACTGAAAAATAGTGGGGCTGATGCGCGCCGAGCAGGGGGTGTGGCTTAGCCCTCACAACTCTATACAGCGCCATTCTCTCCTCATAGAGATGCTGGCCCGCCAAAAACACTGTGATAAAACTAACAGTGTAAAACGGAGGGGGGCACAGTTGCTTAGGGCGCTATGGGCTCATATAAGAAGCACTATATATGCGTGTAATGAGTTGTTTAAAATGTTTGTGTTTTCCCTGTCAGAAATCTACCCATTATAGTGATTTAGTAAACGTGTGTCGACATGTGTGAGTGCTCTGCCACAAACAGCTATGGGATCCCTCTGTCGGCGTTGCCGACTCCTGAGGGTACTTAATTCAGTACATGAAGTGTCAGCATGTCGGTAGTTGTAAGCTTTTCCAAAGTAAACACTATATGGGAAGACACAGTCTTATGTGGGTGACCCTGTCGGCACCAACTGTATTACTGGGTGTAAATTAACATGATAATGTAAAAAACCTATACGTGTGTGTGTGTGTGTGTGTGTGTGTGTGTGTGTGTGTGTGTGTGTGTATGTATATATATATATATATATATATATATATTTTACGGATACATTGAGCTGTAGCTTTAGTGCAGACGTGGTAGTATTTGTGGGGGATTGATATTAACATTATGTATATATATTTCCTGCAGACCCCTCGGGTTCGCAAGAATGTTATTTTGCCCAGTTACTACACTCTGTTGTCGACGAATACTATGTTTTATGTCGACCATAATGTTTCCTGGTTAGATCCACAACAATGGCATTCAGTACATGTTCATACACATTCAGAACACATTAATGTCACTAGGGACCCTGCTGTTCCTGACAAAATACATATATGTATGATGTATATATAGAATGTGTGTGTGTATATGTGTATTTAAATATGTATATTCATATTACGATTTCTAATGAATGCTGAAGTAAAGTTATTCCTTTTCATGTGCTGGTCGCTCTGTTGATAAAGCTCTAGGTCAGCCGTGATGAGATGGTCTTAAATCTTCTCGAGGAGTACGAGGGTTTATTCTTTTCCCGCCGTGGATAGAATAAAGTGAACGTCAACCCCTGGTCTGCACGGGGCCCTGTCACAAAGTATCGTATACAGGAAGCTAAGTGATATTTTAATTTTATGTTTTGATGATATTTGCATTACATACCCATGGGGGGAGTGTATGTATTCAGAAATAGTCGGGTACCTTGTTATCCGATATAATTACCCTGGGGAGAGATGGAATATTCCTTAAGTTGGGTATTATCTAGAACATTGCAGCATGCTGCCGTGTGACTACAAGAGGTATGCACTGACTCCGAGAAATACTGGAGTATCTTCCCTATGAAGGTGTAACCTGGTTTGGGAATGGCTTTGTTAAGTTGATTTCGGAAGATACCACTGGTAAGTCTACCGTCTTGAGCTATGTTCCCTCACAACGGTTGGTGACGCATTTTTTGTGGGATGCAGTCATTTTGACCGGTTGGATACCGTTTTGTTTTCCCCTTCTTTGCAGGTTGAGGAAGGTGAAAAGGTAAGAGGTCTGCAGCCTTTTCAAGTTCGCAGAAGCAGATATCGTCCTCTGTTTCTACCACATCCATCGCAGGTCGCTGGGTCTGTCTTGCTGGAGCCCACACCGGTGGGAACTCGTCTAATACTCCTCAGTCAGTCCTGGAATGGACTTGACACAGTGAGTTAAGAATAAAGTCCAAAGGGGGACATACTCGAGTTTTCCAGATGATTCCCCTAACTGATTTTTAAAATAGATCTTACCGATTCTCCTCTGGACGGGGAGGTAGTATGCAACGCCATACAAGGGTTGGTTCAGGATCAGGACATTGTCCTGCTGTCCCTGTCACAAACAAAAAAAAGGAAAAAGCTGTTATTCAAGCTTTTTCATGCTTCTGAGCCCGGACAGCTCGGTCAGAACAATCCCAAAAAGATTTCTACTTAAGAAGTTGAACTACAAGTTGGAATCTCTCAGGGCAGGGATCTCCAGCCTGTAAAAGAAGAAAGAGGGTTTAAATGCTTTTTCATACGCATTCAGCTTACCTGGGGTTGCTATTCAGGATTGTCATTTCACCGGAGTGATGGCAGTATGGTGGTTTTCCTTCAATAGTAAGAGCCATTATTATTCTGTACTGGGACGCTCTCCTGACTATGGCGAGGTCAAGAAACAAGTGGTACAAATCGTTGTTTCTCTCTGACAGTTCAACACAGGGAATCGCTGTTGATCCCAACGACGCAGATGTAGGAGTTGGGAATAAGATTAGATACTGACCTGCTGAGATTTGAGGATCCAGAGTCGGATCGGATTTGCAACAGTGTAAACCCATCAATATGTTCCATTGATGATGAAGATGGTTGAGGCCTACGAGGCCATTCGGTGAGCGGGTCAAATGCCGGACACATGCACCGGATAATAATCCTATTTTCCAGGACCAGGATATCTCTCCTGTGGTGGCTTCACAGTTCTCACTTCCCAGAGGGACGAAGGTTCGGGATCCAGGATTAGATCCTGGTGTCCATGGATACAAGTCTCCGAGGCTGGGGAGTAGTCTTTCCAGGGGAAAAGGTCAAGCCGGGAAGCTTGTCTGCAATAAGCATTCTGGAATTAAGAGCTATTTACAACGGAACATCTTCTTCGCGATCTGCCCGTCTTAATTCTGTCGGACGACTTAACAGAGGTGGCGTAAGTAAGCCGCTAGGGCGAAACGAGGAGCAAAGCGGCAATGGCAGGAGCCGAAAAAGTTTTCCGCTGGGCGGAAAGGCATGTAAACGCTCTATTAGCGGTCTTCGTTCCGGGTGTAGACAATGGAGAAATAGACTTCCTCAGCAGACACGATCTCCATCCAGGAGAGTGGGGTCTTCATCAAGAAGTTTTCACAGAAGTGACAAGTTTGGGAAATTCCTCAATTAGACATGATGGCATCTCGCCTCAACAAGAAACTTCAAGGATATTGTTCCAGGACAAGGGACACTCAAGCAATAGCAGGGGACGCCCTCATGACACCGTGGGTGTTTTCGGTCGGTCTCTGTGTTCCCTCCACTTTCACTGTTTCCGAAGGTGATCAACATAAGAAGAACAAAGGTTCAGGCGATGCTCATTGTTCCGGTCTAGCCAAGGAGGGCTTGGTATCCAGATCTTCTAGACTTACTCATAGAAGATCCCTGGCCTCTTCCTCTACGAGAGGACCAGTTACAGCAAGGACCAGGCGTGTATCCAGACTTGCCGCGGCTGCGTCATGGCGGTGGAACGCCATTTCCTAGCCCGAAAGGGTATTTCCAGTGAGGTCTTTCCCACATTGCTTCAGGCTAGGAAAGGAGTAACGGCTAAGCTTTAAGGAAGTATGTGTCTTGGTGTGAATCCAAGAAGGCTCCTACGGAAGAATTTCAGCTGGGTCGTTTTCTCCATTTTTTGCAAGCAGGTGTGGATGCAGGCCTAAAGTTAGGCTCCATTAAAGTGCAGATTTCGGCCTTATCAATTTTCTTTCAAAAGGAATTGGCCACCCTTCAAGAAGTTCAGACTTTCGTGAAAGGAGTGCTGCACATCCAACCTCCATGTGTGCTCCCAGTGGCACCATGGGTCCTTAGCGTGGTGTTGCAGTTTCTTATGTCACACTCGTTGGAACCTTTACGAAAGGTTGAGTTAAAATTTCTCACTTGGAAAGTGGTCATTCTATTGACCCTGACGTCCGCAAGGCGGGGGCCGGAAATAGCGTCTTTTTCTCGCAAGAGCCCCTATTTGATCTTCCAGGTGGATAGAGCGGAATTGAGAATTCGGCAACAATTTCTGCCAAAAGTGGTTTCTGCGTTTCACAGGAACCAGCCTATTGTGGTGCCTGTGCCTACCGAGGCCTTGGCTGATTCGAAGTCTCTCGATCTAATCAGAGCTTTGAATATTTATGTCGCCAGAACGACTCAGATTGGGGAAACAGAGGCTCTGTTTGTCCTGTATGCTCCCAACAAAATTGGGGCCCCTGCTTCTAAGCAGACGGTTGCACACTGGTTCTGGGATACGATTCGGTATGCTCATTCTACGGCTGGATTGCCGTTACCGAAGTCGGTGAAGGCCCATTCTACCAGGAAGGTGGGCTCTTCTTGGGCGGAGGCCCAAGGAGTCTCGGCGGTTCACCTTGCCAAGCAGCTACTTGGTCAGGGTCAAACACGTTTGCCAAGTTCTACAGGCTTGATACCCTGGCTGATGAGGACCTCATTGTTTGCTCAATCTGTGCTGCAGAGTCGTCCGCTCTCTCCCGCCCGGTCTGGAGCTTTGGTATAGACCCCATGGTCCTTTTGGAGACCCCAGCATCCTTTAGGACGTATGAGAAAATAGGATTTTAATACCTACCGGTAAATCCTTTTCTCTTAGTCCGTAGAGGATGCTGGGCGCCCGTCCCAGTGCGTACTGGATCTGCAGCTATTGGTTGTGGTTACACTCATGTGGTGTTTCTTTCAGTCAATTGGTGACTGACGTTATTCATGCCATGGCATGCGGTATGTTATAGTTGGTCGTGTTTAACCACAGGTTGTGTTACATTTTCGGTCAGCATATTGCTGTCTATTTTTCATGCCGTCGGCTGGTGTTCTATTGAATGCCACGTTCTGTGGCATGTTAGAGGTGTGAGCTGGTATGACACTCACAGTGTTTAAACAATATTTTCTTTCCTCGAAATGTCCATCTCCCTGGGAACAGTTCTCTAACTGGAGTCTGGAGGAGGGGCATAGAGGGAGGAGCCAGTTCACACCCATTCAAAGTCTTATAGTGTGCCCATGTCTCCTGCGGATCCCGTCTATACCCCATGGTCCTTTTGGAGACCCCAGTATCCTCTACGGACTAAGAGAAAAGGATTTACTGGTAGGTATTAAAATCCTATTATTTCACTTGTGATTCTGTGAGGAGACCTGCAAAACAGGACCTATGTCCTAGATTATCCC
Source organism: Pseudophryne corroboree (assembly GCF_028390025.1). Lineage (NCBI taxonomy): Eukaryota > Metazoa > Chordata > Amphibia > Anura > Myobatrachidae > Pseudophryne > Pseudophryne corroboree. The sequence goes on from NC_086449.1 coordinate 357,555,934, forward strand.
AGATCATAAGATGAGTTGGTAGTTGGCAATATATGTTTAATGAATTCTCCTGCAATATCAGTGATGTAACAAAGACAATTAGGATAAATAGCCTGTAATCTTCTAAAACTGACAAATTCATGATAAATAGGTGGGTAATAAAATATGAAGAATATGGTACATATTAAACAGATTCATGAAGTAGTAAATTGTGAAACATTCCACTGGGTAAAAAAAAGAAAACAGAAAAGCTTCTAAATTGGTTTAAAGATGATCCAATAGTAGTTGTCTTGTATACAGGTGTATATGCTGTGCATTTATTCAATCAGTCATTAGGGGGTTTTTTTCAACCATACAGTATATTATGGCAAAGCCTGTTTAAGAGTCAACTAGCCATATTCTAAATGGGAGCAGTATTCTATATAAATTTGTGTTCAGGTGTAGCAGTTGTTGCTTAACAAAAGTAAAAGTCCTAAAACCAGTTGAATCTACACATGTACAGTGTATCCGGAAATTATTCACAGCACTTCACTTTTTCCACATTTTGTTATGTTACAGCCTTATTCCAAAATGGAATAAATTAATTTTTTTCCCTCAAAATTCTACACACAATACCCGATAATGACAACGTGAAAATTTTTTTTGTGTCGGCTCAATACTACAAAGAAACATAAATCATGTTTGTGAATGAGGCTGTGGAATGGAGTTGCTTGTGTTCATCATAGGTGTAAATAAACCACAAATGAGATAGATATATATAATAGCCCAGATCTGTGACTCTGTGCCTGGGCCTCTAATGCTGGGCGTGGCTAGGAGCTCTCATTGGGTTAGTGGCAGGTCTATCACACCCAGTCCACAGCTAATTGGGTGAGAAACGCCCTACCCCACAGGTTACATCTAATGGGAGGCTCTGCCTTTTGGCTACAGAGCAGGATTAGCAATGGGACTGATGGAGCTGCAGCTCCAGCCCCACACCCCAAAATAGGCCCACTGCATCTGCAGCAACATAACCTCCAACAATTTACACACAAAAATTGATACAAAGTTAAAAAAGGGGCGTGGCCACGGGTACAGTGGCATGGCCACGCCCCTTTTCCTGTACTTTCAATGGAAGCACGGAGAGTCAAAAATCGGTACAGACCATAAAAAAAAGGGACTGTACCTGCCAAAAAGGTCCAGCTGGAGGGTATGCCACTGCATCTGCAGCAAGTCTCTGCGCTGTACATTGGGGGGGGGAATCCTTTTACTGCAGTGTCCTATGTCCTGCTGCCAGTCCGCCTGCCCCCTCCGGCATCAACAATCCCCACTCCCTAGCCGCAGCGCAGGTGGAACAAAAGCTGTTGCGGCCACCGGCACAGATGTGTATGAAAGTGGCGCAGCGGAAGGCTTTCATAGCCCCCCCTGCGCCGCATACTCTCTGAGCCCCGGAGCCTCCTCTGCGTGTGATGTCTCAGAAGTGCCTCACAGCCGCGCCCAGATCCCCAGATGCCCCGACTCCGCAACACAGCACCTGGCCTGCCGACCTGGAAGCCCCGAGATGGCTAATGTAACGGATAGAGTGGGTGACATCGCGGAGGGTAATGTCTGGACGCTGAATCGATGTAAAAGGCGACAGTGATGTGCAGTGCAGTGGGTGTGCAGTCAGGGCCGGTGCTAGGGTGTTCAGCGCCCCCCTGCAAACTATACATTTGCACCCTCGCATACTTTACAAAGGCACAGCGGACATAATACCCCCTGTAGTAGAGACACTTACACATGTAATGCCCCCTGTACCAGTGACGCTTACACACGTAACGCCCCCTGTACCAGTGACGCTTACACACATAACGCCCCCTGTTCCAGTTCGCTTACACACGTAACGCCTCCTGTACCAGTTCGCTTACACACGTAACGCCCCCCTGTACCAGTGACGCTTACGCACGTAACGCCCTCTGTACCAGTGATGCTTAGACCCATAACGCCCTCCGTACCAGTGCCGCTTAGACACGTAATGCCCCCTGTACCAGTGACGTTTACACACGTAACGCCTCCCTGTACCAGTGATGTTTACCCACGTAACACCCCCCCTGTACCAGTGATGCTTATACACTTAACGCCCCCTGTACCAGTGACGCTTACATATATTATGCCGGAGTCACACATATACACACACACACAACAGACGCATTATATATATATATATATATATATATATATACACACACATACATACACACACACATACATACATACATACATACTGTACATACATTACACACATACACTATCACACATATATACAGTATACACAGACACTGTATATATATATACACACACACACACACATTCTCTTTCCAGACACTTACCTAATGAAGTCTGGCTGGCCGAAGCTGTAGCAGCTCATCCTCCTGCTGCAGCATGGTCCAGTCTAGCTCCACCCCTTACTCCCATCTAGCTCCGCCCCTTTGTCTCCCGACCGGTCACGGAGGGGAGGGGAAGCTTTGTGCTGCCGACACCGAGGGGGAGAGGAGGTTTTGTGCTGCTGGCGCCGCTGCATGTGTGACAGCTTCTGGCAGCAGCAGTAGGGATAGCAGCAGCTCAGCACAGGGATGCAGAGCAGGGAGAATGCCTCTCCTTTCTGGTGCCTCCCTGCACTGCATCCCTTTGCTGAGCGGCTAGCGCCGGGCCTGTGTGCAGTGTCACTGACACTGCATAGCACTCTCACCTTTTACATTGATTCAGCCAGTCACTATTGTTAGCACCAGTGTCCCAACGCGCCGCATTACAGGGAAGAAGACGCACTAAATAAACTACAGCTCCCAGCAGCCCTTAGCGCCAAAGCATTCCGGCCATTAGGACTCCTGGGAGCTGTAGTTTATTGAGTGCATCTTCCCTGTAATGCGGTGCGTTGGGACACCGGCACTAACAATAGTGACTGGCTGCTGTGCGAGTCTCCGGGTGAGCCACTGCCAAAGGGAGGACAGCAACTTAGCGGCTGACAGGAAGAGAAGCAGGATAAGCCTTTCCAGCCCCTCCCCCACTCACAGTACCTCCGGGCCTCATCCGCGGCACCCCCACAAACCCCCTCCAGCACCCGCAGTAGCTCCAGACCCCACCCACCGCACCACAGCATCCGCCCCTACCCGGGGTCACCACCGCAACTGCTCCTCCCCCACCTGTGGTGGCTCTGGACCTCCACTCGCGGCACCCATGGACCCTCCCCCACCTGTGGCACCACCGCACCAGCTCCTCCCCCACCTGCAGCACCACCGCAACCGCCCCTCCCGCGGCATCCCCGGATCCCATCTGCATCTTCCCCGCACCCGCCACTCCCAACCAAAGCATCTACTATGTGATTCATCAGGCTCTGTGTGCGCTGTTCACGCCATTGCAAGGGGCTTCGACCCCTAACCATTGCACGCTCTTTGTCCGTGCAATATTTAACCACTCACACAATTATGATTGGAGGTAATACTCCATATAATAAAAATATTGCACGCCACAAGGGTGTGCAAGGGTCAAGGGGGCGTAGCCCCTTACGATGGTGTGAAGAGCGCCCGTAGGGCGCGATGAATCACCTAGTGTGTGTATATATATATATATATATATATATATATATATCTCTGATAGTCACATACGATGCGGTATTTGTGATGTTGCAGAATGTAAGATGAGACCATAGTTTTGCACTAAAAATGGTAAAGTGACTCCTCCCACTTTGGCGCTAATCCAATGCTACACTTTTTGCAGGAACTTCTATTTTCTCAATAAAATGTAATGTACCGTCTTGATGTGAATAAAATATAAATTTAATACTACACAATGATTAAAAGTGATACAAAAACAGAACCCAACATGGGAAACAGAGTCCTACCAAGATGATAATCGGAGCCGCAGGTGTTATGAATGCAAGGTATTTCCCGGGAACAATACCCTGCATGTGGCTCCGTCAGGCGTGTTCCCCAGTGGTCCCTTTCACAGTCAAGGATGTCCAGAAGCACAGGAAAGTACTGGAAAGCAGGTGCTGATGCGTTTCGGGACATCAAAGTCCATTTTTCAAGGCTGTATACAGCCTTGAAAAAGGGACTTTGATGTCCCAAAACGCGTATACAGCCTTGAAAAAGGGACTTTGATGTCCCGAAACGCGTCAGCACCTGCTTTCCAGTACTTTCCTGTGCTTCTGGACATCCTTGACTGTGAAAGGGACCACTGGGGAACACGCCTGACGGAGCCACATGCAGGGTATTGTTCCCGGGAAATACCTTGCATTCATAACACCTGCGGCTCCGATTATCATCTTGGTAGGACTCTGTTTCCCATGTTGGGTTCTGTTTTTGTCTCACTTTTAATCATTGTGTAGTATTAAATTTATATTTTATTCACATCAAGACGGTACATTACATTTTATTGAGAAAATAGAAGTTCCTGCAAAAAGTGTAGCATTGGATTAGCGCCAAAGTGGGAGGAGTCACTTTACAATTTTTAGTGCATTTTTACCGTTTGGAGTTTGTAGGGAACTCCCAGACCACCCCCCCCAGGCCTGCACAAATCCTTACAGCGAGACCATAGTTTTGCCTTTGAATGTGCAGGTTCTGTCAATGTTGGAAATAATACTGATATGATAATAAAAAAGCTATCCTGCTCAAAGTATATAAAAAAACAATAAGGTCATGACCCTAAATGAAAATAATCATTTTGTATATTGCTTTATCTTTTAAAAAATACCAGCTGGACTGGAGACTTTAAAAAACGTGGTTTTAGCTGATGCACATCAGTAATAGCAAACCTGTTTCATAACATTGAGAGAGGAATCAGCCTAGTTACCCTCAACAGATGTTCCTGGCCTGTATTATACAGTAGTTTTGTTTTTTTTAGTTTTTTTTTTAATCCATGTGCTACAAAAATCCCGGAATGGGGGATTAACTCTTATTAGAATTTCGTAATGAATGTGATGCCAGTGTGTTTGAAAGCCGCTCGTGTTCTATGTGTATTGGGTGTTTGTCGGCGCAGATTTGCAGCTGTACTTGACATGGAAAACTGACAATAAATAGTACGGCTACTGTACAGTGCTGCTATGAGTAAACCTGGGCCAGACTGAATTGCTAATAGACCTGCGGCCGGGATTCCACATTCAGCACCACGGAGCGGACAGCGCACCTCCGCTGCTACTAATACTACGCCTGCCTGTGCTACACAGCCCCCGCCTGCCCAGCCACTGTCCTTTCTCCATCCTTCCTTATGGGACTTCCTATATCCATTGCCACATACAGGCAGCCACCCACCCTCCCTCTCTCTCCTCCCTCCCCCTCCCCCAGTCTGTGTATTGGTTACGAGCTTGTGCAGTCTCTTCTGGATGTGACCGCATCAGGCTGCAGCAACCCATCTGAAACCCCTGTATGCGAGTAGACATACCCGGGCGGGTGAGAAACGGGCCCCGGAGTCACGAGAGAGAGAAGACTGAGAGGAGAAGATTCTCCATGTAGTAAGAGATGTCTGTCTGTCGCTGCTGAGCTGTCACTGGGCGCTGTCCCCAGGACGGTCACCCTGCCTATCGTGCAGTCTCTTCCTTTGTATCAGAGGCTGTCTCACTCTGTGGCTGGAGCTCTCCTCTTCTCCCTGTCCCCAGGGTGTGTCTGTGCATGATCCGCTTCCAGTCCATCTCCTCTCTGGCTGAAGATGGCGGATCGAGCTGAGATGTTTTCCCTCTCCACCTTCCACTCCCTCTCCCCCCCGGGCTGCAGGTGAGAGCCAGGTCCTATGTCGCGATCTTGCCTTGGGTTGGGTCTGTAGTAGGTGTCCAGTTATTAGGCTTCATTTACTGATGCATGGGTAGTAATTAGTAACAGCAAATCAAGTCAGAGGTGAGGGATAGTCTGTCGCGATAGCATCTACATATCACAGCCTTGTAACACGTGCTGTGGACCTGAAAGAGGTTTTATGGGGTGAACTGGTATCCTATGATTACACTACAGGCTTCCATATTATATAATGCACAGGGACCAGTGCTAGGCATCTTCAGTCACCAGTAACAACAACAACCATATTGCATCAACCTGTAATAGGCAGCAGTCATGCCTCAACATTACGTTGTATCTGCAGTGGTCCATTATATGTCAGGCACACATATCCATATATACAGTATAAGCTTCAATACAATAAGGCCTCACATAAATGCTGATATTCTAATCCTAATGTATGTAAGCCATGCTACACACAATGCAGCAGTACTGTGCAGTTCACTTGTCCAGCAGCATCTGCTAGTTCTGTGTAATCATCAGTACTGCCATTTTACAGAATCATATTTTATACATACCACCTAGAGCCAGTAGCTACTGCAACACATTCCTGAATTAAGCATGTGCCATAGAGCCAATAGCCATACGCATGCATAATAAAGATCAAAATACTGTAGTGAAAAATGCAGTAAAGTTGTACTGTATGAACTATGCAGGACTAGGGCCGCTAATATGATGTATATAGCATTGCAGTACTGTGTACTATATAACATGCAGCATTACAGTATAGCAACTACACTACACTATCTGCGGGGGAACAACAAGAAATGTTAAACTGCAGGGATGACTCCTTTCATGTACTCTGAGAAAAGCAAGAAGACACTAGTAAGGCACTCTATAGAATCTAGTGTCCTGGGTGTATTGATACCAATAAATAATACAAATTTCCCCTTTCCATAAAGAAACCTTCTATAGACAGTGACATTAATCTGTACACACAATTACACAATATTCCTCTACACAGGGTCAGACTAATTTGTGTGGCCTAAACATAAATTTAGCTAAAGAGGTCCACTACTGATTGAAAATTAATATACTAATTATTGCACATTACAAACCTAAACAAGCAAAATATTCTTTTATTAGAGTTTCTGGTCTTTAACATTAAAAAAAAATGAAGTTACCGAATTGTCCTCGTGTCAGGTGTCCTAATTGTAGACTGAGAGCCCTAGAGACCAGAAAATGCAACAAAAACTTAGACCAAAGTTTACTTTTATTAAAAATTAACAAAATAAGTTGCAGTATTTTTACTGCCAAGGCAATATGGAGTGCAAGTTACTGCTAGTAATACCCGGAAGCAACATCTCGCTATCTGCTGGAAAAAAATTTTTTTTTAAAAGGCGGGGTCTATATGCCATTTTCCTTTCCCCGAATGGTTTCTTCTTACTCTGATCCCACTGGTGGGGCAGTGTATAACTAGGAGGTGCAGCTGGAGACCTTATTTACTAGCCTAATTACTGATTTGCTTTTATGAATGATTACTTCTCAGTGGAGACAATTCAGTGGGTGTCCAAAATGTACTCAAATAATTCTTGTTTGCATTACAACAGGAATAGTTTAAATGTACGATCAGAATATTGCTTTTATCATAGGATGCATTTGAAGGTATTCTACACCTGATTTATTTTTGGCTCAGACAGTATTTGGTACACAGAAGATTTTTAAACATATGCCTGGATGTACTGTTTATTGGTATAACCATTCTCTAAGACAAATGATGTGTTAGTTTTATGATTGTATAGGCCCAAAGTGTGTGTGTGATATATATATAGTTGACATTCCAGCAGACATGGTGCCGGCAACCATGTGTGACTGATGCCGGAATCCCGGCGCTGGAACACCGACTGCCGACATCCCGAAGATAAGTATTGGGTGACTGTTTGGGTTAGGGCTAGGGCCGGGAGGGGGGGGTTTGTTATGTAGTAGTAGAGGGGGAGTCAACTCTAGTCGCTACCCCTGAGTCTTAGCCCTAGCTGTCACCCCAGGTGGGTTAGGGGAGGGGAAAATAATTACTGTTGGGATGCCGATGTCCGTCACAGGACCGCCAGCATCCCAACCGTCAGTCATTTGTATCACACCCATATATATATATATATATATATATATATATATATATATACACACACATACATACATACATACATACACACACACACACACACACACTGGGGCAAACAAGTATTTGGACAGCCACCGATTGTGCAAGTTGACCCACTTAAAAAGATGAGAGAGGTCTGTAATTTCCATCATAGGAACACTTCAACTGTGAGAGACAGAATCTGAAAGAAAAACCCCACAGGAAATCACATTGTATGATTTTTAAACAATTTACTTGTATATTCTTGTGGAAAATAAATATTTGGACACCTACCAAGCAGCAAGATTTCTGGCTCTCACAGACTTGTTACTTCTTCTTTAAGAATCTCTTCTATCCTCCACTCATTACCTGTATTTGTGGCACCTGTTTGAACTGGTTATCTGTATAAAAGACACCTGTCCACACCCTCAAACAGTCAGACTGCTACCTCTCCACCATGGCCAAGACCAGAGAGCTGTCTAAGGACACCAGGGACAAAATTGTAGAGCTACACAAGGCTGGATTGAGCTATTCGACAATAGGCAAGCAGCTTGGTGAGAAGAGATCAACTGTTGGCACAATTATTAAAAGATTGAAGAAATACAAGATCACTGACAATCTCCCTCAACCTGGGGCATGGAATCCATGCAAGATCTCACCTCGTAGGGTATCAATGATCTTGAGATCGGTGAGGAATCAGCCCAGAACTACACGGGGTGACCTGGTCAATGACCTCAAGAGAGCTGGGACCACAGTCACAAAGGTTACCATTAGTAACACACTACGTCGTCATGGATTGAAATCCTGCAGCGCCCGAAAGGTCCCCCTGCTTAAGCCAGTACATGTCCAAGCCTATCTAAAGTTTGCCAGTGACCATCTGGATGATCCAGAGGAGGATTGGGAGAATGTAATGTGGTCAGATGAGAGCAAAATCAAACTTTTTGGTATAAACTCCACTCGCCGTGTTTGGAGGGAGAAGAATGATGAATGGCATCCCAAGAACACCATACCCACAGTGAAGCATGGGGGTGGAAACATCCTTTGGGGCTGCTTTTCTGCAAAGGGGACAGGACGACTGATCCGTATTAAGGAGAGGATGAATGGGGCCATGTATCGTTCAATTTTGGGCAAAAACCTCCTTCTCACAGTAAGAGCATTGAAGATGGAACGTGGCTGGGTCTTCCAGCATGACAATGACCCCAAACACACCGCCTGGGCAACTAAGGAGTGGCTCCGTAAGAAGCATTTCAAGGTCCTGGAGTGGCCTAGCGTGTCTCCAGACCTCAACCCAATATAAAATCTGTGGAGGGAGTTGAAAGTCCTTGTTGCCCAGCGACAGCCCCAAAACATGACAGATCTAGAGAAGATCTGCATGGAAGAGTGGGCCAAAATACCTGCTACAGTGTGTGCAAACCTGGTCAAGAACTTTTTGACCTCTGTAATTGCCAACCGAGGTTATATTAAAAAGTATTAAGTTAAACTTTTTGATTGTCCAAATATTTATTTTCTGCAAGAATATACAAATAAATTGTTTAAAAATCATACAATGTGATTTCCTATTTTTTTTTTCTTCAGATTCTGTCTCTCACAGTTGAAATGTACCTATGATGGAAATGACAGACCTCTCTCATCTTTTTAAGTGGGTCTACTTGTACAATCAGTGGCTGTCCAAATACTTTTTTTGCCCCACTGTATATATATATATTCAGATGGTTATACTCCCAGTTATACGAGTACCAACTGGAATGCTAATCGCTGGTCCCATATTTTATTGATAATCTCTAAGAGGCTCTCTGGTGAATAACCTCAGTTCAGAGACAAGCTCACAGAGTAAGAGGATCCATTTCCATCTCTCTTCCCTGAGACAAATTACTCAGTGTCAGATTGATTTTATATTGCTGATATATTGCACTTAGGAAAACATCCATAATCTATAAATAACAAACATGGGAAATTCATAACTAATTTGTATATTGTGTATCATTTATAATATTAAAGAGACATTTATAATATTAAAGAGAATGAAAGGAGGTCAGTGGTTAATTTAATGAGTCTCATGGTGTTGTAGCTGCAGTATTATGTAATTAGGTCTGATATCTCTTATCTGGAAACTTGTCCTTCATGAGGATACCAAAACTATAAATGAGATAAACATAATAATTGTTGCAGTATAGTGGTAATGTCGTATACAGAGATATAACCACAAAGTGTTCCCAATATACGTAGCAGTGCTAGACAAGTTTAGGAAAATTATAATGTCAAGGAACATGAGTATGTGGTAGGGAGGCTGCTATGATTTTTGAATGTGTTAAAAACCTTATTAAAAAAAAAATTCTAAATACCAAGCATTCTATATAATAGGCCTAAAATATAGACAGTATGAGTGTGTCATTCTGTTACCATGGCAAGTAACATCTGCACGCAGTTGCTAGTATTACATAGCTGTAACAGATGTTAGTTATATGTGACATGCTCAGTGGGAATGTCAGTACCCATAGTACAGCAATAATGTAATCTTATTTTATATACTGTATATACATTATATATATATATATACGCAATTTATCTCTATTGTGACAGACTGTCCACTTTGAAGCAGCTGCCACCAGGGCCTCAATCATCACCACGTAGATAAACCCACTATACCACCTAGGCCAATGTCCACTGTCACGTGGCTAACTTGCCGCCGGCCAGCCATGCACTAAATTGGGGCCTAATTTACAACATTTTGCAGGAAATGGCTGAGATGAGAGAACAATACGTTTTATTCCACCTGCAGGACCAATAAACGAAAATAGAATGTAGAGACACTCTCAAGTTCTGTCAAGGTGGGACTACTTATTCTTGCGAATGCTACCAGTGGCTCTTTTCTGTGTGGAAATGTATATTTTAGATTTAGTGTTCCTGTAGGAACTGGTTAGTTTTCATTTAACATAAGAGAAGTGTTGACACATATTAGATGGGGATGTAGTTATGTGGCCGGCGGGCAGGAGACCACCGGTCACAATACCGACCACTGCATCCCGACCTCTGAAAATCCCCACAGTCGGCATGCTGAATAACGGGCTATTCCCACTTCTGGGTGTCCACGACGCCCTTAAGGTGCATACACACGGTGAGATTCGGGCTATGCAACAGGGGCTAGGTCGGCATCGCAAGCACATAATGAGTGTGCTTGCGATACTGACTATGTGCGATTTTGGCTAAGTGTCAATTTTGACTATATCTTCTATAGAGAGAGTCAAAATTGACTTGCCTGCACAGTCTATCTAGGCTGGCGATGCCGACTGCGCATCGGCATCGAATCGGGATCGCACTAACTTTTCTTATGATTTTGACTATATAGTCACAATCGTAAGAAAATATCTCACAGTGTGTACACACCAATAGAGTGGGAATAGAACCACATGGGGCTTCGTTGCGCTCGCCCCTACTAGCGGCACTCTGCGGCTGGGATGCTGACAGCTGGGATCCCGGCACCGGTAACACAGCCCCAACCCGTTAGATGTAAGTATTTCATCTATTTAATGTCCAGTACCTTGGCCTGTATACTGTATGGTGAGCCTTACATCTTAGTTTTGCCTGTAGTGAACTACACAGCTCAAAGGGATGTAGTCATATTGTCGACACAGCCAGCCCAAAAGGGATACATATTACAAAAGGGATGTGATATAAGTGACGAAAGTCAAGTGACCGTTAGTGCATGGTCTGGGCACCTTGATAAATACATATACAGGTTGAGTATCCCATATCCAAATATTCCGAAATACGGAATATTCCGAAATACGGACTTTTTTGAGTGAGAGTGAGATAGTGAAACCTTTGTTCTTTGAAGGCTCAATGTACACAAACTTTGTTTAATACACAAAGCTATTAAAAATATTGTATTAAATGACCTTCAGGCTGTGTGTATAAGGTGTATATGAAACATAAATGAATTGTGTGAATGTATGCACACTTTGTTTAATGCACAAAGTTATAAAATATATTGGCTAAAATTATCTTCAGGCTGTGTGTGTAGGGTGTATATGTAACATAAATGCATTCTGTGCTTAGATTTAGGTCCCATCACCATGATATCTCATTATGGTATGCAATTATTCCAAAATACGGAAAAATCCCATATCCAAAATACCTCTGGTCCCAAGCGTTTTGGATAAGGGATACTCAACCTGTAGTAAATACTGCTAGTGCATACATGATAATGTACCAGATTAATAACAGCAATGCACTTTAGAAAATACACCATAGTCCTGTGCAGTATATTGTAACATATACATAATGTGTATTGTCTGAGGCACCCACAGCATAATCCCTGATAAGTGCCACATATCAGGGCTAAATCTATTAGCTGCGGTAAACTGCTGCAGCTAATTGAATACCGGTAGTCTGCAACATCTTTTCTATTCAAGCTTCTCTTACCAAAATGATACAGTTGTACTGATGAGAACATAATGGTCACAGTAGTATTTGAAACAATAACTCCTTGTAGAACTATCACATTAAACTACAAAGTTTAAAGATCTTATAAGAGCATTAATGCTCCTTCCAGCCTGGTCTATAGTAGTGTAACTCTACATACTAGTAGGGTAAATATAAACCATACTTGGGATGGCCGGGAGGCTCCCAAAAATCGGGTGACTCACCCTGCCCCCCAGGAGAACAGGCAAGTCTCATGATTTTGCAAGTACCTCCCTGCCCGGCCGCCCACTTAGTGAGTAAAGTGGGCTGTCTGGGCAGTTGCTGAATCGTGTCATCGTAGCCACACCCCTTGTAGTATAATTCCTGTAGTGGGGGCGTGGCTATAGTGACGCACCCGTGGTAACCACTCCCCCATTTCACCTCCACCCCGCCCCCTCGACGCATCATACCACTGCCCTGACCACCTGCTGAGCCGACCTGGCTGCTCTCCTTCCCAGAGAAGGCAGTCAGGATGTCGGCAACTATGATATAAAGGCATTTTAAGTAAACCTGTTGTGGAAAATATATTTATTTAATGTAGAAATGTTTTATTTGAGAAGTTTATGTTTAGTAAACTACTGCTGTAGACAAGGCGTAAAATGAGACGGGGCAATGACAAGGGGAACCTCTAACTAAAGACAGAAATACAAAGTTCGGGGTGCTACAGAACTAAATGAAAGTATGTGCGGCTCTGCCGCCAAGATAAACAACAACTAGTGATGAGCGGGTTCGGTTCCTCGAGACCGGAACCCCCCCTGAACTTCACCCATTTTACACGGTTCCGAGGCAGACCCGGATCTTCCCGCCTTGCTTGGTTAACCCGAGCGCGCCCGAACGTCATCATCCCGCTGTCGGATTCTCGCGAGATTCGTATTCTATATAAGGAGCCGCGCGTCGCCGCCATTTTCACTCGTGCATTGGAGATGATAGCGAGAGGACGTGCAGCGTTCTCTCAGTTTCTGTGTTCAGTGTGCTGCAAATATCTGTGCTCAGTGTGCTGCAAATATCTGTGCTCAGTGTGCTTGCAAATATCTGTGCTCAGTGTGCTTGCAAATATCTGTGCTCGGTGTGCTGAAAATATCTACGTTCTCTGCCTGAAAAATGCTCCATATCTGTGCTGCATTGTAGTATATAGTAGGAGGACAGTGCAGAATTTTGCTGACCAACAGTATTATATAGCAATACGGTACAGTAGTCCACTGCTCTACCTACCTCTGTGTCGTCAAGTATACTATCCATCCATACCTGTGCTGCATTTTAGTTGTGCGCAGTATATATAGCAGGAGGACAGTGCAGAATTTTGCTGACCACCAGTATATATATATAGCAGTACGATACAGTAGTCCACTGCTCTACCTACCTCTGTGTCGTCAAGTATACTATCCATCCATACCTGTGCTGCATTTTAGTTGTGCGCAGTATATATAGTAGGAGGACAGTGCAGAATTTTGCTGACCACCAGTATATATATAGCAGTACGGTACAGTAGGCCATTGCTATTGATATATTACTGGCATATAATTCCACACATTAAAAAAATGGAGAACAAAAATGTGGAGGGTAAAATAGGGAAAGATCAAGATCCACTTCCACCTCGTGCTGAAGCTGCTGCCACTAGTCATGGCCGAGACGATGAAATGCCATCAACGTCGTCTGCCAAGGCCGATGCCCAATGTCATAGTAGAGAGCATGTAAAATCCAAAAAACAAAAGTTCAGTAAAATGACCCAAAAATCAAAATTAAAAGCGTCTAATGAGAAGCGTAAACTTGCCAATATGCCATTTACGACATGGAGTGGCAAGGAACGGCTGAGGCCTTGGCCTATGTTCATGGCTAATGGTTTAGATTCACATGAGGATGGAAGCACTCATCCTCTCGCTAGAAAAATGGAAAGACTTAAGCTGGCAAAAGCACAGCAAAGAACTGTGCATTCTTCTAAATCACAAATCTCCAAGGGGAGTCCAATTGTGTTGGTTGCGATGCCTGACCTTCCCAACACTGGACGGGAAGAGGTGGCGCCTTCCACCATTTGCACGCCCCCTGCAAGTGCTGGAAGGAGCACCCGCAGTCCAGTTCCTGATAGTCAAATTGAAGAGGTCACTGTTGAAGTACACCAGGATGAGGATATGGGTGTTGCTGGCGCTGAGGAGAAAATTGACAAAGAGGATTCTGATGGTGAGGTGGTTTGTTTAAGTCAGGCACCCGGGGAGACACCTGTTGTCCGTGGGACGAATATGGCCATTGACATGCCTGGTCAAATTACAAAAAAAAAATCACCTCGTCGGTGTGGAATTATTTTAACAGAAATGCGGACAACATATGTCAAGCCGTGTGTTGCCTTTGTCAAGCTGTAATAAGTAGGGGTAAGGACGTTAACCACCTAGGAACATCCTCCCTTATACGTCACCTGGAGCGCATTCAGCAGAAGTCATTGACAAGTTCAAAAACTTTGGGTGACTGCGGAAGCAGTCCACTGACAACTAAATCCCTTCCTCTTGTAACCAAGCTCCTGCAAACCACACCACCAACTCCCTCAGTGTCAATTTCCTCCTTAGACATGAAAGCCAATAGTCCTGCAGGCCATGTCACTGGCAAGTCTGACGAGTCCTCTCCTGCCTGGGATTCCTCCGATGTATCCTTGAGTGTAACGCCTACTGCTGCTGGCGCTGCTGTTGTTGCTGCTGGGAGTCGATCGTCATCCCAGAGGGGAAGCCGGAAGACCACTAGTACTACTTCCAGTAAGCAATTGACTGTCCAACAGTCCTTTGCGAGGAAGATGAAATATCACAGCTGTCATCCTGCTGCAAAGCAGATAACTCAGGCCTTGGCAGCCTGGGTGGTGTTAAATGTGTTTCCGGTATCCACCGTTAATTCACAAGGAATTAGAGAATTTATTGAGTTAGTGTGTCCCTGGTACCAAATACCATCTAGGTTCCACTTCTCTAGGCAGGCGATACCGAGAATGTACACAGACCTCAGAAAAAGAGTCACCGGTGTCCTAAAAAATGCAGTTGTACCCAATGTCCACTTAACCACGGACATGTGGACATGTGGAGCAGGGCAGACTCAGGATTATGACTGTGACAGCCCACTGGGTAGAAGTATTGCCTCCCGCAGCAACAACAGCAGCAGTGGCACCAGTAGCAGCATCTCGCAAACGCCAACTCGTTCCTAAGCAGGCTACGCTTTGTAAGAGGCACACAGCTGACAACCTCTTTACGGAAACTGAGGAACATCATCGCAGAATGGCTTACCCCAATTGGACTCTCCTGGGGATTTGTGACATCGGACAACGCCACCAATATTGTGCGTGCATTACATGTTGGCAAATTCCAGCACGTCCCATGTTTTGCACATACATTGAATTTGGTGGTGCAGAATTATTAAAAAAAGTCAGGGACGTGCAAGAGATGCTGTCGGTGGCCCGAAGTATTGCGGGCCACTTTCGGCATTCAGCCACCGCGTGCCGAAGACTGGAGCACCAGCAAACACTCCTGAACCTGCCCCGCCATCATCTGAAGCAAGAGGTGGTAACGAGGTGGAATTCAACCCTCTATATGCTTCAGAGGATGGAGGAGCAGCAAAAGGCCATTCAAGCCTATACAGCTACCTACGATATAGGCAAAGGAGGGGGAATGCACCTGACTCAAGCGCAGTGGAGAATGATTTCAACGTTGTGCAAGGTTCTGCAACCCTTTTAACTTGCCACACGTGAAGTCAATTCAGACACTGCCAGCCTGAGTCAGGTCATTCCCCTCATCAGGCTTTTGGAGAAGAAGCTGGAGAGATTGAAGGAGGAGCTAAAACAGAGCGATTCCGCTAGGCATGTGGGACTTGTGGATGGAGCCCTTAATTCGCTTAACCAGGATTCATGGGTGGTCAATCTGTTGAAATCAGAGCACTACATTTTGTCCATCGTGCTCGATCCTACGTTGTATCTCTCTTTCCGGCAGACACAAGTCTGATGGTGAGAAAATTGTCAAGTCAAGCGGAACGTGACCCTTCAACAGCTCCTCCTTCACATTCTCCCGCAACTGGGGCTGCAAGGAAAAGGATAAGAATTCCGAGCCCACCCGCTGGCGGTGATGCAGGGCAGTCTGGAGCCAGTGCTGACATCTGGTCCGGACTGAAGGACCTGCCAACGATTACTGACATGTCGTCTACTGTCACTGCATAGGATTCTGTCACCATTGAAAGAATGGTGGAGGATTATATGAGTGACCGGATCCATGTAGGCACGTCAGACAGTCCGTACGTATACTGGCAGGAAAAAGAGGCAATTTGGAGGCCTTTGCAGAAACTGGCTTTATTTTACCTAAGTTTCCCGCCCTCCAGTGTGTACTCCGAAAGAGTGTTTAGTGCAGCCGCTCACCTTGTCAGCAATCGGCGTACGAGGTTACTTCCAGAAAATGTGGAGAAGATGATGTTCATCAAAATGAATTATAATCAATTCCTCCGTGGAGACATTCACCAGCAATTGCCTCCAGAAAGTACACAGGGACCTGAGATGGTGGATTCCAGTGGCGGCGAATTAATAATCTGTGAGGAGGGGGATGTACACAGTGAAAGGGGTGAGGAAACGGACGATGAGGAGGAGGTGGACATCTTGCCTCTGTAGAGCCAGTTTGTGCAAGGAGAGATTGATTGCTTCTTTTTTGGTGGGGGCCCAAACCAACCAGTCATTTCAGTCACAGTTGTGTAGCAGACCCTGTCGCTGAAATGATGGGTTTGTTAAAGTGTGCACGTCCTGTTTATACAACATAAGGTTGGGTGGGAGGGCCCAAGGACAATTCCATCTTGCACCACTTTCTTCTTTCATTTTTCTTTGCATCATGTGCTGTTTGGGGACTATTTTTTGAAGTGCCATCCTGTCTGACACTGCAGTGCCACTCCTAGATGGGCCAGGTGTTTGTGTCGGCCACTTGGGTCGCTTAGCTTAGTCACACAGCTACCTCATTGCACCTCTTTTTTTCTTTGCATCATGTGCTGTTTGGGGACTATTTTTTAAATCCGCCATCCTGTCTGCAGTGCCACTCCTAGATGGGCCAGGTGTTTGTGTCGGCCACTTGGGTCGCATAGCTTAGTCATCCAGCGACCTCGGTGCAAATTTTAGGACTAAAAATAATATTGTGAGGTGTTCAGAATAGATGGAAATGAGTGGAAATTATGGTTATTGAGGTTAATAATACTATGGGATCAAAATGACCCCCAAATTCTATGATTTAAGCTGTTTTTGAGGGTTTTTTTGTAAAAAAAACCCTGAATCCAAAACACACCCGAATCCGACAAAAAATTTTCAGGGAGGTTTTGCCAAAACGCGTCCGAATCCAAAACACGGCCGCAGAACCGAATCCAAAACCAAAACACAAATCCGAAAAATTTCCGGTGCACATCACTAACAACAACAAAGGCATTGCTGTCCATACGCCTACACGACACTGTCGTATACCAGCGAGGACAGCCAGAATCCTCTGCAGAAACTCCAAAACAAATATAACGGAAAGATACGGCCAAGGCCGTAAGGTGCGGCCAAGCCGCTACTCACAACACCGGTGTGAATACAGGCAGAAGGACGGGAACCCTAAAGCCGCAGACACAGGCTCACAGGACCGGAAGGCTGGCAGGATTCCGACAACAGACCACTGGACACCAAGACACAGGATTACTGGATCAAGGATAGGCAAACTACAGGATTCCAGGACAGGAACACTCCAGGGCAGGAAACAGTTCACCAGAAGCTGACAGGTTCTCACTGAGGGTAGGAATGCAGGTGGACTGTAGTAAACTCCAGATTCTGCCAGGACTGAATATACAGGGTTTCACTACAAAACAGGGTCTGGACACCGATACAATCTAGGACATGAAATAAGCCAGGAACATACAGGTATCTTTTACAAACGTCTATCACCAGCTCAGAACTGCAGAGGCAGCTAGGTAATAAGGGAACACGCCCCAATCAGGGTGGCTGGAAGCCAGGCACAAGGCAATTGCACAAACACCTGCAGGTGACAATTAACCCATAGAAAACAGGCTGCAATTACACATACACACCACCAGCGGCCAACAAGAGTCTTCTAAACAGGTACAGGGGAAATCCTGGCATGTAAACAGAACTATAATACAAAATACATGAACAGAAAGTAACAGAAATTAACCACTGCTTGTGGTTCATAACAGTACCCTCTCCTTAAGGGTGAAACTCCGGACACCCTATAAAAGCCAAGGGGAACAGAAACAGAAGAAGTATAACATAAAATACATAACCAAAATGCAAAACAGGAATGAGCCACTGCCGTGGCTCATAACAGCACACTCTTAAATCAAAGCACAGAACAAATTGGGGATTAAAATAATATGGGTTTTTTTAAATAGATACTGTTGTACATACATAACATATGGCTTAGAAATTAAAAGGCAAACTTGTGGTTGACTGAGAAAAGTATTGAGGGAAATAAAATATGCTGCAGGATTGCAATTGTTAAAACTAGATGGGACTAAAAATCAGCTTTAAAAATACCAAGAACAATATGTAAAAAGAAAATGAGGTTAACAAAGCTTTAAGATATAAAAAAAAATGGTCTACACTATGTTGTATTATATTTTATTACTTGAAGGACATGATGCGGAGCCTTGTGTTCAGTGCAGTGCTTTGATAAATATACACTACTAGTTGACTGTAATGCCGCCCATACATTAGGACGACTTGCATTAGGACATCCTCCGCCAGCTCCCGGCATGTGATAGATTGTACGGTGCTTTAACACCGTATGATCTATTGTACCTCCGCAATCGACTGATCATATGTGCAGCACGTATGATCAGTTGATGTGATGTACGACCCGCGGGGCCACACATCGCATCCTATTCGCACCCAAAACATGCACGATGTGCATGCGATAGGTTAAATGACGGGTCGATATTGTGTACTTGTGTACAAGATGGACCTCGTGTATGGCCATCATTAAGATGTTAATCTGTTCCACTGATATGGAAAAAAAGCCAGTTCGTTGCAATCCTCATGCAGCTGACGTGGTCACAGGCTGTGACTTAATCTGAGATTGGCTCCAAAACCTTGAAAATACACAGTGTCTGCGACACATTTCAGGGCTATGCCCCTTCTTCAAGCAGTGATAATTATACGCAGACAAGTCATTGTTTAAATACATGAATAGTAGGTTGATTGTTTTCCTACTTGTACATTGAATAATTTATTGTTTTGTTCTTCTTTATTGCATAATTGATACATCTGCAACCACCTTTCATCTATTAAGTGATTGCATAACCTAAAGGATTTTTTTTTTGTTTTATTTGATCAATTAGTCATTTTCAAGTTGATTAATATAAATATCATGCATAGAAAAACTACATTAGAGAAACAGTCGACAACGTCACTGTTACTGGAGGTCAGAATAATTAAAGACAAGCAAAAGTAGTAAATAGGAAAATCAGTAATAGTGATGAGAAAATCAATGGATAATCTATATTTTATAACCAGTAAAGCATTAAGACTAAAAAATATTGTGTAAAATATAAAGTGAAAATATGTGTATAATAGATCAAATGGCTGGCAATCAGCAATGGACTGGCAAGTGCGTGCGCGCGCCCGGAAAGTGGGCACGTGCGCACTAGCGATGGGGGCGTGCCGCGAATCAAGGGGGCGTGGACTTGTAGCATGCCCCCATCTCCATGGAAACTGGCGGGGGCGTTCCGCGAGTCAGGGGGCGTGGACTCGCAGCATGCATCTATTCCCATGGAGGGGGGCAGGGGAGCTTCTACAGCAGAGAGCCGGAGGCTGCGCTGCTCGCGGCCTTCCGGCTCTGAATGGCAGGATTGGCTCTTCTGGCACTTGCCAGATGGGCAGTCCGGCCCTGCCGGCAATACTGATGAAGATGTACTGTATGCAGCTACTGAAAATGAAATGCTAAAAATATATAGAAGACATATATAAACAAGAAAATGAAATATATATATATACAAAACCACTTTACCCGGCACTCCTATGTGTTCCCTCCGTCAGATATAGCTGCTCCCGTGCCCTCTTAGACGAGAGTACATCCTCCCGTACATAAATCCTCCATGAAAGCGGCACTGGGAGACTTGGTTAAAGTGAAGAAAAACGGTGCTTTTATTGTAGCATAATCGATCATGCTACAATAAAAGCACCGTTTTTCTTCACTTTAACCAAGTCTCCCAGTGCCGCTTTCATGGAGGATATATATATATATATATATATATATATATATATATATATAAATTAAAATTTAAATAAAAACAAATCTACTCATATTGGGGAAAAAACAACAACCGGGGATTACAAATAAAATAAATAAGGATAAATGAAGCAACATTAGTTACTGTATAATGGTTTTCTTTACCACTATGTTTGGATTATTATTTTTGGTTACCTTTCATATGTATGAAGGAAACATTCTTATTTTTCTTGTTATTAACATACTTTTTGTAAGTCTATGCTGTTTAAGAGTATATTTTGCACTTTGGGGATTATTAGGAGTTGTTAGCAAACCAAAAAAATTAGCAATTGGGCAAAACCATGTGCACTGCAGGTGGGGCAGATATAACATGTGCAGAGAGAGTTAGATTTGGGTGGTGTGTTCAAACTGAAATCTAAATTGCAGTGTAAAAATAAAGCAGCCAGTATTTACCCTGCACAGAAACAATATAACCCATGCATATCTAAATCTCTCTGCACATGTTACATCTGTCCCACCTGCAGTGCAGCATGATTTTGTCCAATTGCTAACGTTTTTGGTTTGCTAACAACTCTGAGTAACCCCATTTGTCCCTCACGCTGTCTATGTGTATGCTATACACTACTATTATATTTATTGTACTTGTGTGGACATTCTGTTCCCTCTTTATTTTGCAATTATTGCTAATTGTACATATATGTAGAGTACACACAATCTGACTAGTTGTGAACTGTAATCTCTGACTAAAGTTCTTGTGAAATGTCAAGGCACAGAACCATGTATGAACAGCACTGCACACTGGAGGAGTCAGCATGTTCACTCCTTTCGCTTGTTAAGGAGCTCAACAGAGGCCACTGGAGAGCCATGATCTTCTATGACTACAAGAGTGGTGTGGTAATGAAGCACCACGCTGAACTACTTTGTTTGAGTGGTTTGCAGAATTTTGTCACGGGAGATGGCCCCTGGAAAATGAGAACTGCTGCAGCTGACCTGAGTCCGCCACTAACATTGTAGCCATACTGGGCCATAGTTGAGATGGACACCCGGGTGAATGTGGCCCAGTTAGAGAACAGGATACTGTAAGGATCCATCCACGTGATACTCCATGAAAAGCTTGGGTGACCCATCAGCTGACTCGTGAGCGGAAGGAGGCTTGGGTGACACGGTGCCGCATGCTGGCCAGGTTTGATGGCGGTCACTCAAACTCTGGGAGATCATCAGTGGCGATGAATTCTGGATCTACAGTTTCGACCCCCAGACTAAACTACAGTTGGCCCAGTGGACCCCAGTTGGAGGTGTGCCGCCATAGAATTTTCTGACGTGAGAGCATTGTGGGCAAGGAGATGGTGGCTGTTTTTGTGTCCAAGACTGGTCTTGTAGTTACCGTAACACTTGTATAGCAGCACACCATCACTGGGGACTACTATGCCGACCAGTGCCTGCCGCAAGTACTGGAAGTCATTTCCAGGTGCCGTCAAAGAACTCACACTCATGGTGGCCTTCTCCATCACGGCAATGCACCTGCTCACAAGTACAGGAAAGTGGTGGATTTTCTGGCCCATGAAGTCATCCAGTAGCTTGGTCATCTGACTTACAGGCCAGACCTGGTTCTCTGCGACTTCTTCGCGTTCCTACAAATCAATCGCAATATGCATCGGATTCGTAATAAGTCGCCGTAAGCTGCAATGAAGACCTTCATCCAGTATGTAGAAGATATTACTGGTCCAGCTACTTCACCAAGTAGTTTGAGTGCATGCAACTTTGCAGAGACTCTTATGACGAATACTTTAAAAAAAATGTAATGTTCACTTTGTTTGTAAATATAATATTTTTTGTGCATCAAGAACTTATTGCACACCACTCACTTTAAGTTTAGCAACGAACTTGCCAAAAACATGTTGATTTTGTAAACTTGGAATCTATTACATAACCACAATAGAGGCTTAAGCTCACAAATATGTTTTTCTATTCCTTTCTAGTTATGAATGTAACATACTGTCTTTAGTGGCGTATAACATAGGTCAATTTTGGACTCTGTCTTTTTAATATTTTAATTAATGACATAGAAAACAGAGTGCCCACATTTGCTGATGAAATTAAACTATCTAGGGTTATTAGCACAGAGCAGGATAATGACTTTCTACAGAAAGATTTAGCTAAAATTGAAAACTGGACAGTGAAATGGCAGACGAAATGTAATGTAGATAAATGTAGGTTTATACATATGAGGAAAACTGAGAAACAAACAGACTTAAAAAATACTAGTTGACAGAAAGCTGAGGAACAGCACAGACAGTGACTATAATGGTAAATAAAATGCTGTGATGCATAAAGAATCAATTACATACACAGTTTCACCATTGTGTATACCTCTCAACTTCTCTGTCTGCCAAGAAGGGGGTGAAATAAGGGTGTGTGGACATATGGGTAGGATGTGTCCTCGCGGCAAGAGCCGCGATCGCAAGTCATGCTCCCATTTTCGTCACTATGGGGGCATGAACAGCACTCAGTGAGCTGCTGGCCATCCCTCTCACCGCCAATCTGCTTAGAGCACAGAGTGACAGGGGGATTTCCTAACTGCGCCTCCTCCCCCACCGCGGGACACTGTGACCCGCGGGTGGGACAGACCATGAAAAACCAGACTGTTCCGCCAAAATTGGGACAGTTGGGAAGTATGATTGTGTAAGATTATGAGGTAAAGTTTTGGCCACTTTACTTTAGGAAGGACAGAGAAGCACATGGAAGGGTTTGGTGTTGGGCAACGTAAATAAGAAAGCTAATGGAAACACAAAACCATGAAGAGATGTTAGAAAACAAGGATAACTTTGGATATAGTTGCCTTTCAGGTGACCAAATTAATATCTATAAATGGCCAGTGCTACCACCATGCAAACCTGGGTGACTGCCTAGTCACCAATGGTTAGGCGGCTGCTAAAACATTAAATGAGTGACATAATGTAATTCATCCAATGTTTTTAATGCCAGAGCGATGCCACCACTTGGAGAGCCAGCTTCTGGCATGGAAGCAGATGGTAGCTTCCTACATATGATGCTGCTGGCTGATGATCTTCCATCTCTGTTTTATACTGAGGTGTGGTGCTTGGATTTAATGCCCTTACCTCACACTTGCTGAAGTAAGCATTGAGAATGAGGGCATACTGTGATACAGTGGCATGGATTCCAACAAGTGGAGTGCCACCACCTAGGTCAAGGCTAGGTCTACCGTCAGTATTTAATATAGAAAGATATTCATTGTCAATGCAGATTGTTATTTAACAAACTGTGGTACTATGAACTATAGAGGGAACAATAGGCCATCAATTGCATATGCAAAAAAGACGGTTTCACCATAGACAAAATTAAATTTTCACTCTAACTGGGGCCTGTAGGTATCATTTGACTTTTCACAGTAATTAATATATAGTTTCTTCTGAAATGGACTTAACTGTGCACTATATCTCCCAGTGGCTGTTCTGGTACTTGTACATTCAGCACGGAGTTAAGCTCCACCAATTGTCTGGCTCAGTAAATTAATTTACTAACTAAATAATAAACTAAATAATGAACTAATATAAACTAATAATAATAACAACAACAACTAAATAAATAAACTAACTAACAGAAAAGAGATTTGGGACAACTGATATGATTTACATGTGAATTGCAACATACCACAAGTGGTTTCTTCAAATGGAACATAGGGCCTGATTCAGGTTTGTTAGCAAAACAAAAATCACATATCTGGGCAAAACCATGTTGCAGATGTAACGTGCAAAGAGAGTTAGATTTAGGTGAGTTATATTGTTTCTGTGCAGGCTACATACTGGCTGCTTTTGCATGTAGCCCATAAATTTTAGCTTTATTTTTACACCTCAATTTAGATTTCAGTTTGAACACACCCCACCCAAATCTAACTCTCTCTGCACATGTTACTTTTTCCCCAACTGCAGTGCACATGCTTTTTTGCTGTGCTAACACACCTGAATCAGGCGGTATCCAGACTCCAGGTCGACAGCACAAAGGTCGACACACCTTATGTCGACGCCAATTGGTCGACACACCTTAGGTCGACATGGAAAAAGGTCGACATGAGTTTTTCACGATTTTTTTTTCTTTTTTTGAACCTTTTCATACTTAACGATCCACGTGGACTACGATTGGAACGGTAAAGTGTGCCGAGCGAAGCGGTAGCGGAGCGAAGGCACCATGCCCGAAGCATGGCGAGCGAAGCGAGCCATACGAGGGGACGCGGTGCACTAATTGGGGTTCCCGGTCACTGTACGAAGAAAACGACACCATAAAAAACTCACGTCGACCTTTTCCCATGTCGACCTTGTCCCTGTCGACCTTTTGTCCATGTCGACCTTTTGTTCATGCCGTCCTAAGGTGTGTCGACCAATTGGCGTCGACCTAAGGTGTGTCGACCCTCAGTCCCAGACCCAATCAGGCACATAGTGCAAAAAGCTCATTAGTAACATGCGGTCCTTTCTCCTTACACAGAGACAGCAAAGTATCCTGCACAAAAGCAGCATATACTGTAAATACACAACAAAGAGTAAACGCGAAATGTTATACTGATTTATTGCCGCCTGCAGCATATTTTATGCAGCATGATATAGATACTGGGATCAAGTATCTCTCCTGTCCTACCACACATGACATTTTTCTAGAATTGCATTGAAATTGGAATGCAACTAGGAAACCAAGTTTTTTTTTTTTTTACCAAAGTTTGATTTTGAACTATTTTAATTGATTTCCGATCGATTAATATTAATCTTAATCAATGTTGGGCTTCCAGGGCTAAAACACACATTTACTAACATTTAAAAATTAATCTAAAAAAATGATCTCTTAGTAAATGGGTGTTTTAGCCCTGGGAGCGCAACATCGGTTAAGATCGTTTTCTATTGAACTGAAATAGATTCAAATCTATCAAGATCGACCTTTAGTAAATATACTCCCAAGTCTCTATGTGCCCTTCCCATGCTGCAATATTTTCTGTGCAAAATTACTTATTTTCTTTCTGTCCTTTATCTCAAAATAAATGAATTGTAAAATGTACTCAAGGCAGTAAGGTACACTCTTTACAAGGTGTGTGAGGGTGTTTTGGAGTATGTTACCCTATGCATATCTCAGAAATAGAATTTAGTAAAGTGCCCTAGCGCTGAGATACTTGTGTATGGTAGGTTGTGTTTATAGTGAAGTGCTGAATCTCTTGGAAGTTAAATATAAACCCTCCACATAGAACCTTACTGCTGATTGAGAAAAATAATTATACTCCTACAAAATAATTGCTGAACTCTCTTGGTGTCGCTTCATGCACAACAGATACCATTGAGCTTAATATTGCAATATTATATTGTCTGCCTGTGTCTTTGCTGGCAGACATTGTATTCTAGTACTCTTACAGAAATGTTCTGTGTCTGACATTATGTGATCTAAGTGTTTTGTCTGATCTGTGTAATCTCAGTTTATTAGATTTACAGACATAAGGGTGACTGCACTGCTTTGTGCTGAGGCTGCTTCCCTCGCACTGTGACCCAGTTAGGGTTCACTCATTTTATAAATGTCCGCTCTGGTCCTCATTTCCAAAATGCATAATGTCATGTTGTAATGCAAAGTACTCTTTGTTGGTGCTTTGTGCCTTGATTTGCACATGAGTGCCTAGATTCCGCTAAGATACATAGATTCGTAGAGCAATATTGGATCATTTGCTTAAGAGCAGAAGTTTTAACTGGCCAAATGGACGAGTTGTGCAAAATCATAGTGTCCCATGCAAAGTACCAATCCACCAATGCTCCTAGCCTTGCAGATCAGTGCAAAAACGTGATTTCATTCTTGTAATCAAGACACAAGGGTGGTTCAGTAAGTAAGGTAACATGACCTCTCACGTGTGTATTGTTCTCTAATGCATTCTAATTTCCCACCAGGCCAGAGCAGGTAGACCACTTCTTCCCCTCACGCCCATTAGACTGTCGCATATCAGTCATACTATTCAACATCAGTTATAAGATGGGGTAACTGGTGGAAACATGGTCAAACATTGAGGTGCATAGTATGATAAAATGTACTGATTTGTGAGGACATGCAATCAAAAGGAGAGGGTAGTAGAGTAGGAGGACGAGTGTTGATACTTTGTCTTCGTTCGTGGGATAAAATGAAGAGAAGGTGCCAGAGGGTTCAGGTAGGGATTTGAGCAGGTCACTGGCTGAGGAAGAGCATACCATTTCATTTTGGATCTTATCAATCTTGTACTTAAAGTAGGATGCAGGATCTTGTGCATTGACAGTGGCTGATGAGTTGGTTGGGGGAGAGTTAAGAAATTATTTAATGAAAAGTTGCTTGGGGTTAGAGGCATGAGTAGAGATGACAGATTTGAAATATGTTCGTTTGACAGTGTCCAGGGCATTTCGATAAAAGTGGTAGATAGTCTTATATGTGAGAAAGTCACTTTGAGTACAAATTTTATGCCACTGATGTTCTACTTTATGTGAGATTTTTTTTTTTTGTAGGTGTCTTGTTAACTTAGAATGCCATGGTTGACATCTAATTCTACTCCATGTAGAATTCTAATCCATGTGTGATGGATATCCGGAGACACTTCATCAAGGGCTATTTCTTGAGTCTAGTCAAGTGTGATACAATAATCTCAGGAGACGTGAATGCAGAAATTGGTGAGAGCAGTTGTTGCAGAGAGGTGGATAGTTGTTAAAAATTAATAGCGTTAATATTTCTGCAGGTTTGAGGAGGCTTAGTAGACTTAAGTGACATTGAGTTTGAAGTAATGGAGACATGCTTGCAGGTGATAATGCAGGTGATAAGATTCAGATCTGAGAGAGGGAAAGGAGTGTTAGTGAATACAGAAACAGCATAGTCTGGTGAATACAAGATCAAGGCAGTGTCCCTCCTAATAAACAGAGGAGTTGGTCCTCTGGGAGAGGAGGTTAGAGTAGTAGTAAACCATCAACAAGCATATTGAAATCACCCATGATGAGGATAAGATGTGAGGGAGCCAGGCAGAAAAATGTTCCAGGTGGACGATAGCTGCAACATGCAGACAGGAAGGAGTGAAAATCCTGATAGAATGTACTTCAATTGATGTAAATGTGAGTGATAGAATCTGTGGTAGAACTGTATTTGAAAGATTGTGATAGTAATATTCCAACCCCACTTCCTTTACCGTTACCAGGTCTGGAGGTGTGTGTGAAATGGAGACCACCATATGAAAGCTGCAGGGAAGGCCATGTTTGATTGTGTGAGACATGTTTTTGTTCTAGCCAGCAGATTTGCTAGAGATGAAAAGGGCATGGATGGATGTTAATTTGTTACAAACAGAGTGTCCATTCCATTAGGGCACATTTGAGTGAATCTGAAGGTGATGGGAGACATGTGATGTTTATGAAGTTAGCTGGATTTATATATTGTTGCGAATCAGCTGAGTGGGGTAAGTGGTTGGGGCCTGGATTTGGAGATGCGTCATATATGCTAATAAAAGCAGGAGAGAGAGATAAACATAGTTGTAGGAGATTTGTTTTTGGTGATAGGTTGTGGATGTTACAATCAATATATAAAGATTAGTAAAAAAAGCTCATGAGTGTTAAAAAGAGAAGTGGAATTGGATAACTGAGGCAGCAATGTATAATGAGAGTGAATGATGTAATAGCCTTGCAGAAAATACCATGCAGTCATATGAAAAAAAGCTATTTTTGGTACATGGTTTCTTTGAAATACAGCTAAAGTTATTCAGGGGTATAGGATAATGAAGTTACATTTGTTATAGGTCAAAAATCTGTTGTCAGATGGTGTTCAGTGTTTGTTCAACTATTTTTCACTGTTAATTTTCAAACTTAGTGATATGATTACTTTGTATATTTTATTGCACATCTGACCCTAGACTGCATCTAAAGTAATACTATGGCTAACACAGGCTACCAGTGAGGCAAATGTCGCCCTAGTGAAGCGGGCAGGATGGAGAGATAATCCCCGGTATTCGCATGTCCATGTGGAGGGAATAAATTATGCAAATTGCTGCATTTTAGGCCCACCCACGAATTGCGGCATTTTTTTTTTGGAAGTAGGGGCGGGGCTTGTTGATGTCCAAGCCCATCCCCGGCCCCCATAGTTCCCTGCAGCGTCTCCTTTCTGGGCTTCTACCAGAGAGGAGAAAGTAAAATTAGGTAAGTATGTTCTAATTACACTTATAATCGAGCACTGACTGTGCCAGCCTACAGCTATGCAGCTTCCTATAACCTAATTAGTACAGTAACATACATGTGTCTATGTGTCCACTGATTGAGACCCCATCCCAATGCCCAAGTAATACAAAACTAAAACAGACAAATGATAGCAGAGAAAAATACCAACACAGATTCACAATAAAATACTGCGTTAAATCAGGCTTAAGGCTGCTTATAAAAAAAAAAAAAGATTGAGCTGCACATTACCTAAAGTAAACATTTATGTTATTCAAAGCTGTGCTATTGAGATAAAGGCATCAGCATCTGTTAGGGGCAGTAGTTGCACATTACCTGTAAATGGGCCATTCTGCAGTCCCCAATGAATATAATAGGGACTGTGGTCAGACTGGTACTTTAATCATGTGGATACTGACGTTTCCACATGGTTTTATTCTTAATAAATAGGAAAGACAAATGCTATTTCCCAGCTACAGAGGTGTCCAGTTACGTCTTTGCTGCAGTCATGTTAAATAGCCCTTCTAGTTGCGCCTAGTCATGACCGTGTTTACTAACGATGGGCGTCTTTTTGTGCATTTTTACCCCCAAAACGCATTTTATTTGCATCACAATGTGAATAAGACGTACAGGTAGACTCTGCTGATTAAAATGATATGCGGCATGCCTATATTCTGTGTGTGACTGCGGCTGTATCAGCATACAAAATGCTATGTTACAGCGTTTACCTGGAAAATTCTGGAACGTTGCATTTCGTATGCCCGGCGTTAGTAGGGCTGCCCAGGAACTGTCGGCTCCCTCACACCAGGCATCTCGCGGTGCATGGTGTATTGAGAGTAGATGTAAGGGGACACATCTGTAAGTCTAGAGTCAATTTGTGTACGTAAACTTTCTTATGTGTGTTGCTGCAATATGTACATTATTGAAACACACAACTGAAAATCACGCAAATGCAAGGACTTACCTGTTTCGCTGTTCCTTAACTTGCCCATTGGTATATTTACTGCAGTCAGCAATATTTGTTTGCTCTATTTTAATCCACCTATTTGTTTTCTATGCTTTTCACACTGCATAAGAAAGCTGGCAATGATTGGCCTAGGAGTAAGCACATGCGAGTCGGAAGCAGATATAGCACTTCATAATGGCCTGGAAGCTGGGTTCCAAAGAAAATCATGGCTGTACCTATCTCTTCTACTGGAGTCTTGAATGAATTGTGCCATTGGTTAAAGAAACTCTTTTGAGCATAGGTTCTCAAACTCAGTCCTCAGGACCCCGAACTGTTCACGTTTTCAAGGTCTCCTCACAGAATCTAATGTGAAATAATTGGCTCCACCTGTGGATCTTTTCAGATGAGTGTCAGTGAGTAATGACGAAACCTGTGCTCCTGCTAGATGACCTGGAAAACGTGAGCTGTGTGGGGTCCTAAGGACTGAGTTTGGAAATCACTGCTTTAGAGAAAATATGATCTGTGTAATAATAGTATCCTCTTTCTTGAACAAGGTCTGGAATTTACCAGTACAAATTGTGCATGCTCATCTGACCACATTGCCAGCTATCTCCTGCTCACTCACAGCATTCTGACCCCTCATAATGTTAATGCTCTTCTTGTACATTAGGCCATCGCAAGACATCAGTTTGGAAGAATTTGATGATGAAGATTTGTCAGAAATTACAGATGACTGTGGGATTGGACTGAACTATGACTCAGACCACTGTGATAAGGTAACAGCATACCACTGTACTAACACTGGACATGCATCAATACAATCACTGATGGTAAAATGCAGCAGACCACAATCTAGTATGATGTTGCTGCACAGCATATATAATACTTAGTCGGAGATCATATATATATGGTTCGCAGTAGCGGCACTCAGCGACGAGTGGATTATTTCAACGTTTCAGGATCATTTATTCCGACCCTTTCGTCAGGATACAAAATAATCAAATTACATCAACAATGCTTAAAAACCCCTCTCCCCTAGGTGAACGCCCCCTACCTGCCCTTAGACAGGTGTGGAGAATTAAACACATGTGTGAGACAATCCTGCACCACAACATGAACAGGTGTTTAAATGCCATGCGAGCAAGCTACCTTGCATATATCATCTCTTAATAATCATACATATTTACATCACTACATCATACATTTAGTGCACAACTGTATTCTGCAATCCAACAGCACATAAATGTACCTCATTTGTTAAATATCCCAATGACCACTAGCCATTTAAATGTTCCTATGTGTTTTAAACTACTTTTAAGTTACTTACAGTATATCCTTACCTGTTAAGATATTAGCTCATAATTGAGGTAACCAAACATGTGCATTTGTGCGATGAGCTGAATTGCTGCACACAAATTTGTTGTAAAGTGTAATTCACTTACATTGGTTGTAGCCATTTAAACCCACAGGGCTGTGGGTTATTATTATGTATAGGCATATATAAGAGGCCTGATTCTGAGTTGCAGACAGTTCTGATTGTGGAAGGATCTTGCAGTTTTTGGCGCACTGACTGCACAGATGTCATGGCCTACATACGCAACTTCCAGCAATTACCAGATTACTACAGCTTGGCCCTTCTCACATTGGACTGAATGTATGTTACTGGGCGCTAATGGGGCATTGATAGAAGAAGCGTGTACACAGAGTGTACTGAGCTGCAAGTGTACAAATTCATCAGGATCCCCCGTGTCAAGAGATGGGACATAGATGTGTCTGACTCAGAATACACGTCAAAATAGGGCCCTAGGTGTTTAGATGGTGATTAGATGTATAACCATGTAACAAAGGGAGGAGAGGATAGTGCCCATGGTATCCTCATAGTATGTTCCTACTTGTTCTGTAGTGTTTGCCTACATATCATTGTACTTGTTGGGTATATAAAGTTACAGTTTCTCAAGGTCACCTAGTTGTATCAGAGTTTTGAAGATGCCATTACAGTAACAGTGCTTTAGTGACAGTGGATAGCAGCTCAGAAAGTATGCTTTAAATTAATTAGCTTCAAATCTCTTTCTTTAAGAAACTAGAATCAATTTTTTGCATGAGTAGATTATCATAATCAGCTTACTAGTAGCCGTGACTAAAGGACTCAGAATATTATAATAGAAAATTCCCAGCCACAATTTTAATCTGATTTCCACTATTACTCACTTCTGACATTAGATACAGTACATGTTTAATGAAATGCCATTTCCATTGCTGTCAAGCTTTAATTCATAGGAATTTAGCCTCTCATGTTTACTGGGTTTTCCAGAACAATCCATTTTTCCTACATTTAACTTTGGACCTATAATTCATAATGCTGCTTTTTCCATAATTCAGACTCCTGATGCAAACAGGATTGTGGGGAATATAACAGACATAGGTGGACCAGTTTAGCATCTCATCCTGATAGGAATCATATGAGAAATTGAGCTTTATAGTACAAATAATACAGGTGTCTCTGTCCTATGTCATGCATATTTGATGAATGCATATTTAAAGATCTATAGATTCATGTACATTATGCCTGTACAAACATTGTCAAGTCTTGTTATGAATTCAGAATTGGAACACTAATATATAATAATGTATAACACACTGTTATGGATAACAATGAATGAGAACAATGAACAATGGAGTCTCTATCTGTTCCTACGTCCCTGCTGCCTCTCTATCTGTCCCTACGTCCTTGCTGCCTCTCTATCTGTCCCTACGTCCTTGCTGCCTCTCTATCTGTCCCTATGCCCTTGCTGCATCTCTCTCTCTGTTTCTGTGCCCCTGCTTCCTCTTTCTGTACCTAAGTTCCTGCTGCTTATCTCTGTCCCTATGTCTTTGCCGGCACTCTCTCTCTCTGGGTCTCTGCTGACACTCTCTCTGTCTTTCTGTTCCTGCTGCCACTCTCTCTGTCTCTGTGTTCCTGCTGCCACTCTCTCTGTCTCTATGTTCCTGCTGCATCTATTTGTTCCTACATCCCTGCTGCCTCTTTGTCCCAACTGCATCTGCCTAAGTCCCTGCTGACCTCTGTCTGTCTCTATGTCCCTGCTGCCTCTCTAGCTGTCCTTACGTTCCTGCTGCCTCTCTGTTTCTATGCCCCTGCTGCCTCTTTCTGTCCCTACGTCCCTTCTGCCTCTCTCTCTGTTTCTTCTATGCCCCTGCTTCCTCTTTCTGTCCCTAAGTCCCTGCTGCCTATCTCTGTCCCTATGTCTTTGCCGGCACACACTCTCTGTGTCCCTGCCGCCACTCACTCTGTCTCTGCAGTATGTCCCTGCTGCCATTCTCTCTCTAGAGATCTGAGTTGGGGGCCCCTTAAAAATGTTACTATGGGACCAACAAAGTTCTAATTACACCTCTGCCTCTATATAAATATGGGGCTGATTCAGAGGTGGACACTAATGGCACCTCTGCAGAATTATGAAAAAGCTACATGAGGTGTATTAAGTAAAAAGTAGCCCAGGCTTCTGTGATGCGCTGCTGCATCTGAAGGGGCAACACGGGATCACCTGCATGCACATAGGAACTATCTATTTTATAGTGATCTTTTACCAAGTCGGTGATAATCTTTGGAATTCCCTGTTGTTGGATTAAGTAGTAATAATCATTTAATGTATGTACTTGTCACCCTGGTGTGCTGACTCTGCATACCAGTACAATGCCTCACCTACTGGTGTGATCACCCACTGTGACACAATCTTTCTGCTGAGGCCACTACATGAGGCCACTTTTCATGTTTTCCAGGGCCACTTTAAGTTCCCAATCGCCCCTGTCTGGCATAGAAGAAACGTGAATGATAAATCAAAGCAAATGTACCAGGAGGGTATTGAGAAGCCTTAGAAAGTTATTGGAAGATGGAAAACCTTTTTAACATTATCGTATACTGTGAATTTCTTACCCTGTTTCCAAGACATAGACATTGTCCATTATTGAGTTAACTTGTTAATAAAGTGAAAGGGAGACATGATATTTTCAAGGAGATGTATCAAGCCGCGGAGAGAGATAAAGTTGGGTAATTGCCCAAAGCAAATGATGCTTCTAACTACAGATATAATTTCATGTACTGTGCTGGATAAGTAACAGAAGATTATTGGGTGCTTTGGACATTTCCACTTTCTCTCTCTCCGAAGCTTGATACATCTCCCCAAGATACAGTAGGTAAGAAGCACCAGCAGGACAGTAGATTAAAAGTCATACCAGTAATAATTTGCAAACCCTGTGAAATTAGCATGCAGTAAAGAACGGAGACTCAGTCAATGAATAAATAAAACATTTTTAGTTTATGCTAAAATATAAAAAAAATATTTTGAAGACTATTTAACAAATAATATTTGCGAGACATCTCAGAAAACAGTCTGTTTTGGAGACTGCCCACAAATATTAAACAGCCCCTGAATGTTTGTATTGGGGACTGCAATGGATATTGAAGATATCTGCTGCATTCCTCCTATTGTGATTGCAAAGCAGCCACCAAAAGTTTCTACGGCAGTTGCTAAACTGAGAAACTCACCAAGCTCCAGAATGCAAAGCATTTCTGACCTTGGCCCGGCAGCTAATACCATTTCTAAATGGCGTTTGTAGCCAGTGGGCTACATTTTGCAATTCTTCCCAGAAGAAGGATCCTTGGGGTCCCTCTGCATTACTGTCTGCTCTCACATACGCAGTCTGACGAATGCACATGTGAAGTAGTGCAGCCTGGGTCTAAACCCAGAAGTAAAGTGATCGCATTAGTGTTTATTTTACTTCTTATACATTGCAGGGACGGCTATGAGATTGGTACTCATTATGGCATAAAAGCTACACCTCTGGACTCACAAAGAGTCATC
Source organism: Pseudophryne corroboree (assembly GCF_028390025.1). Taxonomy (NCBI): domain Eukaryota; kingdom Metazoa; phylum Chordata; class Amphibia; order Anura; family Myobatrachidae; genus Pseudophryne; species Pseudophryne corroboree. The sequence continues at coordinate 357,590,429 of NC_086449.1, forward strand.
CTTCAGCACGCAGGAGAGGAAAACCCCCTTGGGGGGAAACCTCTGGGGAACCATGGCCTCAGGATTGCCCTCACTCTGGGCATTAAGAGGTGTACTAATAGGTGGATCAGTATGATATCCCGTCACACGGGATCCTATTGGACGTAATACCTACGCCGGGATCCCGGTGCAAAACCGGCAGATAGGGGTGAGTAAGGGGTGTTTTCCCCTCTCCCCACCCCCTTAACCCTCTATGTCCGCAACCTAACACTGACCTACCCCTTTCTGCCTAACTCTTACCCTCCTGCGGAGGTGCCTAATCCTAACCTCTGTCCCCACTGCCTAAACCTAACCCTCCCTCCCCCGCAGCCTAACCACACCCGGGGGTGCCTAACCCACCCTACCCGTAGCCTAACCCTAACCTCTCCCCACCCGCAGCCTAAATGTAACCCCCAGGAGCTGTGGGTAATGGGAGGGGTACAATACTTACCTATACTTGCCAAAGGTCAACTGCTGTGTAGACTAAGAGGAAAAGAGGAATATACATTGTTAGTGGATGAACAAGTAGAGAGACACACTGCAAACAGCGGTGTGGTTGTGTACAGAGAAAAATCTCTCTATGTAAATATGTTACTCTAACTATTGAATACATGAAAAATGCCTAAAATAAGGACAATTAACCCAAAGGGTAAATTGTTTTTATATAGTACACACATTGGGGGGATAAGTTCTGTCTTATAGTAATAAGTGGGTACCTTCAGAAAAGAAATTTAACCAGTAAATAATAAAAGCTATAAATTGCAAACATTTAGGGGTCAATCCAATTAGGTACGAGTTGCCATTGCGGCAATGTTTCATCATTGGCAACGATTCCCAAACTCACACTCTTCATGGCCAGATAGGTTTGCGGGCACTTTTGAGCGAGTTTGGGCTGGCGGAAAGTGCGGCTGTTGTAAGGGTGACTGTTTAGGGTGAACTGCGTTGACAAAAGACTTCAAAAATAAGAAATCACCTTTAGCGCTGCTGTTTTATAAATCGCCACCAGATATGCTGGCACAGATACTTATAATTGGTAGCATCAGCAAGGCTACAGCTATAAATGGGATTATAGGGGTTTGTACACTGCTCCTTAATCTATTCTCACAGAGATGGGGGGGGGGGGGGAGGGGTGAAACCTTCCAGCAGCCTGAGTCAGAGGGTTGTAAGCGGTATATTTATTAATGTGTGTTTTTGGGGTACCTGCAAATATAATGGATCCAGTAAAGAAATAGGGTGATTCTACACAAGATCATTTGCTACATTCAGTAAGTACAATGATTGGACTTCCGAGTTTAGGACCCAGGAGTCGTCCTGCTCATGCACAGAATGATGCTCGCACCGCAGGGGACACTGGGAGGGATCCATTTAGATGCCTCTCAGGAATCAATAAGAAGCCAATAGGCTTCTCTTAGGCAAGGCTACATACAGATGACATTGCTTACAGGGTCCAAGCTCTGGAAAGTATCTCTTTCCAGAGCTTGGTACATATGGGAATTACTTTAGTACATCCCATCCAAAGACCTTTATGGGTTTTAAAGTATTATTTGTATTGTAGCAATCATACATTATGATATATTTATTATGTTGTCCTAATTCGGATAAGTACATAAGGCCTGATTCTGAGTGGGGCACTAAAGGTCCATACACACTTAACGATATAATGAGTGACGTCGCTCATTTTCCCCCTCCTTGAGCGACGTCGCTCATTATATCGTTAAGTGTGTATGCCGCCAGCGACGATCGATGCGCGGCCCCGCGGGTCGGCAACGATCGTCGCTGTCGGTAGGGCATGCATGAAGGATGTGGACTGTCGTCCAGGACCTTCATGCAGGGCTGGCGGGGGCGTGACGTCACTGAGCGATATGAGCGGTCATATCGCTCAGTGCGTACAGGCGGCCGCCGACCGGCCGGCCCGGGAGGGGGAGACGTTAGACGATGTCGCTCACAGAGCGACATCGTCTAATGTGTATGGGCCTTAAAGAGGCAAGCGATGGGTTGTCTACTGAGACGCCCACCAGCTGCGGCTGTAACCCACTGCGCTGTGTAAACAGTTGCACCATTGGACTTCGAGTAACCCCATAGGGTCAAACCACTTTCCTTCTGTGGGGAGAATGAGAACAAGTCCAGCACTCCACTCTTTCAATTACCGTACTTGCTCTGGTGCCCTCCGAGATGTCCAAGCATCAGTAATTACACAATATGGAACAGCGCAACTCATGGTCACACGCAGAATAGATAAATGAAAGGCAGCCTCTGTCCTTAATGTAGCCCACAGGAGATAGAAGGGTATATGGGGAGAAGCAGACGGATGATTATTTGATCCTGCTCCTACCATGTCTATAAACTGCTCAGTTTGTAACCTCATACTTTTACATAACTGTTTGATAATCTGTAACAGAGTATCTTTGCTTTTTTATGCTAAGATGAATATTTGGGGAAAATACTACTCCACACAAGTTTTATGGTGCTATATTCATTTATTTATTTATTAGTTTATTTATTAAAGGTCTATCATGTCATGTAACCTAATAACATAATCTCTGTTAGGTCATATATATATATATATATATATATATGTAGAGAAGTGGAGAAGCCGGCGCTTAGGTAATGTTTGTGGTACTAGTTTTACAAAATTACATAGAAACACCTAATTCTAGCATATAACACGTCTCAATATTTCTTTGAGTGGCAGCTTATGAAACAGAAATTTGTGTTTGTTAGACACATAAAGGTGAATATAAGAAGAGGAGAACACAAGCGCCAAAATGTGTTTTTTAAAATATGTAAAAGTTGAACACGGATAGGTGAGGTGGTAGGTTTGACTTGATCACTTATCTGATTTAGATATGCAATGATCTGTCATCCTTCATTTGGATTCAGTACATGGAAATAAAAACAAAGCAAAACATAGTGTGTACCATTCATAAAACATGTCGCATATACACTGTCTGGATCAGAGCGGCATCATTAGGGATTTAGCAAATTCCCATTAGTAAATATTTCTTAGCCACATCAGTGTAAAATTTAAAAACATAAATTTAATACAATAATATAAGAATGGCTGAATGACACACGTACAAGAAATAAAAACATATAAAGCTTATCTGTCCATAAATTGGATATCTGCAAAGCGTCCCGACGCGTTTCGTCCATCAATAGTTGGACTTCATCATGGGGATAACAATCTGTCCTTAGCGCTTGGTGAGGAGGAGTACAGGAAGTGAGGTCATAACTAATGGACATTAGGAATCACCCCTCTCTGGTATAAATAGGACCTCCAGACTCACTGTTGTTATCCCCATGATGAAGTCCAACTATTGACGGACGAAACGCGTCGGGACGCTTTGCAGATATCCAATTTATGGACAGATAAGCTTTATATGTTTTTATTTCTTGTACGTGTGTCATTCAGCCATTCTTATATTATTGTATTAAATTTATGTTTTTAAATTTTACACTGATGTGGCTAAGAAATATTTACTAATGGGAATTTGCTAAATCCCTAATGATGCCGCTCTGATCCAGACAGTGTATATGCGACATGTTTTATGAATGGTACACACTATGTTTTGCTTTGTTTTTATTTCCATGTACTGAATCCAAATGAAGGATGACAGATCATTGCATATCTAAATCAGATAAGTGATCAAGTCAAACCTACCACCTCACCTATCCGTGTTCACCTTTTATATATTTTAAAAAACACATTTTGGCGCTTGTGTTCTCCTCTTCTTATATATATATATATATATATATACACACACACTGCTCAAAAAAATAAAGGGAACACTTAAACAACACAATGTAACCCCAAGTCAATCACACTTCTGTGAAATCAAACTGTCCACTTAGGAAGCAACACTGATTGACAATCAATTTCACATGCTGTTGTGCAAATGGAATAGACAACAGGTGGGAATTGTAGGCAATTAGCAAGACACCCCCAATAAAGCAGTTGTTCTGCAGGTGGTGACCACAGACCACTTCTCAGCTCCTATGCTTTCTGGCTGATGTTTTGGTCACTTTTGAAAGCTGGCGCTGGTAGCATGAGACGGAGTCTACAACCCACACAAGTGGCTCAGGTAGTGCAGCTCATCCAGGATGGCACATCAATGCGAGCTGTGGCAAGAAGATTTGCTGTGTCTATCAGCGTAGTGTCCGGAGCATGAAGGCGCTACCAGGAGACAGGCCAGTACATCAGGAGATGTGGAGGAGGCCGTAGGAGGGCAACAACCCAGCAGCAGGACTGCTACCTCCGCCTTTGTGCAAGGAGGAACAAGAGGAGCACTGCCAGAGCCCTGCAAAATGACCTCCAGCAAGCCACAAATGTGCATGTGTCAACTCAAACGATCAGAAACAGACTCCATGAGGGTGGTATGAGGGCCCGACGTCCACAGGTGGGGGTTGTGCTTACAGCCCAACACCGTGCAGGACGTTTGGCATTTGCCAGAGAACACCAAGATTGGCAAATTCGCCACTGGCGCCCTGTGTTCTTCACAGATGAAAGCAGGTTCTCACTGAGCACATGTGACAGATGTGACAGAGTCTGGAGACGCCAAGGAGAACGTTCTGCTGCCTGCAATATCCTCCAGCATGACCGGTTTGGCAGTGGGTCAGTAATGGTGTGGGGTGGCATTTCTTTGGGGGGCCGCACAGCCCTCCATGTGCTCGCCAGAGGTAGCCTGACTGCCATTAGGTACCGAGATGAGATCCTCAGACCCCTTGTGAGACCATATGCTGGTGCGGTTGGCCCTGGGTTCCTCCTAATGCAAGACAATGCTAGACCTCATGTGGCTGGAGTGTGTCAGCAGTTCCTGCAAGATGAAGGCATTGATGCTATGGACTGGGCCGCCCGTTCCCCAGACCGGAATCTAATTGAGCACATCTGGGACATCATGTCTCGCTCCATCCACCAACGCCAAGTTGCACCACAGACTGTCCAGGAGTTGGCGTATGCTTTAGTCCAGGTCTGGGAGGAGATCCCTCAGGAGACCATCTGCCACCTCATCAGGAGCATGCCCAGGCGTTGTAGGGAGGTCATACAGGCACGTGGAGGCCACACACACTACTGAGCCTCATTTTGACTTGTTTTAAGGACATTACATCAAAGTTTGATCAGCCTGTAGTGTGTTTTTCCACTTTAATTTTGAGTGTGACTCCAAATCCAGACCTCCATGGGTTAATAAATTTTATTCCATTGATAATTTTTGTGTGATTTTGTTGTCCGCACATTCAACTATGTAAAGAACAAAGTATTTAATAAGAATATTTCATTCATTCAGATCTAGGATGTGTTATTTTAGTGTACCCTTTATTTTTTTGAGCAGTGTGTATATATGTGTATATATATATATATATATATATATATATATAAAATCTGTATTCCTTGAAAGTAACAATAGATATTATCTGCTACCTCCCTGAGGGACTGATGTATCTTTCTGAGGGTGGCACTAAAGGTGACTCTGGCTGTATATATCCTTAGTCAGTCATTGGCAGAAAAAGATAATCTATATAGAGGAGGAGATGGCTTATGTACAGAATGATTTTAGATGTTTCCTTCAGTTACTGTTACGCACACCAGTGCTAACAGGAGTATACCGGTGTATGAACAGAGAGGGAAGCGAAGCAAACGAACTCACAGACAGTATAACATAACATACACAGGAGGTGATGGAATAACTAATAAACACAAAGTGAACGGAGAAGCCCAAAGGCTCAGGAATTGGGTGTCTCCCTAGTGTCAGGAATGCTCAGATGGAATAGAGCGGACAATGAAGCGATGTGTAGTGATTTAACATGTGGAGCACCTGAAATGATGTTGCTAAGAGCAACAGAAAAATCCCCAAAGGGTTACCAACGGGTGTGGGAATAAACTCCTTGGTCAGAGATTGAAATATAGACACAAGGAGAGTATCCACAATCCTAACCCCCACTTGCAGGGCACAGGTTCAGCTTACTGCCACTAAACTGACACCTGGACGCCCTGCACAGTGAGGGAGGATTAAGCAAGCAGGTCTGAGAGTACAGCCACAAACCTGCTGGGTTCACAGAATAGCAAAAGAACCCCAGCAGGTCAAACAACTGACTCCAGTCTTACTGCTAGGTCCGGATTGGCAGAATGAAGTACCGAATCCCAAGGCCTATTCAGAGTAAGCAACAAGTAAATACAAAGTCACACAGTACTAGCTAACTCTCTGGAACTGACTAACAAACAAAGATTCAGCAGCATTTGCCTAGCCTGAGAGGATGGTTTATATAGCAGGTGCTGTCCACGCCCCACTCAGACCTCACAGACTGTGAGCACAAAACCAGCGCCGGATTCCCTGCCGTGCACAGAGCCTGTAACCACAACACAGTAAAAAGCCAGACCGGAGTATCAGCTGCGCTCAGGTTACTTCGCTAACACTTGCCTCCCAGTTGCCATGGCGACGTGGCAGCACAGAGCAGAAAATCCTAACAGTACCCCCCCCCCTGACGAGGGGTCAAAGAACCCCTACCACCGGGTTTATCGGGGAACTGCGAGAAGAAAGAGCGTATCAGTCTGGGGGCATGAAGATCACAACTGCGCACCCACGACCGCTCCTCCGGGCCATACCCCTTCCAGTGCACCAAAAATGACAGCCGACCCCGAACCATCTTGGAGTCAAGAACCCTTTCAACCACAAACTCCCTCTGACCCCGTATCAGAAGAGGAGAAGGTCTTCCACTGGAAGAAGGATTACTAACCGCCAGTTTTAAAAGGGAACAATGAAATGTTTTATTGATACCCAATGAACGGGGCAGATCTAACTGAAATGCCACCGGATTGATAACCCTGGTGATCTTATAAGGGCCGATGAACCGGGGGCCAAACTTATGAGATGGCTGTCTCAACTTCAAATTCTTGGTGGACAACCAGACGAAGTCTCCTAATTTGAAGCTGCAGGGTCTTCTCCGCTTATCAAAAACCCTTTTGGTCACTAATGACACAGACACAAGGGCTTTCTTCACTTTCCTCCAAATACCCCTAAGGACCGAAACAACAGAGGAACCACCAGACGTGGAATCCAGGGGGTCAAAAGAATTGGCCTTAGGATGATGCCCATACACACAAAGGAAGGGAGAGATCCCTGTAGCAGAGTGAGCCGCGTTGTTATAGGCAAACTCCGCCATGGACAGATGAGCAACCCAGTCAGTATGACACTTGGAGACATAACACCTGAGGAACTGCTCCAAGGACTGGTTCACCCTCTCAGTCTGCCCATTAGACTGTGGATGGTAGCCTGACGACAAGCTCACAGAAATCTGGAGATCAGAACAAAATGCCTTCCAGAATTTGGCCACAAACTGGGATCCACGGTCAGAGACCACATCAAGTGGCAACCCGTGGAGGCGCACAACATGCTGCATAAATAACTCAGACAGGCGTCTGGCCGATGGCAACCCAACCAGTGGAACGAAATGCGCCATCTTCGAAAACCTGTCAACGACAACCCAAATGGCTGTCATCCCCGAGGATTTGGGCAAGTCCACCACAAAATCCATGGAAATGTGGGTCCATGGCTTAGACGGAATAGAGAGTGGATGTAATGGGCCGACAGGAACCCCTCTAGAAGGTTTATTTCGGGCACAAACGTCACATGCCCGAACCCACTGATCCACATCCCTAGCCACTGAGGGCCACCACACCGCCCTAGACAGCAACTCCCGAGTTCTGGCAATACCCGGATGCCCTGCCGACCTCTTGGCATGGAATTCCAGGAACACTCGCTGTCTTAACCTAGGAGGCACCAACAAGAGACCTACCGGAAGGTCTGGAGGAGCCTGCTCCTGTGCTCTAAGGACTAATGATAAGAGGTCCTGGGTAATGCCCACTTTAATACATGATGGGGACACAATGGGCAATGGCTCCTCGGTGGTCTCTTGAACTGGAGCAAAACTCCGCGAGAGCGCATCAGCCTTGATGTTTTTTGACCCAGGGCGATATGTTATCAAAAAATTAAAGCGAGCAAAAAACAAAGCCCATCGTGCCTGCCTGGCATTGAGCCGCTTCGCTGACTCTAAATATGCCAGATTCTTATGGTCGGTGAGAATTGAGACCACAAACTTAGCCCCCTCAAGCCAGTGTCTCCACTCCCCGAGTGCATCCTTTATAGCCAACAATTCCCGGTTACTCACATCATAATTCATCTCGGCAGACGAAAATTTACGGGAAAAGTAAGCACAGGGATGAAGGCGATTATCAGACACCCCCATCTGAGAGAGCACTGCCCCAATACCTATCTCAGAGGCATCCACTTCTACCACAAAAGGACGCTCTGGATCTGGGTGTCGCAGCACCTTGGCCGAGACAAATGCCCTTTTGAGACGGGCAAAGGCCGCTTTGGCCTCACAAGACCAGTGAGCAACATCCGCCCCTTTCTTAGTAAGTGCCACCAATGGGGCCACTATAGACGAAAATCCAGCGATAAACCGTCTATAAAAATTCGCAAAGCCCAGAAAACGCTGAAGCGCCTTCAAACTAGTGGGCTGCACCCAATCCAGGACTGCCTGTACCTTAGAACCCTCCATTTGGAAACCTTCTGAGGAGATAATATACCCTAGAAATGCGATTTGCTGGACTTCAGACTCGCACTTCTCCAGCTTCGCCCCAAGCTGGTGGTCTCTGGGTTTCTGGAGGACTAAGCGTACATGCTTCCGATGTTCCTCCAGGGAATGAGAGAAGATTAGAATGTCATCTAGATAAACAACTAAGAATCTATCCAAATATTCCCTGAGCACATCCTTCATGAATTCCTGGAAGACTGCCGGGGCATTAGAGAGCCCAAAAGGCATCACCAAATATTCATAATGCCCTGAGTGGGTTTTAAAGGCAGTCTTCCATTCATCCCCCTCTCTTATTCGGATTAGATTGTAAGCACCGCGTAGGTCAATCTTAGAAAAAATGGTGGCAGTACGAAGCTGGTCAAACAGAACTGAAATGAGAGGCAGTGGGTACGAGTTTTTAATCGTGATACGGTTCAATTCCCTGAAGTCGATGCAGGGTCGCAACGAACCGTCCTTTTTACCCACGAAAAAGAACCCCGACCCAACTGGGGACTGTGAGGGTCTGATAAATCCCTTAGCCAAGTTCTCCTGAATGTACTCTGCCATAGCCTGAGTCTCAGGACGTGACAGGGAGTACAACCTGCTCTTGGGAAGCTTAGCATCCGGCAACAAATCAATGGCACAGTCATAGGGGCGATGGGGAGGTAGTACCTCCGCAACTTTTTTGGAGAACACATCCGCAAAATCTGCATAACATCCTGGCAATCCTGGCAAACTTAGCTGCGAGAGCCTGACTGGAAGGCTCAAGCAACTCCTGAAACAATCACTACCCCAACTAAGAATCTCCCCAGAGACCCAGTCAAATTGAGGGTTATGGGCCCTTAACCAGGGTAACACCAAAACCAATGGGGCAAAAGAACAGACAGTCACATAAAAAGACAATTTTTCAGAGTGTGTGGCTCCAATGAACAAAGGAATTTGGCTGGTGCAGGAGGTAATTTTACCCTGGGACAATGGTTCCCCGTTTAACCCACAGATCTCAATCTCTGATGCCAAAGGTACTGAGGGAACAGAGTGTTCCAGGGTGAATTGACGGTCCATGAAAACCCCATCGGCCCCACTGTCAACAAAGGCCTCAGTCTTGACAGTTTGACCGAGGATCTCCAAAGTCACCGGAATGAGAAAAGTCTTTTTAGGAAATTCTGACTTCTGGCCTGACAGGATATTTCCCATCACCCTCAGGCCCTGAAGTTTTCCGGTTTTTCTGGGCATGATACTACAACATGACCTTTATTCCCACAGTACAAACACTAACCCTGCTGTCTCCTCCGCGTCTTCTCACGCGAGGAGAGGCGGGTAGCCCCAATCTGCATAGGCTCCTCGGAATATTCCTCAGAGTCTGAGGTTCCCTTGGGAAAAAAGGAAACTGCGGTCTCCCTTTCAAGCCTACGCTCTCTCAGCCGTCTATCCACCCAGATGGATAACTGCATGAGCTGATCTAAGCTATCAGGCGAGGGATATTGTACCAGTTGGTCCTTTATCTGGTCAGAAAGGCCCCTTCGGTACTGGTTTCTCAGGGCTGGGTCATTCCACTGGGTATCATGAGCCAACCTCCGAAACTCCGTACTATAAACCTCAGCTGGCCGTCGCCCTTGCTTAAGAACCGTAATCTGAGCCTCGGCTGAAGCCATCTTGTCAGGGTCATCATACAAAATGCCCAGTGCCGTAAAAAAAGCATCAACACTTTTAAGCGACGGACAGTCAGGCTGTAACCCATATGCCCAGACCTGTGGGTCTCCTTGTAGCAAGGAAATCACCATGCCCACCCGCTGAATCTCCGACCCAGAAGACTGGGGCCTAAGCCTGAAATATAGCTTACAGCTCTCCTTGAAACAAAAGAACTGCGAGCGATCTCCAGAAAAACGATCCGGGAGATTTACTTTCGGCTCCTTAACCCCTGAACTTGACGCTGCTGCTGCGGGAGCTCCGCTAGCGGCCTGCGGGGTGTTCATTTTAATGGACATCTCATTAAATTGTCGAGTCAGGACCTGCACCTGATCGACCACCTGTTGCAAAGTATTTTGAGGGGTATGCTCCATATTCCTACAAAATTTCAACAGGAGTAGGGCTGCTGAATATGTTACGCACACCAGTGCTAACAGGAGTATACCGGTGTATGAACAGAGAGGGAAGCGAAGCAAACGAACTCACAGACAGTATAACATAACATACACAGGAGGTGATGGAATAACTAATAAACACAAAGTGAACGGAGAAGCCCAAAGGCTCAGGAATTGGGTGTCTCCCTAGTGTCAGGAATGCTCAGATGGAATAGAGCGGACAATGAAGCGATGTGTAGTGATTTAACATGTGGAGCACCTGAAATGATGTTGCTAAGAGAAACAGAAAAAACCCCAAAGGGTTACCAACGGGTGTGGGAATAAACTCCTTGGTCAGAGATTGAAATATAGACACAAGGAGAGTATCCACAATCCTAACCCCCACTTGCAGGGCACAGGTTCAGCTTACTGCCACTAAACTGACACCTGGACGCCCTGCACAGTGAGGGAGGATTAAGCAAGCAGGTCTGAGAGTACAGCCGCAAACCTGCTGGGTTCACAGAATAGCAAAAGAACCCCAGCAGGTCAAACAACTGACTCCAGTCTTACTGCTAGGTCCGGATTGGCAGAATGAAGTACCGAATCCCAAGGCCTATTCGCAGTAAGCAACAAGTAAATACAAAGTCACACAGTACTAGCTAACTCTCTGGAACTGACTAACAAACAAAGATTCAGCAGCATTTGCCTAGCCTGAGAGGATGGTTTATATAGCAGGTGCTGTCCACGCCCCACTCAGACCTCACAGACTGTGAGCACAAAACCAGCGCCGGATTCCCTGCCGTGCACAGAGCCTGTAACCACTACACAGTAAAAACCCGGACCGGAGTATCAGCTGCGCTCAGGTTACTTCGCTAACACTTGCCTCCCGGTTGCCATGGCGACGTGGCAGCACAGAGCAGGAGATCCTAACAGTTACAGCAGATTGCTAAATACAGTATGTACAGTACTGTACATAACAGCTCACAAAGAATAGCAGGTCTATACCTGCCATATTGTGTGTTGAGAGTCTAGTCTCTGGTTCCACCATAAGAAACAAGGTTCTCATCTTGCCATGCTGCACCATGCTGAACTCCCTGGGGCCAGGTGATTTCTAAGTTTTTTTCAGGGATTTTTACACAGACATGAACTCCCATAAGGCTAGAAGGTAAAGTTATAGCTAATGCTGTCACTTTATTTCCAAGTTCAGACGCGGCTTGCTTAATGTTAATATGTAGCCATTGGGCTGCACATGTGTAATGTGTAATGTACCTTGAAATGCACAAAGGATGTCTCTCCCAATAAGAACTATCCTTTGTGATAGAAGGAATTCAGGGTTTAGGACCCGGGAGTCCATCTGCACATGCGCCGTATGACGCAATGGCCGCCGGGGGTGCTGGAAGGGATCCTGACTGGTCGCATATAGTTGCTGCCGCAATGCATGCACATGTGCAAACACATCGTGGCAATGATGAATACATATGCAGCAGTACCTGTCTCTGCCTGCAAGAACTGCCTTATCCGGGAGTAGTCTAAAGGGATCCACATTGGGGTCATTCATGATTCAAACAAATAAGGCATAATGCAAAGTCTGTTTGTCTTTTATTTTGGTGTAAAGTGTATGCTCCGTAACTAATTTACATGACTCCACACCACTTTGCATAGCAGGTAATATATAATTTATTGTATAGGATACAGAAAGCATGGAGTTATAAATAATGTAATCAATTTAATGGCTCACAAAACCCCCAAACTGGATTTAAAATACATTGAACAGTTTTAACCTTTCATTGCACTACAGTTTTATAGACCTGTTTAGTAATAGTAGCATCTGACGCAGGACCAAAAAATGAGAATGCAGTTATTTGAGCTGCTGTGACATCACTTTCTTCAGCCTTTCATTTTCTATGGGGTAAATGTATCAAAGCTTCTAAAGAGTGGAGAAATTAAAAACTTGCCCATAGCTATCTATAAGATTTTAGGCATATAACAATAAAACATACATGCAGAAAAGAATGGAAATAAGAAAAGGGGAAGAGGAAGAAGGAGAAGAAGAATGGCGCATGGGGCGATAAAATGCAAGGGAGAAAGAAAGAGGAAGGGGGACAGAGCGTAGAAAGAATCAGTGAGAGAAACTTAATAAGAGATAGAGGCATCCTAAGAAGACCAAGACAGGGCAGAGACCATCTCTCCAACAATTTAAGGAACTTCTGCACAGCATTGCTGCCTGTATACACATAACATTCATTCTCAATTGTGCCATTGACAAGGGCTCGCCATTTATGTATATCTTGGAGATTAGGGACAAGCCAAAGTTTGATGAGGATAATTACTTTAGATAATTACTTTATCTAATGTAGTATATTTGTACATAGGAACATTAATATGTAACGCAATATAAAAACACAAATAGGGACTAGGTTAGCCGGAGATGCAGTTTCTGCAGTGCTACCGATTTGTTGAATGCAAGAGAGGATTGGTCTAGTTTAGAGGGAGCTGCAATGTAGGATACAATATTTCCTGTTTAAATAATCTACCAGGATGAACTAATGAGTCCAGACCTGAGTGAAGAGGTCCCGCCTGTCATGCACATAGTATGTGATTTTCTTATATGCATGCCACATGCCATACATGGTTTTGAAAAAATGACGTAGAAGAATGGTCCGCCTGTTCCAGTAAGCTGTGATAACTAACTTTGTCACTGCAAGTATAGTATATGAAGATACATTTTATTCAGTATTTAGATAAGTTCTGAGGGCAGTATTTGTCGTGGGTTTGGAATCTGCACAGGAACGGGTTAATAATAACAGATTTATGTATATTCAGAAGTTCTGAGGGCAGTAAGAAAGAAGGAAAATACATGGATCTTTCGGTATTCTACTTGAACATTAAGCTTAATAACTTTGGAAGTTGTTGCAAAATAGGGATCTCCTGGGGCCAGACCACCATGTATGGCATAATAATAATAATAATAATAATAATAATAATTTTATTTATATAGCGCTCTTTCTCCAATAGGACTCAAGGCGCTTAACAGATACATAGCATAATATAGTACAGAAAATAATGAAGTACAGAACAGATTTTCATAAAATACAGAAGCATGGAGATAGTAAAGGGACAATTATGGGAATGCTTGGTAAAAAGGAAAGTCTTGAGTCTACTTTTGAAGGATTCTATAGTTGGGGCCTCTCGCACTGTGCGGGGAAGTGAGTTCCATAGAGTCGGAGCCGCATGACTAAAAGCTCGACCCCCAGATGAATTACGGGAGATTCTAGGTACTGCTAAAAGTCCTTCATCTACAGATCGCAGTAATCGAGTGGGGCAGTATGGGGTCAGTAGCCGCTTCAGGTACCTTGGGGCCTGGTCATGTAGTGCTTTAAAACTCAGTAAGCCAATCTTCAAGATGATTCGCCATCTTATAGGCAGCCAGTGAAGGGAGTAGAGTATGGGTGTTATGTGGCTAGAACGGGGCTGGTTGGTTAACAGCCTTGGCAGCTGTGTTTTGCACCAGCTGTAAGCGGTGCAATTCTTTTGCTGGGAGACCAAGGTAGAGGGCATTACAGTAGTCTAATCGAGATGATACAAATGCGTGGATGACTTTTTGCAGATCATCTGAGGGAATTAAGTGCTTGATTCTGGCTATGTTCCTCAGGTGAAAGAATGAGGATTTGATTGTGGCTGATATCTGATGTTTAAGTGTCAAGCCACCATCCAGGACAACGCCAAGATTCCGCACACGATCAGTGGTTTGTAATTCCGAATCCCCGAGTGTAAGTCCAGTTGGTTGGCTATGCTGCAGTCTTGTCCTTTGATGTTGCGGTCCTATCATAAGGACCTCTGTTTCTCTGACGTCCTAGTGGATGCTGGGGACTCCGTCAGGACCATGGGGAATAGCGGCTCCGCAGGAGACAGGGCACAAAATTTAAAAGTTTGACCACTAGGTGGTGTGTACTGGCTCCTCCCCCTATGACCCTCCTCCAAGCCTCAGTTAGGTTTTTGTGCCCGTCCGAGCAGGGTGCAATCTAGGTGGCTCTCATAAAGAGCTGCTTAGAGTAAAAGTTTTGATAGTTTTATTATTTTCAGTGAGTCCTGCTGGCAACAGGCTCACTGCAACGAGGGACCTAGGGGAGAAGAAGTGAACTCACCTGCGTGCAGGATGGATTTGCTTCTTAGGCTACTGGACACTAGCTCCAGGGGGACGATCACAGGTACAGCCTGGATGGGTCACCGGAGCCGCGCCGCCGACCCCCTTGCAGATGCCGAAGTAAGAAGAGGTCCAGAAACCGGCGGCTGAAGGCTTTTCAGTCTTCATGAGGTAGCGCACAGCACTGCAGCTGTGCGCCATTGCGCTCAGGCACACTTCACACTGGCGGTCACTGAGGGTGCAGGGCGCTGGGGGGGGCGCCCTGGGCAGCAATGTTAATACCTTTCTGGCTAAAAAGAATACATCACATATAGTCCATGAGGCTATATGGATGTATTTCACCCCTGCCAGGTCTCAGAAAAACCGGGAGAAGAGCCCGCCGGAATAGGGGGCGGGGCCTATCTCCTCAGCACACAGCGCCATTTTCCTACACAGCTCCGCTGCTAGGAAGGCTCCCAGGCTCTCCCCTGCACTGCACTACAGAAACAGGGTAAAAAACAGAGAGGGGGGGCATTTTTTGGCGATATTATATATATTTAAGCAGCTATAAGGAAACAACACTTATATAAGGTTGTTCCTATATAATTATAGCGCTTTGGTGTGTGCTGGCAAACTCTCCCTCTGTCTCCCCAAAGGGCTAGTGGGGTCCTGTCTTCTATCAGAGCATTCCCTGTGTGTCTACTGTGTGTCGGTACGTGTGTGTCGACATGTATGAGGACGATGTTGGTGTGGAGGCGGAGCAATTGCCGGTAATGGTGATGTCACCCCCTAGGGAGTCGACACCGGAATGGATGGCTTTGTTTATGGAATTACGTGATAATGTCAGCACGCTGCAAAACGCCCTTTGCCTCAGTCGGTCGACACAGACCCAGACACAGACACCGAATCTAGTGTCGACGGTGAAGAAACGAACGTATTTTCCAGTAGGGCCACACGTTATATGATCACGGCAATGAAGGAGGCTTTGCATATCTCTGATACTGCAAGTACCACAAAAAGGGGTATTATGTGGGGTCTGAAAAAACTACCTGTAGTTTTTCCTGAATCAGAGAAATTGAATGACGTGTGTGATGAAGCGCGGGTTACCCCTGATAAAAAACTGCTAATTTCAAAGAAGTTATTGGCGTTATACCCTTTCCCGCCAGAGGTTAGGGCGCGCTGGGAAACACCCCCTAGGGTGGACAAGGCGCTCACACGTTTATCCAAACAAGTGGCGTTACCGTCTCCTGATACGGCCGCCCTCAAGGATCCAGCTGATAGGAGGCTGGAAAATACTCTAAAAAGTATATACACACATACTGGTGTTATACTGCGACCAGCAATCGCCTCAGCCTGGATGTGCAGTGCTGGGGTGGCTTGGTCGGATTCCCTGACTGAAAATATTGATACCCTGGATAGGGACAGTATTTTATTGACTATAGAGCAATTAAAGGATGCATTCCTTTATATGCGAGATGCACAGAGGGATATCTGCACTCTGGCATCAAGAGTAAGTGCGATGTCCATATCTGCCAGAGTAAGAGACTGCAGCAAGCAGCCCCTTCCCAGGAGCAGAAGTCCTCCCCGGCTTCTGCAAAGGCCTCAGCATGACGCTGGGACCTTACAAGCGGACTCAGGGGCGGTGGGGGGTCGCCTCAAGAATTTCAGCGCACAGTGGGCTCACTCGCAGGTGGACCCCTGGATCCTGCAGGTAGTATCTCAGGGTTACAGGTTGGAATTCGAGAAGTCTCCCCCTCGCCGGTTCCTAAAATCTGCTTTGCCAACGTCTCCCTCAGACAGGGCGACGGTATTGGAAGCCATTCACAAGCTGTATTCTCAGCAGGTGATAATCAAGGTACCCCTTCTACAATAGGGAAAGGGGTATTACTCCACGCTATATTGTGGTACCGAAGCCGGACGGCTCGGTAAGACCTATTCTAAATCTGAAATCTCTGAACCTGTACATACAAAAATTCAAGTTCAAGATGGAGTCACTCAGAGCAGTGATAGCGAATCTGGAAGAAGGGGATTTTATGGTGTCCTTGGACATCAAGGATGCTTACCTTCATGTCCCAATTTGCCCTTCACACCAAGGGTACCTCAGGTTCGTGGTACAAAACTGTCATTATCAGTTTCAGACGCTGCCGTTTGGATTGTCCACGGCACCCAGGGTCTTTACCAAGGTAATGGCCGAAATGATGATCCTTCTTCGAAGAGAAGGCGTATTAATTATCCCTTACTTGGACGATCTCCTGATAAGGGCAAGATCCAGAGAACAGCTGGAGGTCGGAGTAGCACTAACTCAAGTAGTGCTCCAACAGCACGGGTGGATTCTGAATTTTCCAAAATCCCAACTGATCCCGACGACACGTCTGCTGTTCCTAGGGATGATTCTGGACACTGTTCAGAAAAAGGTATTTCTTCCGGAGGAGAAAGCCAGGGAGTTATCCGAACTCGTCAGGAACCTCCTAAAACCAGGGACAGTGTCTGTGCATCAATGCACAAGAGTCCTGGGAAAAATGGTGGCTTCTTACGAAGCGATTCCATTCGGCAGATTCCATGCACGAATTTTTCAGTGGGATCTGCTAGACAAATGGTCCGGATCGCATCTGCAGATGCATCAGCGGATAAAATTGTCGACAAGGACAAGGGTCTCTCTGCTATGGTGGTTGCAGAGTGCTCATCTGTTAGAGGGCCGCAGATTCGGCATACAGAACTGGGTCCTAGTGACCACGGATGCCAGCCTGAGAGGCTGGGGAGCGGTCACACAAGGAAGAAACTTCCAGGGCGTGTGGTCAAGCCTGGAAACGTCTCTCACATAAATATACTGGAACTAAGAGCAATCTACAATGCTCTAAGCCTGGCAAAACCTCTGCTTCAGGGTCAGCCGGTGTTGATCCAGTCGGACAACATCACGGCAGTCGCCCACGTAAACAGACAGGGCGGCACAAGAAGCAGGAGGGCAATGGCAGAAGCTGCAAGGATTCTTCGCTGGGCGGAAAATCATGTGATAGCACTGTCAGCAGTGTTCATCCCGGGAGTGGACAACTGGGAAGCAGACTTCCTCAGCAGACACGATCTTCACCCGGGAGAGTGGTGACTTCATCCAGAAGTCTTCCACATGATTGTAGTCCATTGGGAAAGACCAATGGTGGACATGATGGCGTCCCGCCTCAACAAAAAACTGGACAGGTATTGCGCCAGGTCAAGAGACCCTCAGGCAATAGCTGTGGACGCTCTGGTAACACCATGGGTGTACCAGTCAGTGTATGTGTTCCCTCCTCTGCCTCTCATACCCAAGGTACTGAGAATTATACGGCAAAGGGGAGTAAGAACGATACTAGTGGCTCCGGACTGGCCAAGAAGGACTTGGTACCTGGAACTTCAGGAGATGCTCACAGAAGATCCGTGGCCTCTACCTCTAAGAAGGGATCTGCTTCAGCAGGGACCGTGTCTATTCCAAGACTTACCGCGGCTGCGTTTGACGGCATGGCGGTTGAACGCCGGATCCTAAGGGAAAAAGGCATTCCGGAAGAGGTCATCCCTACCCTGGTCAAAGCCAGGAAGGAGGTGACTGCACAACATTATCACCGCATTTGGAGAAAATATGTTGCATGGTGTGAGGCCAGGAAGGCCCCGACAGAGGAATTTCAACTGGGTCGATTCCTACATTTCCTGCAAACAGGATTATCTATGGGCCTCAAATTAGGGTCCATTAAGGTTCAAATTTCGGCCCTGTCGATTTTCTTCCAGAAAGAATTGGCTTCAGTTCCTGAAGTCCAGACTTTTGTAAAAGGAGTACTACATATACAGCCCCCGGTTGTGCCCCCAGTGGCACCGTGGGATCTCAATGTAGTTTTGGATTTTCTCAAATCCCATTGGTTTGAGCCACTCAAATCGGTAGATTTGAAATATCTTACATGGAAAGTAACCATGCTACTGGCCCTGGCTTCAGCCAGGAGAGTGTCGGAATTGGCGGCTTTATCGTATAAAAGCCCATATCTGATTTTCCATTCGGACAGGGCAGAATTGAGGACGCGTCCTCATTTTCTGCCTAAGGTGGTATCAGCGTTTCACCTGAACCAGCCTATTGTGGTGCCTGCGGCTACTAGCGATTTGGAGGATTCCAAGTTGCTGGACGTTGTCAGAGCATTGAAAATATATATTTCAAGGACGGCTGGAGTCAGAAAATCTGACTCGCTGTTTATACTGTATGCACCCAACAAGCTGGGTGCTCCTGCTTCTAAGCAGACGATTGCTCGTTGGATTTGTAGCACAATTCAACTGGCACATTCTGTGGCAGGCCTGCCGCTGTCAAATCTAAATCTGTCAATGCCCACTCCACAAGGAAGGTGGGCTCATCTTGGGCGGCTGCCCGAGGGGTCTCGGCATTACAACTCTGCCGAGCAGCTACGTGATCAGGGGAGAACACGTTTGTAAAATTCTACAAATTTGATACCCTGGCTAAGGAGGACCTGGAGTTCTCTCATTCGGTGCTGCAGAGTCATCCGCACTCTCCCGCCCGTTTGGGAGCTTTGGTATAATCCCCATGGTCCTGACGGAGTCCCCAGCATCCACTAGGACGTCAGAGAAAATAAGAATTTACTCACCGGTAATTCTATTTCTCGTAGTCCGTAGTGGATGCTGGGCGCCCATCCCAAGTGCGGATTGTCTGCAATACTTGTACATAGTTATTGTTACAAAAAAATCGGGTTGTTTATTGTTGTGAGCCATCTTTTCAGAGGCTCCTACGTTATCATACTGTTAACTGGGTTCAGATCACAAGTTGTACGGTGTGATTGGTGTGGCTGGTATAAGTCTTACCCGGGATTCAAAATCCTTCCTTATTGTGTACGCTCGTCCGGGCACAGTATCCTAACTGAGGCTTGGAGGAGGGTCATAGGGGGAGGAGCCAGTACACACCACCTAGTGGTCAAACTTTTAAATTTTGTGCCCTGTCTCCTGCGGAGCCGCTATTCCCCATGGTCCTGACGGAGTCCCCAGCATCCACTACGGACTACGAGAAATATAATTACCGGTGAGTAAATTCTTATTTTTATCCGGGTTCAGTCACAGCCAACTAGCACTCATCCACTCCTGGAGTTCAGCTAGACAGCCATTTAGGGTTGCTATTGGGTTATGAGTGCCCGGAGCAAAGGACAAGTACAGTTGTGTATCATTTGCATAGCAGTGGTAGACTAGCCCATGGCGCCTGACTATTTCACCCAGCGGGAGCATGTACACTGCAAAAAGCATGGGGGATAGTATAGAACCTTGTGGGACACCACATGGCAATGGCACTGGTGGTGATGAGTATAATCCAGACGATACTCTCTGTGACCTGCCTGTGAGAAATGATTTGAACCAATTTAGGACTGTGACATCCAGTCCACAAAAATGTATCAGTCGCTCAATCAGAAGCCCATGGTCCACGGTATCAAATGCTGCAGAGAGATCCAGAAGGATTAATATTGAACAGTCGCCTCTGTCTCTTGCCATCAGAAGATCATTTAACACACACACCAGGGCTGTTTCAGTGCTATGTCTTCTCCTGAATCCTGATTGGAATGGATCGTAGATATCATGGGTTGTCAGGCGGGTTTCCAGTTGATTTGCAACCACTTTCTCAATAACCTTTCCTAGAAAAGGAAGGTTTGATACCGGTCTATAGTTGGTCATGCAGTCGGGATCTAAATTAGGTTTTTTAAGAAGAGGTCTAACAATTGCTTCCTTTAGGGGTCCAGGAAATATGCCTGTCTGCAAAGAGCATTGAACAATTTTTGCAAAGACAGGACCAATTATATCCATACAACCTATTAGAAGCTTGGTTGAGGCAGGGTCCAGATCACAGGTGGTGGGACGCAAAATCCGAGCAATTTCAGCAATGTCCTTTACATCCACTGGGTGAAAGCTGGTCCATGAAGGCAGGTGGCTTATATTGGCAGGTTTTGTAGTTTGACACTCCTTTGATGGCACTGTGGAGATTCCAGCCCAAATGGTGGATATTTTATCTGCAAAGAAGTTTGCAAACTCGTTGCATCTTGCCTGGGAGAGAGTTTCATCAGTCTGCAGGCATGCTGGCTTGCAAAGCATCTCCACTGTGCGGAAAAGTTGAGCTGGCCTATTGTTTGCTGCCGTGATCTCATTTGACAGAAACTGTGATTTCTTACGGGTGATTGTCGATTGATATTCTTCATTATGCTTTATTAGTTTTATTTTGTCATCCACTAGGTTAGTCTTCCTCCATCGTCTTTCCAGTCTACGCCCCCTTTTCTTGAGCTCACTAACACTGTTGTCGAACCAGGGAGCTTGACGTTGTGGTTTACGAGGTCTTATACGCACAGGGGCGATAATATCAATTGCAGCCATAACATCCCTATTATAATAACAGACTAGGGAACAGGGATCTTCACAGGCACCCAGTATAGCAGAGAGATCCAGATTTGCTGTTAGAGCCTGGGGAGTCATACCCCTCCTTGGACGATACCTGGTCAACTCCACTGGCAGAGATTTTATTTGAGGGGTTGCAACTGAGAACCAAAGGGCGTGGTGGTCTGACCAGATGACTGGGTTTATTTTTAGGTCAGTGACTTCTAATCCAATCTGAAAGACAAGATCAAGAGTGTGACCACTTTTATGTGTGGCAGAAGGAATGACCTGTGTGAAGCCCAGACCATTCATTGTGCACAGGAGGTCTTGGCCAAGGCGAGAGAGCTCATCATCCACCCATGCATTGAAATCACAGAGGATGAGCCATCTTTGATGTTCCAGAACCAGGCCAGCAACAGTGTCTGCAATTTCTTGTAGAAATATCTTTCCATCTCCAGGGGGCATAGAGTTCCCCTGTGGCGAGTGAGGGCAGACACACAGCTGGGCACGGAGGGTATGAGTACTGTAGATCAGATTTATCTGGGGTGCTTCCAGACAACCGAATACCCTCCTAAGTGCCCATATAAAATGCTATATTAAGGCATCAATATTTTTGCATATAGCATATTTCAGGGTTGGCATTAAGGTCCATAACAAGTATCTCTAGTAAGTCTCTGCAAGCAGTAATATAATAGTGCAATTTTCACTGTATTGATATATAATAGTGGAAGGTATAATATGTTATATTTCTGCTGCGGGATACCCTGGGCTCCACAGGGAATGACATTGAAGTGTAGAGTAGGATCTTGATCCGAGGCACCAACAGGCTTAAAGCTTTGACTGTTCCCAGAATGCATAGCGCCGCCTCCTCTATAACCCCGCCTCCGTGCACAGGAGCTCAGTTTTGTAGTTGGTGCCATGCAGTGCAGGCATAAAAAGACGGTTTTGCCTGACAGACGTCAGCTCGGATCAGTTGAAAGCAAAAACTCTTCATTCGGTGGTACAGTCCCTCCTGGACACAGGAGTGGTAGTATAGGTGCCTCTGGCTCAAAGAGGCAAGGGGTACTATTCACCGCTGTTCCTAGTCCCGAAACCGAATGGGTCCTCTCGGCCCATCCTCAACCTCAAGTCCTTGAACAAATTTGTGAGGGTCTCCAAGTTTCATATGGAAACTCTTCACTCTATTGTTCTGGCCTTGGAACCTGGGGATTATATGGTCTCCCTGGACATACAGGATGCTTACCTGCATATTCCCATTACAACGTCGCATCAGCAGTACCTGAGGTTTGCGATTGGCAACCTCCATTACCAATTTCGGGCGTTACCTTTTGGTTTGACCACAGCTCCGCGAGTCTTCACCAAGGTCATGGCGGTAATGACGGCTGTACTCCGTCGTCAAGGGGTCAGGATCCTGCCGTATCCGGACGACTTGTTGATCCTGGCGAATTCCCCAGAAATTCTCCTACGCCATTTGGATCTGACACTCCAGATTCTTCAAGCCCACGGGTGGCTCATCAACTGGAAGAAATCTTCCTTGGTCCCTGTTCAGAGCATGGTGCGCCTGGGGGCGTTGTTGGACACTCACAACTAGTGGTTGTTCTTGTCTCAGGAGAAGGTCCTGAAACTTCAGGACAGGATTCTATGCTTCCTATCTCGTCCGCAAGTGTCGATACATTTGGCGATGCAAGTGCTAGGTCTCATGGTGTCGGCATTTGACATGGTGGAGTACGCTCAATTCCATTCCCGCCCTCTACAGAAATTGATTCTTGCCAAGTGGGATGGCCTGCCTCACCGGATCAGGTCTCACATGATCTCCTTATCCCCGGAGGTCTGTCTGTCACTGAGCTGGTGGCTTCAGGACCAACGATTGAGAAGGGGTTGTCCCTTCTGGATCTCCAACTGGTTCCTTCTGATGACGGCTGCCATGCTGAGAGGTTGGGGCGCAGTGTTGGAGCAACACTCCCTTCTGGGTCAATGGACCAAGGAAGAGTCTCTCCTCCCGATAAACATTCTGGAACTGCGGGCGGTGTTCAATGCTCTGAACTTGGCCCAACATTTCATACAGAACAGACCTGTTCAAGTACAATCGAACAACACCACCACGGTGGCGTACATAAATCATCAAGGCGGGACTCACAGCCACATGGCAATGAGGGAAGTTTCAAGAATTCTTCAGTGGGCAGAACGCCATCTGCCAGCCATATGGACAGTGTTCATTCCAGGGGTCCTAAACTGGGAAGCGGACTTCCTCAGTCATCAGGACGTACACGCCGGAGAGTGGAGCCTCCATCCAGAAGTGTTTCAACTACTCGTGGACAAGTGGGGCCTTCCAGATGTGGACCTAATGGCGACTTGACACAATCACAAGATTCCGATCTTCGGAGCAAGGACAAGGTATCCTCAAGCAGCGTTCGTGGACACACTGGCAATTCCATGGAACTTTCAGCTGCCATACGTGTTCCGTCCAGTGTCACTCCTGCCCAGAGTAATAAGGAAGTTCAAGCAAGAAGGAGGAATCCTACTTCTGATCGCTCCCGCGTGGTCCAGATGGCATTGGTTCTCAGACCTTCAGGGTCTCTTGATAGAGCGTCCCCTTCTACTTCCACAGCACCCGGATCTCCTCGTTCAGGGCCCCTGTGTGTATCAGGTTGACTTTGACGGTGTGGCTCTTGAAGCTTCCGTCCTGAGGGCCAAAGGATTTTCTGAGGCGGTAATTCAAACCATGTTGAAGGCCCAGAAACCGGCTACTGCTCGGATTTATCATAGGGTCTGGAATTCTTACTTTGCTTGGTGCGCCACTAATAATCATAACGCTTACAAGTTTAGTACAGCCAAACGTTTGGCCTTTCTACAACAAGGCCTGGACTTGGGCCTTCGTCTGGCCTCCATCAAGGTTCATATTTCTGCCTTGTCGGTTTGGTTTCAGAGAAAAATTGCCACTTTACCTGATGTGCATACGTTCACTCAGGGTGTGTTGCAGATTCAACCTCCTTATGTCCCACCTGTGGCTCCTTGGGACTTGTCGGTGGTTCTGGAGGCATTGCAAGGGTCTCCGTTTGAGCCTCTTGAATCTGCAGACCTTAAGTGGCTTTCTCTTAAGGTATTGTTTCTGCTGGCTATTGCCTCTGCTAGACGGGTGTCGGATCTGGGTGCCTTGTCTTGTAGGTCCCCATATCTGATTTTTCACCGTGACCGGGTGGTTCGTAGAACACGTCCCGGGTATTTACCTACGGTGGTGTCTTCTTTCCACATTAATCAGGAGATCGTGGTTCCAGCCTTTGCCTCTCCTGGCTTGTCTTCCGAAGAGCGGTCTTTGGATGTGGTACGGGCTCTCCGTATCTATGTGAAGAGAACTTCATCCCTTCGGAAGTCTTATTCTCTCTTTGTACTGTTTTGTTTTCACAAACGTGGCTGGCCTGCTCACAAGCAGACCCTGGCCAGATGGATTAGAATGGTGATTGCACATGCTTATGTACAGGCTGGCCTTCCAGCTCCTGCTACCATCAAGGCCCATTCTACTCGGTCTGTTAGACCTTCTTGGGCGGCCCGCCGTGGTGCGACCCTTGAACAATTGTGCCATGCGGCTACGTGGTCCTCAGTTCACGTTCATAGGGTTCTATGCCTTCGATACTTCCGCTTCCCAGGATGCTTCTTTTGGACGCCGGGTTCTTGTGCCCACTACAGTGCGTCCCCTCCCATGATGAACTGCTTTAGGACATCCCCAATGTCATTCACTGTGGAGCCCAGTGTACCCCGCAGCAGAAAATTAGATTTATGGTAAGAACTTACCGTTATTAAATCTCTTTCTGCGAGGTACACTGGGCTCCACAGGGCGCCCACCCTGACGCACTTAGCTTCTTTGGGTTGGTATGTCATTAGCCGCTGACACTTTCTTCTGTCGTGAGAATGTGGTGTATGTGGCTACTAACGGTTGTCGTCTCTTTTACCTGCTACTGCATTGGATTGGTTAACAAAAACTGAGCTCCTGTGCACGGAGGCGGGGTTATAGAGGAGGCACTATGCATTCTGGGAACAAAGATATTAGCCTGTTGGTGCCTCGGATCAAGATCCTACTATACACCCCAATGTCATTCCCTGTGGAGCCCAGTGTACCTCGCAGAAAGAGATTTAACAACGGTAAGTTCTTACCATAAATCTTGTTATTGAAACATGTCTGTTTTCGTGCTATAAGTAAAGGGGGACACCTGCAATATATTGTAGTAAACAGATTCAAATATTGTTAGAGTGTCTTGGTTTTCCATTATGTTTCAGTCTGAGATGAGATAGTGCTTTAGTGTTGGGCCAAAAGTTATACTAGTGAAGGAACTATAGGGGAGATGTATCAAACCTTGGTGGTGAGTGATAAAGTGGAGACGTTGCCCACAGGAAATAGTTTCTGTCATTTATTTAGCACAGTCTATAAATGCTTTATCTCTCTTCTAGGTTTCATACTCCTCCCCTATATGACTTAATATTGTGAACTTATATGGTAAAGGTTTAAAGTATTTTTTTTGTATTCACACCAGTTATGTATAACAGTTATACAGGTGAAACTCAGAAAATTAGAATATCGTGCAAAAGTAAATTTATTTCAGTAATTCAACGTAAAAGGTGAAACTAATATACACTGCTCAAAAAAATAAAGGGAACACTTAAACAACGCAATGAAACTCCAAGTCAATCACACTTCTGTGAAATCAAACTGTCCACTTAGGAAGCAACACTGATTGACAATCAATTTCACATGCTGTTGTGCAAATGGAATAGACAACAGGTGGGAATTATAGGCAATTAGCAATGTCAAAGTCAGAAAAATATCACGATGCACACTGCCATATTTGCACCTCATATGTGTCCCTGCTGCGCATGCGTGCGCTCTCCCGTGCGTGCGCATACTCGCTGTTGCGGGCACCCGCAGGCGCACGGTATGCGCATTTACGGTAGAGATTGTATGCGTCTAGCGGGCGAATCTTTCGTTACATATTTTCACCATATAATGTATTTTGTAGATTATGGTCCCTTTGATAGAATCTGAAAGTTTGGTTAATGTAGCATGTTCATGGACAGAGAAATCCCTCTTTGTTTGATACGAAGGGTCAGACAGGAGTAATACAGTGGTGTTTAGTACCCATCGGAAGAATATTTAATTAGCAATATTCCGGTGTTGGTTTGAAACAGATTAATCGCTCGTGCGAATAGTTATGGACATAAGAAGTTTATGTCCATTTACTATTATTTGCACTTACTTATCCATGCGGCGGGAAACCTAGTTTCCCACCCACCTGAGCAGTTGGAAATTGTCACAGCCCACCTGTATCAATCAACCTATGACCTTTTGTTATAATGCGAAGACGAATTCCTGTGTCCAATAAACAATGAGATTGTAGGGACCATTGAATTGTATTGTGTGTGGGGCATAAATAGACAAGCCGATCACATCCAGCTCTCACTCTTCAACGGTTCTCATTGCTGATAATCGGGAGCTGGATGTCCAGAGGCGCATGCGATCGTTCCCTTTGTGCGTAAGTTTTCTCCGCAATCATATTGTCTTTCTTGTTATTCTGAGCCATATCTCTCTCTCTCTCTTCTCTTTCTCTCTCGTTACTCTTATATAGTTATTGTACTGATATTGTATTTCATGTGTAGTTATCTGGTTAGGTAGTCTATGTTATATTGGTAGTGTATGACTTGTATTGTATTATTCTTTTTTCCAAGTATAACAATCATATAAGGCGTTAGACCCTAAGTACGGTATCTGTGTATTTCTTATAGTGTTAAGTATTCTCAGAGCGCTTTAAAGTTAATAAGGTTACACTGTGTTGCATCCACACCCTATCTCTACACCAAGGTTTACTGCATAATACACTGTTTTATGGTATAGTTATAAAGGTTTAACATTGTGAGCGTCTGCGCCGCTGGTGATTTCCTCGTGGTCCCGAGCATCCGCAACGCTATAGCGAATCATTACGTTAGTCGGCAGCCTATAGCGTGCCTACCTGTGATCCCTTGGCCGTAAGCGAACGTGACGCTCGAGCGTCTCGACTACGGCTAAGCGATTGTTACGCAACGTGCGTACCCTTACGGTACTCCAGACGTAAACAGCGTACAGTGTTCTTAGGCCTCTTAAAGGGTTTTTAAGTAAGATAAATATTCAGCTTTATCAGCAAGACACCCACAATAAAGGAGTTGTTCTGCAGGTGGTGACCACAGACCACTTCTCAGCTGCTATGCTTTCTGGCTGATGTTTTGGTCACTTTTGAAAGCAGCGCTGCTTTCACTCTAGTGGTAGCATGAGACGGAGTCTACAATCCACACAAGTGGCTCAGGTAGTGCAGCTCATCCAGGATGGCACATCAATGCGAGCTGTGGCAAGGTTTGCTGTGTCTGTCAGCGTAGTGTCCAGAGCATGGAGGCGCTACCAGGAGACAGGCCAGTACACCAGGAGACGTGGAGGAGGCCGTAGGAGGGCAACAACCCAGCAGCAGGACCGCTACCTCCGCCTTTGTGCAAGGAGGAACAGGAGGAGCACTGCCAGAGCCCTGCAAAATGACCTCCAGCAAGCCACAAATGTGCATGTGTCTACTCAAACGATCAGAAACAGACTCCATGAGGGTGGTATGAGGGCCCGACGTCCACAAGTGGGGGTTGTGCTTACAGCCCAACACTGTGCAGGACGTTTGGCATTTGCCAGAGAACACCAAGATTGGCAAATTCTTCACAGATGAAAGCAGGTTCTCACTGAGCACATGTGACAGACGTGACAGAGTCTGGAGACGCCAAGGAGAACGTTCTGCTGCCTGCAACATCCTCCAGCATGACCGGTTTGGCAGTGGGTCAGTAATGGTGTGGGGTGGCATTTCTTTGGGGGGCCGCACAGCCCTCCATGTGCTCGCCAGAGGTAGCCTGACTGCCATTAGGTACCGAGATGAGATCCTCAGACCCCTTGTGAGACCATATGCTGGTGCGGTTGGCCCTGGGTTCCTCCTAATGCAAGACAATGCTAGACCTCATGTGGCTGGAGTGTGTCAGCAGTTCCTGCAAGACAAAGGCATTGATGCTATGGACTGGCCCGCCTGTTCCCCAGACCTGAATCCAATTGAGCACATCTGGGACATCATGTCTCGCTCCATCCACCAACGCCAAGTTGCACCACAGACTGTCCAGGAGTTGGCGGATGCTTTAGTCCAGGTCTGGGAGGAGATCCCTCAGGAGACCATCCGCCACCTCATCAGGAGCATGCCCAGGCATTGTAGGGAGGTCATACAGGCACGTGGAGGCCACACACCCTACTCAGCCTCATTTTGACTTGTTCTAAGGACATTACATCAAAGTTGGATCAGCCTGTAGTGTGTTTTTCCACTTTAATTTTGAGTGTGACTCCAAATCCAGACCTCCATGGGTTAATAAATTTGATTTCCATTGATAATTTTTGTGTGATTTTATTGTCAGCACATTCAACTATGTAAAGAACAAAGTATTTAATAAGAATATTTCATTCATTCAGATCTAGGATGTGTTATTTTAGTGTTCCCTTTATTTTTTTGAGCAGTGTATTATATAGACTCATTACATGCAAAGTGAGATATTTCAAGCCTTTATTTGTTATAATTTTGATGATTGTGGCGTACAGTTTAAGAAAACCCCAAATCCAAAATCTCAGAAAATTAGAATATTACATAAAATCACTAAAAATAAGGATTTTAAATACAGAAATGTCGTCCCTCTAAAAAGTATAATCATGCGTATATACTCAGTACTTGGTTTGGGCCCCTTTTGCATGAATTACTGCTTCTGCGGTGTGGCATGGATTCTGTCAGCCTGAAGCACCACTGTTCTCTAGATGGAACAGCTGTATTCTCTACATGGAATAGTTGTATTCTCTGTGCGAAATAGCTGTATTCTCTACACGGAATTCTATACATAGAATAGCTGTATTCTCTACATAGAATAGCTGTATTCTTTACATGTAATCTCTGTATTATTTACGGAATACCTGTACTCACTACACGGAATACCTGTACTCACTACATGGAATACCTGTACTCTCTACTCTGAATAGCTGGACTCACTACACGGAATAGCTGGCAAGCAATCAACATTGAAGTAACATTTATAATTTGCATACTATACAATTGTACGGACCAGCTGATTGGTTGCCATGGGCAACTTCTCCACAGGCTCACTTCTCCACTCTTTTCACTGCTTCATGAATAGACCTCTATAGGAGAGCTCTTCTTGCTAAGAGCCTAGGCAGCAGGTATCCTGAACGGCACTGGGGGGAGCCGCTGTCACATCCCTGTAAGCTGTAGATGACAGAGTATAGTGCTGGGACCCAACCATGGCCAATATTTACTAAAAAATCGAGTTTGTCCGATTTGTGTTTTTTTTTTTCTAAGTCCCAATCCGGGAATTCACTAAGCACCAATCTCGGCAGTGTTTGGACTATTCGTAATGGTTTGAATGACAACGTTCAGAAATACGAATGAATAGACCATCGGTCAAACGCGGCTGTTATTTCATAGAATACGGGAATTCACTATTCATTCGTATTTGGGTGTTAGTTTCTGAGTGCTCAAATGCGGGTCTGTTTTTTTCGATTCGTTAAAAAAAGCAGCAAAAAAATAGACCTGCTTTTTCCAGTCGAGTTTGGATAACCATGCACGGATCAGTGAGATCTGTGCATGGTTATCTATGGGAAGGGTCTGTTTAGTGTAAAATCTGAAAAAAAAATTGCGTGGGGTCCCCCCTCCTAAGCATAACCAGCCTCGGGCTCTTTGAGCCGGTCCTGGTTGAAAAAGTATGGGGGAAAAAATGACAGGGGTTCCCCCATATTTAATCAACCAGCACCGGGCTCTGCGCCTGGTCCTGGTTCCAAAAATACGGGGGTCAAAAAGCGTAGGGGTCCCCCGTATTTTTGAAACCAGCACCGGGCTCCACTAGCCAGGTACATAATGCCACAGCCGGGGGACACTTTAATACTGGTCCCTGCGGCCCTGGCATTACATACCCAACTAGTCACCCCTGGCCGGGGTACCCTGGAGGAGTGGAACCCCTTAAATCAAGGGGTCCCCCCACTCCAGCCACCCAAGGGCCAGGGGTGAAGCCCGAGGCTGTCCCCCCCCATCCAAGGGCGGCGGATGGGGGGCTGATAGCCTTGTGAAAAAATGTGAATATTGTTTTTAGTAGCAGTACTACAAGTCCCAGCAAGCCTCCCCCGCAAGCTGGTACTTGGAGAACCACAAGTACCAGCATGCGGTGGAAAACCGGGCCTGCTGGTACCTGTAGTACTACTACTAAAAAAATACCCCAAAAAAAACAGGACACACACACCGTGAAAGTATAAGTTTATTACATACATGCACACCTCCATACACACATACTTACCTATGTTCCCACGAGGCTCGTTCCTCTTCTCCATGTAGAATCCTTGGTGTACCTGTGAAAAAAATTATACTCACATAATCCAGTGTAGAATCAGACCTTTGAATAATCCACGTACTTGGAAAAATAATAAAACGAAAACCCAACCACGCACTGAAAGGGGTCCCATGTTTACACATGGGACCCCTTTCCCCGACTGCTGTTACTTGTGGTTCTCCAAGTACCAGCTTGCGGGGGAGGCTTGCTGGGACTTGTAGTACTGCTACTAAAAACAATATTCACATTTTTTCACAAGGCTATCAGCCCCCCATCCGCCGCCCTTGGATGGGGGGACAGCCTCGGGCTTCACCCCTGGCCCTTGGGTGGCTGGAGGGGGGGACCCCTTGATTTAAGGGGTTCCCACTCCTCCAGGGTACCCCGGCCAGGGGTGACTAGTTGGGTATGTAATGCCAGGGCCGCAGGGACCAGTATTAAAGTGTCCCCCGGCTGTGGCATTATGTACCTGGCTAGTGGAGCCCGGTTCTGGTTTCAAAAATACGGGGGACCCCTACGCTTTTTGACCCCCGTATTTTTGGAACCAGGACCAGGCGCAGAGCCCGGTGCTGGTTGATTAAATATGGGGGAACCACTGTCATTTTCCCCCCCATATTTTTCCAACCAGGCCCGGCTCAAAGAGCCCGAGGCTGGTTATGCTTAGGAGGGGGGACCCCACGCAATTTTTTCCAGAATTTTTAAGACTTTAATCAACTTTTTAAGGTACACAATGAAGCCCTGCATGGATCTCACAGATCCGGCCGGGATTCCTTGTGTTTTGTCAGGCAGTGTTTTACTCATCACTCCCGTAAAACACTGCCTGATATTACGAATCACATCGACATCGGAAAAAACGATTGTGTAAAACTCGGCAGCTTAGTGAATGATCGTATCAGGATTAAAAAAGTTGCAGTAAAATGCACACGATACCATTCGAGTTCAAACACCCTTCAAAACGGCCAAAACACGAATCTTTGTAAATATACCCCCATGTTGGTGAAGCGCAGTGGCCATGTGGCTGGGAGTTTGTTGTAGCTGTTTACTTGAGTCTGCTGGAACTGTTTACCTGAAATCCTGGTAGGAACTGTGTTAAACTGGGGTAACTGCCTCTGATGAGTTTTGGGGACTTTTGGGGAGACTGGTGTTTAACCTGTCAATTATGAGAAGTTGTTAACATCCCTTTGGAGATTGTGCTATGTTACCTAGAAGGCTTGTATAGTTTTTACACTATCTTTCAGTAAATGTGTGATTATAAGGCACTTATCTGGGTGAGCTCTGTGTTTAAAGGAACTCGTGAATAAAGGTGGGCTTTATGTCCTAAGTGCGGTACCCTCACATACACCTGCCTATATTTTCACTGCAGGTTAAGCTATGCGCAGTGACCTTTATTTTTAATGTCAACATTTTATTGACATGGTCAAAATTTCTACATCCAAAATCTAGACATGCTTATATTATTCATGTTGACATTATGACCATGTCAATATTTTTATATGGTTAACATGTTAAAATTACAAATATTGACATGACCACAGTGAATGTCGACATTCACATAGATGTCCAGAGTAGCATTGCTTCCAGGTGCTGAACCTTGTTGGTCAAGGTAGTGTTATACAGGACCAGGGTTGGTGGATGACGGAGCATAGTAGAAGTAAGACAGATTAAGGTAATGATGTTAGCTGCTAGGGTATGGAGAACTGTACTAGCCCAGCCACCTGCAGGCAGCACTCCATGGCTAGGAACAGCTAAGTATCATTTCTAGCCTTATGTGTTGGAGGTCCCCATGCCTGTATACAGTATACCTACTCTCCTGCTAAATCCAATTTTTGCACCTGTGACTATAGTGTAACGCTTCTCTTTCAGGATGGTCTCGGATTTGGAAGATGTGATCCTTCCCGAGCTCTTTGCACTTTCCAGGAGGATTTTCAGGAATTTGAAATGATTGATGAGGAGGAAGATGAGGAAGAGGAAGACGACGAGGATGAACTCCCACCTCAAGAGAACAGGAAACAGTTGGAGGCTCCTCCTTCACCAAGTCCTTCCCCTCTCCCACCTGAAGATACCATGAAAAATAGACCATGCACCCTGAGACTGAGCGCCCCCCGAACACAAGTAAGAGACTGGCTGACAAGACTGGAATCAGAGAAACCGAAGAGTATAATAATAGGCATACAGTAGGTTATGATAGTAATGAATAAATATAGATTATATGTTGGGGTAAACGTAATAGGGTCGAGTTGCTGGAAGTGTGGGACTTTATGCGACAATACCCGTATTTTTAAAGCGGCAATCATTTACAAGGCAAAACCAGGTCTGGCATCTTTTTTTGCTGATAATCAGCAGCTGCTCCTACCTGCTTATCAGGGACGTGCGGTGAGGTAAATGGCTCAGGAGGCATTGGCTATTATCAGAGCCAGATTTACACACAATGGGGGTAATTTCAAGTTGATTACAGCAGGAATTTTTTTAGCAGTTGGGCAAAACCATGTGCACTGCAGGGGAGGCAGATGTAACATGTGCAGAGAGAGTTAGATTCGGTGGGGTGTGTTCAATCTGCAATCTAATTTGCAGTGTAAAAATAAAGCAGCCAGTATTTACCCTGCACAGAAACAATATAACCCACCGAAATCTAACTCTTTCTGCACATGTTATATCTGCGCCCCCCCTGCAGTGCACATGGTTTTGCCCAACTGCTAACAAAAATCCTGCTGCGATCAACTTGGAATTACCCCCAATATACAAGTTAAAGGGTACATCTGGGCATTATACACAGGTGCAGCAGTTTAAACTCCTGGAAATTTGGTGAGTTTTGATCAGAGATGTGCAGAAAAGTAAGTGAGGCACTGCCTCTCCTGCCATAGACTTTTTCTCCAGCGTTTTGACTATATAAATGATTAGAATAATACAAAGAAGATATTTCTAATATATTGGCCCTCATTCCGAGTTGTTCGCTCGCTAGCAGATTTTAGCAGCATTGCACACGCTAAGCCGCCGCCCTCTGGGAGTGTATCTTAGCTTTGCAGAATTGCGAACGAAAGATTCGCATAATTGCGAATAGAAATTTCTTTGCAGTTTCTGAGTAGCTCGGGACTTACTTTGCCACTGCGATCAGTTCAGTCAGTTTTGTTCCTGGTTTGACGTCACAAACACACCCAGCGTTCGCCCAGACACTCCCCCGTTTCTCCAGCCACTCCCGCGTTTTTCCCAGAAACGGCAGCGTTTTTCCGCACACACCCATAAAACGGACAGTTTCCGCCCAGAAACACCCACTTCCTGTCAATCACAAATTTCTTCGTTAAGCCGTGAGTAAAATACCTAACTTTTGTGTAAAATAACTAAGCGCATGCGCTCTGCGAACCTTGCGCATGCGCAGTAAGCGACTAATCGCAATATAGCGAAACTCGGCAACGAGCGAACAACTCGGAATGAGTGCCATTATTTGTATTTTTCATATACTTTATACAGTAAAAACTCTGGCACAAACGTTAGTATGACAGGAAAGGCTCTGCCTCACCCCACTGCACATCACTGCTGCTTATAGGATGGGGGCTGCCACGATCCATGGTGGAGAGGATGGGACACAGCCCTGGCCAGCTGGGTCCCAGCACCTGCGCATTGGATCTGGCAGGCACCGGGACAGAGCATGCGCAATACACCTGCTTCTATGGACTGAATCGGCTGCAGCCCAGAGAAGCCGCATAGGGCTGCCCGAAAGGCAGGGCGTGGCTTCCTACTGGAAGCACGCTCTCTGCTAATTGCAGTGCAGTCTGGCAGTCCCAGAGGAAAAAAAACCCTCCCCCTGGGGCTTCCTGTCATGTTTGTGTTTGACAGGTAGTACTTCCAATGGGAATTCCCTGCCAGTCACAGTGTAACCAGTGTAGTCACGGACTGCAACTGGCTCACTCAGGTGGCAAATTTTACGGTATCCGGACTCTAGGTCGACACCCAAAAGGTCGACACACCTTAGGTCGACACCAATTGGTCACGACACACGTTAGATCGACATGGAAAAGGTCAACATGAGTTTTTCACTTTGTTTTGTTTTTTGAACTTTTTCATACTTTACGATCCACGTGGACTACAATTGGGAATGGTAACCTGTGCCGAGCGTAGCGAGGCACCTTGCCCGAGCCATGCGAGGAGATACGGTGCACTAATTGGGCTTCCCGGTCACTCTACAAAGAAAATGACACACAAAAAAAACGCATTAAAAACTTATGTTGACCTTTTTCCGTGTCGACCTTGTTCATGTCAACCTTTTGTCCATGTCGATCTATTTCAGGTGTTTACCTAAGGCGTGTCGACCAATTGGTGGCGACCTAAGGTGTGTCGACCTTTTTTGGTGTCGACCTGGAGTCCCATACCCGATTTTACTGGGGAGCTGCTGCCAATAGGCAAAATCCGCCACTGCTGATAATGTGTCTTAGTTGTAATGGGATGTGAAGAGTGCGCATAAGGAGACTGCACTCATTAATTTGATATGACACTTGTATAACTGTTTGTGACTGAGACTCTGAATCAGTATACAAAGTGCTATAATGCAGCGGTCGCAGCTTTTTTCCATGCCAAGTTCCGTTGTGCTTAATATACAGACTCAGTCACACACAAATAAACAAGTGTTGCAAAATTAAACAGCACAGTCTCCTGGTGACTCGTAGTCACATCACATTGTGACTAATATGCAATTTCTGCCAAAAAAAAGTTACCAGACACTAGCAGAGTTGCACGGGATCTGGCCCGCCAGGCATGTTGCACTGCATGGTATATTGAGGCTAGATGTATGAGGACCATTTGTAGGATATTATGTATTTCTTCTGGATAGAGCATCTTCTTACCAAATAGACAGATCCACTACTGAGGCTTTGCTGGAGCCTACCTAGCTGGAGGCCAAACAGCAATGCCCTACTCAGTCCAGAAGTTCTTGACTAGTTCTTGACATTATAGTGTGCAGCACTAGGTGATTATTATCACTTATATTGTTAGGTCAACCCCTGACAAAATATAGCTATAATACCATAAAATATTTTGGCACTGACCTGAGAAGAAACTACAGTATGTGTAATTTACGAGAAGACAAATGTTCAAATTATAGCACAAAACCCTATTTTGTGACATCATGGCCCTCATTCCGAGTTGTTCCCTTGTTCTTTTTCATCGCATCGCAGCGATTTTCCGCAAACTGCGCATGCGCAATGTTCGCACTGCAACTGCGCCAAGTAAATTTGCTAAGAAGTTTGGTATTTTACTCACGGCATTACAAGGTTTTTTCTTCGTTCTGGTGATCGGAGTGTGATTGACAGGAAGTGGGTGTTTCTGGGCGGAAACTGGCCGTTTTATGGGAGTACAAACTAATTGGTGGACAGCAGATCTGGACAATTGTCACAGGTCTGTTAATCCGGCGCTAATTATAAAGGATCAAAAAAATATAGTAATAAATGAAAAAATGAATAAATACAAAAATGTGAATAGGCAGCTGAGTAAAAGCAACTTGCTGGGTCGCTTATGGTTAAAACAAATAAAAGAAGAAAAGATGTACTCTGCGCCAAAAAACACTTTGTGGAACCAGTGTGCAGTCTGTCATGTATAATGATTGACTCAGTACAACTTCAATTATAAATAACCACTTTTATATTTGGTCTGTTAAGATTAGCAACATAAGACACATACATACATAAACTTTGTAACAATGAATTGCTCTCTATGCAAACAGTGTAAACAATATACAGGTTGAGTATCCCATATCCAAATATTCCGAAATACGGAATATTCCGAAATACGGACTTTTTTGAGTGAGAGTGAGATAGCGAAACCTTTGTTTTTTGATGGCTCAATGTACACAAACTTTGTTTACTACACAAAGTTATTAAAAATATTGTATTAAATGACCTTCAGGCTGTGTGTATAAGGTGTATATGAAACATAATTG
The DNA here is from genome assembly GCF_028390025.1 of Pseudophryne corroboree. Taxonomy (NCBI): domain Eukaryota; kingdom Metazoa; phylum Chordata; class Amphibia; order Anura; family Myobatrachidae; genus Pseudophryne; species Pseudophryne corroboree. Next base: position 357,626,907 of record NC_086449.1, read on the forward strand.
AATTGTGTGAATGTAGACACACTTTGTTTAATGCACAAAGTTATAAAAAATATTGGCTACAATGACCTTCAGGCTGTGTGTATAAGGTGTATATGTAACATAAATGCATTCTGTGCTTAGATTTAGGTCCCATCACCATGATATCTCATTATGGTATGCAATTATTCCAAAATACGGAAAAATCCCATATCCAAAATACCTCTGGTCCCAAGCATTTTGGATAAGGGAGACTCAACCTGTACTATGTATTTAACAATAACTTATTGGCTCTGTTTGGTAAAGATTGGATTATTAGGCACTGGCGTCCCAGTATCAAAATAAATAAAAAAAGTCCCGCAAATATGATAATGCAGTCTCTTAATGGATAATTTATAAGAATTGCAATGAATAGTTACCAATGTGCTGGTTCCTGAAATGTTTAGATGCAGGGTCCGTTTTATAATAAATTGCACATGTGTAGGTAATTAGTATAGAATAGAGTTACCGTTCCAATCGCCAAAAGCTCACCCTGATTAATGACTTTGTCAGAAGGCTTCTATGATTGATTCCACACCACGGGCAATAGACCCCACTGCGGAGGACATTAGCAGGCACCCGGTATGAACAGGTGGAATGGCAGGTATGATTGGAGCCGCTGCGGGCAGCCGTGAGCGGTAATTAGCTGGTACTCGCCGGCTTTGATGACAATGGTAAAACTTTGACGATGTATACTGCAGAATACCGCCGGCTTTGAGCACCAGACTGCTGCCTCTCGGGATGTGATCTGCGGCTAGTAGTCGGCTGGAGCTTTTCAGTCACTCTGTTGATTGGAGAATGATTGACAGGAAGTGGGTGTTTCTGGGTGGTAACTGAGCATTTTCCGGGAGTGTGCTAAAAAAACGCAGGCGTGCCAGCAGAAAACGCAGGAGTGGCTGGAGAAACGGGGTAGTGGCTGGCCGGACGCTGGGCGTGTTTGTGACGTCAAACCAGGAACTAAACGGACTGAGGTGATCGCAATCTAGGAGTAGGTCTGGAGCTACTCAGAAACTGCAAGGAAATACTTAATAGCAGAATTGCTAATCTTTCGTTAGCAATTCTGCTATGCTAAGACACACTCCCAGAGGGCGGTGGTTTTGCGTTTGCATTGCTGCTAAAAGTAGCTAGCGAGCGAACAACTCGGAATGACCACCAATGTCTTTTAAAGATCTTCCAGCTGGGAAGTCTAATGTGCACTGAATATGGTTTACTAATAGCGTTTTCACATGAAACTTACATTTTAGGTTTACTGATTCTTGTGTATTTACAGTTAGTATCAGTAGAGGGTCATTCCGAGTTGTTCGCTCGCTAGCAGTTTTTAGCAGCAGTGCAAACGCTATGCCGCCAACCTCTGGGAGTGTATCTTAGCTTAGCAGAAGTGCGAACGAAAGAATCGCAGATTGGCTACAGAAAAAAATTGTGCAGTTTCAGAGTATCTTCAGACCTACTCAGCGCTTGCGATCACTTCAGACTGTTCAGTTCCTGTTTTGACGTCACAAACACGCCCTGCGTTCTCCCAGCCACGCCTATGTTTTTCCTGGCACGCCTGCGTTTTTTCGAACACTCCCTGAAAACGGTCAGTTGACACCCAGAAACGCCCACTTCATGTCAATCACTCTGCGGCCAGCAGTGCGACTGAAATGCTTCGCTAGACCTTGTGTAAAAATACATCGGCCGTTGTGAAAGTACGTTGCGCGTGCGCACTGCGCCACATGCGCAGAAGTGCCGGATTTTTCCTTAATCGTAGCGAACATTTTTAGCTAGCGATCAACTCAGAATGACCCCCGAGATGCAGTGATTATAGGCTGCGTGGGTGGAGGGTTATCCATTTTATATGTGTAAAGCAAAGAATACATAACAATATCTGGTTCCCAGGATTTAGAGAAAGGCATACTTCAAATAATGTATCAAGTGACAGATTATGTTTACTTAGTTAAATAATTAAACTTTCTCTGACGTCCTAGTGGATGCTGGGAACTCCGTAAGGACCATGGGGAATAGCGGCTCTGCAGGAGACTGGGCACAAAAGTAAAAGCTTTAGGACTACCTGGTGTGCACTGGCTCCTCCCCCTATGACCCTCCTCCAAGCCTCAGTTAGATTTTTGTGCCCGAACGAGAAGGGTGCATACTAGGTGGCTCACCTGAGCTGCTTAGAGTAAAAGTTTAAATTAGGTTTTTTATTTTCAGTGAGTCCTGCTGGCAACAGGCTCACTGCACCGAGGGACTAAGGGGAGAAGAAGCGAACTCACCTGCGTGCAGAGTGGATTGGGCTTCTTAGGCTACTGGACATTAGCTCCAGAGGGACGATCACAGGCCCAGCCATGGATGGGTCCCAGAGCCGCGCCGCCGGCCCCCTTACAGAGCCAGAAGACAGAAGAGGTCCGGGAAATCGGCGGCAGAAGACGTCCTGTCTTCAATAAGGTAGCGCACAGCACCGCAGCTGTGCGCCATTGCTCTCAGCACACTTCACACTCCGGTCACTGAGGGTGCAGGGCGCTGGGGGGGGGCGCCCTGAGACGCAATAAAAACACCTTAGATGGCTAAAAATACATCACATATAGCTCCTGGGCTATATGGATGCATTTAACCCCTGCCAGTTTTTCCTTAAAAAAGCGGGAGAAAGGCCGCCGAGAAGGGGGCGGAGCCTATCTCCTCAGCACACAAGCGCCATTTTCCCTCACAGCTCCGCTGGAAGGACGTCTCCCTGACTCTCCCCTGCAGTCTTGCACTACAGAAACAGGGTAAAACAAGAGAGGGGGGGCACTAATTTGGCAGATTAATAAATACAGCAGCTATATAAGGGAAAAACACTTATATAAGGTTATCCCTGTATATATATAGCGCTCTGGTGTGTGCTGGCAAACTCTCCCTCTGTCTCCCCAAAGGGCTAGTGGGGTCCTGTCCTCTATCAGAGCATTCCCTGTGTGTGTGCTGTGTGTCGGTACGTTGTGTCGACATGTATGAGGAGGAAAATGGTATGGAGGCGGAGCAATTGCCTGTAATAGTGATGTCACCCCCTAGGGAGTCGACACCTGACTGGATGGTCTTATGGAAGGAATTACGTGATAGCGTCAGCACTTTACAAAAGACTGTTGACGACATGAGACAGCCGGAAAAACAGTTAATACCTGTCCAGGCGTCTCAAACACCGTCAGGGGCTCTAAAGCGCCCGTTACCTCAGATGGTCGACACAGACCCAGACACGGACACTGACTCCAGTGTCGACGGTGAGGAAACAACCGTGTTTTCCAGTAGGGCCACACGTTACATGATCACGGCAATGAAGGAGGTTTTGAACATTTCTGATACTACAAGTACCACAAAAAAGGGTATTATGTGGGGTGTGAAAAAACTACCCGTAGTTTTTCCTGAATCAGATGAATTAAATGAGGTGTGTGATGAAGCGTGGGTTTCCCCCGATAAAAAACTGCTAATTTCTAAAAAATTATTGGCATTATACCCTTTCCCGCCAGAGGTTAGGGCGCGTTGGGAAACACCCCCTAGGGTAGATAAGGCGCTCACACGCTTATCAAAACAAGTGGCGTTACCGTCTCCGGATACGGCCGCCCTCAAGGAGCCAGCTGATAGGAAGCTGGAAAATATCCTAAAAAGTATATACACACATACTGGTGTTATACTGAGACCAGCAATCGCCTCTGCCTGGATGTGCAGTGCTGGGGTGGCTTGGTCGGATTCCCTGACTGAAAATATTGATACCCTGGACAGGGACAGTATATTATTGACTATAGAGCATTTAAAGGATGCATTTCTATATATGCGAGATGCACAGAGGGATATTTGCACTCTGGCATCAAGAGTAAGTGCGCTGTCCATTTCTGCCAGAAGAGGGTTATGGACGCGACAGTGGTCAGGTGATGCGGATTCCAAACGGCATATGGAAGTATTGCCGTATAAAGGGGAGGAGTTATTTGGGGTCGGTCTATCGGACCTGGTGGCCACGGCAACGGCTGGGAAATCCACCTTTTTACCCCAGGTCACCTCTCAGCAGAAAAAGACACCGTCTTTTCAGGCTCAGTCCTTTCGTCCCCATAAGGGCAAGCGGGCAAAAGGCCACTCATATCTGCCCCGGGGCAGAGGAAGGGGAAAAAGACTGCAGCAGGCAGCCTCTTCCCAGGAACAGAAGCCCTCCCCCGCTTCTGCCAAGTCCTCAGCATGACGCTGGGGCCTTACAAGCGGACTCAGGTACGGTGGGGGGTCGTCTCAAGAATTTCAGCGCGCAGTGGGCTCACTCGCAAGTGGACCCCTGGATCCTGCAGGTAGTATCTCAGGGTTACAAATTGGAATTCGAGACGTCTCCCCCTCGCCGGTTCCTGAAGTCTGCTTTACCAACGTCTCCCTCCTACAGGGAGGCGGTATTGGAAGCCATTCACAAGCTGTATTCCCAGCAGGTGATAATCAAGGTACCCTTCCTACAACAGGGAAAGGGGTATTATTCCACGCTGTTTGTGGTACCGAAGCCGGACGGCTCGGTGAGACCTATTTTAAATCTGAAATCATTGAACACTTACATACAAAGGTTCAAATTCAAGATGGAGTCACTCAGAGCAGTGATAGCGAACCTGGAAGAAGGGGACTATATGGTGTCTCTGGACATCAAGGATGCTTACCTCCATGTCCCAATTTGCCCTTCTCACCAAGGGTACCTCAGGTTTGTGGTACAGAACTGTCACTATCAGTTTCAGACGCTGCCGTTTGGATTGTCCACGGCACCCCGGGTCTTTACCAAGGTAATGGCCGAAATGATGATTCTTCTTCGAAGAAAAGGCGTCTTAATTATCCCTTACTTGGACGATCTCCTGATAAGGGCAAGGTCCAGGGAACAGTTAGAGGTCGGAGTAGCACTATCTCAAGTAGTACTACGACAGCACGGGTGGATTCTAAATATTCCAAAATCGCAGCTGATTCCGACGACACGTCTGCTGTTCCTAGGGATGATTCTGGACACAGTCCAGAAAAAGGTGTTTCTCCCGGAGGAGAAAGCCAGGGAGTTATCCGAGCTAGTCAGGAACCTCCTAAAACCAGGCCAAGTGTCAGTGCATCAATGCACAAGGGTCCTGGGAAAAATGGTGGCTTCTTACGAAGCGATTCCATTCGGCAGATTCCACGCAAGAACTTTTCAGTGGGATTTGCTGGACAAATGGTCCGGATCGCATCTTCAGATGCATCAGCGGATAACCCTGTCTCCAAGGACAAGGGTGTCTCTCCTGTGGTGGTTGCAGAGTGCTCATCTTCTAGAGGGCCGCAGATTCGGCATTCAGGACTGGGTCCTGGTGACCACGGATGCCAGCCTGAGAGGCTGGGGAGCAGTCACACAGGGAAAAAATTTCCAGGGCTTGTGGTCAAGCATGGAAACGTCATTTCACATAAATATCCTGGAACTAAGGGCCATTTACAATGCCCTAAGTCAAGCAAGGCCTCTGCTTCAGGGTCAGCCGGTGTTGATCCAGTCGGACAACATCACGGCAGTCGCCCACGTAAACAGACAGGGCGGCACAAGAAGCAGGAGGGCAATGGCAGAAGTTGCAAGGATTCTTCGCTGGGCGGAAAATCATGTGATAGCACTGTCAGCAGTGTTCATTCCGGGAGTGGACAACTGGGAAGCAGACTTCCTCAGCAGACACGACCTCCACCCGGGGGAGTGGGTACTTCACCCAGAAGTCTTCCACATGATTGTGAACCGTTGGGAAAAACCAAAGGTGGACATGATGGCGTCCCGCCTCAACAAAAAACTAGACAGATATTGCGCCAGGTCAAGGGACCCTCAGGCAATAGCTGTGGACGCTCTGGTAACACCGTGGGTGTACCAGTCAGTGTATGTGTTCCCTCCTCTGCCTCTCATACCCAAGGTACTGAGAATCATAAGAAGGAGAGGAGTAAGGACTATACTCGTGGCTCCGGATTGGCCAAGAAGGACTTGGTACCCGGAACTTCAAGAGATGCTCACGGAGGACCCATGGCCTCTACCTCTAAGAAAGGACCTGCTCCAGCAGGGACCCTGTCTGTTCCAAGACTTACCGCGGCTGCGTTTGACGGCATGGCGGTTGAACGCCGGATCCTGAAGGAAAAAGGCATTCCGGATGAAGTCATCCCTACCCTGATCAAAGCCAGGAAGGATGTAACCGTGCAACATTATCACCGTATTTGGCGTAAATATGTTGCGTGGTGTGAGGCCAGGAAGGCCCCTACAGAGGAATTTCAACTGGGTCGTTTCCTGCATTTCCTGCAAACAGGACTGTCTATGGGCCTAAAATTAGGGTCCATTAAGGTTCAAATTTCAGCCCTGTCGATTTTCTTCCAGAAAGAACTGGCTTCAGTTCCTGAAGTTCAGACGTTTGTCAAGGGGGTACTGCATATACAGCCTCTTTTTGTGCCTCCAGTGGCACCTTGGGATCTCAATGTAGTTTTGGGGTTCCTAAAATCACATTGGTTTGAACCACTCACCACTGTGGACTTAAAATATCTCACATGGAAATTGGTAATGCTGTTAGCCCTGGCTTCAGCCAGGCGTGTCTCAGAATTGGCGGCTTTATCCTATAAAAGCCCTTACCTAATTTTTCATACGGACAGGGCAGAATTGAGGACTCGTCCTCAATTTCTCCCTAAGGTGGTTTCAGCGTTTCACTTGAACCAGCCTATTGTGGTACCTGCGGCTACTAGGGACTTGGAGGACTCCAAGTTGCTGGACGTAGTCAGGGCCCTGAAAATATATGTTTCCAGGACGGCTGGAGTCAGAAAATCTGACTCGCTGTTTATCCTGTATGCACCCAACAAGCTGGGTGCTCCTGCTTCTAAGCAGACTATTGCTCGTTGGATTTGTAGTACAATTCAGCTTGCACATTCTGTGGCAGGCCTGCCACAGCCAAAATCTGTAAAAGCCCATTCCACAAGGAAAGTGGGCTCATCTTGGGCGGCTGCCCGAGGGGTCTCGGCTTTACAACTTTGCCGAGCAGCTACTTGGTCAGGGGCAAACACGTTTGCTAAATTCTACAAATTTGATACCCTGGCTGAGGAGGACCTGGAGTTCTCTCATTCGGTGCTGCAGAGTCATCCGCACTCTCCCGCCCGTTTGGGAGCTTTGGTATAATCCCCATGGTCCTTACGGAGTTCCCAGCATCCACTAGGACGTCAGAGAAAATAAGAATTTACTTACCGATAATTCTATTTCTCGTAGTCCGTAGTGGATGCTGGGCGCCCATCCCAAGTGCGGATTGTCTGCAATACTTGTACATAGTTATTGTTACAAAAATCGGGTTATTATTGTTGTGAGCCATCTTTTCAGAGGCTCCTCTGTTATCATGCTGTTAACTGGGTTCAGATCACAGGTTGTACGGTGTGATTGGTGTGGCTGGTATGAGTCTTACCCGGGATTCAAAATCCTTCCTTATTGTGTACGCTCGTCCGGGCACAGTATCCTAACTGAGGCTTGGAGGAGGGTCATAGGGGGAGGAGCCAGTGCACACCAGGTAGTCCTAAAGCTTTTACTTTTGTGCCCAGTCTCCTGCGGAGCCGCTATTCCCCATGGTCCTTACGGAGTTCCCAGCATCCACTACGGACTACGAGAAATAGAATTATCGGTAAGTAAATTCTTATTTTTTAATTTTTAGTTTTATTTAATCATAGTTACCATTTGATTACTTTAATTACATTTTCAGTTATACTGGGTGCAAAGGTTAAAGGCTGCATGAAAATGTATGGTTTGTATGAGTAATGTGCCATGTCTTGGGGCAAGCAATTATATTGGATTATTTTGAGTTATTCTATTCTCTGAATCTCAGGACACACTTAACAACAACGGTGGATTAATTTCTCAGAGTGACAGTTGGGCAGATCCAGAGAGAAATGAGACCGGTGAGAGAGTTAGACTGAATCTTTGCATGGGTATCTATTACTATTTACATGGATTTCCATAATATTATTGCATTATATCTTTTTCATGGTAGAGGAATCTCTCTCCTTTCATAGTGAAATCATTTGACATAGAATAAATGTATTCATTTCTTCTTTACTCCTGCTTGGTTATCGTTCCAGTTATGTTATTATCTCCGTCTTGGTGTGCAATACATTTGTATCCATGTCCCTTTTCAAGGCATGAAATCCTTATTTTATTTTCACTGTAAAGTATGTCTTTTCTCAAAGATTAAACTGTTTTCTTAAATCTACAGAGATGGTGTCCCATACCCAGGTTACACAGTATGACATGGAGACTCGCAAAGAAACTCAAAGTGATAATACAAGAACAGAGCTAGAGACTGCAGAAGTCAGTGATGTGCCTAACATTGTTCCTGACTGCAACCAGCAGTCTAGCCGTGGGGTTCCCTGGCCATCAGATGCAGAGCTTAGAGTATCTACACCACCTCAACAGAACTTGGAGAATTTGAGCCCAGATCAGAGAGAAAGCACAAGGGGCCATCTGTCCAATTCTTCTAATGAAACAACATCTCCATCTTCAGATCCTGGTATTGAGGCTGATCTGACCAGTCGAAGTCGCTTCCTGCCAACTGGACATTGCAGCCAGGATCTAAGCTCTCCTGGCTCTGATTCAGACATAGAAGGTGAAATAGAAGCAGCCTTTGCTTGTGACGGTGGAAGGCTTGTGGGTAATATGATCTCATCAATATCAGAGACAGAGCTGGACCTAACCAGCGAGTCAAGCAGTGGCAGGTCCTCTCACCTCACCAACTCTATTGAAGAGGCAAGCTCTCCAACTTCTGATCAAGAACCAGATCACATTAGTGAGGAAGGTCGACAAGGTATCAAAGATTCCATTTTACTTGATAAGGAGGAAGAAAGTGGCCCCTTAATGATGGCGCCAGAGGAGACATATAATACATGGAATGTTGACGAAGTAAACATGTACCAAGAGGAAGCAGACCAAAATAAAGGACGCAGTCTGGAAAGTATCCGACGCTCCTTCTACTTACCTGTTGGGCCAAAGATCATACCAGAGATAGATGCAAACAGTGAATATGACTCTGACTCAGAATCAGAAGCTGATTTAAGTGAGGACTCGGACTCCCCTTGGCTGCTTAGCAACCTGGTAAATAAGATGATTTCTGAAGGCTCATATCCCATTACATGTCCAGATGACTGCTTTCAAAGGCAAACAAGTCCATCCTGTGATACCCTCTCTCCTGCCTCTGAGCTGGATCCTGAGACAATTGATCCAGAGATAGAGGCTGAACTTTCCAGTCCCAAGGATCCAAATGATGAGTTGGATGAACCACAGCAGAATATAGAGCTGGTGGATATGGAAACACTACAGCACTCTCTCAGTCATCATGCTAGAGAGGAAACTGGTCCTTGTTTGTATCTTCTGCATGATTCGTGTGACACAGTAACTCCAATCTTTGAAGGACTTCCCCTTCACCTGGAGGGATTATCTCACACAACTAAATGTCGTCCCCAATCCCCAGGGTATAAAATTGAACAGAAACCATGGCCTGGAACAGAGGAAATTCTTCAGGAACCAAGAGATGGCTGGGATATTGACCGTGACCTAGACTCTGGCATTCTCGAGGATAATGACCTTTGTGATGATCTTTGTCAAGAGCTAGACCAAAGTCAACCCACAATTGACATTTCAACAGCCAAAACTAATCATGGATTTAACTTAGAATATACTGGTGAGGAAGATGAAGACCTTTCTTATTACAGAAGCTTAAAGAGCTCTCCGTACCAGAGTTGTGTTGGGGAAGAGTCTTTTATGGAGCGCCATGCAGCTGAACCACGTCTTTTGGATGATTCATTGGCCTATGACTCAATTAAATACACTCTTGTGGTGGATGAGCACACTCAACTGGAGCTGGTTAGTCTTCAGAGGTGTACATCAATACTGAGTGATGGCAGTGACCTTTTGAGGGCTTGTGATCCTTGTGACTTGGAAGATGATTTTGGAGATGACATTGAAGTCCATGAGCATGAATCTTCACCAGATGACTCATCAGCCGAGCCCAACATGCCTTTCTCTAAGAAGTTTCTCAATGTTTTTGTAAACAGCACTTCACGTTCATCAAGTGAGTTACCAGTTTTTTATCAGTATTATATGCTAGTCTACTATATATGTATGTCAAAGATGAGCTGTCATTTTTAATATTCATAATGTAGACAAACAAAGCAGTATGCATATTTTTGTTAGGCAGTAATGTTATCATTGGGATTTTTCTCAGGCACGGAGTCATTTGGGCTGTTTTCTTGTGTACTAAATGGGGAAGAACGAGAGCAAACACACAGAGCTGTTTTCAGGTAAGAGAATATTACCATGATCAGTAGTCTGAATTCACCATGAAGCAAAAGCCCAGTTCTGTTCTTGTTAGCTCACCTCTGCTTTTCCCGAAATCACAGACATATGCTGCCCTTAACTTCAACAGTGTAACATTTTTTTTCATACACCTAATTTAAAATGTAGGGCCTGATTCAGAGATGGATACAGAAGCCGCTGTGTCTTTGTACGCAGCGGCTGTGCTAAAATATGCTAATGCTGCAGGAGGCATATTGTGTAAATAGACGCCTCCTGCCACTGCTGCTGTGAACATTGGTCATCTGAATAACACTCCAAGGGTGCAGTCACTGGCCTTGACATGCCCAGAAGTGGGGACGCCACACCACCCATTTTCTGGAATGCTGACCATGCCCACCCCTTCCCTGTCTCCACACGACCTCAGCCTTTCAATCATGCTGCAGTTAGGTTGCACTGCGACTGTCATCGTATATTGAGATCTACATATGTGCACTACAGACTGTCCACATGTGCAGATCTGAGAATATCGGAGATGTACGCCAACCATCAGTTTGCACTCATCTCTGGATCTGACCCTCAGCCAACTTAGATTCAGCACCTAAGTCATCTACAGAACTGTACCATTTAGGGGTCACTTTCTTGGAATCATGACTATTGACAATCACAGCATTCAGAAGCTAGGTGTGATTGGTGGGTGGTCTTCAGTTCCGACCGCCGGCATAACATACTACACCCGTGATTGGTGATTAGTGAATACAAAGTGAAGGAAACAGGTATAGGTCATTAGGTCTACAGTCATTAGGTCGACCACTGTTGGTCGACATGCATTGGGTCAACATGGTCACTAGGTCAACATGGTCATTAGGTCGACATGAACAAGGTCGACATGGAAAAAGGTCGACATGAGTTTTTTTAAACTTTTTTTGGTGTCGTTTTCTTCGTAAAGTGACGGGGAACCCCAATAGTGCACTGTGTCCCACTGTCTCGCCATGCTTCAGGAACAACCACATGCTTTCATGGACAACCACATCTTGTGAAAAAATAAATAAACACTTCATGCTGTGCAATGTGAAAATAAAATAAACATTAAAAATAAACGTGAAAAACAGTTGGTTTTCACGTTTATTTTTAATTTTTATTTTCACATTGCACAGCATGAAGTGTTTATTTATTTTTTCACAAGATGTGGTTGTCCATGACAACTGTTATATGTCACTATCTGAATACACATTCACTTTACTCACCACGTACACTCAGTTCCACTTCTCATATTGGGTATATTGAGCATCCCTTCAATGTTATTCCCAGGAACTTATTATTATGATCCCATTAGACTTAACTAGACAGATGACTTGAACCGTAGCCCAGAGCCAGATACATATATTTAATGCCATCTCTATCCCTGGTGCACGTATTTTGGGCTCTCTGGTAGGTCAATATGAGTCACGTGATCGGACTGAGCACAGTCAAAATCCGATTAACAGGAGACGTGACGTGATTGGACGGCTCAGTCACGTGACCGGGAATCTGCCCCGCAATTGGTGCATCTGTATTGTTAAATCAGGGCTATTGGAGGCATTCTGGTTAGCCCTGAAAAAACGTAACTGTGAAACGCGTGTCGGCCATTCACACTGTGCTACTGTGTACAATAATAATGTGCTAATCTAATTGTGTTGTTAGGAATAGAGTGCAATTTATATTTAAGCAGAGCTGGCTATTGTGAGGCTCCATGACACTGACGGAGCTCACAATCTTTCCTGTGCTGAGATGATCATTTAACTACATATGACTCAGCAAGCTGCATGTGCTAGCAACATTGTAGCAAGATTCAGATACACTGCCTAATGTAGCAGTTGTGACATTTCTATAGCACTGTCTGTTATATTACAAGCATAGAATAATTACTGTGTGCTATTTAGGTCAAACGCTGTCTACCAGATATATAGGTATATATTATCAGTGATATACAGCTGACAATTATAAAATAGCCAGCTAGGACATACTGCCATATGATTATTAATAGCTGATGGAGCGCCACAATATACTGCATTAGTGCAATATTCAAACAGCTCATTAAATTCTGTGCCTCACAGCTGTGACTTATATTACACTACAGCAGTGGTGAGCATTGTGGAAAGCTGTCATTATACATGTATTATTGGACAGCATAGTGTTTCTCATTAATAACATCACTAATGATTATTGTGACCAATTACTTAAAGTGACACTGACTAGTATTCCGACAATTATACATTCTGAGAATTATACAGTCAGAGAGAAGTGATAAGTATTATACAGTGTCCCATGTATATGAGGTCACAATTTAGTAAACCAAACCCAGGCTGTATTGAGGGAACCCAGCTTATGTATAACCTCAATGTCAGAGTGAAGCTGATACTTTAGTAATTACCTGCTGTATCAACAGACTTACCACGGTACCAGTCAATGTGTATATGAACTTGGCTATATACGAATAATAATAGGACGTTGGTTCAATTATGTTGACAGCAACTGACTGAGAACAGCTAATTATATTGAGATCACCAGTGAGGAGAAACACCAACTTACAGCTGTACAAGTATATGAGTGCACACAAGCGAGGATTATTCCATAGTGCCCAAACTGATGGGGAGCTTTCTATTGGAGTATTGCATTTTATAGTGTTTTCAGTGAGCCCATTTAGAACTCACAACTGATTCATTACATATATGATTATACAGTGACTTCATAGCGCTATTATATCAAGTATTACATGGGATTACATCCCACAACCCACTGGCAATAATATCCACGTGGGAATACATGGGAGGATAGAGAATACTTTTATTTAGCACTCAGCCTAACAATATATACAGTCTGAACTAAGGGTCATAGTACCTACAATTTACTATATATGTGTAGCACTACACAGTTAGCACAGTGTGTGTTTTTAATCACACATATCACACTTTGTCTTGTCAATTTATATGTTTTGGGTTTTAATATTTCACAGCTACAGGTCTTTTTAAACATAATCTAATCAAAGTTATATTTTATGTATCAATTTATTGTTTGAGTGCGCCACTTCAAGTCCAATCCTTTTCTGTTTCTTTTTGTGCATAACTATATATTGGCAACAATATATTCAGTGGCAGCTCCCCCTATATAATTCAAATATCTGATATAGAATATAACTAGGGGTTTTCTTTGTTCTTATTTGGAATTTTTTCACAATTTGCTAGTGCAGTAGCATCCCTTTCCCTTCTCCCTATCAACGCGTGTTCAGTATTTACATGTATATAGATAACATGTCTCTTCTTCCACCTATCTACTACGAGACACGTATGAACAAAACTCAATGTCTAAATGCAAACAATAGTTTGATTTATGGAGGCAGTGGTATAGGCATCCTGAAATGGATGATTTAAACATTAATCACGCTATCTATAGCGGGCTGCACTGTCTACATTATTTATATTGGATGCTTAGTAACCAACCAATCACATGGTTACCAATCTATCAATGGTAGAGCAGCATGTTTTGTGCATACGCAGTAGAAAAATCACTGGAAAAATGGCTGCCGCACCATTTTTCCAGAGATCTGCGCATGCGCTGTAGACTCTGTGATAGCACTAGGGTCCCCTAGTGCCCAGAGCTAAGTGCTGCCGCCGGCTAGAGAGGAGGGGTCCCAGACAGAGCCTGCACATGGGCCTCCTCCTCTCTAGAAACTCGCCTGGTTGGCTCATTCAGATAAATACAGATACTGACAGAACAGATGTTCTCTATAGTAGTGAAAAACTAACATTATATTTTTCTTATTATGTTGTCTTTTTTCCTGTTTTTATTCAGGTTTATTCCTCGTCATGAAGATGAGCTTGAACTGGATGTTGATGACCCATTATTGGTAGAATGTGAGGATGGTTCATGGTGCCGCGGTTATAATATGAGAACAGGCGAGCGAGGGATCTTCCCTTCATTTTATGCACATGAGGTGGTGTGTCCGGTCAAGGAGAATGCCGGTACGCTGTGCTCCTTATTTCTCTGCTTGGAGTATAGGAAGGCAGACACAATTGTTAAGATGAAGTTAGTTTAGTAGATGACATTCGTTGGGACCATCGTCTTTGCGTTTGTTGTCATATTCTGGTATTTGTAATATGTTATGTCAAATGAATGTTTTATGATACTTGGAAAACGTTGGAAAGAGTTTATTTTCACATTTGTTTTTATAGATGTCCAGTGAATGCATTATAGCAGTTTTTTTCGTGATGTTTCGCTTTAGGCTATTCAATTATACCTTGCTTTCTTTATACAAAACATACCCTGCTGAATTAACCGCAGTAAATTACCATGGCTAATTGAATATCAGCCATAGAGTTAAGGCTGCACTACCACCTGCTCATACACCCCGCTCCTGGCAAGAGCATTTATTTGCCTGAAGCAGTCCAAAGGACTTCAGTTAGGGGTAGGAGCACATAATAGAATATCATTCATCGCTCACAAGATTGCAAAGTGTTTATGTACTATATTGTTTGTCTGGAAAGTCAAGGGAAATCGTTGAAGACATTGCATTATTTGCCTGTTGTCTAATGTGTACCTAGCTTAAGAGTGACACTAGCAATGGGCATATTACTTAAGGCCCCTATACATCGCCAATCAATTGTGGCAATTTGGAGTTTTGCAGATGATTGTGTACATAAATCTGCAATATATATGTAGTTCATAGATTGCAGATTCCAACCAAAAGGTGATTGGGAATGGTAAAGTAATTCACAGAACAATTGTGGCTGTAGATTGCTAGTGTATGGTAACAAACAGATTTGCAGACCGTTTCTAGTAAACTGACAAATCTTTCAAGATTGGCAGATCTGTATTTGCTGAAAATGATCTGAAAGTCGCTGAAACTTATCTGTAATATATGGGCGCGGACTGGGATTGGGGAATCTTTAAATCTGGGGGAAAATCTCAGAATCTGGAAATTGTTTTTTTTTTTGTGATTGCTGATGTTTGGGGGTCTTAAGCGGCAACACTCATTTCGGGGATTCAGGTTTAGTTGCAAATCAAAAAAGGAACAGTTTGTACCTTGGTAAACCATGTTGCATTGCAAATAGGGATGTTGTAAAATGTTCAGAAAGATTTATATTTGGAAATAATGTCCATGCTTAATTCCAAATTTCAATGTAAATAAAAAGCTTCCCAATATTTGCTCACTATATGCAGAAGCAGCCAATATTTTACCTGCGTGCAAAAATACAAAGGCATTTGTACCCCTTGCAGTGCAATGTGGTTTGTTCCAGAAGTAAATTTCTCAGCTTGCTCGTTTTTTAAATAGTTCCTAATTCAGAATCAGGCTCTGAATAATGGTTTCAGCAAACAAGACATAAGAACCAAAGTGGCTTTTATGGCTTGGCAGAAATACTTTTACTATACAGTAGGTGTATCTTGATGCAGTTTTTAGAAGCACTTTGGTAGACTGCCTTGCATTTAGTAACTGGTTCTTAGGTTATTTTTAATAAATAATAGTGGTTTCAGCACATTGCTAATGATTGTTCGGCTATTGGGTTAACAGTATAAGTGATTACTGAATGCTCTTTCTCTAATGTAGAGTGTGATTGTTCACCATAAATGTTCTTCCTTTCTGTGCAGTCCTTAAGGGAAGCAACCCTTGGGTCCAGATGTTTGATGTGCAGTTTCTTGGTTCTGTAGAAGTTCCACATCATCAGGGTAATGGTATCCTGTGTGCAGCCATGCAGAAGGTAAAACAACAATATGGTGTACTGTAGTTCTATTGCAGTAGTGTTATCAGAAGACAAGAGAGCGTTTTTGGTAGCTCAAAATGATCCAAAGATAACCTTGGTCAATTATAAAGAAAAATGTTCTGTTATGATTTAAGCCAGAGATATTCAACATGTGGCCCTGCAGCAGCTTTGGAACTACACATCCCAGCATGCACTGCCACAGTTTTGCTATTAGGGCATGCTAAAAATGTGGCATGGTATGCTGGTATGTGTAGTTCCACAGCAGCTGGAGGGACAAATACCCCTGCTTTAAGCATAGTTGCCGACTTGGCTGCTCTCTCCAGGAGAGAGCAGCGAGGTCGGCTCAGCAGGGGCGGGGCTGTGACGTGACGTACAGAGGGGGCGGGCTAGAGGCGGAACGGAGGCGTGGTGGAGGCAGAACAGGGCGTGGCCAATGGATCGTGCCATGTAAGCCACGCCCCTCGCTGTGTAATGCTGCTATTACCGACATTATACTGCAGGGGGCGTGGCTATGATGGCGCAATTCAGCAAGAATCGCGTCATCAACTGCCCAAGCAGGGGGGACCCAAAAAATCGGGAGACTTGCCTGCTCTTCCGGGGGGGCCGGGAGGGTCACCCGATATTCGGGAGCCTCCCGGCCATTCCGGGAGAGAAGGCAAGTATGGCTTTAAGCCATCTCTAAAACGCCGAGAACTGGCAGTAAGGTGTTTGATTTGTAAAAGAACTCTGTAAGAAACGGTCATACTGCATTGTGTTCCAGTGGAAGAATAAACAAAATGTTATTTTTTGTCTTGATATAGTTTTCTTTAAGAATAAAGTTGTGTTTTACAAAGGATATTTGCCCTGGAACTGCTGAAGTATTGAAGCAGTTCAGTAGTTATTATTATTATTATTATTATTATTATTACATTTTATTTATAAGGCTCCACACGAGGTTTGCAGCGCCGTACATATGGCACACATTAGAACAATACAGGGTACACAGAACTTACAGTAAATTAAAAATTAAAACAGAGCACAGGTAACAATTAGCACCACAATTCTCAGTACACACTACAGCTGAGATCTAAAGGTGTATACACACGTGAGATCCTTGCTATGTCCGACTTTGACTATGCGATTTCCCTTGAACTCCCCCAGAGCCCAGATAGCACAGATTGTACAGATTTTTACTATCTGTGCTTGAGATTTTGTCTATGTACGATTTTTACTAAGTGCCAATTTTGACTATACTTTGTACTAGATAGTACACTATACACTTGCCTGCACAGTCTATCACGATACCAATCCCACGGGAGCGCGCATCAGGATCGAATCTGTATCGCAAGCTGCCTAACACCTTGAGATATGCACTAACTTTTCATAAGATTTTAACTATATAGTCAAAATCTTACAGATTTATCTCACCATGTGTAAACACCTTAAGGAAGCAAAGGAGTAGTGGGCGTACAGATGTGCCCACTTACATCTTTACTCTGTGCTCTACAAGTTGCATTACACATAACACATGAGTGCTGTGTAACTCAATAGCGCGGTTTTAGGTACAAATTAATGCAGTAGGACGCATGAGCAGATCCTGATCCTGTTGATTAAAATGATATGCGGCATTCCTATATTCTGTCTGTGACTGTATTTGCATGCAAAATGTTATGCTACAGTGTTTTCCTGGAAAACACTGTAACATAGCATTTCGGATGCAGATACAGCCGCAGTTACACACAGAATATAGGCATGCTGCATATCATTTTAATCAGCAGGATCAGGATCTGCTCATGCGCCCTATTGCATTACTTAGCGGCTAAGACACATTTTCAAGGGTATCTGATGACAGGAAGTAAGCGAAGCAGAGATTACCAAGGCAGGAGGTTAGGAGAGTGGCTGCGGGACTAGTTTATGCAGCGGAAAGGTACCTTTGATAGACAGGTGGGTTTACAGTTTCCTTTGAAGCTTTGCATGGTCGATGAGAGTCTAATAGAGTAAGGGTGCTCGTTCAAGTAGTACCGGCAAAATCTTGGATCCACGCATGGGATGCAGTGACTAGGGTAGAAGAGAGTGGATGGTCATTGGCTGACTGGAGATGGTGGGAGGGAGTACGTAGGGAGATAAGGTTGGAGATGTATGGAGCAGTGGAGTTAGAGAGGGCCTTGTATGTGGGGGTGAGGAGTTTGAAGAGGATTCTGTAGGAAAATGGGAGTCAGTGCAGATTTTTTCGAAGGGAAGTGTCAGATATGGAGTGGCGGAAGAGTCGAGCTGTGGAGTTGAGAACAAATCAGAAGGGAGAGAGATGGAAGCGTGGGAGGCTAGTGAAGAGAATGTTGCAATAGACAAGCTGTGAGATGACCAGTGAGTGGATAAAAAGTTTAGTCAAACTCTGGGAGAGGAACAGCCTGATGCACGCCATGTTGCCTAGCTGGAACTAAGAGAATTGAGCCAGAAATTAGACGTAGGGGGAGAAGAAAAGGGAGAAGTCCAGAGTTATGCCCAAGCAGTGGAGTTGCGGTATGGGGGAGATTATGGTGTTGTCAACATTGATAGAGATATTGGGAGGATGGAGGCTTTGGATGGGCAAAAGATGAGTTCATATTTGTCCATGTTGAGCTTCAGAGAGTGCTCAGACATCCAGTGGGAGATAACTGAGAGGCAGCTGAATACCCGAGAGAGGATAGAGGGGGAGAGTTCAGGAGAGGAGAGGTAAAGCCGCGTATCATCGGCATAGATGTGATATTGAACGCCAGAGGAGCTTATGCGCACACCCATGGAAGAGGTGTACAGGGAGAAGAGAAGGGTCCAAGGATAGAACCCTGGGGACACTGATGGGGAGGAAGGAAGGGGGGTGAGGTGGAGCCAGAGGCAGATACCGAGAAGGGGCGGTTAGTGAGATAGGAGGTGAACCAGGCAAGAACAGCGCTAGAGAGGCCTATGTTTTGGAGGATGCGAAAAAAGAGAGGATGATCCACTGAAGATCCACCATTGAAGAGAATCAAGTATGGCGTTGTCAGGTAGCTGGTGAGACAGTTGTATACCAGCTGCTCAAGTTGTAGGAGGTGAACGGGAGAAGAGAGATGTGGCTGCAGCTAGCAGGTGAGGAAGGGTCAAGGTTGCGTTTTTTAAGAATAGGTGAGGCAAGTTGAATGGTGAGGGAAAGATGCTGGTAGAGAGTGATAGGTTGAAGAGTTAAGCAAAGTGGGAGCAGGTAGTGGGGGAGAGGGAGCGTAGGAGGTTGGAGGGTGTCCAGGGGGCAGGTGGAGGGGAGATAGGATAAGACGAGGGAGTGGACTTCCTTGTGTGTGGTGGAGGGTAAGGAGCACAAGGTGGGATGGCTGGAGGGAGAGGATTGTAGGGGAGGTGGGGCTGCCTTTGGAGACAGGAGAAGATTCCAGTTTTATGTGTGCTGTATTGTAATAAATAACCCATCAGACATGCATTCAACTATAAGAAGCCCACAATCCTTATACAGGGTACCATCACCAAACTTTCCAATATAATGGCAAAATGTAGAAAGTAGTATGCTTGGCTCTTATTTGATAGAGCATTATATTACTGTTATGTCTCATTTCACAACCAGATTGCAACTGCTAGGAAGCTGACGGTGCACCTGCGACCACCAGCTAGCTGTGAACTGGAGATTTCTCTGCGTGGTATCAAACTCATTCTAAGGGGAAATGACCGGCCAGAGGTAAATCATTATGTGGATTATTTGATAATAAAAGTGAAAATTACTTAGTTATTAAAATAATTTAGGTGTTTTTTAAACATGAAAACTGTATGCTAATTTTGAATTACATTAAAAAAGTTCATGCAATTGTTTATATAGTAAGAGAGGTATTTAGTGCATAACACATTTTCATGCCATATCCTTCAGTGTTATATCATCATTTCCATTTATATATATAATGAAATGTTATAGATGTTTCATCAAATACATTTTTTAAGAATATTTCTGCTAGTAGAAGACAATTTATGTGTATTCATATGATCTCTAGTGGTAACCACTAGGGTGGCCAATCCCGGGCCATTTTTTTAATCCCAGGAATTGGGATTTAAAAATTATCAATCCTGGGATACCCGGGATTGGCGTGTTTTGTGGAAATTAACTATTTTCAATGCCCCACCCCACAGCCCGGTCCAGCTCAGCCTAGCCAAATCACAATCCTCTGGATGGGTGGGTAGGAGGGTCCACTTGCTGCGGCCTGCGGCGTTGTGAGGTCTGTGCAGCTGGCGTCAAGCTGCGCAGCATGAACCCTGACAAAAACAAAGGGAACTTCCAATACCGAAATCCCTGGGATTGAATCACGGGCAATTTTTGCCCAAAATCCCAGGATACCGCCGATCCCGGGATTGGCCACCATACTAACCACTAGTGATTTTTGCTGTGGCTATAAGTTATGGAGATACATATTGATCCCCTTATCTCTTCCCTTATTTTGTAACCCACAAAGCAGTAATCTTGTTTCTATAGTTCCATATCCACTAAATTGTTGCTTAGTGCTTTACACCATTCGCTTGTATTGCATTTCTTATAAGGGTTTTGCATCCTTTGGAATATAACCATAGAACCGCAGCCGGCGATTGCTCCATTAATTCCATTTGGAATTAATGGAGCCAACGCCGGCTGCGAATAGTCGCAGCCAAGCATGCCATGTAGCAAGGCATATTGCAGCTTGCTGTATTGCAGTAAAGATGAGCATGGCTACATCTGTATGTTCAACTTTCCATCAGCCTCTACGTCTCTGCAATACTTAAGATTTCTGTATATCCCATGTACCTCTTCTTCCTTTCTTCTGCTATACAATCCACAATTGAATTGCTGTCTCCTGCTTCCATCTCACCACCACCAAACACCTACCCCCAATAACTGGACCAACCAGGGATAAGCACTGATGTCTAGTGCATGTGACAAGACTGATCCACTCACCAGCACATTGCTGCAGACACCAAGCTCGGACCTGCGTACATAGAAATGATGTTATACATAACATTGCACTTCATACACTGTATAGTACCGCACTTAAAAAAAATCTATAAGATATAAACAGTAGTAAATAACAGTCAGTGAGAAGCACATATGTTTATGGAGAGGAACCAGTTAAAGTGCAATTTAAAACCAGGACACCATTGCATATTAATCATTCGCTATGCGGTTAACATACCGCCCATCGGGATCCCGGCTGTCACAATACTGACACCTGGATCCCGACTGGGGTACTATACTGCTGGCAGAATACCGGTTAGGTGATTCCCTCTCTATGGGTGTCCATGACACCCATAGAGGGGTGAATCCCGCAGCATGGCGAGCACTCGCCCCCTGCCGGCATACTGGCGCACGGGATGCCGATGTCTGTATCCTGACATTCGGCATACCATGCGGCGGTAGCACATACCGATCCCGATCATTCATATCAGTTAATATTAGTATATATCAGGGCTGGCCAAACCAGTCCTCGAGATCTACCAACAGTTCACATTTTCCAGCCTCCTAGCTGGTGCACAGGTGTAGTCATTACTAATTAAGATGTGCTGCATTCATTCCTAACTGACATTTCTACAGATCTCCAGGAGGCCTGGAAAACATGAACTGTTGGTAGATCTCGAGGACCAGTTTGGCCAGCCCTGGTATATATGATTTGCTACACTGGAAGTAGATTCAGACTCCTGTAGAGGTTATCAGAGAACTGAACAGTATTTTACAGACAGCATACAGTATCACAAGACAGGATCAGTAGTTCATGGTATTAAGGAAGGATTCCCAGAGATATTTGGGACTTACACTTTGACCCATTTCTATTTTCAGATTTTTGAATGTCAGAACTGATCTACATGTAAATCATTACAGACCATTGGGGGTATATGTAATAGGGTCGGAGTTTGCTGGAGGTGCAGGATGTTGGCCGAGAATGGGCGTATTTAAAAGCAGCAATAATTTACAAGACAAACCCAACCTGGTTATGCCTTGTAAATAATTGCCACTTTAAAAATATGTCCATTTTGGGCCGACATTCCGTACCTCTGGCAAACTGAGGCCCTATTCCATATACTGTACCACCTGGTGAGGGAGGGGCAGTTAGATTCCTTGCCATGGCTGCAAAGTGTTTCCGGAATGCTCAGGTGAAGGCTCTACATGGCCACTATCTTCACTCATTTTGTTTTCTGCACCTCATAGAGCATAACTTATGAATAAAATCTATGGAAAAAACGACATATAATAAACTAACTGAAACCAGATGACAAGATATTCTGTAGAGCTTAATCATTGTAGTTTCATGTCTCCATGGCAACTGCATGACTGATAGCTGAGTCTGCTGCTTTGCACTGTTTTACAGGATGAGCGCTGCAGCCATATTTTCCAAATGAAGAATATTTCCTTCTGCGGCTGTCATCCACGCAACAGCTGGTAAGAAATATTTATTATGTTAGAGCAAAATAAAATACAGGACTGTGCATCAGGGTCTCATGTTTAGCACATTAGGGTTATGTGACTCTGGGCTCTATTTATTACTCAGGAAAAATCCGACATTTTCCATTTTTCTCTGGCGTGTGTGTTCATTCTCTGGATCACAGGAACTATGTAATGAAACATGCCTTATTAGCTATCAATATTTAAAAAAAATCTTATTGGAACGTTATCAAAATAATACGTTTTTATATCGTTTTTTTCCTTTTTTCATTTCTTTATTCTTTTTTTTTTTATAAATGTAACTGAACGTCGGGGGCTTTCAGTTCCACTACACCTGTTTTGAGCCTCCATGTTAGATCACACAGGCACATATGCATTTAGGGGGTAATTCAGAGTGGATCGCAGCAGCAAATTTGTTAGCAGTTGGGCAAAACCATGTACACTGCAGGTGGGTCAGATATAACTTGTGCAGAGAGTTAGATTTGGGTGGGTTATATTGTTTCTGTGCAGGGTAAATACTGGCTGCTTTATTTTTACACTGCAATTTAGATTTCAGTTTGAACACACCCCACCCAAATCTAACTCTCTCTGCACATGTTATATCTGCTCTCCTGCAGTGCACATGGGTGGCCATTCCGAGTTGATCGCTAGCTGAATTTGTTCGTAGAGCAGCGATCAGGCTAAAAAACAGCAGTTATGCGTATGCGGCGCAATGCGCACGCGCGACGTACGGACACAACGAACGATGTAGTTTTGCACAGGGTCTGGCGATGCATTTCAGTCGATTGACATGAAGTGGGCGTTTCTGGGTGGCAACTGACCGTTTTCAGGGAGTGTGTGGAAAAACACATGTGTGCCAAAGAATAACGCAGGCGTGGCAGGAGAAATGCAGGCGTGGCTGGGCGAACGCTGGGCAGGTTTGTGACGTCAAATCTGGAACTGAATAGTCTGAAGTGATCGCAAGCGCTGAGTAGGTTTTGAGCTACTCTGAAACTACACAAAAAATTTTTGTAGCAGCTCAAAACCGTTCACACTTCTGCTAAGCTAAAATACACTCCCAGTGGGCTGCGTCATAGCGTTTGCACGGCTGCTAAATCTGTTAGCGAGCGATCAACTCGGAATGATTACCATGGTTTTGGCCAACTGCTAACAAATTTGCTGCTGCGATCAACTCTGAATTATCCCCTATGGCCCTCATTCAGAGTTGTTCGCTCGCTGCTAATTTTAGCAGAATTGCTAATAGGCTAAAATCCGGCAGTTCTGCGCATGCTTATGCACAGCAGGGCGCACGCGCTAAGCAAATTTACACAAAACTATGCTATTTTACTCACAGGCGAACAAAGCTTTTCAATCGCTCTGCTGATTGACAGAAAGGGGGAGTTTCTGGGCGGAAACTGGCCGTTTTCAGGGAGTGTGCTAAAAAACGCAGGCGTGCCAGGTAAAAACGCAGGAGTGTCTGGAGAAACGGAGGAGTGGCTGTTCGGACGCTGGGCGTGTTTGTGACGTCAAACCAGGAGCTAAACGGACTGAGGTGATCGCAATCTAGGAGTAGGTCTGGAGCTACTCAGAAACTGCAAGGAAATTGCTTTCGTTAGCAATTCTGCTAATATTAGCAGAATTGCTAATCTTTCGTTAGCAATTCTGCTATGCTAAAATACACTCCCAGAGGGCGGCAGCTTTGTTTGCATTTCTGCTAAAAGTAGCTAGCGAGCGAACAACTCGGAATGAGGGCCTATGACTGGACTGTTGATATACAAAAACTATTACGGACGCAGGTCATTGTTTCAGTTCCGCCTCAACTCCAAAACAGGGGTTATTATTCCAGCCTGTTTGTGGTCGGTACGGTTCGGTACAGCCGATCTTGAACCTCAAATCTCTGACCCCATTCTCCTGAGTGTTCCACTTCAAGATGAAGTCTGGTCTCAGGTCTGGAGGAAGGGGAATTCCTGGTATTTCTGGATATCAAGGATGCGTATCTTTACATACCGAAATGGCCGCCTCATCAGGTTTACCTCAGGTTGGTGTCATGACTGAGGTTTTTGTGAACCCGGTGTAGTGAAGTCTGTGCGGGCGACTGGAGGATTATGTGAATACTACCACTGACCTGGTTTGGAAATGCTGTGGACTCTGGGTTTCCTCCGGTGACTGGGAAGAGGAACCGCAGCAGAGATGGCCGAATCTAGGTTCTCCTCATGCAGGATTAGGTCGGCAGACAGGAGGCATGTTGAAGGTCTCCTGAAAGACAGAACTGGAAAGGCACTGATGAATCAGTGAAGAATACCAGGTATAATTGTGCTAAAGGGCACGGGGTGCTTGGAGACACTGAGGTGCTTGCGGACACTGAGGTGCTTGCGGACACTGAGGTGCTTGCGGACACTGAGGTGCTTGCGGACACTGAGGTGCTTGGAGACACTGAGGTGCTTGGAGACACTGAGGTGCTTGGAGACACTGAGGTGCTTGGAGACACTGAGGTGCGTGGAGGCACTGGGGTGCGTAGAGACACTGGGGTGCGTAGGGGTGCTGAGGCACGGAGGTGCTGGAAGCACGGAGATGCTGTGGCACGGAGGTACTGAGGCACGGAGGTGCTGTGGCACGGAGGTGCTGTGGCACGGAGGTGCTGGAAGCACGGAGGTACTGAGGCACTGAGGCACGGAGATGCTGAGGCACTGAGGTGCTGAGGCACGGAGATGCTGAGGCACGGAGATACTGAGGTGCTGGAAGCACGGAGGTACTGAGGCACGGAGGTACTGAGGCACGGAGGTGCTGAGGCACGGAGGTGCTGTGGCACGGAGGTGCTGGAAGCACTGAGGTACTGAGGCACGGAGATGCTGAGGCACTGAGGTGCTGAGGCACGGAGGTGCTGAGTCACGGAGATACTGAGGTGCTGGAAGCACGGAGGTGCTGAGGCACGGAGATGCTGAGGCACGGAGATGCTGGAAGCACGGAGATGCTGAGGAACGAGGTACTGAGCCCTGGAGATCCCAACTACAACAGTAGTAAAACTGAAACACGACAGCTGTGGTTTTCAGTGGAGAACACGGAATTCAGTACTGTGCCTTTAAGACGAAACATTGCAGCTGTACCTTTACATTGAGACTCAGGGAAATGGTGAAATCAAATGGCAACACACAAATAAACCAAACGGTAACAAGGGAACAGAGTTTCCACAGGAACTTAGGTACAAAGGTTACCTTTAGGGAGCTCAGCTTAAGACCCACACAAGGCTGTATGTGACACAAGGAACTGGCCCAGATTCCAACTCAGCCTCCTGATTTATACTTCCTGGTCCTTGATGATTGGTGGGCAGGATTAGGTGATGTCACTGTCATGTGACTACTCTAGCCAAGGCTGTGATGTAGAATGAGGCCTAGCAGGCCAAGAGAACACTGAAGCCTGGACTTCTGCAAAACACAGGATGCTTGCTTTTAGATTACTGAATTCAGCCTCACACAGGAGATCACCACAGGTGGAGCTGATTACCTCTCAGGCAGAGAACTCAGGAAAACTCATAGTGCTGACAAGCTGTTTAACTCCGTGAGTGAAAAGACACAGGATCCAGGACAGATGGCAGGGGTAAGTCACCAAATATAAACCTACAGTCAGGATTGTGACAATATCCCCCTCTTCAAGGGTGGACTCCGGACACCCATCTTGAATCTTAGAGGAACTTGATGAATAACTTGTACACAAAGCTTCTAAAAAGTGGAAACCAGAGGGTCCAGAACAAAACTTAAGCTGGATTCTTTAGAAGTCTTCCTGATCTTCATCTTCAGAACAGGTAGACCATCCATCATAGACAAGACTGGAATTTCCTTCATCCGAAAGGACTGAGGAATAAACTGTAGAAGGTTCCTCTCCTCGTTTTGTAGTGCGAGAAGATTGTGCTTTCGAAGCTAGCACTCCACTGAGGCTTAAATTAAATCTTGTTCTATAACGAGGACTTTTCATACAGAGACCTGTAGAGCTTTTTGGTGATTCTGGAACCTCTTCATGCATGGAAGCATAACAGGAAGGAACAGCACCTCCCAGGAAAGGAGTAGCATCATAAACTGGATCAAATTCAGAGTCTGAGTCCAAGTCTAACGGAAAATACGAATCTCCTTTAGATACACAGTTTGAAAATGACCTAGAAGTGCACTGTAACTTTAAATTCTTTGGCGGAGAACTTAGTATTGAGCTAGGAGAGACTCCTACATGACCAACCTGAATGGTCGGATTCCTACGGAAGGAGATACTTGGACTATCTTTGGCAGGCTTAGAGGATGAAACTGAAGAAAGCTTTGGCTGGACGAGTAGGACTGGATTGGATCCGAGGATACTTGAATTGGCTGGAGCCAAAGGAGACGGACCAGGCTGGTCCTGGAGTATTGCTGGACCGGCTGTAACCGGGACGGACTGACCAGGCAGAACCTGGAGTATTGCTGGACCGGCTGGAACCGGGACGGACTGACCAGGCTGGGCCTGGAGTATTGCTGGACCGGCTGAAACCGGGACGGACTGACCAGGCAGGGCCTGGAATATTGCTGGACCGTCTGGAACCGGGACGGATTGACCAGGCAGGGCCTGGAGTATTGCTGGACCGGCTGGAACCGGGACGGGCTCAGCCCTTTCTTCACAGGGCTGGGCTGAGGCAAGAGCCCCCACTTCACGGGGCTGGGCTGAGGCAAGAGCCCCCTCTTCACGGGGCTGGGCTGAGGCAAGAGCCCCCTCTTCACGGGGCTGGGCTGAGGCAAGAGCCCCCTCTTCACGGGGCTGGGCTGAGGCAAGAGCCCCCTCTTCACGGGGCTGGGCAGCACTCTGTAGAATCTCTGGCTGGGCAGCACTCTGTAGAATCTCTGGCTGGGCAGCACTCTGTAGAATCTCTGGCTGGGCAGCACTCTGAAGACTCACTGGCTGGGCAGCACTCTGAAGACTCACTGGCTGGGCAGCACTCTGAAGACTCTCTGGGGCTGGACGCTCTGAAGACGCCCCTCCTGGGGCTGGACGCTCTGAAGACGCCCCTCCTGGAGCTGGACGCTCTGAAGACGCCCCTCCTGGGGCTGGACGCTCTGAAGACGCCCCTCCTGGGGCTGGACGCTCTGAAAACGCCCCTCCTGGGGCTGGACGCTCTGAAAACGCCCCTCCTGGGTCTGTGGACACGGACTCCTCTGTGACTGTAAATGGCTTGAACATTCTTCTCTGGACACCCAACTTGGGATAAGGTCTTTTAACCACCGGACCCCAGTCATAAATTTGAGTCTCTCTCAGAAGAGTAGCCTTCTTGATACCCCCGTCAGCAGCAGAAGGATCGGATACTGTGGATGACTTGTAGACATGAGCACTATGATACTGAGATTTGTCACTATTACCTGGCTTGCGAAGAATGCAGTCTTTAACAAAATGACCAGAATTTCCACAGTAAAGACAGAGATGTAGCTCCTTACGCCGCTGACGTTCAGCTTCAGAGAGCTTGGGCCGTGGATAGCTCTGATGAAAAACTTTCCCTTGCGCAGAGGAAGAGACTCTATTAACTGGATGGGACAAAACAGGATCAACAACGTTGGTAGTATTCCTGAGGAGATCAGGCATCACAGAGAGAATACTAGGCAAAAGTTCTTGTAACTGTAGTAACATCTGGTAGAAAATCTGCAGTTGGTCAGGAGTCTTAGGGCAGAAGGTCATAGAATCTCTGGAGGACGAATTCCGCTGCAGACACTGTGCCAATCGATGCTGAGTCGACTCCAGACCTTCCAAGCGTCCTGCAATATTGCTTAGGAGGTCATGCGTCAGACTAACACTTTCGGCCGGGTCCATGTGGCCAGTTCCTACTGTCATGACTGAGGTTTTTGTGAACCCGGTGTAGTGAAGTCTGTGCGGGCGACTGGAGGATTATGTGAATACTACCACTGACCTGGTTTGGAAATGCTGTGGACTCTGGGTTTCCTCCGGTGACTGGGAAGAGGAACCGCAGCAGAGATGGCCGAATCTAGGTTCTCCTCATGCAGGATTAGGTCGGCAGACAGGAGGCATGCTGAAGGTCTCCTGAAAGACAGAACTGGAAAGGCACTGATGAATCAGTGAAGAATACCAGGTATAATTGTGCTAAAGGGCACGGGGTGCTTGGAGACACTGAGGTGCTTGCGGACACTGAGGTGCTTGCGGACACTGAGGTGCTTGCGGACACTGAGGTGCTTGGAGACACTGAGGTGCTTGGAGACACTGAGGTGCTTGGAGACACTGAGGTACGTGGAGGCACTGAGGTGCGTGGAGGCACTGAGGTGCGTGGAGGCACTGGGGTGCGTAGAGACACTGGGGTGCGTAGGGGTGCTGAGGCACGGAGGTGCTGGAAGCACGGAGATGCTGTGGCACGGAGGTACTGAGGCACGGAGGTGCTGTGGCACGGAGGTGCTGGAAGCACGGAGGTACTGAGGCACGGAGATGCTGAGGCACTGAGGTGCTGAGGCACGGAGATGCTGAGTCACGGAGATGCTGAGTCACGGAGATACTGAGGTGCTGGAAGCACGGAGGTACTGAGGCACGGAGGTACTGAGGCACGGAGGTGCTGAGGCACGGAGGTGCTGAGGCACGGAGGTGCTGGAAGCACGGAGGTACTGAGGCACGGAGATTCTGAGGCACTGAGGTGCTGAGGCACGGAGATGCTGAGTCACGGAGATACTGAGGTGCTGGAAGCACGGAGGTGCTGAGGCACGGAGATGCTGAGGCACGGAGATGCTGGAAGCACGGAGATGCTGAGGTACGAGGTACTGAGCCCTGGAGATCCCAACTACAACAGTAGTAAAACTGAAACACGACAGCTGTGGTTTTCAGTGGAGAACACGGAATTCAGTACTGTGCCTTTAAGACGAAACATTGCAGCTGTACCTTTACATTGAGACTCAGGGAAATGGTGAAATCAAATGGCAACACACAAATAAACCAAACGGTAACAAGGGAACAGAGTTTCCACAGGAACTTAGGTACAAAGGTTACCTTTAGGGAGCTCAGCTTAAGACCCACACAAGGCTGTATGTGACACAAGGAACTGGCCCAGATTCCAACTCAGCCTCCTGATTTATACTTCCTGGTCCTTGATGATTGGTGGGCAGGATTAGGTGATGTCACTGTCATGTGACTACTCTAGCCAAGGCTGTGATGTAGAATGAGGCCTAGCAGGCCAAGAGAACACTGAAGCCTGGACTTCTGCAAAACACAGGATGCTTGCTTTTAGATTACTGAATTCAGCCTCACACAGGAGATCACCACAGGTGGAGCTGATTACCTCTCAGGCAGAGAACTCAGGAAAACTCATAGTGCTGACAAGCTGTTTAACTCCGTGAGTGAAAAGACACAGGATCCAGGGCAGATGGCAGGGGTAAGTCACCAAATATAAACCTACAGTCAGGATTGTGACAGTTGGCACTGCAGGACAGTAACTACCAGGTCCAGGCCTTGCCTTTCAGTCTCTCAACGGCACCAAAGGAGTTCACAGGGGTGATGGCAGAGATGTCGCTACAAGTCCACAAGCAGGGAGTGAACATCGTTCCATACTTGAACGATCTCCTCATAACAGCTATGTCCAGAGCACAGTTGATGAAAAGCATCAGCCATACAATACGACTTCTCACGGATCATGGGTGGATTCTCAATCTGCAGAAATCCCGCCTAGAACCTACGCAGAGGCTTCGGTTCCTGGTAATGATTCTGGACACAGTGTCTCAGAAAGTGTTCCTTCCTCTGGACAAGGCAAAGGCAATTCAGATGGTGGTTCGTTCCATTCTGAAGCCGAACAAAATCTCAGTACATCTTTGAATACGCCTATTGAGAAAGATGATGGCCTCTTACGAGGCTATTCGGTACGGAAGATTCCATGCACGACCATTCCAGCTGGATCTGCTGGACAAATTGTCAGGTCATATGCACATGCGCCAGATGATATGCCTTTCACCAAAAGCCAGGATTTCCCTCTTATGGTGGTTGCAGATCTCCCACCTGTTGGGGGGGTCGACACTTTGGAATTCAGGATTGGATTCTGTTGACAACGGTTGGGAGCCTCCGAAGTTAGACAATTCGGAAGCAGACTTCCTCAGCAGACACGGTCTGCATCCGGGAGAATGGGGCCTCCACCCGCAAGTGTTTCAGTAGATATTTCATCGGTGGAGCTACCTGCAACTCAACATGTTGGCTTCTCGGCTCACCAAGAAGCTTCTGTGTTCCTGTGCCAGGACAAGGGATCCACAGGCCACAGCAGTGGACACTCTGATGACGCCGTGGATTTACCAGTTAGTGTATTTGTTCCCTCCAATTCCTCTAATTCCCAGAGTTCTCGAAGGACTTCATGGAAAACAGTTCAGCCAATTCTGATTGCCCCAGACTGGCCCCGCAGGTCCTGGTATGCAGACCTCCTGGCATTGTCACTACAAGGCCCCTGGTCTCTGCCAGTTCAGGATGATCTTCTTAAAACAAGGGCCGTTGGTCTATCCAGACTTACCACGGCTACGTTTAATGGAATGTAAGTTGATTGGGAGGTTTTTGCCAGGAAATAGATTCCGGGCAAGGTTATCTTAACTATGATCCAAGCCGAGCAGATGGTCGCGTTGAAACATTACCATCGCATATGGGAGTCATGTGTCTCTTGGTGTAAGGGTCGACAGTATTCTGCTGTGGATTTTCGTCTGGGACGTTTCTTGCACTTCCTGCAGGCTGTTGTGTTGGGCCTACGTTTAGGATCCATAACAGTTCAGATCTCAGCCTTGTCCTTTTCTTCCAGGGAAAAATTGGCTGTTCTCCATCCCAGTAGTCCATACGTTCTTGAAGGGTGTCCTCCATATTCAACCACCTTTTGTGCCTCCCAAGGCGCCGTGGGATCTTAATTTGGTTCTGACCTTTCTCCAATCGGATTGATTTGAACCTTTCCACAAAGTGGACATGGAGTATTTGACGTGGAAGGCTATGATGTTGTTGGCCTTGGCCTCTGTGAGGCGTGTTTCGGAATTAGGGGCCTTATTCCGTAAGAATCCTTCTTTGGTGTTTCATGAGGATAGAGCGGAGCTCAGAACCATTCTTGCCTGATGTGGTGTCTGCATTTCATATCAATTCGCCGATAGTGGTTCCAGTTGTCACTAGCACGTCTGTTACACCAAAGTCCTTGGACGTGGTACAGGCTTTGGAGATTTATGTCAAGAGGACATCTCGTCTCAGTAAATCAGACTCGTTTTTTGTTCTCTATGATGCTTCAAAGATAGGTTGTCCTGCTTTGAAGCAGTCTACTGCATGTTGGGTCAGGCTTACGATCCAACAGGCTCTTCGGCGGCTTTGCCGCTGCCAGGGTCTGTTCAGGCCCACTCCAAACGGTCGTTGGGTTCTTCCTGCCCTGGGTGTCTCGACTTTGCAGTTATGCCAGGCAGCTTCTTGGTCGGGTTTGAACATGTTTGTTAAGTCTTACAGGTTCGAACCCTTGGCTACTGAGGACCTTCAGTTTGATCAATCGGTTTTGCGGGGGTCTCAGCACTCTCCCACCCGGTCTGGGAGCTTTGGACCTTCCCCATGGTACTAAGACCATCCCAGTATCCCCAAGGACGTTAGAGAATATAGGATTTTAATACCTACCGGTA
This sequence comes from Pseudophryne corroboree, assembly GCF_028390025.1. NCBI lineage: Eukaryota > Metazoa > Chordata > Amphibia > Anura > Myobatrachidae > Pseudophryne > Pseudophryne corroboree. The sequence continues at coordinate 357,658,899 of NC_086449.1, forward strand.
AATCCTTTTCTCGTAGTCCATAGGGGATACTGGGCACCCGCCTCTGTGCTTGGTTATTTTCCAGCAAGAGTTGTTCTTGTGTCTTGGTAGTTGGGTCTGCTGTTGCTGTCCCTATTTTCAAGGTGTGATTAGCGTTGCTATCCTCTTGTTGTGTGCTGGTTCGTTCTCTCACCACGACTACCATAGAGGGAGAATAAAACCGTGCCCACAGTGAAGCGAGCGCAGCGAACCCACAAGGGGATTTCTAACGCTCGCCCTGCTGCTGGCATACTGGCGGCCGGGATTCTGCTGTCTGTATTTTGACAGCCGGCATCTTGGCCGCCGGTAATTCATATGTATTCCCTTCAGATGATTCCTATAATGACCCTAGGAGGGGTCTCTAGGGTTAGTAGTGGTAAGGGTTGTGGAAGCTGGCAGGCCTTATTATATTGCTCTTATTGTGGCTATGGAGAACTGGTGTAAGCAGTGTTGGGGAAGAATACTAATATGGAATTAGCCTGCATGAAGGCCAGAAGGTTCTGGCTGAAAAGCAGGATAGAGCAGTAGAAAACTGCAGGAGTAATACTGCAGACTTTAACTTACAGAAGTAAATAGCAGACTGCAGGAGATAATCAGCAGGCTGGAATCTGCAGAGAGTAATCAGCAGGCTGGGACTATAGGAAGTCACAGCACTAGACTGGAGCCAAACATTTCATCCACAATGGAAAGAAGTTGTGCTGGAAGTAGTCTTGTTATATAGGGCATCTGTTCATATGATTGGACCATCTGTCCATGTGACTGCCTAAAGCTGATTGGCCAAATGCCTATATGATGTCATTCTAACATGGTAGCGCTCATAAGACAGAGCCACGGGAACCACTAGAGGGGACGCCAAACATACAGGTAAGTTCTGAGGTGACTTGAGAGGTAGGAAAAGACATCACCAGACCCAGTAATGGGATCGTGATCCATTGATTAACATTTCCCTTGTCATTTATTGATAAAAAAGTTACAGTTATAAATTTCAACAAAAGATGGTGATGTGGCGACAGAAGTCACTTTAAGAGCACTACAACAGTTCATTGTGTCCTCCATTGTGGTAAACAACAGTTTCCAGTTGAAGAAAAGCATTCTCTATAGCAAAGCATGTCAGGTAAAGTCAGTGGCGTAAGTTCATCCCAGTTGCCCAGAGGCAAGATAAATATTGGTGCCCCCCTATTTCCTATATCAAGATAAATGTGTGTGTGTGTGTGTGTGTGTGTGTGTGTGTGTGTGTGTGTGTGTGTGTGTGTGTGTGTGTGTGTGTAATAGGTTGTGGTTTCTAATCCTGGGTGTGACACTTGTAAAATGTGTATAATAAAGAGGGTGTGATTTGTAAGGGTCAGGGACCAGTGAGGAAGTCGGCCACTGAAAAGACAGCGGCAGCTATCAATTAACTTAATTCAATGGTGTCACAGAATAGGAGGAGAGGTGCCCCCCTTCAGAGCAGGAGCCCGGCGGCAGATGACTCCGTTGCCTCCCAGAGTTCTGCCTCTGGGTAAAGTAGCCAGCACAGCATGTCTATGGTACTGTATGATACACCTGGTTCTATGTTACACCTGGTTCCTAATACACCTGGTTCTTCAAAAAAAACCTACAACCAAAAGTTGTAAAGGGTGAGGTCCAGTGATTGGAGTGGCCAAGATGTCTGAATAGTTGCTAATGACCTGTACTTTGGGAAAACTAATTCCCAATTTGTATCATCACTTTGCCACCTGGGGACAAAATGTGTCTCTTTTATTTGTTTCAGTAAAAGGCTACAGGAGCCTTTGAGGTACCTGTTGTTAACATTTCTTTTCATAACAAGCATTAGAACTCGCTCCAGCGTGCTATAAGTAGGGGTACTTTAATTGTAACATGTCTATCTTGAATCCAAAAAAAGTGGGCTTCATGGTGGTCTAGCTCCCAACTGTAAAATGCAGCAAACTGTGGATTTGAATGGGGGGGGGGGGGGATATTGTGGCAAGTGTGTGTTAACATACAATATCATTGGCTGACGTCAGAAATAATCTGAATTCCACTAACTCCAGATAATCTCTTTTATGTAGAAACACCGGTGATCATGTCACTGTATTTTCCTGCCTTACTGTAATGCCTAGGAGTAGAGATCTCTAGGCACTGCTTGCCCTGTGTCTATTTATTATCTGAATGTCCCCCGCCACACCATTACAGAACTTGTTTGCACCATACCCCTGAATATCACAGCAAGTATGTATGGGGATAGTCATATCCAAGGTTGAGAACCCCTTATCTAAATTATTCCCTCTTCATATTTTGGTACCGCTTGCCCATGGTCTTTAAGAAATCATTGTCTGCCTATCTGTCCTGTATGATTTCTAACCTCAAAGTGTTTCACCTTTCTCCTGTAGTTATTTTGGCTTCATCACAAAACACCCTGTCCTGAATCGATTTGCGTGCCATGTCTTTGTCTCCCAGGACTCAATGCGACGCGTGGCTGAGTGTGTGGGGTGAGTATGATGCACACACAGAGCACAGCTAGAGTTCCATTATGTATACATATCAGTTGTTGGCACGTACAAATACTAGTGCAGTTCCGTTATGTACTACATAAGAGGAGGTAGATGCACTGTACTGATAAATAACATATTATATAAGAAGATAAATTCTTGTGAGTAATGTCCAACATCTTCCACTTCATAGACCTGCAGAATGTCTGACTACTAATTTTCCCTGCAATAAAAATGGCAAATAGGAAAAGTTTTGGTTTGTCTATCACTATTATTAAGAATGCTTTCATTTTAGTTATTATTCCAGTTTTGGTAAACTGTTATTGTTACAATCAATAAACTGCTTCACAGACAAAATGGTCAGTGCACACATGAGAAGGGCCTTGCTGACCTTGGACATCCTGCCCTTAGTCCTTGTTACCATCATTAAGGATAAGGGGGGCTATGCAGAGTTGATCTCAGAGTCCCGAAAATTGCAAATGCGCCAATCATTATGCAATTGCATCCCGGAAGGATGTTAATGCATTATGATTGACAGGCAGTGATGCGGCATTGAGGGGGAGGGCATCAGGAAACACAGGTGTGCATGCCCGTTTTTGGGGCCGGCCGATGACGTCGCCCGCATTTCCTGTGACCAGAAACATGGCGGCGGTGCTACGTATGCAGAGCTTAACCTCTCTTTGAAGTTTTTGCAATGCAATTGAATTGCGATCGCATCGCGGGGTGGCGCCACACATTTTAGTGGTCGCAGATTTTGCTAAAATAGCAAAATCAGTGACCAACTCTGAATAACCCCCAAAGACCAGAGCAATATGGTGCAAAGTTTCTTAGCTTGGAAATTGCACTTGCCCCACACACTGCAGTCCCAGTTTATGGTATTGCGTTACAGCAAATCAATAAGCAGGGTAAGGGGAAATCTGCACCACCTTTTATTACATGTCATATTTATGTGTTTTATGGGTTATTATTTGGGAAGGTCAGAATGTGCCTAGAAACTCACTCTCCAACAAAACTGCAACTGGAAGGCACAGAGGGCATCCCTCCTATAAGGACGTGATGCGCACTCTGGGACATTTCCCGCTAGAAGTAGAAGGACCTAATGCACGCACTGGGACATTTCCTGCTAGAAGTATAAGGGCGTGTTGTGTGCACTGGGACATTTCCCGCTAGAAGTAGAAGGACCTAATGCTCGCTCTGGGACATTTCCTGTAAGAAGTATAAGGGTATAATGCTCGCTCTGGGACATTTCCTGCTAGAAGTATAAGGGCGTGTTGCGTGCACTGGGACATTTCCCGCTAGAAGTAGAAGGACCTAATGCTCGCTCTGGGACATTTCCTGTTAGAAGTATAAGGGTATAATGCTCGCTCTGGGACATTTCCTGCTAGAAGTATAAGGGTATAATGCTCGCTCTGGGACATTTCCTGCTAGAAGTATAAGGGCGTGTTGCGTGCACTGGGACATTTCCCGCTAGAAGTAGAAGGACCTAATGCTCGCTCTGGGACATTTCCTGCTAGAAGTATAAGGGTATAATGCTCGCTCTGGGACATTTCCTGCTAGAAGTATAAGGGCGTGTTGCGTGCACTGGGACATTTCCCGCTAGAAGTAGAAGGACCTAATGCTCGCTCTGGGACATTTCCTGTAAGAAGTATAAGGGTATAATGCTCGCTCTGGGACATTTCCTGCTAGAAGTATAAGGGCGTGATGCGTGCACTGGGACATTTCCCGCTAGAAGTAGAAGGACCTAATGCTCGCTCTGGGACATTTCCTGTTAGAAGTATAAGGGTATAATGCTCGCTCTGGGACATTTCCCACTAGAAGTATAAGGGCGTGATGCGTGCACTGGGACATTTCCCGCTAGAAGTAGAAGGACCTAATGCTCGCTCTGGGACATTTCCTGTAAGAAGTATAAGGGTATAATGCTCGCTCTGGGACATTTCCTGCTAGAAGTATAAGGGCGTGATGCGTGCACTGGGACATTTCCCGCTAGAAGTAGAAGGACCTAATGCTCGCTCTGGGACATTTCCTGTTAGAAGTATAAGGGTATAATGCTCGCTCTGGGCCATTTCCTGCTAGAAGTATAAGGGCGTGATGCGTGCACTGGGACATTTCCCACTAGAAGTAGAAGGACCTAATGCTCGCTCTGGGACATTTCCTGTTAGAAGTATAAGGGTATAATGCTCGCTCTGGGACATTTCCTGCTAGAAGTATAAGGGCGTGATACGTGCACTGGGACATTTCCTGCTAGAAGTATAAGGGTATAATGCTCGCTCTGGGACATTTCCTGCTAGAAGTATAAGGGCGTGATGCGTGCACTGGGACATTTACCGCTAGAAGTAGAAGGACCTAATGCTCGCTCTGGGACATTTCCTGTTAGAAGTATAAGGGTATAATGCTTGCTCTGGGACATTTCCTGCTAGAAGTATAAGGGCATGATGCGTGCACTGGGACATTTCCCACTAGAAGTAGAAGGACCTAATGCTCGCTCTGGGACATTTCCTGTTAGAAGTATAAGGGTATAATGCTCGCTCTGGGACATTTCCTGCTAGAAGTATAAGGGCGTGATGCGTGCACTGGGACATTTCCTGCTAGAAGTATAAGGGTATAATGCTCGCTCTGGGACATTTCCTGCTAGAAGTATAAGGGCGTGATGCGTGCACTGGGACATTTCCTGTTAGAAGTATAAGGGTATAATGCTCGCTCTGGGACATTTCCTGCTAGAAGTATAAGGGCGTGATGCGTGCACTGGGACATTTCCTGCTAGAAGTAGAAGAACCTGTTGCGCACTCTGGGACATTTCCTGCTATAGAAGGACATGATGAGCGCTCTGGGACATTTCCCGCTAGAAGTATAAGGATGTGATGCGCGCTCTGGGACATTTCCTGCTAGAAGTAGAAGGACCTAATGCACGCTCTGGGACATTTCCTGCTAGAAGTATAAGGGCGTGTTGCGTGCACTGGGACATTTCCTGTTAGAAGTATAAGGGTATAATGCTCGCTCTGGGACATTTCCTGCTAGAAGTATAAGGGCGTGATGCGTGCACTGGGACATTTCCCGCTAGAAGTAGAAGGACCTAATGCTCGCTCTAGGACATTTCCTGTTAGAAGTATAAGGGTATAATGCTCGCTCTGGGACATTTCCTGCTAGAAGTATAAGGGCGTGATGCGTGCACTGGGACATTTCCCGCTAGAAGTAGAAGGACCTAATGCTCGCTCTGGGACATTTCTTGCTAGAAGTATAAGGGCGTGATGCGTGCACTGGGACATTTCCTGCTAGAAGTAGAAGAACCTGTTGCGCACTCTGGGACATTTCCTGCTATAGAAGGACCTGATGAGCGCTCTGGGACATTTTCCGCTAGAAGTATAAGGATGTGATGCGCGCTCTGGGACATTTCCTGCTAGAAGTATAAGGGCGTGATGCGTGCACTGGGATTTTTCCCGCTAGAAGTAGAAGAACCTAATGCTCGCTCTGCGACATTGCTAGAAGTATAAGGGTATAATGCTCGCTCTGGGACATTTCCTGCTAGAAGTAGAAGAACCTGTTGCACACTCTGGGACATTTCCTGCTGCGCTCTGGGACATTTCCCGCTAGATGTATAAGGATGTGATGCTCGCTCTGGGACATTTCCTGCTAGAAGTATAAGGGCGTGATGCGTGCACTGGGACATTTCCCGCTAGAAGTAGAAGGACCTAATGCTCGCTCTGGGACATTTCCTGCTAGAAGTATAAGGGCATAATGCTCGCTCTGGGACATTTCCCACTAGAAGTATAAGGGCGTGATGCGTGCACTGGGACATTTCCCGCTAGAAGTAGAAGGACCTAATGCTCGCTCTGGGACATTTCCTGCTAGAAGTATAAGGGCATAATGCTCGCTCTGGGACATTTCCTGCTAGAAGTATAAGGGCGTGATGCGTGCACTGGGACATTTCCCGCTAGAAGTAGAAGGACCTGATGTGCGCTCTTGGACATTTCCTGCTAGAAGTATAAGGGCATAATGCTCGCTCTGGGACATTTCCCACTAGAAGTATGAGGGCGTGATGTGCGCTCTGGGACATTTCCTGCTAGAAGTAGAAGGACCTGATGTGCGCTCTGGGACATTTCCTGCTAGAAGTATAAGGGCGTGATGTGTGCACTGGGACATTTCCCGCTAGAAGTAGAAGGACCTGATGTGCGCTCTGGGACATTTCCTGCTAGAAGTATAAGGGCATAATGCTCGCTCTGGGACATTTCCCACTAGAAGTATAAGGGCGTGATGTGTGCACTGGGACATTTCCTGCTAGAAGTAGAAGGACCTGTTGCGCACTCTGGGACATTTCCCGCTAGAAGTAGAAGGACCTAATGCGCACTCTGGGACATTTCCCGCTGAAAGTAGATGGACGTGATGCGTACTCTGTGACATTTCCAATTGCCAGGGAAAAGCTGTGATGTCACAATGTCCCGATGATCGGTGGTCACTGATGTTTAAAAATATTGATATTTTACAAAATGTTAAATAAAAAAAATAGTTTTAAATAGATGTCCTCAACATGACATGTTATAATGACAACTGGTATAGTGCAAGAAGTGACTTCATTCTCTTTCTTCCCTCTCTTTCCAGACGCGCTTTCCAGGAATTCTATCAGGAACATGTGGAGTTCAGTTGCCCCACGGAAGACATTTACTTGGAGTAACCAGGGGGCTGTAGATATTATTGGGGGAGCTAGGGGTATTAATATATATATACAAATCTCAATGTCATTGTCACTCAGCCAGGACACCAGAGGCAGTGAGCCTGCATGAATCCTGATAATCCCTAATCACAAAATCTTTAGTAAGGATCATAAAATTTCTATGGTGCATCTCGCATTAACCCCTTTCCTACATGTAGACTGCAGAGACTCTACTGTAAGTCTTCTCTCTTTCTTCTCACAGCTAGACTTCAGAGCACCCTTAATTATATCCCTGCTTCCGTTCACAGAGCATCTCAAAATAACTCCTTCCTTGCTTCTGACAAGAGAGCATGTAGGTTTAAACTTTTCCCTGCCCTATGCTGCAGAATATCTCATATTAAAGTCTGTTATGCTATGGATTGCAGAGCACCATGTTGACCCCTTTCATGCACCGCACAAGCAGAATAAAATGAGCCTGTTGCACATAATACTTTATCCAATGCCTACAGCACCTGCAGTCCAGCAGAGAGTCTGTCGTTAGTTTCATCCCTAGTACAAACCAGCAGAGCATGACTTTACCATTCTCTGCAGAGTATCTCTTCTTAAGCAGTTCTGCAGACAGTCGCTCTGGTTATGGACAGGTGTGTCTTTTTTAACCAAATATGATCAGACCGATCTGCAGCTTATGTATCTATTAATATTCCTTTATTTCAGTGATGTACAGGTTGTTGCTTCTGGCTCCATTGCCTCTTGCATTTCCACAAGCCCGCTGCTTTAGCAGTCCCCTTGCTTCCAGTGTTCTGTGGTTCATCATTCGGTTATGGTTTCTCATAAACGTAAACTGAATCCCATCCTGAGCGTCATACACAGTGCTTAGGGGTGGCTTTGCAATGTGACAGACTGAGACAGCTCTCTCCGGCAGCAAGAAATGGGAGTGGGGGGCAGCAAAATATAGGGCATTAATTTAAGAATGCTAATTTTCTTGCTGACATTTGTCTAAATTAGTTGTTTCTACGTTGCTGGTAGATATCATAATGAATAGTGGCAATGTTTGCTATTACAGTATACACTGATGTATGATATTTTGTGTAAATGGTGAGAGGAGCGATATTTTAGTTGCTGCCTCAGCCAGCACCCTGACCTGTGACTAGAGATCTGCAGCTCAATTCACAATCGCCGCATCCCTTGTTAGATATCAGCAGCTCAATGCTTCATCATACTAGAACCTGCAGATCATTCCCTCCTGTTGTTCTAGCACGACCTTCCTTTGTCAGCCAGGAAGTGGGCTGGCCAATGGCATGAAGATCCAGACCATACAACAGAAGGAGAATGAGAATACTGTACAGTAGGTGTATAGACACCTCATCCATGCTTTATATCAAGGGGAGGTAATGTATAACATTCCTACTGCTGGGAAACTACACATCCCACATTGCCCTCACAACAAAACACTGGCAGGGCATTCTGGGATGTGTAGTTCCGTAGCAGCTGGAGTCTCACACGTTGCCGACCAGTGCTTTATATCAAGGCCCATATGACAGGATTATATAGAAAGTCATAATAACATTATTGTGAAGAAGAGAAATGCTGTTGTCTTTGTGGAGATATTGTATATTGTTACTCGGGGGCATTCACATGCAGATAGTGAGGTTATTCTGTGTAAGCAAAGGGGACAAATGAATGACAGAAAGTAAAATTCTTGCATATAAGTAGGCAAAGACAATCCGTATGCCCAAGTACAGTACAGATTTGTCAGATTCCCCCATATGAGAACACACATATCCACAAGTGACCAAGTGACATTTGCAGTTGTAACCTTTGCAGTGATCGGAAGACTAATAATCTGCACTGATCTTTGCTCCAAGAATGGCTTTATATGTCAGCTCAGTAAACATTAGGGAGCCGATATTAGATATTCAATGATACTGGATAATGGCATATATCATATCTTTTTCATGTCATGGCTCATTTTTTCCTTTCAGCATTAAATAAAAAAAAAAATTGAGCTGTATCAGCAGTGTGTGGTTTATTTGTATATTTGCACTTGATGTGAAATATGTGGTATAGAACTTGAGTGCAGACATAGGGGGTCATTCTGACCGAATCGCATGCTGTTTATCGCAGCGGTGCGTTCGGGTCAGAACTGCCCCAGCGCATGCCAGACGGCCGAAGGCTGCGCTACGATTGCCTCTGCCTGATTGACAGGGGGGGGGAAATGGCGGCGTTTAGCCGCCGTTTCGTGGGCGCGGTCCGGCCAACGCAGGCATGGTCGGACCGTACGGGGGGGCTTCCCGCAGCGGCTGTGTGACATCACATGCAGCCGCTGCGGGCCGGGGAGCGACGAGTAGCTCCTCGGCCAGCACGCTAAAGCTGCGCTGGCCGGGAGCTACTCCTAAAGTGCAAAAGCATCGCCGCTGTGCGATGCTTTTGCACTTCTGCGGGGGGCGGCACTGACATGCGGGGCGGGATAGCCCTGTGCCGGGCGTCTTCCCGCATGTCTATGGTCACGATCAACTCGAAATCACCCCCATAAGACGCTAACATTTGTCTCAGCATTGTGCAAGCATAGAGGAACAATGAGGAGATTATTGTCTAATTTCCCTACCTCAAACCACTGTAGTCAGAGAGCAATAGCTCTGGACTCTGAGAGGAAACCAATGTGACCCTGTGGAGAACATACAATCTCCATATACATACAGCCTAGGGTTGGAATTAAACTCAGTGCCCCAACATTATCCAAATAATGTGTCACAGTATCACACACACACACACACACACACATATGTACTGTATATATATATATATATATATATATATATATATATATACACACACACAGTACTGTGCAAATGTTTTAGGCTAAAATTCTGCACAGTAAGTATTCTTTCAAAAATAGAAGTGTTGATAGTTTCTTTTTTATCAATTAAGAAAATGCAAAGTTAATGAACAGAGGATTAATCTAAATAAAATCAATATTTGGTGTGACTACTCTTTGCCTTCAAAACAGCATCAGTTCTTCTAATTACACTTGTACACAGTTTTTGAAGGAACTCGGCAGGGAGGTTGTTCTAAACATCTTGGAGAACTAACCACAGATCTTCTGTGGATGTAGGCTTGCTCAAATCATTCTGTCTCTTCATGTAATCTCAGACAGACACAATGAGGTTGAGATCAGGGCTCTGTGGGGGCCATATCATCACTTCCAGGACCCCTTGTTCTTTATGCTGAGGATAGTTCTTAATGACAATGACTGTATGTTTGGGGTTGTTGTCCTGCTGCAGAATAAATTCCATGTCGAAGGTATGGTTTTTTGACCGCAATTCTTCCATGAAGAATACTTTTGATCAGAATTTTCTGAACAGTAGATGGGTGTACCTGGATCCCACTGGTTTCTGCCAGTTCTGAGCTGATGGCACTGCTGGATATCTTCCAATTTCGAAGGGAAGTAAGCATGATGTGTCCTTCACCGGATGCATTAAGTTTCCTTGGCCAACCACTGTGTCTACAGTCCTCAACGTTGCCCGTTTCTTTGTGCTTCTTCAAAAGACCTTGAACAGCAAATCTTGAAACTCCAGTTTGCTTTGAAATCTTTGCCCGGGAGAGATGATGTAGTATAACTACCTTGTGTCTTGTTGCTATGCTCAGTTTTGCCATGGTGACATGAAACTTCCACAACCTCACCTTTGTTGCAGAGTTTGGCTGCTCCTCACTCAGTTTTAAGTCTCCTACACAGCTGTTTCTGTTTCAGTTAATTACTGTGTTTCAACCAAATGTGAAAATATTGATCATTATCACCTGGTATGAACACTTGTATTTTTGAAAACATTCTTACTCTGCAGCATTTATATAAAATATTATGTCACTGCTACTATTTAATACATTTATTATACAGATAATAAATGCATTAAATAGTGATGCAGCACATATTGTGATATATATATATATATATATATATATATCTATATATATCTATATCACAGTATGTGCTGCATATTACTCCTATTTAATACATAAATAATTTATTATCATCTTTATCTTTTACATTTTCTATATAATTGTACAATTTTAAGATACAAAGGGGAGGATAGAAAGACAAAAGTAGAAACTAAAATAATATACAATAATTCATATATTGTAACTTACGGCAACTCTTCTCCTCAAGGACCCCAACAGCGGGGTTGGACTACCCCACAGGAGAATTCTCTGGTGGACCCCACTATCGAGTGCCCCACCCTTTCTTCTGTCAGATACTAGTCTGTGAGCTCAAATTATACATTGTCATGCCTCCCAACATTTGTAGTTCTTGGATCAGGACCCTGCATGCGCTTGGCTGCAAAGGGGGCAGAGCCTTGGGGAAAGGGGTTAAAGCTTTGCAAAAAGCCCTGTTCCTGTCACTGTGGGGACAACCCCAGCACTCTCTAAGATGCTGGGCTATCACTAGGATTTCCGGCAGTATGTGCTCCCCACAGTGTCTTGTGGGTGGGGCAGTGGAACCATCTAGAAACATGGGACCGTCCCGCTATTGCAGGACAATTGGGAGGTATGCATTGTTACTCTATTAAGGGGGGTACTCACGGAGCGATATTCTAAGCAATCTGACTAGATTGCTTAGAATATCAGCCTGATCACTCCGTGAGTACCCCTTACAGCGATAGCGATGCGCAGCCCCGTGCATCGCTATCGCTGCTGCTAGATTGGCCTGCATGCAAAAACGCCCAGTGTGTATGGAGCTTTAGTGTGTATTAAAGGGTTAAAACATAGTGTGTGTCTTGTCGTTTTCTAAATATTTCTTTACAATGGTGGTACGGGTGCCAGCGGGCCCTATACTCTCCAGACATGCTGGCACTTTTGGTTATCCAAATGTTGGCATACAGGGCAGGCTTGCTGGGATCTACAGTCCCACTGTAATGGACAATATTAAATTTGATTTTTACACAATCAACATCACACCCACCATCCAAGGGTGCGGGGGATAGCCCCAAGCTTCAGGGCAGGCCTGGGGTATACTTGGGAGGTAGCACCCACTCATTTTTTTTTCTATCTTTCAACCATTTATTTACACAGTAACCCACTGACCCCTGCAGGCTTCTGCACAACACACAGCTCACATGCAGGTCTATTTGATTCTTTTTTTTTTTTACTTGTGTAGTTTTTTATTAGAGTTTTTCACAGGGACAAGATAAAAAAAAAAAACAACAACATTAAATACAGAACAAAACCAGAACAACAAACAAAAAAAAAAAAAAAAAAATTACAGGAAAAATACAGTAATTAATACCATCTGTGTCACAGTGTCACATGGAAAAAGATAATAAGTGTCACGGCAACATCGCAAATTCAAATATGAAGCCTCAATTAGTCAGAGAATAGTGCCCCAGCTGCAGCCAGATGGGAGGTATTCCACCTATCCCACTTGCTGAAGTAATGGGGTAGGGTCCCTCTAGACCTATGTGTAAACCTCTCATGTCCTGACACCTCATTTACTAGGGCTCGCCAGTTGTATACATTGGGGGAAGAGGGAGCAAACCAGTTACGCGCTATAATCACCTTAGCTAAGGTAGTCAGGCAAAGAACATATTTGTATAGTGCCGGGCAGTAGCATTCCTCTAAGTCTAGCGCAAACATACATACAGTAGGAGAGAGGGGGGGCAGCGTAGGTTCAGTGAGCAGAATGTCCGCCCAAACTGCTTCCCAAAAGGCATGTACTGTGGGGCACAGCCATAATAGGTGCCAAAAAGTAGAGTCAAGGGCACCACATCTGGGGCAGGTACTATCAGGCCGTAGGCCTGCTTTATACAAAGAAACTGGAGTTCTGTATGTCCTATGCAGAACAAATAAATAAACCTGCTGATATTTGATACATTGAGTAGAGTATTTAAGTGAGCTCAACACCTGTAGCCACTGGTCGTCTGCAATTGGGCCAATGTCTTGTTCCCATTTGAGTTTAAGTTGGTCAAATATATTCGGACAGATGTGGGCATTCAGACTACTATATAGAATGGAAACTTGGTGTCTTGCACCCAAATTCCTAACCATATCTTTAATCGAGGAGTCAGAAATGGGCGGGGGTGAGGCCCCAAACTGTGCCTGCACCGCATGGCGGAGCTGTAGATAGCGATAAAAGGATCTATTGGATATTTCAAGCTCCTCCTTCAGTTGTGCGAAAGACTTGAAAACACCATTATCATACAGTTGCGAGACTGTGGTAAGGCCCGCCCCAATCCATATGTTGTCCTGTGAGAGCTGCAACAACTCCCTATATCCTGGATTGAACCAAAGTGGCGTGTCAGAGTCTGTGCCCTGCCATGAGTAATAGGAGTGAGCCTGACGCCACACAAGTAGCGATTGACGGAGTAAAGGAGGAAGACCAGCAGTAGAAGAGGCAGAAAGAAGAAACTGGAGAGGGGAGAAATGAGACCCCACACACTCGGCAAAGAATCTCGCAAACGTGAGACTATCCCTACTGAGAATCCAATTAGACAGGTGTGCAAGCTGAGCAGCTATATAATAGGCCCGGAGATTGGGAAAGCCCAAACCTCCATCCGATTTAGCCCTAACCAGAGCACTCAGGGCAACCCTAGGCGTTTTGTCGCCCCAAACAAAGGAGGAAAGCACACTATCAATGTTAGTGAAAATTTTCTTGGGGATATAAGTAGGAGAGTGCTGCAATAGATAAAGATACTTTGGTTGCATCACCATCTTGATCAGGTTAATGCGACCCGTGACAGTAAGGGGAAGCTTCGTCCATACATGAACCCGTCGCTTCAGATCCACCGTGACCTGGTCAATGTTGTGATGTACAAAAGACTTAACATTAGGAGTGATCCAGACACCAAGATACTGAAAGCGAAGGGTCCAGGCCAAGGAGGACACATCTGGCAATGGGTCAGGAAGAATACCAGATATGGGAAAGACACTAGATTTATTCCAGTTGATAGTCAGGCCGGAGTAAAGGCCAAATGTATCAACAATACCCAGGAGGGAGGTCAGGGAAGCATCAGGGTCTCTGAGGAACAAGAGCATGTCATCGGCATATAATGCAATAACATCCTCATATCCGTCAATAGTGATGCCCCTAACATCAGGGGACGCTCTGATGAAACATGCCAATGGCTCTACAGCCAGGGCAAAAAGGGCAGGGGAGAGTGGGCAGCCCTGTCTAGTACCACGGGACAAAGCAAATGGGGACGTCACATAGCCATTGACAGATATTCGAGCCACAGGGGAGGAATAGAGTAATTGTACCCAGCGTATGAATTTGGGGCCAAAAGCAAACCGTCTAAGGACCTCCCACAAATACTCCCATTCTACAGAGTCGAAGGCCTTGGCAGCATCCAAGGAAACCACCACAGCCCCCGACTCGGGCCGGTCCCCCATCTGGAGGTGACAAAACAGTCGCCTCAAATTTTGGAGGGTGGACTTGCCTGGCATAAATCCTGTCTGATCATCATGAATGATCGAGGTGATAACACTATTGAGTCTAAGTGCCAGAATTTTGGCCAAAATCTTGACATCAGTAGGTAGCAATGAGATCGGCCGGTAGGACTCCGGGGCCGTAGGGTCTTTACCCGGTTTAAGGATCACCACAATAATAGCTTCGGACATAGAGGGAGGTAGACGAGCGCCCTCCATCAATGTAGTAAAGAGAGTCAAAAGATAGGGGACAAAGTATGCACGATATTGTTTATAAACTTCAACCGGTATACCGTCGCTACCCGGGGCCTTTTTATTAGGGAAGGAGGCAATAGCAGCCTCAACCTCCTCTGGTGTGATATTAGCATCCAAAATATCTACAGATTGCTGGGACAGCTGTGGCAGGGCAATGTCTGAAAGATATTGCTGTAGTTGAGTGGGGGTATAGGTGACCCTAGAGGCATACAGCGAAGAATAAAAGGACTGGAAAACCTGGGCTATTTCAGGAGTGGCATATACCATTTCACCCTGAGTATCACAGACCTGCTGAATGGAACCCCCCGTTCTCTCTCCCCGAGCCAGAAAGGCCAAGTAACTACCCCCCGTGTCCGATTGTGAATAGAGGGTGTGCTGGGAGAAAAGTAATTTGCGCCTTGATTTATCAAGCAAGTGGTCAGACCAGGCTTTCCTGGCCAAATCCCATCTTGTCCGATCATCAAGGGTCCTAGTAGTGAGGTAAGCAGACTCGGATTGGGAACAGGCAAGCTCCAGGCGCATCTCTTCCTCCCTACTAGATTTCTTGACATTAGCTATTTGTCGTATGAAGGAGCCCCGTAGTGAAGATTTAAATGCGTCATGCTTAACCAGTGGATCAGAACAGGACGCATTATGAACCTCAAAATCACTCCATTCACTAAGCAAGGCCTCGTGGTCAGTCAGCAAAGTCAACCAGAAGGGATTCAATTTCCAGAGTTTAGCCCCACAGGCAGGTGCAGAATCTAGGACCACCAGCACAGGTGAGTGATCCGAGATTCCCCTCTGAAGATACTGGACATCCAGTATTCTAGCAGTGAGATCAGGGGAGACGAGGGCCAAGTCTATTCTCGAGAACGAGTGAAAGCTGGCCGAGTGGCAGGAGTATTGGAGTTGTTTAGGGTGTCTCAACCTCCAAATATCCAGGAGTCCAAGCTCGGAAACCAACCTCGCGAACGGAGTGGGGGACGGGGAGGCAGAGGGTAGAGAAGGGGGAAGTTCAGCCCATCTATCTAAAACTTTATCCAAAACATTATTGAAGTCACCGATGCAAAGGACCGGAGCTGAGGGAGAAGTAGCAAGAAACGACATTGCCTGCCTGAGTACCTCATTATTGTAGGGGGGAGGGACATAGACAGCAAGTATGTGTAAAAGTGTACGGTTAACATAGGCCCTAAGAAATACATACCTGCCATATTGGTCAATTTGGCTATGAACTAAGTGGAAATTAACCGACTTCCGCACCAAAACTGAAACCCCCCTGAAGTTAGCAGAGAAGGTGGAATGATAGGAGAGACCCACCCAGGGCTTCCTGAGAGCCAAGGTTCTAGTACCAACTAGGTGCGTTTCGGAAAGGCATATGATATCTGCCCTATACTTTCTCACCTGAGATAAAACCAGAGCCCGCTTAATGCGGTCATTCAGGCCCCTCACATTCCAGCCGAGTATGCGGAGTCCATCAACCCCTGCAGCCATGGATACAAAAGAGAAAGGACAGAAGGAGAAAAAAGGCAAGGGGCAAATACGGAGAGGCAGGAGAAGAGGGAAATCCAAGGCAAGCAAGGCGCGCAAAAGAGAGGAACCCATAACGTAGAGGGGGAAGGAGCAAAGGAATCACTACAGCCCCCCGCCAGCACACAGGCAGAGCATACGGAGAGCAGAAGGCATACATAGAAAAAATCATGGACACATTACAGTTCGAGAAAAATAATAGCACAGTGACACATAAAGCAATACATGTACAAAAAGAAGAACAAACCCAGAACATCCCAAACCCCCCCCCCCCCCCCTCCCTGCATATCCATCCCAAACTAGACACGCCTGGATCCCAAAAAAACCCTAAATAAACTAAGGCTGAGAACCTATAACAACCCTAGGGAGTAGAGACAACTTATGACTCTACAAAAAGGCTATATCCTAGCATTCAGCTCCTATAAATAAAGATCATTCCCGCTACATGGTTAGGAGGAGTACAAAACCCAGCAGTCAATGCGACCTCTGAGGGAGAAACAGTCCCTAAATAGGGGGTCTGGGTCTGCGCTCCAGCCAGGCCTCCACCTCTTGAGGGGTATTGAAGAAGTGTGTGGAGCCATCATACACCACCCTTAAACGTGCCGGAAACAACATGGCATATTGAATTTGATGGTCACGGAGCTTTCTTTTGACCTGTAGGAACTGCGTACGTGACTTCTGGACATCTACGGCAAAGTCTGGGTAAACAGAAATATCATGGTTGTCAAATTTCAAAGGACCCTATGTGCGGGCCAGCCGTAGGACCGCATCCCGGTCCCTGTAATGTAGAAAACGGGCTATGAAAGTGCGTGCAGGTGCGCCCGGGGGAGGAGCCCTGGCAGGCAATCGATGGGCCCTCTCCACAGAGAACTGAGGACCAAAGTCATCGCGTTGAAATAAGCGGAGAAGCCATGTTTCGAGGAACGATTCTGGGGAGGAGCCCTCCGGTCTCTCCGGGTGGCCCACAAAGCGAACGTTATTACGACATAGTCTTCCTTCAATATCGGAGAGCTTCGCCTTAACTGCTGACATCTGGGTTGTGAGGTTGGAAACTGTGTCTTTAAGAGGATTGGTGACATCTTCTAGGTCGGAGATACGGTGCTCCACCTCCCCCACCCGTTCACGAATCTTTTGCATGTCATGCCTGATTAAAGTGATATCCACCTGTACTTGACCAATTTTATCCATGTCTCTGTGCTCGGACGTGGATATGGCTAAGAGAATTTGCTGTGTCGACTGAGACGTGTCGTCTTCACGAGGTGGTGATCCCGAGGGGGATGGGGGAGCAGCACCCCGGGTGGTTTGGGAGGAGGATTGAGAGCCTCTAGCGTATTTCTCAAGTTTAGCAGCAGCGGTAGCAGCAGCAGCACTGCCCCCACGCACCATGATGGGAGACGGGCAGATTCAATGATATAGAATAAACAGTACGTGCTCACCACAGGTTGTAAAATCCCCAGGACTCCAGAGTCTCACGCAGTTGAATAAACCCAGGCAGGGGAAAGGAAATCTGTAATGTCAGCAGTCAGGCAGTATAATCAACAGCAGGCTTTTGAGTGGACCCTCTTAGAGAGTAGTGTAGATATGGAAGCGTCACCCAGCAGTGTGGGTAGAGCAGGGTAGTTGCAGGTATCCAGGCAGCCCCGCAGGCAGAGTAGTGCAGACAGGGAGGCTCCGACCAGCAGTGCAGAGAGGCAGGGGATGTGAGGAGGTACGGTCCTTGCAGGCAGATGCACCCCCGCGCCATCAGCAATTATCACCGCCACAGAGGGACATGCAGTTCACCAGGCGCAAGGTGGAAGGAGACAGGGACACACAACGACCTCCGGTCCAGCAGAGAACAGCAAAGGGTGCGAGTGAAGGGAGCTCCGTCCCAGCGCGGCTCCGGTCTCCGCTGTTAGTTCCCAAGATGGCGCCGGGCGGAAGGAGTGAGGCCGAGCGGTGTAGGCCGCGACTCGTCCAGCGGCTTCCCAGGGCAGAAACACAGTCCCGCAGACCCCTCAACATGAGCAGGGTTAAAAGCCACAACGCGTGAGCCGGGTCAGTAGCAGCCACGAGCGGGGGAATCAGGATATATTAGGCAGGATAGACGGAGCTCTAACTCCTAGCTTCCTACTCCATGCTCAGCCAAGCCACGCCCCCAGGTCTATTTGATTCTTCTAGTTTGCGCCTTATCTTGAAACATGATTCTTCGTAAATCCACGTGCTGTATTCTTGTCTATGAAAAGTACTTGCGAGTTGGTTTGATGGTCTATTGACTTACACCCATGTTTGTTTTTTTAGTAAATCTCTAAGTTCCAAAAACAGGCTAAACTAACACGAGAATGCTACTGTAACTCAACCAAATATGATTCTTAATAAATTTGCTCCCTATTCTGTGGGTGCAAATGAGTGCTCATTCATGTGCACCATTCTACTCATCATTCTACTCATCTTCTCTCATAAGATGCTACATTTTGCACTCATTTCTATATAAATAGCTGCATGACCTCACACTATAATGAATGCACTTCAGGGAAGCTTTTTTTGTATGTTTGAATACTACCCTTACGCAGAGAATGAATTGAGTATTAAGGGTAAATTCAGTAGGCGATCGCATACTGACGATTTTTGGGCCTGTGCACACACGCAGCACTTATTCTGAGCGTGCACAGCCCGGGAGATGCGTTCACATCTCAGTGATGCAAACACCTCTGCATGATTGACAGGCAGAGGCGCTCGCAGGGTGGCGATGTGGTATTGCGGAATGTCTGGAATGCGGGCGGGTCTGGGCCACTTTCAGGGTGACCGCTGTGACAGGTAAGATGGCCAACCTGGGCCTGCCTATGCAACTGTGCAGGCAGGGGGTCATCCCTTAATTTGCGGGGACAGCAATGCAATCGCATTACTGATGGCTATTTGCATTCCGGCGTAGAAAAGTCCTTTTGCATTACTACAACTGATGCTGAATAGGGTCCTAAGCGTATAGTCCGTTCAATTTTTACAACACATTTTTTTTGCGCAGTTGAGCAAAACAATTCTGCATATTTTGAGTTTCTACAACTTCTGTGATTTGCAGCTGATTAATATCTGAGAACTGCATTGTAAACAGTTATAATAGGATTTTGATACCTACTGGTAAATCCTTTTCTCCTAGTCCGTAGAGGATGCTGGGGACTCCAAAAGGACCATGGGGTATAGACGGGATCCGCAGGAGACATGGGCACACTAGAAGACTTTGACTGGGTGTGAACTGGCTCCTCCCTCTATGCCCCTCCTCCAGACTCAGTTATAGGAACTGTGCCCAGGGAGACGGACATTTCGAGGAAAAGGATTTTTGTTACACTAAGGGTGAGACACATACCAGCTCACACCACAAACACACCGTACAACTGGATTAGCAGGCATACCAGATAACAGTATGAACGAAAAACAGCAACAAGCTGAACATAACCGATACACAACCTTCCTGTAACCGAAAACAACCACTAACAATACAACTATAAGTAACAGTCTGCACTGGGATGGGCGCCCAGCATCCTCTACGGACTAGGAGAAAAGGATTTACCGGTAGGTATCAAAATCCTATTTTCTCTTACGTCCTAGAGGATGCTGGGGACACCAAAAGGACCATGGGGTCTATACCAAAGCTCCAGACTGGGCGGGAGAGTGCGGACGACTCTGCAGCACCAATTGAGCAAACATGAGGTCCTCATCAGCCAGGGTATCAAACTTGTAGAACTTAGCAAAAGTGTTTGAACCCAACCATGTAGCTGCTCGGCAAAGTTGAAGAGCCGAGACCCCATGGGCATCCGCCCAAGATGAGCCCACCTTCCTGGTAGAATGGGCCTTCACTGACTTCGGCAACGGCAGTCCAGCCGTAGAATGAGCGTGCTGAATCGTATTACAAATCCAGCGTGCAATAGTCTGCTTGGAAGCAGGATTTCCAATCTTGTTGGAAGCATACAGGACAAACAGAGCCTCCGTTTTCCTAACAAGAGCCATTCTGGCGACATAAATTTTCAAAGCTCTTACAACGTCGAGAGACTTTGGCACCGTCACGGCATCCGTAGCCACATGCACCACAATAGGTTGATTTATGTGAAACGAAGAAACCACCTTCGGCATAAATTGTTGCCGAGTCCTCAATTCCGCTCTATCCACATGGAAAATCAAATATGGGCTCTTGTGAGACAGAGCCGCCAATTCCAACACCCGTCTAGCGGACGCCAAGGCCAAAAGCATGACCACTTTCCAAGTGAGAAATTTCAACTCCACCTTCCGCAAAGGTTCAAATCAGTGAGACATAAGAAATTGTAACACTACGTCAAGATCCCACGGTGCCACGGGTGGCACAAACGGAGGATGGATATGCAGCACTCCCTTCACGAAAGTCTGAACTTCAGGAAGGGCGGGCAATTCTTTTTGAAAGAAAATAGATAAAGCCGAAATCTGCACTTTGATGGAACCCAATTTCAGGCCTGCATCCACACCTGCCTGCAAAAAATGGAGGAAACGACCCAGCTGAAACTCCTCCGTAGGAGCTTTCTTGGCTTCACACCACGACACATATTTTCTCCAAATACGGTGATAATGCTTCACCGTGACCTCCTTTCTAGCCTTAAAGAGAGTGGGGATGACTTCCCCGGGAATACCCTTTCGAGCTAGTATTTGGCATTCAACCTCCACGCCGTCAAACGCAGCCGCAGTAAGTCTTGAAATACGCACGGCCCCTGCAGTAACAGGTCCTCTCTGAGAGAAAGCGGCCAAGGATCTTCTATGAGCAATTCCTGAAGATCCGGATACCAGGCCCTCCGTGGCCAATCTGGAACGACGAGTACTGCCGGAACCCTCGTTCGTTTTATGATCCTCAACACTTTTGGAATGAGAGGAAGTGGAGGGAATACATACACCGACTGAAACACCCACGGAGTTACCAGGGCGTCCACTGCACTGGCCGGGGGGTCCCTTGACCTGGAACAATACCTCGGAAGCTTTTTGTTGAGGCGAGACGCCATCATGTCTATTTAAGGAATCCCCCAACGCCCTGT
This sequence comes from Pseudophryne corroboree, assembly GCF_028390025.1. Classification (NCBI taxonomy): domain Eukaryota; kingdom Metazoa; phylum Chordata; class Amphibia; order Anura; family Myobatrachidae; genus Pseudophryne; species Pseudophryne corroboree. Next base: position 357,680,234 of record NC_086449.1, read on the forward strand.
CACGTCTGCAAATACCTCTTGATGAAGAGCCCACTCTCCTGGGTGGAGATCGTGCCTGCTGAGGAAGTCTGCTTCCCAGTTGTCCACACCCGGAAGGAAGACTGCTGACAGAGCGCTTACGTGCTTTTCCGCCCAGCGGAGAACTCTTGTGGCCTCCACCATTGCCACTCTGCTCTTTGTTCCACCCTGGCGGTTTACATACGCCACCGCTGTTATGTTGTCCGACTGAATCAGGACAGGTAGACCTCGAAGAAGGTTTTCCGCTTGCAGAAGGCCGTTGTAAATGGCTCTTAACTCCAGAATATTTATGTGGAGACAAGATTCCTGGCTTGACCATTTTCCCTGGAAACTTCTTCCTTGTGTGACTGCTCCCCAGCCTCGGAGACTTGCATCCGTGGTCAGCAGGACCCAATCCTGGATCCTGAACCTGCGTCCCTCTAGAAGGTTAGAACTCTGCAGCCACCACAGGAAAGAAATTCTGGACCTGGAAGATAGACTAATTTTCCGGTGCATGTGTAGGTGAGACCCGGACCATTTGTCCAGCAGGTCTCACTGAAACACCCGGGCATGAAACCTGCCAAACGGAATGGCTTCGTACACCGCAACCATCTTCCCTAGCACTCGAGTGCATTGATGAATCGACACTCTTGCCGGTTTCAGAATCTCTTTGACCATGCCCTGGATTTCCAGAGCTTTTTCCGCCGGAAGAAACACTCTCTGCAGTTCCGTGTCCAAGATCATGCCCAAGAAAGGCAGCCGAGTTGTCGGAATCAACTGGGACTTTGGCAAATTTAGAATCCAACCATGATGTCTAACCATGATGTCCAACCATGATGTTGCAGAACCGTCAGGGAGAGCTCCACATTTCTTAGCAACTGCTCCTTCGATCTCGCCTTTATCAGGAGATCGTCCAAGTACGGGATAATTGTGACACCCTGCTTGCGTAGGAGTACCATCATTTCCGCCATGACTTTGGTGAAGACCCTTGGTGCCGTGGAAAGCCCAAATGACAACGTCTGAAATTGGTAATGAGAATCTTGCACCACAAATCTCAGGAAAGCTTGATGTGGAGGATAAATCGGGACGTGTAAGTAGGCATCTTTTATGTCGACTGACGCCATAAAATCCCCCCCTTCTAGACTGGAAATCACAGCTCGGAAAGATTCCATCTTGAACTTGAAAGTTTTCAAATACAGATTGAGAGATTTTAGGTTCAGGATCGGTCTGACCGAGCCGTCCGGCTTTGGCACGACAAAGAGGCTCGAATAGAACCCTTGTCCCCGTTGGGACGGGTGAACCGGGACAATGACACTTTTGGAGTCCCCAGCATCCTCTAGGACGTAAGAGAAAACTAATGGGCCCTACACACATGCCGATATTACTGCACGATATGAACGATCTCGTTCATTAATGAACGAGATAACGTTCATATCGTGCAGTGTGGAGTCACCAGCGATGAACGATGCGCGGCCCCGCGCTCGTTCATCGCTGGTGACATGTCAGCTGTGCATGCAGGCCAATATGGACGAGATCGTCCATATTTGCCTGCACGTCTATGGAGCCGGGTGACGGGGGGAGTGAAGAAACTTCACTCCCCCCGTCACTGCCCCCCCCCCCCACCACCGGGTCGCCCGTCGGCCGTAATCGGCCGTCGGGCACCTCGGCGGCACATCGCCTAATGTGTAGGGCGCATAAGTTTTGGAAGTAAAAGGGAGCAAGCAAGGATTTATTACATAAGCAAGGGTTTCACAAATCTGGTCCTCGTATACTACCGATAGCTCATGCTTTCAGGATTTCAGTCTGTGGAAACAGGTACGATAATTACTGAGCCAGCCAAGTAGACAAAGTGCATGTGTAAAGAAATCCTGAAAACATGAGCAGTTAAGGGCCAGATTTGGGAAAGGCTTACATAGCCTATACATGACAAAGGAAAGTATCGATTCAGTGCAGCCAGTCAGGCACAGGTGAAGACTTCGGGCCCAAAACTGTAGTCGCATGCTCATCCTGCAGTTCGATAAGTATTTCTACCCTATGCCTAATCGTTACCCTCCCACCCAATCTAGTGCCTAATCCTAACCCTCCCACAGCCTAACCATAATGTCGATATTCTGCTAATGTCAACATTTAACCTGAGAATGCTGCCTGTCGATATTTTAACAATGTCGATATCATAACTGTCAACATTGCTGTAGTTGACCTTTTAACTACATCCTGGGCTTGATGGAACTACAGCTTCAGTCCTCAAAAATAGACCCATGATCATGATGGCAAGACAACTACCAGCCGGCACAGCTGGCCACGGGCGGCCATAAATCATATTAAAATTGCATTTCTATTTACTAATGATGCAATTTGTTTGCTTTAACATGTGTAGGGCAGTAGCGCACGCAGGGGGCTTTCTGAGTACCTGGACACCCCCCTCCTGATGAGCCAAATGTTTATTATTGAGACGGAGACAGCATTGTCTCCAACTCAGCAAAGCCGCAATCGCGACCACGGAGCTGCTGCAGCAGCAGAGAGCTACAGTACCTAGCTCTCTGCATAGTGAAGGTCTGGGGGGAGCTGCTGGCTGTGGAAGCTCAGCCACAGCAGCTCACGCCCTCCTCACAGAACTCCCACTCCCAGCTCCTGGTGGTATGCATACCAACACATATTTATGAAGTATATGAAGTGTGTATGTATGTCTATGATATATATATATATATATATATATATATATATAAAATGTTACTCACCTTGACAAAGGGGCGTTGCAGCCCCGAAATGAACACCTTGATGTGATGCTGTAATATACTTTTTGCTGTTTTAAGTCTCTGTGTGCCGCTGTTTCTTTGGAAGTTGTGTGTGTGTATATATATATATATATGTATCTATCTATCTAGCTATATATATATATATATATATATATATGCTGGAAAAAAATGAAGGCACACTCAGTGAGTAAAGGTATCAAACAATTTTACTACAATGTAACAGGCTCACGTACATCAAGGTAAAAAATCACCAGCGTGCAGACGAATCCCTGCTGCCTCCGGAACAGCTTGCAGCGGCCCAACCCACACAGCACTGGCAGATCTAGGATGATTTTAGCGTTTCAGCTCACGGACTGGTGTTCATGGAATGCAGCGAACACGTCGTTTTTAGGCCACACCCAACGCGTTTCGTCACTGTATGACTTCGTCAGGGGGTGTGGTCCATGTCTCACATGCTCGTCTTTTTATGTCCGCAACTTAATTAGTCTTAATTACATACACAGTATAATCACGCTACACTTGCAAGTTTGCTGTAACACATTTCCACATAATCGATAGCATCAAAACATCTTCAGACACCTAAAGACGGCTTCTCCATATAAAACAGTTTTCTCATACGTCCTAGAGGATGCTGGGGACGACATCAAGACCATGGGGTATAGACGGGATCCGCAGGAGACATGGGCACTCCAAAGACTTTTAATTGGGTGTGAACTGGCTCCTCCCTCTATGCCCCTCCTCCAGACCTCAGTTTTAGAAATGTGCTCAGGTCGTTTCTCTGAAAAGACTTATGTTAGGTTTTTTATTTTCAGGGAGATCTGCTGGCAACAGACTCCATACTTCGTGGGACTGAGGGGGCAGAAGCAGAACCAACTTCCTAAAGAGTTTCATAACTCTGTTTCTGGCTGACAGGACACCATTAGCTCCTGAAGGGAACTGAACGCTAGCCGTGTCTAGATGCTCACTCCCACAGCACGCCGTCACCCCCCTCACAGAGCCAGAAGTCAGAAGACAGGTGAGTATGAGAAGAATGGTCTTCAATCAAGTAAGTGACGGCTGAGGTGGAGCGCAGCGCGCCATTGCTGCCCACACACGCAGGCACTGCAGGGCGCAGAGGGGGGGGGGGGGGGGGGGCGCCCTGGGCAGCAAGAAAAATACCTCAAACTGGCTAAAAGGGGGCAAAAGATGCCGCTGGCACAGCCCTACCCCCGCCAGTATAAATATTGTCATGGATACTGAGGGGCGGAGCTTCTTCCTCAGGCAGCAAGCACACTACTCAGCACCATTTTCTCTCTCTCCTCAGGCTGCAGGGGACACGCTGGTCCTCTCCTCCACTTCTGACAAGTACAGGGTGCTATTAAGGGGGGGCACAAAGCAGTTGTGGTGCATTTGATAGTGTATATTACTATTTAAAAGCACTTTTGGGCTGTGGACATACTGTGTTCACAGGCAATACTGGCGCTGGGTTTGTAGCGCCAGTATTGGCTGCTCCTATCCTGTGTCCCTCTGACAGATTTTACTGTGGGTCTGTCCCCAAAATAAGTCCTAGTGTGTCTGTGAGTGTGGTGTACACGTGTGAGGCATGTCTGAGGCAGGGAGTTCCTCCCCGGAGGAAGCCATTTTAGGGACACATAGTTGTAATGTGGTGGTGCTACCGGCACACCAAGAGCCTGCCATGGGTGAAAGAGCTACATGACAGTATGCATCTGATTAACCGTAGATTAGATAAATCTGAATCTAAGGCTGCATGCTGGAGAAAATCTGTGGAAGATGTGATTTTTCAGGATGCTGTTATTCCTTATGCGGGCGGCCCCTCTGGGTCACATAAGAGACCATTTGCAAATGTTGTAAACACTGATACCGACACGGATTCTGATTCTTGTGTCGACAATAGTGAATCCAGAGAGACAGATCATAAATTGGCAAAAAGTATACAATATATGGTTGTGGCTATAAGGGACATGTTGGAGGTTACAGAAAGCACTCCTGTACCTCAGGAGAAAGCTTATTTATGTAAGGAAAAGAAATCCAAAGTCACGTTCCCTCCTTCACACAAACTAAATGCTCTGTTTTAAGGGATGTGGGTGAATCCTGATAAAAAATTTCGTATTCCCAAAAGGATTCACATAGCTTATCCTTTGCCGGTTGAAGACAGGAAAAAAATGTGAGTCACCCCCTGTGTTAGACAGTGCACTTTCCAGGTTGACAAAGAAGGTAATTCTCCCTGCTCCTGGCACGGCTTCTCTTAAAGAGCCGGCAGACCGCAAAATGGAAACGACATTGAAATCCATTTATGTTACCAATGGTACACTGCTCAGGCCCACTATTGCCTGCGCATGGGTGAGTCGCGCTATTGAAAAATGGTCAGAAAGCGTGTCATCAGAAATTGACACGATTGATAAAGATGAGATACTCCTTAAGTTAGGGAATATCAAGGACGCTGCCGCCTACATGCTGGAAGCAATGAAGGATATTGGACTCTTGAGTTCACAAGCCGCTACCATTGCAGTATCGGCTAGGCGGGCGTTATGGATTCGCCAGTGGAACGCGGATGAAGATTCCAAAAGAAACATGGAGGCTCTCCCATATAAAGGTGAGGCCTTATTTGGCCATGGCCTGGATGCGTTAGTCACGGCGGCTACCGCAGGTAAGTCAACATTTTTGCCCTCTGCGCCTAGACCTATCACCAGCAAATGCAGTCCTTTCGGCCGAATAAATACAAAAAGGCGAGAGGTTCCCCCTTCTTTGCAGGTAGGGGAAGGGGAAAAAAGCCCACACCGGCTCCAGGTTCCCAAGAGCAGAAGTTACCCCTAATTCTGCCAAATCCCCAGCATGACGTTGGAACTCCCTTGCGGGAGGCCGCTCGGGTGGAGGCACGTCTCAAACTCTTCAGCCAGGATTGGATTCTGTCTGTCCTGGATCCCTGGGTGTTGCAAATAGTATCCCAGGGATACAAACTAGAGTTTCAAGACGTTCCCCCATGCCGATTTTTAAAATCGACCTTGCCAGCTTCACCGCCAGAGAGAGAAGCAGCAACAGCGGCATTCCAAAAATTATGTCAAGACCAGGTTATAGTCCTGGTACCGTTGTCACAACAAGGGTGGGGTTTTTATTCAAGCCTCTTTGTTGTTCCGAAGCCGGACGGCTCGGTCAGACCGATCCTAAATCTAAAAGATCTGAATTTCTTCCTGAAAAGGTTAAAGTTCAAGATGGAATCACTTCGTGCGGTGATTGCCAGTCTGGAGGAGGGGGACTACTTAGTATCGGTGGACATAAAGGATGCTTACCTGCATGTTCCCATTTATCCTCCTCACCAGGCTTATCTGAGATTCGCGATTCAGGATTGCCATTACCAATTCCAGACGTTACCTTTCGGTCTCTCCACGGCGCCGAGGGTATTCACCAAGGTGATGGCGGAGATGTGGTCCTCCTTCTTCAGAAAGGAGTCAATATAATCCCTTATCTGGACGACCTCCTGATAAAGGCGAGATCCAGGGAGCAGTTATTACAAAACATATCCCTCTCCCCTCCCTGTCAATACTCCAACAACATGGGTGGATCATAAATTATCCAAAGTCACATTTGGAACCGACGACAAGGTTGTCTTTCCTCGGGATGATTCTGGACACAGAAGTTCAGAGAGTATTTCTTCCGCTGGAAAAGGCTCTGGAAATCCAGAAAATGGTAAAACAGATATTGAAACCATCAAGTGTGTCGATCCATCAGTGCATTCGGTTGTTGGGGAAGATGGTGGCGGCCTACGAGGCCATACAGTTTGGCAGGTTTCATGCCAGAGTATTCCAGTGGGACCTGTTGGACAAGTGGTCGCGGTCACACCTACACATGCACAGAAAGATAATTCTGGCGTCAAAAACCAAGATTTTGCTCCCGTGGTGGTTGCAGGGCTCTCACCTGCTAGAGGGACGCATGTTCGGGACTGGGTCCTAGTAACCACGGATGCAAGTCTCCGAGGCTGGGGAGCAGTCTCTCAGGGAGAAAACTTCCAGGGACGTTGGTCACAAAAGGAAGCCTGCCTTCACATAAACGTTCTGGAGCTAAGAGCCATTTACAACGGCCTTCAACAAGCGGTACATATTCTTCAAGAGAATCAAGACCGTCCCGTGCAGATCCTGGCGGACAATGTAACAGCAGTCGCATATATAAACAGGCAGGGTGGAACGAAAAGCAGAGCGGCAATGGCAGAGGCGACAAAAATCCTCCACTGGGCAGAAAAACATCTACAAGCTCTGTCGGCAATATTCATTCCGGGAGTAGACAACTGGGAAGCAGACTTCCTCAGCAGACACGATCTCCATCCAGGAGAGTAGGGCCTCCACCAAGAAGTCTTCGCAGAGGTGACAAGTCTTTGGGGAGTTCCTCAAATAGACACGATGGCGTCTTGTCTCAACAAGAAGCTTCAGAGATACTGTTCCAAGTCAAGAGACCCTCAAGCAGTAGCAGTGGATGCACTGGTGACCCAGTGGGTGTTTCCGTCAGTGTATGTTTTCCCTCCACTTCCGCTGATCCCAAAAGTACTCAGGATCATAAGAAAGACAAGGGTTTGAGCAATCTTCATTGCCCCAGACTGGCCAAGAAGGGCTTGGTACCCAGATCTTCAGCAGTTACTCATAGGAGATCCTCGGCCTCTTCCTCCTCGGGAGGACCTGCTGCAGCAGGGGCCGTGTGTGTACCAAGACTTACCGCGGCTACGTTTGACGGCATGGCTGTTGAGCGCCGTATCCTAGCCAGGAAGGGTATTCCTAAGGAGGTCATCCCCACCCTTATTCAGGCCAGAAAGGGAGTAACGTCAAAACATTTCCACCGTATTTGGAGAAAATATGTGTCTTGGTGTGAATCTAAGAAAGCTCCTACGGAAGAGTTTCACTTAGGACGTTTTCTCCATTTTTTGCAGGATGGTGTGGAGACAGGCCTACGATTGGGATCAATCAAGGTCCAGATTTCGGCCTTGTCAGTGTTCTTCCAAAAACAATTGGCCTCTCTTCCAGAGGTTCAGACCTTCGTGAAAGGGGTTCTGCACATCCAGCCTCCATTCGTGCCTCCAGTGGCACCATGGGACCTTAACGTGGTATTGCAGTTCCTTCAATCGGTTTGGTTTGAGCCTCTACAAAAGATATTGCTTTTGGCATTGGCATCCGCAAGGCGGGTGTCGGAATTGGGGGCCTTGTCTCACAAGAGCCCTTACCTGATTTTCCATGAAAATAGGGCAGAGTTGCGTACTCGCCAACATTTTCTTCCAAAGGTGGTTTCTGCTTTTCGCATAAACCAACCTATTGTGGTGCCAGTAGTTACTGAAACATCCACTGATTCAAAGTCTCTAGATGTGGTTAGAGCTTTGAAAATCTATGTTGCTAGAACAGCTCGTATACGGAAAACAGAGGCTCTGTTTGTCCTGTATGATCACAACAAGATTGGCTTTCCTGCTTCCAAGCAGACTATTGCACGTTGGATTAGAAATACGATTCAGCAAGCTCATACTACGGCTGGATTGCCGTTACCGACGTTGGTAAAGGCCCACTCCACTAGGAAGGTGGGTTCATCCTGGGCGGCTGCCCGGGGGGTCTCGGCATTACAACTTTGCCGAGCAGCTACTTGGTCAGGGTCAAACACATTTGCTAAGTTCTACAAGTTTGACACCTTGGCCGATGAGGACCTAAAGTTTGGTCAATCAGTGCTGCAGGGTCATCCGCACTCTCCCGCCCGTACTGGAGCTTTGGTATAGACCCCATGGTCTTGATGTCGTCCCCAGCATCCTCTAGGACGTATGAGAAAATAAGAATTTACTTACCGATAATTCTATTTCTCGTAGTCCGTAGTGGATGCTGGGAACTCCGTAAGGACCATGGGGAATAGAGGCTCCGCAGGAGATTAGGCACAAAAGTAAAGCTTTAGGACTACCTGGTGTGCACTGGCTCCTCCCCCTATGACCCTCCTCCAAGCCTCAGTTAGGATACTGTGCCCGGACGAGCGTACACAATAAGGAAGGATCTTGAATCCCGGGTAAGACTCATACCAGCCACACCAATCACACCGTACAACCTGTGATCTGAACCCAGTTAACAGCATGATAACAGAGGAGCCTCTGAAAAGATGGCTCACAACAACAATAACCCGATTTTTGTAACAATATGTACAAGTATTGCAGACAATCCGCACTTGGGATGGGCGCCCAGCATCCACTACGGACTACGAGAAATAGAATTATCGGTAAGTAAATTCTTATTTTCTCTGACGTCCTAGTGGATGCTGGGAACTCCGTAAGGACCATGGGGATTATACCAAAGCTCCCAAACGGGCGGGAGAGTGCGGATGACTCTGCAGCACCGAATGAGAGAACTCCAGGTCCTCCTCAGCCAGGGTATTGTCAAAGTCAGAAAAATGTCTCAATGCACGTTGCCATATTTGCACCGCACACTGGTCCGTGCTGCGCATGCGTACGCTCTCCCGTGGAAGCGCATACCCGCAATCGCGTGCACTCGCACGCGCAGTATGCGCATTTACGGTAGAGTTTATGTGATCGTAGCGTGCGACTCATTGGTTACAAATGTTCACAATTAATGTAGTTTATAGATCATGATCCCTTTGATAGTTTCTGTAAGTTTGGTTAAAGTACAATGTCCCAGAGCTGAGGAATCCCTCTTTGCATCGTACGAAGGGTCTAACAGGAATCATACTGCAGTGTTTGGTACCCATCGGAAGAGTATTTAATTAGCAATATTCCGGTGTTGGTTTGGAGCGTATTAATCGCTCGTGCGAATAGTTATGGACATAAGAAGTTTATGTCCATTTCTATGATTTACACATACTCAGGTATGCGGCGGGAAACCCAGTTTCCCACCCACCTGAGCTGTTGGAAATCGTCACAGCCCACCTGTATGAACCACCCTATGACCTTTTGTTATGATGCAGGGCCGAATTCCTTCGGCCAATGGACAATGGGATTGTAGGACCAGGAGATTGCATTGTGTGTGGAGCATAAATAGGCAGGCCGACCATATCCAGCTCTCACTCTCTCATCAACGGTTATCTGCTGATAATCGGGAGCTGGATATCGAGGCGCTGGCGATCATACCCTTTGTGCGTAAGTTCTCTCCATAATCATTGTCTTTCTGCGAGCCAATCTCTCTCTCTCTCTCTCTCTATCTCTCTCTCTCCTCTTTTTCTCTTAAATGCCTTATAGTATTATAGTATTGTATCGTATTGCATTTAGGTCAGTGTAGTATTGTCTTTTTGTATTTATTGTTTAGTTCTGTGGTTAGGAAGTCTCTGTTATATTGTAGTGTATCATATGTACTGTTATCCCCTTTTACAAGTATATTAGACATAATACAGTTAATAGGCCTTGGAAACCTAAACCAGTATCTGTGTATTTTCTATAGTGATAAGTGTTCATTTGAGCGTCGGTGACGCTCATGCAGCTTTGTAGATAGTCAGGTTACACAAGGTTGCATTTACACCCTGTACTCACATTAAGGTATTCTGTGTGTTTCATCGGTATAAGGTTTAACATAAAGGTATAGTGTTGTGAGCGTCTGCATCGCTGGTGACCTCCTCGTGGTCTCTAGCGTACGCTACGTTACAGCGAATCTTTCCCCTAGACATAACCAATAACGTGTCCTGTGATCCCTGGGCCGTGAGCGAACGTGACGCCTGAGCGTCTCGCCTACGGCTGAGCGATCGTTACGCAACTAGCGTACCATTACGGTACTTCTTAAGTAAACAGCGTACAGTGTTCTTAGCTTCATAAAGGGTTGTTTATACGACAAAGGAATTTAGCATTGTCAATTGCGGACTCGTCCGGTCCTTTTCACATCTGCACTAGGTAGATCAGCAGACATTATCCCCCAGCAAAAGGGTGGGAGGTTGTCTCGCAGTTGCTGACGGGATAAGCGTCTGCTTCGCTTAGACAAAGAGTGCTGAAGGAACCTGGTAACCGGAAGTAAGAACAAAACGCTTGTGTCTTTTTAAAACTGTTTATTTTTCTTTTGTCTTGCGTACGCATACATACCTGCATTTCTTTTCACTTGTGTATTTCATTTTTTCGTATATCACTATTCCTGTTTGCCAAATTTTATAGTTGATAGAAAGTGCTAAAAAGAGATTTGCTGTTATTTCATAGTAAAGGTAATAGTTAAAGTATAGAACAAACACACGGTTTGTCTGAGATACAAGGCAGTCAGTGTGGATTGCGGTAGATGATCAGGGATCACCTACATTGATAAATAAATATATTGTGTTACGGTGGATCCTTTGCATTGCGTACACGTGTCGCTAACAAAGACTAGCGTACGCAATCCAAAAGGCAGACGCACGCAGCGTACATTACGCAACGTAGCGTCCGGTTACGCTCACGTAGCTCAAGTCACGAAAAAGTTGAATTAGCGCAAAGCGATAATTAGCGCAAGGCGATAAGTAACGCACAGCGGTAGATAACGCGAAGCGATAAATAACGCAAATCTATTTTTAGAAAATCTGAAATTTAGTTTAACAGATCCTGCTCCTAATTGGTAACACTCTTGGCCTGAAGACAATTTCTGCGCAGAAATAGATATAGAAACAAAGTGTACATGTGTTGAGTGAGTGTGTTTTGTATACAAAAGTTTATATAACTTTAAGGTGGAACCAAAAGGAAAGCCGGGTACTCGTCAAGGGACATACGTGTAAGTGACATATACGGTGGCCAGGGAGGCATCCCTGGTTAAATAATATTTGAGCATTAGAGTATAGCGGACCGTAAGGTAAAGGTAACAAGACCAGGAGGTCATAAGGTAACAAGACCAGGAGGTCATAAGGTAAAAAGGTCCGCTATAAAAGTCCAGTGGCACAACGCCTGGGGTGTTGGTGCAGAACCCATATAGGCCATAAGCTCTTGCTGAAGGAATCGCGGCCGGAAACATCGATTCCATTGGTCTTTCAGTACATGACAAGTAGTGCTCGTGTACTGAACGATTGGACCGCACGTAATTGTGTACAGTAGTTAGTGATCTGACCTAATACCATTAGAGTAAAGTGGTCACAAACGCTATTTGTACATTCTGACGTGATTTGTGTAATTTTTTATTTTTGGAAGGGAAGTTCGCTGGTCACTCAGGAACTATCTAACAACCCCACCTTTACTGGAAAGAGTAAGTGTCCTGCGGGTAACCCTCATATGTTCCAGTAAACTGAAGGTTCCATAGGGGCCCTGTATCGAGTACGCCAGCACCACGTCGGTGTGATCAGGTCGTATTGGTCGAGGTGGGCGAGTGAGTGGGGTACTCGGTAAACCGCCACCGCCGGCCTACTGTGGAGTAATTTGGTTGTCTGAAAAGGCTTGCTGAAAACCTTGATACAGAGATCCAAGGAGGACTAAGCAACACCTGCAGACTATGGGGGCCAGTTGCTCAGGTAGGGGGCGATCAACCCTGGTTCAGGTTGATTCTGTGAACCGACCAGTTGGGTCGGCACGATATGTAATGTGTGAAAAATATGGAATTCACACCGAATCTTTATGTGATGAATGGGAGAGAATGACTGTACAAGACAGGGACAAATTCCCAAGAATAGGTAGCTTCAGTCCAGAAGTGTTACAAAATTTAAGGAGGAGGATATGTCTCGTAAAATCAGCAAAGAGACGAATTCAGCATCATGATTATTTACAGTTATGGCACCAGGAAGGTGAGATACAGAGAGGTTTGGCTCTGGCGGCAGGATCTGGGGCAGTCAGGAAGTTGATTGCCACAGCTCCTCCCCCACCATACATTGCAGGAGAGAAGTTGATTGCGGAGAGAAACGCACTGGGTTGTAAAACACAAACTCTTAGTAACACTGTAAATGTTAATGATGTTAACCAAATAACTCATGCAAGTATTAACCCGTGCAAGATGTACCCTGTTTTGAACCTTCCTCAGGAGTGTGATCAAGAAGACGATTCAGCAACAATTTCAGCTCTCTCTCTTGCAGCCACCATAGCAGAGACCACAGTAGGCACAGCGACACCCACGAGATTAGTGAAAGCCCCTAGCGGAGGGATAGGTGAGGTCGTGTCAACGGGTTGTCTTATTGATAGATGGGAAGGACCATACCAGGTCTTATTGACTAGCACCACAGCATTGAAGGTTGCTGAGAGAGAGACTTGGGTCCATTCATCCCACTGCAAGAAGGTTGCTGATCCAGAGAAGTCCCGTGATAAGGAACAGACGGTAGAGGTTGTATCACTGGAGTGTCTGTTCCAGGAGGACTGAGGCGGCACCTGAGCCTTGAAGACCGGAAGCAGTTGTCGACTCCCCTCTCCTTTTTATTGTTTTCTCCACTTCCCAGCCCCTCTCCCTTAAAATTTCTTTTTCCCCCTCCTCATTCTTCTCTATTTCCTCCTCAAAGATGGACTTGCCCCAAGAGACTGTGATCCGGATTTTTATGTTAACCATGATGTTGACCAGAGCAGTCTATTCCGGCGAGAGTACCATAGAGGTCGAGAGAGGTTCTGGAATGGGTTCCAGTTATGATGATGGAGGCGTAGTTTTCCAAGATCAACCAATCCAACAAGCAAAGGCGAGTATCAGAAAACGATCCGATAGAAGAAATTGTGATGGATTGTTAGCTGAGGAAAATTGTATCTGTAGGCTCTGTGATAATCTGGTTGAAGATGGATGCATAAAGAAATGCCAATCTAGTTTTAATATCCATATAGACCGGCATCCATTGAGTGACTATCACTCTCTAGTGGGTAACGTATTAAACCAAACAGATTGTTGGGTATGCTCTCAAGTATCTCAGGGTCACAGTAAATCAGGGCTAGTACCATTTCCTTTAACGTTAGGGGAGGTACTTGAGCTAAGTGGTGGGAGACCGGTGGACCGGAGGTTTAACATCTCCAGCCCTCCTAGTTTGAAGCTCCACCAATACCATGTGGATAGGTCCCTCATATGTTTTAACATCTCCAATCCCAGAAAACCGGGAAATTGGGAAGTGTCATGGAGCAACCTTACCATGACCTTTTCACACAGAGCAGATAGAATGCCTACAGATACAGAGCTCGTACGCCACATAGCCAGTAGAGGAAAATCTTTCCGGTATCGATATACCTTAGGAAATAGGATTACTAAAGTTGGAGAGGTATCACCAGGATACTGTGCACATATCGTACAAACCGATACGTGCATTAGGCAGATGGAAGAATTAGGGTCAGGAGATTTCACCTGGAAGGTTTGTAACATGGTCATGTCCTTCTCCGTCCCATATGTTCTCCCCGATGATGCATATTTCATATGCGGGAGAAAGGCGTACAAGTGGCTTGCCCCAAACTCTGAAGGATTGTGTTATATTGGAAAAGTATTGCCTGAAGTGATGACTGTTACACATGACAAAATGAAGGACATACACCGTGGTGCCCAAGCTCCTTATACTCACACTCATTACGAACACCGAGTTAAAAGACAACTGTCAGAAAGGTTAGAGCATCCGGCCTCTGATCTTATCCATGAATCCACCGGGATTCAGGTTCTGGTAGCGTTAGATTTCACTCGTACCGCTCGAGGAGTGATGAATTATAGATACATTTCCGCACTCGCCAATTTGGTAGATAATATCACTGAAATGTATGATGACACGTTTAGATACACTGGAAGAGAACTTCAAGCTTACAAAACAGAACTAGTTCAGCATAGGATGGTTCTTAATTATCTTACAGCAGTAACAGGCGGATATTGTGTTACATTGGCAACACAGTACGGCATAAAGTGTTGCACGTATATCACCAATAGCACCGAGGATCCGGTAGAGGTCATAGACCAAAAGATGGATGATATTCTGCAATTAAAGTGGGAATTTCGTCGAAAACACAATCTCACCCTTGCTGCTGTAGGTAATGAGCTGACTGGTTGGGTGTCATGGTTGAACCCGCGAAATTGGTTCTCCGGTTTGGGAGAGTGGGCTCAAGGAGTCATAATGGATGTTGGAAAGTTTCTACTGTGTATTTTGGGTGTCGTTATATCGTTTGGATTGATATTTAGATGCGGGCAGGCTTTGATGAGGTGTAAACAAAGTACAAAAGTGATGAGCTTGAGGAGTGAGGAAACTGTAATTAACCTGGATTTGATTTATGACCCAATGCTAGAAACCATGACGTAATGATGTAATGAGTATACGGTCCGTCTTTCACCCATTTCTATGTTTTCCTCCGAGGTACAAAGACCCACGTAGACGAAGGATTTGATGAGCCAAGGGGCCGACAACGGAAAGATGGAAAGAAGAAGAGCAGACGACCTGATATACAAGATTTTGATGGACAATGCCATGGGTACCCCAGTTTCCCTAGGAACTTTAAAATCACGCTAGCCCAACATTTTTTGTAAATCCATGGACGTTGTTTGCTTTACTCACGATTTATGAGCAAAAGCACAAAGAAGAAGACTCCAATCAACCGACACCAATCAAGACCTCAATCGACGAATGTACCTTTCCCTGACATAGAATACCATTGCATTTTCCATAAGTGTTCTCTATCTTCATCTCTACAACCCTCAGGTAATGACACACATAGACGATAGGGAATTCAGGCACAGATATCAGCAACCACATACCTCCCCCATTCATGTATCATCAACTAAAATGTGCATCCCCATTTTGTTACAACTACAGCCGAAATGAGCTCGGTAAAGTTTGACAGCCCATCCACAGACCTGTACCACAGGATAAGAAGGAATTCAAATGTATACTTCGCAATACCTCGAAGCTTGATTTACCACACGTACGGCACGATGATGCATGACCCACCAAACATGGACTCATACACACATGTTTCTGCTTTCTCACTAGGTCATACCCTCTTCACACCTTCTCCTCTCTCCTCCCCTACCCAACCATGGAAATCAATTAACCCCTGACTTACATTTTTCTCCTTAAATGTTTTGTGGCAGTTATTATTGACTGCCAAAGGGTGGACTGTCAAAGTCAGAAAAATGTCTCAATGCACGTTGCCATATTTGCACCGCACACTGGTCCGTGCTGCGCATGCGTACGCTCTCCCGTGGAAGCGCATACCCGCAATCGCGTGCACTCGCACGCGCAGTATGCGCATTTACGGTAGAGTTTATGTGATCGTAGCGTGCGACTCATTGGTTACAAATGTTCACAATTAATGTAGTTTATAGATCATGATCCCTTTGATAGTTTCTGTAAGTTTGGTTAAAGTACAATGTCCCAGAGCTGAGGAATCCCTCTTTGCATCGTACGAAGGGTCTAACAGGAATCATACTGCAGTGTTTGGTACCCATCGGAAGAGTATTTAATTAGCAATATTCCGGTGTTGGTTTGGAGCGTATTAATCGCTCGTGCGAATAGTTATGGACATAAGAAGTTTATGTCCATTTCTATGATTTACACATACTCAGGTATGCGGCGGGAAACCCAGTTTCCCACCCACCTGAGCTGTTGGAAATCGTCACAGCCCACCTGTATGAACCACCCTATGACCTTTTGTTATGATGCAGGGCCGAATTCCTTCGGCCAATGGACAATGGGATTGTAGGACCAGGAGATTGCATTGTGTGTGGAGCATAAATAGGCAGGCCGACCATATCCAGCTCTCACTCTCTCATCAACGGTTATCTGCTGATAATCGGGAGCTGGATATCGAGGCGCTGGCGATCATACCCTTTGTGCGTAAGTTCTCTCCATAATCATTGTCTTTCTGCGAGCCAATCTCTCTCTCTCTCTCTCTCTATCTCTCTCTCTCCTCTTTTTCTCTTAAATGCCTTATAGTATTATAGTATTGTATCGTATTGCATTTAGGTCAGTGTAGTATTGTCTTTTTGTATTTATTGTTTAGTTCTGTGGTTAGGAAGTCTCTGTTATATTGTAGTGTATCATATGTACTGTTATCCCCTTTTACAAGTATATTAGACATAATACAGTTAATAGGCCTTGGAAACCTAAACCAGTATCTGTGTATTTTCTATAGTGATAAGTGTTCATTTGAGCGTCGGTGACGCTCATGCAGCTTTGTAGATAGTCAGGTTACACAAGGTTGCATTTACACCCTGTACTCACATTAAGGTATTCTGTGTGTTTCATCGGTATAAGGTTTAACATAAAGGTATAGTGTTGTGAGCGTCTGCATCGCTGGTGACCTCCTCGTGGTCTCTAGCGTACGCTACGTTACAGCGAATCTTTCCCCTAGACATAACCAATAACGTGTCCTGTGATCCCTGGGCCGTGAGCGAACGTGACGCCTGAGCGTCTCGCCTACGGCTGAGCGATCGTTACGCAACTAGCGTACCATTACGGTACTTCTTAAGTAAACAGCGTACAGTGTTCTTAGCTTCATAAAGGGTTGTTTATACGACAAAGGAATTTAGCATTGTCAGTATCAAATTTGTAGAATTTAGCAAACGTGTTTGCCCCTGACCAAGTAGCTGCTCGGCAAAGTTGTAAAGCCGAGACCCCTCGGGCAGCCGCCCAAGATGAGCCCACCTTCCTTGTGGAATGGGCTTTTACAGATTTTGGCTGTGGCAGGCCTGCCACAGAATGTGCAAGCTGAATTGTACTACAAATCCAACGAGCAATAGTCTGCTTAGAAGCAGGAGCACCCAGCTTGTTGGGTGCATACAGGATAAACAGCGAGTCAGATTTTCTGACTCCAGCCGTCCTGGAAAAATATATTTTCAGGGCCCTGACTACGTCCAGCAACTTGGAGTCCTCCAAGTCCCCAGTAGCCGCAGGTACCACAATAGGCTGGTTCAGGTGAAACGCTGAAACCACCTTAGGGAGAAATTGAGGACGAGTCCTCAATTCTGCCCTATCCGTATGAAATATTAGGTAAGGGCTTTTATAGGACAAAGCCGCCAATTCTGACACGCGCCTGGCTGAAGCCAGGGCCAACAGCATTACCACTTTCCATGTGAGATATTTTAAGTCCACAGTGATAAGGGGTTCGAACCAATGTGACTTTAGGAACCCCAAAACCACATTGAGATCCCAAGGTGCCACCGGAGGCACAAAAGGAGGCTGTATATGCAGTACCCCTTTGACAAACGTCTGAACTTCAGGAACTGAAGCCAGCTCTTTTTGGAAGAAAATCGACAGGGCCAAAATTAGAACCTTAATGGACCCTAATTTTAGGCCCATAGACAGTCCTGTTTGCAGGAAATGCAGGAAACGACCCAGTTGAAATTTCTCTGTAGGGGCCTTACTGGCCTCGCACCACGCAACATATTTACGCCAAATACGATGATAATGTTGTGCGGTTACTTCCTTCCTGGCCTTGATCAGGGTAGGGATAACTTCATCCGGAATGCCTTTTTCCTTCAGGATCCGGCGTTCAACCGCCATGCCGTCAAACGCAGCCGCGGTAAGTCTTGGAACAGACAGGGTCCCTGCTGGAGCAGGTCCCTTCTTAGAGGTAGAGGCCACGGGTCCTCTGTGAGCATCTCTTGAAGTTCCGGGTACCAAGTCCTTCTTGGCCAATCCGGAGCCACGAGTATAGTTCTTACTCCTCTCCGTCTTATAATTCTCAGTACCTTGGGTATGAGAGGCAGAGGAGGGAACACATACACTGACAGGTACACCCACGGTGTTACCAGAGCATCCACCGCTATTGCCTGAGGGTCTCTTGACCTGGCGCAATACCTGTCTAGTTTTTTGTTGAGACGGGACGCCATCATGTCCACCTTTGGTTTTTCCCAACGGTTTACAATCATGTGGAAGACTTCTGGATGAAGTCCCCACTCTCCCGGGTGGAGGTCGTGTCTGCTGAGGAAGTCTGCTTCCCAGTTGTCCACTCCCGGAATGAACACTGCTGACAGTGCTATCACATGATTTTCCGCCCAGCGAAGAATCCTTGCAGCTTCTGCCATTGCCCTCCTGCTTCTCGTGCCGCCCTGTCTGTTTACGTGGGCGACTGCCGTGATGTTGTCCGACTGGATCAACACCGGCTGACCCTGAAGCAGAGGTCTTGCTTGGCTTAGAGCATTGTAAATGGCCCTTAGTTCCAGGATATTTATGTGAAGTGACGTTTCCAGGCTTGACCACAAGCCCTGGAAATTTCTTCCCTGTGTGACTGCTCCCCAGCCTCTCAGGCTGGCATCCGTGGTCACCAGGATCCAGTCCTGAATGCCGAATCTGCGGCCCTCTAGAAGATGAGCACTCTGCAACCACCACAGGAGAGACACTCTTGTCCTTGGGGACAGGGTTATCCGCTGATGCATGTGAAGATGCGATCCGGACCATTTGTCCAGCAGATCCCACTGAAATGTTCTTGTGTGGAATCTGCCAAATGGAATCGCTTCGTAGGAAGCCACCATTTTTCCCAGGACCCTTGTGCATTGATGCACTGAGACCCGGTCTGGTTTCAGGAGGTTTCTGACTAACTCGGATAACTCCCTGGCTTTTTCTTCCGGAAGAAACACCTTTTTCTGGACTGTGTCCAGAATCATCCCTAGGAACAGCAGACGTGTCGTCGGAATCAGCTGTGATTTTGGGATATTTAGAATCCACCCGTGCTGTCGTAACACTACTTGAGATAGTGCTACTCCGACTACTAACCGTTCCTTGGATCTTGCCCTTATCAGGAGATCGTCCAAGTAAGGGATAATTAAGACGCCTTCTCTTCGAAGAAGTATCATCATTTCGGCCATTACCTTGGTAAAGACCCGGGGTGCCGTGGACAATCCAAACGGCAGTGTCTGAAACTGATAGTGACAGTTCTGTACCACAAACCTGAGGTACCCTTGGTGAGAAGGGTTAATTGGGACATGGAGGTAAGCATCCTTGATGTCCAGAGACACCATATAGTCCCCTTCTTCCAGGTTCGCGATCACTGCTCTGAGTGACTCCATCTTGAACTTGAACCTTTGTATGTAAGTGTTCAAAGATTTCAGATTTAAAATAGGTCTCACCGAGCCGTCCGGCTTCGGTACCACAAACAGCGTTGAATAATACCCCTTGCCCTGTTGCAGGAGGGGTACCTTGATTATCACCTGCTGAGAATACAGCTTGTGAATGGCCTCCAATACCGCCTCCCTGTCGGAGGGAGACGTCGGTAAAGCAGACTTTAGGAACCGGCGAGGGGGAGGTGTCTCGAATTCCAATTCGTACCCCTGAGATACCACCTGAAGGATCCAGGGGTCTACCTGCGAGTGAGCCCACTGCGCGCTGAAATTCTTGAGACGTGCCCCCACTGTGCCTAAGTCCGCTTGTAAAGCCCCAGCGTCATGCTGAGGACTTGGCAGAAGCGGGAGAGGGCTTCTGTTCTTGGGGATTGGCTGTCTGTTGCAGCCTTTTTCCCCTTCCTCTGCCCCGGGGCAGAAATGAGGAGCCTTTCACTCGCTTGCCCTTATGGGGACGAAAGGACTGCGCCTGATAATACGGCGTCTTCTTATGTTGAGAGGCGACCTGGGGTAAAAATGTGGATTTCCCAGCTGTTGCCGTGGCCACCAGATCTGACAGACCTACCCCAAATAACTCCTCCCCTTTATAAGGCAATACTTCCATATGCCGTTTGGAATCCGCATCACCTGACCACTGTCGCGTCCATAACCCTCTTCTGGCAGAAATGGACAGCGCACTTACTCTTGATGCCAGTCGGCAAATATCCCGCTGTGCATCACGCATATATAGAAATGCATCTTTTAAATGCTCTATAGTCAGTAATATACTGTCCCTGTCTAGGGTATCAATATTTTCAGTCAGGGAATCCGACCAAGCCAAACCAGCACTGCACATCCAGGCTGAGGCGATTGCCGGTCGCAGTATAACACCAGTATGTGTGTAAATACATTTTAGGTTACCTTCCTGCTTTCTATCAGCAGGATCCTTAAGGGCGGCCGTCTCAGGAGAGGGTAGAGCCACCTGTTTTGATAAGCGTGTGAGTGCTTTATCCACCCTAGGGGGTGTTTCCCAACGCGCCCTAATCTCTGGCGGGAAAGGATATAATGCCAATAATTTTTTAGGAATTATCATTTTTTTATCGGGGGAAACCCACGCTTCATCACACACCTCATTTAATTCCTCAGATTCAGGAAAAACTACAGGTAGTTTTTTCTCACCGAACATAATACCCTTTTTAGTGGTATTAGTATTATCAGAAATATGTAAAACATTTTTCATTGCCTCAATCATGTAACGTGTGGCCCTACTGGAAGTCACGTTTGTCTCTTCCCCGTCGACACTGGAGTCAGTATCCGTGTCGACGTCTGTATCTACCATCTGAGGTAACGGGCGTTTTAGAGCCCCTGATGGCTTTTGAGACGCCTGGACAGGCACAAGCTGAGTAGCCGGCTGTCTTATGTCGTCAACTGTTTTTTGCAAAGAGCTGACACTGTCACGTAATTCCTTCCATAAGATCATCCACTCAGGTGTCGACTCCCTAGGGGGTGACATCTCTATTATAGGCAATTGCCCCGCCTCCACATCATTTTCCTCCTCATACATGTCGACACAACGTACCGACACACAGCACACACACAGGGAATGCTCTGACAGAGGACAGGACCCCACTAGCCCTTTGGGGAGACAGAGGGAGAGTATGCCAGCACACACCAGAGCGCTATATATATATACAGGGATAACCTTAAATAAGTGTTTTTCCCCCTTATAGCTATTTGTAATTATTACGCCAATTAGTGCCCCCCTCTCTTTTTTACCCTGTTTCTGTAGTGCAGGACTGCAGGGGAGAGTCAGGGAGACGTCCTTTCAGCGGAGCTGTGAGGGAAAATGGCGCCTGTGTGCTGAGGAGATAGGCTCCGCCCCCTTCTCGGCGGCCTTTTCTCCCGCTTTTATGTGGAATCTGGCAGGGGTTAAAATTCATCCATATAGCCCTGGGGGCTATATGTGATGTATTTTCGCCAGCCAAGGTGTTTCTATTGCTGCTCAGGGCGCCCCCCCCTAGCGCCCTGCACCCTCAGTGACCGGAGTGTGAAGTGTGCTGAGGAGCAATGGCGCACAGCTGCAGTGCTGTGCGCTACCTTGGTGAAGACAGGATGTCTTCTGCCGCCGATTTTCCGGACCTCTTCTTGCTTCTGGCTCTGTAAGGGGGCCGGCGGCGCGGCTCTGGGACCGGACTCCGAGGCTGGGCCTGTGTTCGGTCCCTCTGGAGCTAATGGTGTCCAGTAGCCTAAAAAGCCCAATCCACTCTGCACGCAGGTGAGTTCGCTTCTTCTCCCCTTAGTCCCTCGATGCAGTGAGCCTGTTGCCAGCAGGTCTCACTGAAAATAAAAAACCTAAAACTAAACTTTCACTAAGAGCTCAGGAGAGCCCCTAGTGTGCACCCTTCTCGGTCGGGCACAAAAATCTAACTGAGGCTTGGAGGAGGGTCATAGGGGGAGGAGCCAGTGCACACCAGGTAGTCCTAAAGCTTTACTTTTGTGCCCAGTCTCCTGCGGAGCCGCTATTCACCATGGTCCTTACGGAGTTCCCAGCATCCACTAGGACGTCAGAGAAAATAGGATTTTGATAACCTACCAGTAAATCCTTTTCTCCTAGTCCGTAGAGGATGCTGGGCGCCCGTCCCAGTGCGTACTTTACCTGCAGTTTAGTTATTACAGTTACACAAGTTGTGTTATCTTGGTTTCAGCATGTTGCTGCAATTAGTTCATGCCTGTTGGCGTGTGTTTTGTTGAATGCCATATGTGCGGCATGGTTGACGGTGTGAGTTAAGTAATTCCTTTCCTCGAAATGTCAGTCTCCCTGGGCACAGTTCCTACAACTGAGGTCTGGAGGAGGGGCATAGAGGGAGGAGCCAGTTCACACCAAATGAAAACTCTTTGGAGTGCCCATGTCTCCTGTGGATCCCGTCTATACCTCATGGTCTTGATGTCGTCCCCAGCATCCTCTACAGACTAGGAGAAAAGGATTTACCGATAGGTTATCAAAATCCTATTTTATCATTAAGTAAAATTTTTTATTAACTACAAATAAAAACAATATAGATTAAAAGAGAATATGTTAATTATATTTCTCATACGTCCTAGAGGATGCTGGAGACACTTCAAGAACCATGGGGTATAGACGGGATCCACAGGAGACATGGGCACTTTAACACTTTCAAAGGGATGTGAACTGGCTCCTTCCTCTATGCCCCTCCTCCAGACTCCAGTTTAGAATCTGTGCCCAGGCAGACTGGATGCACACTGAGGAGCTCTACTGAGTTTCTCTGAAAAGACTTTATGTTTTATTTTCAGGGAGCACTGCTGGCAACAGTCTCCCTGCTTCGTGGGACTTAAGGGAGAGAAGTCAGACCTACTTCTGTGAGTTAAAAGGCTCTGCTTCTTTGGCTACAGGACACCATTAGCTCCTGAGGGTTTGGAACACTAGGTACGCCTAGGGGTTCATTCCCAGAGCCCGCCGTCACCCCCCTTGCAGAGCCAGAAATCAGAAGACTGGTGAGTAGAAGAAGATCAGAAGACTTCAGTGACGGCTTTGAGGTACCGCACAGCGGCCGCGCTGTGCGCCATGCTCCCACACACAACAGCGGGGGGGGGGGGGGGGCGCCCCGAGCAGCATATACACCTCATATATCTATCTGGCAACAGCGGACTTAGTGCCTGGGCACTGTCTGGACCCCCGCCAGTGTAAAAAAGTTTAAAAATGAGCGGGTCTGAAGCGCGCCAGTATGGGGGCGGGGCTTAGCCCTCACAGCACACAGCCCAGTGCCATTTTCTCTTCACAAGCTGCAGAGACGCTGGTCCTTCCTCACACTGCTGTACAAGTAACAGGGTGCAAAACGGGTGGTCTTCAGTATGCCGACTGTCGGGATCCCGGCGCACAATATACCGGCGCCGGAATCCCAACAGCTGGCATACCGACACTTTTTCTCCCTCGTGGGGGTCCACGACCCCCCTGGAGGGAGAATAAAATAGCGTGGCACGCGTAGCGCGCCACCGTGCCCGCAGCGTGGCGAGCGCGAGCCCACAAGGGGCTCATTTGCGCTCGCCATGCAGTCGGTATGCCGGCGGCCGGGCTCCCGGCGCCGGTATGCTGGTCGCCGGGAGCCCGGCCGCCGGCATACCATACTACACCCGTGCAAAACGGGGGGGTGGGGGTGGGGGGGGGGCACAGCGATTTTGGTGCATTATATTAGTTTATAAAAGCGCTGCAGGTCTGGGACATTGTCTGTAGTGTTCAGACCGGGTTTGGGCGCTGGGGTGTGAGCTGGCTATATCTCCCTCTGTGTCTCTCTGACAGGCTTTACTGTAGGTCTGTCCCCTGTAGGCCCAGTGCATCTACGTGTGTGGGTGCACGTGTGTCGGCATGTCTGAGGCGGAGTGCTCTTCCCAGGAGGAGACTGTGTTAGGGACACAAAAGGCTGTGGGAGTGACCCTGTCGGCACCGCCGACACCAGATTGGGTGAATGTTTTGAGTGCTTTGAATGCAAATGTGGCTCTGATTATAAAAGATTGGATAAATCTGAGTCTCAGAACCAGGCTTGGAGGAAATCCGTAGAGGATGTGTTGTTTCAAGTCCAGACCCCTTCGAGGTCACAAAAACGTTAATTTGCCCAGCTGGCAGACACGGATACCGACACGGACACTGACTCAAGTGTCGACTATAGTGATGCCAGATTAGATCCAAAGCTGGCAAAGAGCATTCAGTACATGATTGTGGCTATAAAGATGTATTACATATCACTGAGGACCCTAATGTTCCTGATACTAGGGTCTGTATGTATAAAGGGAAGAAACCTGAGGTAACATTTCCTCCCTCTCATGAACTGAACGCGCTTTGTGAAAAGGTTTGGGAAAATCCTGACAAAAAGTTTCAGATTCCCAAAAGGATTGTAGTGGCGTATCCGTTTCCATCTGGGGATAGGGACAAATGGGAGTCACCCCCCATTGTGGACAAAGCTTTATCACGGCTGTCCAAAAAGGTGGCTCTTCCGTCCCCTGACACGGCAGCCCTAAAGGACCCTGCAGATTGTAGGCAGGAAAATACATTGAAATCCATTTATATCTCCACGAGTACGCTACTCAGACCAGCCATTGCATCTGCATGGGTGAGTAGTGCTATCGAAAAATGGGCAGATAACCTGTCATCTGAATTGGATACCCTGGATAGGGATAGCATTCTTCTGACACTAGGTCATATCAGGGACGCTGCTGTCTACCTTAAGGAAACTATGAGAGATATTGGCCTCTTGGGTTCACGGGCCAATGCCATGGCGATCTCAGCTAGGAGAGCATTGTGGATTCATCAATGGAATGCTGATGCTGACTCCAAGAAAGCTATGGAGTCTCTACCGTATAAAGGTGGTGTATTGTTTGGTGACGGCCTCGCTAAGTTGGTATCTACGGCTACCGCGGGTAAGTCATATTTTTTACCTTATGTGCCTGCACCACAAAAGAAAGCACACCAATATCAGAAAAGGCCAGGGGTCTTCCTTCCTTGCTACTAGAGGAAAGGGAAAGGGTAAGCGATCACAGGCCATGGCCGGTTCCCAAGAGCAGAAGTCCTCCCCGGCTTCTGCCAAGTCCACCGCATGACGCTGGGGCTCCTCTGCCTTACCAGCTTCTCTTCCGGACAGGGAGGTGGTATGCGCCGCAATACAAAAATTGTGTCACAATCAAGTCATTGTCAGGGCTCCCCCGTCGCAACAGGGAGAAGGCTTTTATTCGAGCCTGTTCGTGGTCCCGAAGCCAGATGGCTCAGTCAGACCAATCCTGAACCTCAAATCCCTCAATTTTTACCTGAGAAAATTAAAATTCAAGATGGAATCTCTCCGGGCTGTGATCTCCAGTCTGGAGGAGGGGGATTTCATGGTGTCCGTAGACATAAAGGATGCCTACTTACATGTTCCCATTTATCCTCCACATCAGGCTTACCAGAGATTTGCAGTTCAGGATTGTCATTACCAATTTCAGACGTTGCCGTTTGGTCTGTCCACGGCTCCGAGGGTGTTCACCAAAGTAATGGCCGAAATGATGGTTCTCCTGCGCAAACAAGGAGTCACAATTATCCCGTACTTGGACGATCTCCTGATAAAGGCGAGATCCAGGGACCAATTACTGCAGAACATTACGCTCTCCCTGACAATTCTACAGCAACATGGTTGGCTCCTAAACTTGCCAAAATCGCAGTTGGTTCCGATGACACGGCTGTCGTTTTTGGGAATGATTCTGGACACAGAATTACAGAGAGTTTTTCTTCCAGTGGAAAAGGCTCTGGAAATTCAGAACCTGGTCAAACTAATTCTGAAACCAGCAAGAGTATCGATCCATCAATGCACTCGGTTGCTGGGGAAGATGGTGGCGGCCTGCGATGCCATTCAGTTTGGCAGATTCCATGCCAGAGTGTTTCAGTGGGACCTATTGGACAAGTAGTCCAGGTCCCATCTGCACATGCATCGAAGGATAACCCTGTCCTCCAAGACCAGAATCTCATTCCTGTGGTGGCTGCGCAGCCCTCACCTCCTAGAGGGATGCAGGTTCGGGGTCCAGGACTGGATCGTAGTGACCACAGATGCGAGTCTCCAAGGCTGGGGAGCAGTCACGCAGGGGGAAAGCTTCCAGGGAAAATGGTCAAGCCAGGAAATGTGTCTACACATAAACGTTCTGGAGTTAAGGGCCATTCACAACGGCCTTCTGCAAGCGGAACATCTTCTTCGTAATTGGCCCGTCTTGATTCAGTCGGACAACATAACAGCAGTAGCGTACATAAACCGCCAGGGTGGAACAAAGAGCAGAATGGCAATGGCAGAGGCCACAAAGGTGCTCCGTTGGGCGGAAAGGCATGCAAGCGCTCTATCAGCGATCTTCATTCCAGGAGTCGACAACTGGGAAGCAGACTTCCTCAGGAGACACGATCTCCATCCAGGAGAGTGGGTTCTTCATCAAGAGGTCTTTGCAGAAGTGACAAGTCGTTGGGGAATTCCTCAAATAGACATGATGGCGTCTCGCCTCAACAAGAAACTTCAGAGATATTGTTCCAGGTCGAGAGACCTTCAAGCAATAGCAGTGGATGCCCTAGTGACACCGTGGGTGTTTCGGTCGGTGTACGTGTTTCCTCCGCTTCCACTCATTCCAAAAGTGATAAAGATCATAAGAAGAACAAAGGTTCAAGCGATCCTCATTGTTCCGGATTGACCAAGGAGGGCTTGGTATCCAGATCTTCAGGAATTACTCATAGGAGATCCCTGGCCTCTTCCTCTGAGGGAAGATCTATTACCGCAGGGGCCGTGCGTGTTCCAAGACTCACCGCGACTTCGTTTGACGGCTTGGAGGTTGAACGCCGGATCCTAGCCCGAAAGGGTATTCCCATGGAAGTCATCCCCACTCTTATTCAGGCCAGAAAAGGAGTAACGTCTAAACATTACCACCGTATTTGGAGAAAATACGTGTCTTGGTGTGAATCCCAGAAAGCTCCTACGGAAGAGTTTCAGTTAGGACGTTTTCTCCATTTTCTACAAGCCAGTGTGGATGTGGGCCTAAAGTTGGGCTCAATTAAAGTGCAAATTTCGGCTTTATCAGTTTTCTTCCAAAAACAATTGGCCTCCTTTCCAGAAGTTCAGACCTTCGTGAAAGGCGTATTGCACATCCAACCTCCCTTTGTGCCCCCTGTGGCACCATGGGATCTTAACATGGTGTTGCAGTTCCTTCAATCTCATTGGTTTGAGCCTTTACAGGAGGTAGAGTTGAATTTCCTTACTTGGAAAGTGGTCATGCTGTTGGCCTTGGCATCCGCAAGGCGGGTGTCTGAATTGGCGGCCTTGTCTCACAAGAGCCCTTATTTGATCTTCCATGAAGATAGAGCAGAATTGAGGACTCGTCAGCAGTTTCTGCCGAAAGTGGTTTCATCGTTCCACTTGAACCAGCCTATTGTGGTACCAGTGGCTACTGCCGCCTTGCTGGAATCGAAGCTTCTCGATGTACTAAGAGCTTTGAAAATTTATGTCGCCAGAACGGCTCAGAAAACAGAGGCTCTGTTTGTCCTGTATGCTCACAATAAAATTGGGGCTCCTGCTTCCAAGCAGACTATTGCGCGCTGGATCTGTCATACAATTCAGCAGGCTCATTCTACGGCTGGATTGCCATTACCGAAATCGGCGAAGGCCCATTCTACCAGAAAGGTGGGCTCATCCTGGGCGGCTGCCCGAGGGGTCTCGGCTTTACAACTTTGACGAGCGGCTACTTGGTCAGGTTCAAACACCTTTGCGAAGTTCTACAAGTTTGATACCCTGGCTGATGAGGACCTCATGTTTGGTTAATCGGTGCTGCAGAGTCATCCGCACTCTCCCGCCCGTTCTAGAGCTTTGGTATAAACCCCATGGTTCTTGAAGTGTCCCCAGCATCCTCTAGGACGTATGAGAAAATAGGATTTTAATACCTACCGGTAAATCCTTTTCTCTTAGTCCGTAGAGGATGTTGGGCACCCGTCCCAGTGCGTACTGTATCTGCATTTATTAGTTATGGTTGCACACATGTTGAGTTTTAGAACACACTAGAAATATTGTAAATAAAGTAACCACACAGTGTCCCCAGACATTTTGATAGCTGCTGTAACTCCTCCTTGGAAAAATTCTCTTTTAAAGCTTTGGAACATGTTACTCTAGATGAGAGAGGTGGAGATGTGCTTAGACAATTAAGCAAAAGGGAAACATTTTGGATACATAGATTAAATACTTTATCACCGTTAGGTTTAAATGAAACTTATGATATCACTCCGTTCCTGCAAGGATGATTTGCTATGTGGGTTTGTCTAGTTCTAATTTATTTTAATAATGGATAAATGTCTTATGCGGATCTCTCTTTCTCTTATTATTATTTTAATCTTGTATTTATCAATTGTTTTGTCAGTTTTATGCCAGATCACTTTTGAAATATTTTAATAATATGAGTTGTGCTTGTGACTTTTTGAGTCAACTGAGGGGACGGCTCTGGCAGGGTCGTAGGTGGTCCGGTGACGTTGTGACAGTTTTCCGGCGGGTGCCGTGATGTCCCGGACTGACCTCCATACTGTGAGAGCGGCTTCCGGCATGAGCGCACCCGTATAGTTATTTATGGGTATCGGCATAATATAAAAATGTCATCGTGGGTAGCTTTATAAATGAATATATATGAACTGTTGTATTAGGTAATGCTTTAATCCTTTTGTGAAGATACCTCACCGCTGCTTCTCCTAATTACTATTTATATATAATTAACATATTCTCTTTTAATCTATATTGTTTTTATTTGTAATTAATAAATTTACTTAATGATAAAAATGTTTTATATGGAGAAGCCGTCTTTAGGTGTCTGAGGATGTTTTGATGCTATCGATTATGTGGAAATGTGTTATAGCAAACTTGCAAGTATAGTGTGATTATATTGTGTATGTAATTAAGACTAATTAAGTTGCGGACATAAAAAGACAAGCATATAAGACATGGACCACACCCCCTGATGAAGTCATACAGTGACGAAACGCGTTGGCCGTGGCCTAAGAACGACGTGTTCGCTGCATTCCATGAACACCAGTCCGTGAGCTGAAACGCTAAAATCATCCTAGATCTGCCAGTGCTGTGTGGGTTGGGCCGCTGTAAGCTGCTCCGGAGGCAGCAGGGATTCGTCTGCACGCGGGTGATTTTTTACCTTGATGTACGTGAGCCTGTTACATTGTAGTAAAATTGTTTGATACCTTTACTCACTGAGTGCGCCTTCATTTTTTTCCAGCTTCTATAAATGGATTAACAGTGTTGGTAACACTGTTTATTGGAAGTGCTTGCACTCACATCTTGGACACTACGGACTTGATACATTTTAAGGATAAGACATTGATTGCACAATCATCTCTCTATCTGTATATATATATAAGTTTGAATAGATATTCGGTACTCACACACAAAATGTATCAGCTGCACCCGGTGCCCTCAAATGAGCGTGTAGCAGTATATGTCAGGGAGGTAACCAGCACTCACGGCTGGCAGAGAAGAAGACAGCTGGACCACAGACTGTCTGTAGCAACGTTACAATCCTATTGAATTGTCATCAAGATACAACCTTTCCTGATGACAATTCAATAGAATTGAACGTTGCTGCAGACCTGTAGTCCAGTTGTCTTATTTTCTACCAGCCGTGAGTGCCGGTTACCTCTCTGACATACTGTATGTGTGTGCGCGTATGTATATATATATATATATATATATATATATATATGTGTGGAATCTGTATGTTGTACCAGTACACGGGATGCCGTCTGTCAGTATACTGGGCCGTCGTGGGCTCGCCGCGTTCAACATGCTTTGGGGCCCGGTGGCTCACATCGCTCAGCACATGTTATATTCCCACTCGGTTGGTGGCTTGGACCCACCAACCAAGTGGAATACCCTGTGGATGTCGGGATTTTGTTCGATATTTCACCGGTGTCGGTTTCCTGAACGGTGGGATCCCACCAGTCGGCATTTTATCTGCATCTCATATATATATATGTATGTGTGTGTATATATATATATATATATATATATATATAATACACACACACCCACAAAAACTCCCCTGAATAAATCCTGCGTTTGCCCCTGTAGGGGGACACTGGGGCTGTCATTTGGCCCTGGCTAGCATGTATGCCAGGTTCATGCCTGCAGTAACAAGTACAGTGTAGAGATGTAGTTGGACAGCATTAACGGTGAATGCGCTACTCTACTCTATTCACATATAAAACTGTAACAAAGTGTCAAATGAACTCAATAAATGTGTTACTGTACATCTGCAATATAAAATTTCAAATACACGTTAACAAACTAAAATTTAAATACAATGCTTTCCCTCCATTACATAATTTTCAGCCACAGTAAGTAACGTAACAGTTGTTATGTCATATAATGGGATCAGTACGAGATTCGGGCGGTCAGGAGACAGACGCCGGGAGCCCGATAGTCGGGATCCCGGCGGCGAGCGCAGCGTGTCACCTTGCGGGCTCGCTTTTCTCGACACGTTTCGGGTCCGGTGGCGACCGAAGGTTTCTATTCCCCTCCGGGTGGTGGCGTGGACCACTACCCAAGAGGAGTAACCAGCCGGCAGTCAGGACTCCGACCACCAGTATTTCAGCTGGTGTTGGGATTCCACCGTCACGGTCAATCTCCTTTTCTGCAGCGGGGTACACTGGGGTTCCACAGGGAATAACATCGGGGATGTCCTAAAGCAGTTCCTCATGGGAGGGGACGCACTGTACGGGCACAAGAACCCAGCGTCCAAAGGAAGCATCCTGGGAGGCGTAAGTATCAAAGGCATAGAACCTTATGAACGTGTTTACTGAGGACCACGTAGCCGCCTTGCACAATTGTTCAAGGGTCGTACCACGGCTGGCCGCCCAAGAAGGTCCAACAGGCTTTGAATGGGCTTTGATGGTAGCAGGAGCTGGAAGGCCAGCCTGTACATAAGCATGTGCAATCACCATTCTAATCCATCTGGCCAAGGTCTGCTTGGAAGCAGGCCAGCCACGTTTATGAAAACCAAACAGTACAAAGAGAATATGACTTCCTAACGAAGGCTGTCCTCTTCACATAGATACGGAGAGCCCGTACCACATCCAAAGACCTCTCTTTGGAAGACAATTCAGGTGAGACAAAGGGCGGAACCACAATCTCCTGGTTAAGGCAGAAAGAAGACACCACCTCCCCTGCTGCAGCAGTTCCTCCCGAAGAGGAAGAGGCCTCGGCTCTTCCTGCAAAAGATTCAGAGGGTCCGTGTACCAAGCCCGCCTTGGCCAGTCTGAAGCAATGAGGATCGCATGAACTCTTGTCCTCCTTACGAGCTTTAGAACTC
The DNA here is from genome assembly GCF_028390025.1 of Pseudophryne corroboree. Taxonomy (NCBI): domain Eukaryota; kingdom Metazoa; phylum Chordata; class Amphibia; order Anura; family Myobatrachidae; genus Pseudophryne; species Pseudophryne corroboree. The sequence goes on from NC_086449.1 coordinate 357,711,717, forward strand.
TTGGAATGAGTGGAAGTGGTGGAAACATGTACACCGACTGGAACACCCACGGAGACACCAGGGCGTCCACTGCCAATTGCTTGTGGGTCCCTCGACCTGGAACAATAGCGAAGCAGCTTCTTGTTGAGATGAGAGGCCATTATGTCTATTTGGGGTAACCCCCAAAAGTCTGTTACTTCCTTCAACACCTCTGGATGGAGACCCCACTCCCCTGGATGGAGATCGTGTCTGCTGAGGAAGTTTGCTTCCCAGTTGTCCACTCCCGGAATGAAGATTGCTGAGAGCGCCAACAAGTGTCTCTCTGCCCAGAGGATGATTCTTGTCACCTCCGACATTGCAGCTCTGCTCTTCGTTCCGCCTTGTTGGTTTATGTAGGCTACTGTCGTTACATTGTCCGACTGTACTTGAATGGCCCGATTTCTTAGAAGATGGGCCGCCTGAAGAAGACCGTTGTAGACGGCTCTTAGTTCCAGGATGTTGATGGGCAGGCTGGCTTCCAGACTTGACCACCTTCCTTGGAATGTTACTCCTCGAGTGACTGCTCCCCAGCCCCGAAGGCTCACATCCGTGGTTAGAAGGACCAATTCCTGAATCCCGAACCTGCGGCCCTCCAGAAGGTGAGGCAATTGCAGCCACCAGAGGAGCGAAATCCTGGCCTTCGGTGACAGACGTATTCTCTGGTGCATGTGGAGATGAGATCCTGACCACTTGTCCAGGAGATCCAGTTGGAAGGCCCGAGCGTGGAACCTCCCATACTGGAGAGCCTCGTAAGAGGCCACCATCTTTCCCAACAGGCGAATGCATTGATGAACCGACACCCGGGCTGGCTTCAGGACATCCTGGACCATAGCTTGTATCACCAACGCCTTTTCCTGCAGTGGAAACACCCTCTGCACTTCTGTGTCTAGGATCATTCCCAGAAAGTACAACCTCTGGGTTGGTTCCAAATGTGACTTTGGAAAGTTCAGAATCCAACCGTGGATTTTGAGGAAGCGGGTTGTGAGAACAATGGACTGCAGCAGCTTCTCCTTGAACGATGCCTTTATCAGAAGATCTTCCAGATATTGAATGATGTTCACCCCTTGTTTGTGGAGAACCATCATTTCTGCCATCACCTTGGTAAATACCCTCAGTACTGTGGAGCGCCCGAATGGCAGCCAGATCAGAATGTGGAGGTACGCATCCTTGATATCCAGGGATAGCAGGAATTCCCCCTCTTCCAGACCTGATATCACCGCCCTGAGAGACTCCATCTTGAACTTGAACTCCTTTAGAAAGGGGTTCAATGATTTTAGGTTAAGAATGGGCCTAACCAAACCATCCGGTTTCGGTACCATGAAAAGGTTTGAATAGTAACCTGTGGTTTGCGAATGAGGAGGAACTGGCACAATGACCTGTGCCTCCACCAACTTCTGGACAGCTTCTTGTAGGACAGTGCTGTCTGCCAGCAGAGCTGGCAAGCCTGATTTGAAAAAACGATGAGGAGGGAGACTTTGAAATTCCAGCCTGTATCCCTGGGATACAATATCTATCACCCAGGGATCCAGGCCGGACGATACCCAGACGTGACTGAATTGTCTGAGTCTCACTCCTACTGGCCCCACCTCCAGGCCGCGCGGTCCACCGTCATGCGGAGGACTTTGGCGTACCCGAAGCAGGCTTTTGTTCCTGGAACCTGCAGCGGCAGGTTTCTTGGACTTAACTCGACCTCCCCTAAAGAAAGTATTGGACGGTCTGGCCTTTCTAGGCTTGTTAGGCCGAAAGGACTGTGTTGCAGATGAAGAGAAGGATTTCTTCGGAGTAGGTGCAGCTGAGGGAAGAAACGGAGACTTACCAGCTGTAGCCGTGGATATCTACGCGTCTAAAGCTTCCCCAAAGTGAGCCTGACCTGTATAGGGTAGGGACTCCACACTCTTTCTGGAATCCGCGTTGGCCGACCACTGGCGCAGCCACAGCCCCCGACGAGCTGAAACAGACATGGAAGAGATTCCCGCAGCCATGGTACCCAGGTCTTTCATGGATTCTACCATAAAACCTGCTGAATCGTGAATGTTGCGTAAAAATAATTCAACATCACCCTTATCCATCGTATCCAAATTCTCTAGTAAGATAGCCGACCACTTTACTATAGTCTTTGCAATCCATGCACTAGCAATAGTGGGACGTAATATGGCCCCTGAAGCAGTGTACATTGATTTAAGTGTGTTATCAATCTTTTGATCAGCCGGATCCTTTAAGGCGGTAGATCCTGGAACAGGTAAAACCACCTTCTTTGAGAGTCTGGACACAGATGCGTCAACAATCGGCGGGTTTTCCCATTTTTTCCTATCCTCCTCAGGGAAAGGAAACGCCACCTGTACCCTTTTAGGGATCTGGAATTTTTCCTCAGAGTTTTTCCATGCTTTCTCAAACATAGCATTCAATTCCTTTGACGCAAGGAAGGTTAGCGAGGCATTTTTATTTTCAGTGAAAATAGCCTCCTCAACCTGCTCAGGTGTGGTATTATTAATATTCAACACATCCCTGATAGCCTCTATCATCAATTGCGCCCCCTTTGCAAGAGATGCAGACCCCCGCAACACATCCCCATCACCGTCTGTGGTGTCAGAATCGATATCCGTGCCATCCTGTGTGACATGCACAAGCGCATGTTTGTGAGGGTATATAGCGGAGCACCCCGAGGTACCAGAAACCCGCCATACTGCCATAGAGTTCTGTAATACCTGGGTTGCAGATTCATTACTTGCAACCTTGTCAGAAATCTGAGAAATCCAAGATTTGATAGAGGATAACCACTCAGGTTCCCTTGCTGGTATCTGTGCTAAACCAGTGCTATCCTGATTACATGGATTGGGATCATCCTGGGAGGACAAATCCTCCGCAGCATATGACACAGTGTTCCTGGACATAGCTAAAGGAGATCACCAAACACTCCACACACACAGGGGCGGGCAGACATAGTTCCCCCCCCCCCCCCCCAAGAATGGCAAGAGAGACACAGAGATTGAAGCCAACCCAAACACACAGCGCTTTTACCAAAGGGAGACCCCTTGTCAGCGCTGACTGTGCACCTTAATAGGATACAGTGTCGTATTGCAGCCTCCCCCCCCCTTCTACAACACCCTGGTACTGTTTACAGATAGCTGGAGTTGCTGTGGAGGGACCTGATTCTCCTTGTCAGCGCTGTGCAGGCAGGAAAATGGCGCTCAATGCTGCTGGGTCCGCTCTGAGAAGCTCCTCCCCCAAAATGGCGCTGTCTTCCCGCTCTTCATCAGATTATACTGGCATGAGGATTTAGTGCTGGCTGAGATCCGGGGACCCCGACAAGCTTCTGGACCAGTGTAGAGTGTCGTGCTGGCACAGGGCGCCCCTCATAGCGCCGCACCATGTACCGCTGAGCCATCTCCGGAGCGCAGTTAATACTGCGCTCCTACCCTGATGCCGCCATCTTCACACCGACCCCCTGCTTGCTAGGGGGGCCGGTGTCTCACTCGCCACCGATTCTTCAGCTCTGCAAGGGGGTGGCGGCATGCTGCTGGGGTGAGCGGTCCCCTGTGGCGGAGAACGATCAGACCCCTCTGGAGCTCAGTGTCCAGTCAGCGGAGACAGTGGCTCAGACCCCGCAGGGCGGGCAATGCTCTTCCCCTCCCTGTAAAATAATAAACTCTAAAAAAACTTTTTTACCAGGAAAACTCAGGAGAGCTCCCCTAGCTGTGACTGGCTCCTCCGGGCACATTTTCTAAACTGAGTCTGGTAGGAGGGGCATAGAGGGAGGAGCCAGCCCACACTCTCAATCTCTTAAAGTGCCAATGGCTCCTGGTGGACCCGTCTATACCCCATGGTACTAATGTGGACCCCAGCATCCTCTAGGACGTAAGAGAAAGTATTTTTTTTAAATATATTTAATATTGTAAATTAAAATATATACCTACTTTGGGGTGTGTTTTGCACCCTCCCCATGTTGATAGGCAACCATTGTAAATATACTCCACCCCCCATCAAAAATAGCTCCCCCAGTCGAAAAAAATCCCCAATATTATCAAGCCCCACACCCCTAGTGGTAATAGATCCCAGTGGCATAGCCCCCACTCTCACCACCAGTGTCAACAGGCCCCCGCTGTTTAGCGCCCCCCTCCCCATTTGTTACTATATATGTAATTTATTTTACATATACTGTATCTACCCTCAACAGAGTCAATAAAAAAACATTTTGTTGGGGCAGAAATCTCACCCCCAGTGCCAAAAGACCCACCTCCAATTACGCCCCCTCCCCCAACATACTCACACTGGTGGCAGAGATCATTTCAACTATCATTACATTCAAACATATTTTTATCAGCAGACAGTCTTATTATATAGGTAAGGGTACAGATCCGAGTGTTCTTCAGTAAGTCATGGATCCTCTTGGTGACTTCTAATGTTCTTACATTGCAGTAAAGGTAGGTGGTGCATAATTATTTACTGTACATAAAATACACAAGCAGCAGAGTTTTCACAAGGACATTAAACAAATGTTACATTTTCAATCCCATTATGTCAATTAGGAATATTTTGTGCGAGGCTTCTATGACAGGCTGTTGCATGGTGCTGGGCATGGTGCAGTGGTGATAACTGGTGTATTACAGGAAGTGTGGAATCTATTAGATTAGTTCCTGTGACACAGATGATATATGTCCTAACAGGGACACTACAGGGAATTATATAATCATACTATAATACTGTAATGTAATTTAAGGTTGTATTCTGTTATTATATTTTATTTAATTGTAATACTGTAAATTAAAGGAATCTTTATACAAACAAATTACATACAATGATATACTGTAAACGGAAAGTAAAAATTGGCAAGTCCGAAGAGGTGTGGGGTACAGTTGATGCATAAGGTAGCAGAATAGCAACTGTAGCTGTTCATGGTAATAGATGTTCATGGATACAGGCATTGTGTTAATTTTTCAGTCAATATGTACTAGTTCTTGGCCCTAGGCAGTTGGGTGTTTAGTTGTTGGACATTGTACCTGCACTGTAGCATCCTCAATGCTTGTTTAGGGTATGAGTCCTACAGCAGTTGGCGGATGGAAGGACCTGCATCGCCAGTCACTGTGAAAAGAACCACTTTTACAGGGCCAAGTGGTCCAAGAGCGCAGAGTCCTGTAAGTAGTTTATTATGATGTTCTCTTTTCAGACTATTTTCTGGTTGACCTCTTATTCTTACTCTCAGGAAAACAAAGATGGGAAAAGACCAATTATATCACTTCCAAAATCACTTGTTTTATAGCGGCAGTGGTTTTGGAAGTGATGTACTTGGTCTTTTCCTATCTTTGTTTTCCTAAGAGTGAGAGTCGGAAAAGAGAACACTATAATAAGTCCGACTGGCGCATTCGGCTTTGATAAACTCTTTGTCTGTAACTTTTACAGGGCTATTCTTACATATGCTATAACGTTTAAAAAAAACACAATGACACAGGTAGACTTTGTTATAAATTTATTATGTCATCCAGCACACCAAATAACAACCTATGCAGGGGTAAGAGAAGAAACCCAGACACCCCGCCCTTAACATTACCACCAAAATAAAGACCACCTGATGCCAACACAAACATCAAGGAAGAATTCCCAAACCCCCATTTAAACCTATAGAGTGCCCCTTCAGTGCTTTCAAACCCTGCAATCATCAACATCAAAAATGAGCACCTAGATGGGACATCCCAAAGCATTTATTTTCTGCATGTATTTACATTTTGATGAAATGCATCCACACAATAACCCCCCTGCGATATCCAGATGGAGCATCAGGTTTATATCTTTTCACAGCTTTTCATAGCAGCTTTCATATTCCATAGCAGCTTGTATCAACATTCATAATGAGCAATATTGGGAATGTGTGGGGCATCAGCGTATCCTAGGCCTTGCTCTCAATATTGGCTAGATCATACATATCATGTTATCAACATGCTGCCATCACTAATGGGATCCATCAAACACTATGCTCTGAAAGCATTCCAAATGAACTCCTTCACAAACAAACATACTCCCACTATCACTCTCACAGACATACCAAGGAAGAGTGACACACGTGGCAGAAAATCCACTATACTTTGTTCTACACTTATATATCTGCCACGTCTTAAGCTTCTGATGCTACATCCATACAGATACATCTTTCCTAGCATACATAGCAATTCAATCTTCTTATTCATAGCTTAAAATACTGTTGCTTTCTAAAGCAGCACCTCCACATGCTGTATATAACTGCCTGACACCATAAGCATCTTACGTACAGTATCCATGCTATTATAGCCATCTGAAGAACTTCAACACAGAGTACCAATACTCATCTCAGCTAACCCTACATGCAGTTCTTCATAATGATGTTGACCTGACAACAATTAGTCCAACAAACATTGACTTTTCTAGTTAAGTTCCTCCAATAATGTGTCCCACTTATTTTATTTATTTAAACAAATAATTGATGCAGGACCAATGCATCCTCATATGCTACCCTGAAACCTTAGCTAAACACATTTGGGCAAACAGGCCAGGTGCTAGATGCACTGGCATTATCGCATCATTTCTATTCATACACACTGCACAGGATGGAAGTTTTCATCATGAATGTGTAATAGGGCCATTATTGTGGGTGGTCCAGCATGTTGATCATATGAATGCACAGACATTGCAGAGTGCTTTACTTTGCATGGCGCTGCTCAAAGGTAAATGGGGGTAGGACAACAAAATAAATGTCTTAGTGCAAGCCAGTCAGTGAGCATATTAGTGCAACAAGGTCGGGAGATTATTAATATACTATAAGTGCATACTACAGTTTGGATTCTTACCTTGTTTTGATTGAGTTAAAAAATGTAAAATAGCAATGTTTGGTAGCAAAGGATGGTTCATTGTAATCTGTTAAACATTATAGTTAATCTGTAAGATTTATTTAACATGTTAAATATGACACATTTTTACATTCTTTTTTACATTCTTCATAAATTATCTTTCTTTGCTAATGCAAAATGTGGCTTTGTTGCTCCCCATGGGACAATTAAAGTTATAGCATGAAACTGAATTAAAATAAATGTCTATTTGAGAAGCAGCTAATGCCAATGGGTTTAAGATTTTCCTTAAAGTAAAATAAGGAAATCATTTACACAGACTAATAGACTAAGAAGATTTACAGTGTGATATATTTGGTGCAGAATGTATCATGTTTTGATTCATATATGTTTTGATTCATTTGATATATATACAGTGGGGATCGAAAGTTTGGGCACCCCAGGCAAAAATTCATTTTAATGTGCAAAAAGAAGCCAAGGAAAGATGGAAAAATCTCCAAAAGGCATCAAATTACAGATTAGACATTCTTATAACATGTCAAAAAAAGTTTGATTTTATTTCCATCATTTACACTATCAAAAGGACAGAAAACAAAAAATGGCATCTGCAAAAGTTTGGGCACCCTGCAGAGTTAATACCTTGTACTGCCCCCTTTGGACAGCTGAGACCTGGCAGTGTCATGGATTGTTCTCAATCATCGTCTGGAAAGACCAGGTGATGTCAATCTCAAAGGTTTTAAAAGCCCAGACTCATCTGACCTTGCTCCAACAATCAGCACCATGGGTTCCTCTAAGCAGTTGTGTAGAATACTGAAACTGAGAATAGTTGATGCTCACAAAGCAGGAGAAGGCTATAAGAAGATAGCAAAGCGTTATCAGATGCCCATATCCTCTGTTCGGAATGTAATTAAGAAATGTCAGTCATCAGGAACAGTGGAAGTTAAAGCAAGATCTGGAAGACCAAGAAAAATATCAGACAGAACAGCTCGCAGGATTGTGAGAAAAGCAAGTCAAAATCCACGTTTGACTGCACGATCCCTTCAGGAAGATCTGGCAGACACTGGAGTTGTGGTACACTATTCCACTATAAAGAGATACTTGTACAAATATGGTCTTCATGGAAGAGTCATCAGAAGAAAACCTCTTCTACGTCCTCACCACAAAAATCAGCGTTTGAAGTTTGCAAATGAACATATAGACAAGCCTGATGCATTTTGGAATAAAGTTCTGTGGACCGATGAGGTCAAAATAGAACTTTTTGGCCGGAATGAGCAAAGGTACGTTTGGAGAAGAAAGGGCACAGAATTTAATGAAAAGAACCTCTGTCCAACTGTTAAGCATGGGGGTGGATCAATCATGCTTTGGGGTTGTATTGCAGCCAGTGGCACAGGGAACATTTTACGAGTAGAAGGAAAAATGGATTCAATAAGATTCCAGCAAATTTTGGACGCTAACTTGATGCCATCTGTGAAAAAGCTGAAGTTAAAGAGAGGCTGGCTTCTACAATGGATAATGATCCTAAACACACCTCAAAATCCATGGTGGATTACATCAAGAGGCGTAAACTGAAGGGTTTGCCATGGCCTTCATAATCTCCTGACCTCAACATAATTGAAAATCTATGGATAGACCTTAAAAGAGCAGTGCGTCACAGACAGCCCAGGAATCTCAAAGAACTGGAAGACTTTTGTAAGGAAGAATGGGCGAAGATACCTCAAACAAGAATGGAAAGACTCTTGGCTGGCTACAAAAAGCGTTTACAAGCTGAGATACTTGCCAATGGGGGCAGTACAAGGTATTAACTCTGCAGGGTGCCCAAACTTTTGCAGACACCATTTTTTGTTTTCTGTTCTTTTGAAAGTGTAAATAATGGAAATAAAATCAAACTTTTTTTTGACATGTTAAAAGAATGTCTAATCTGTAATTTGATGCCTTTTGGAGATTTTTCCATCTTTCCTTGGCTTCTTTTTGCACATTAAAATGAATTTTTGCCTGGGGTGCCCAAACTTTCGATCGCCACTGTACATACATACACACAGTGTATATACTGTATCTATTGTATCTATATAATAAGGAGATTTATGGTAGACTTACCATAATTAAATCTCTTTCTGCGCAGTACACTGGATTCCACAGGGAATACATCGGGGGTGTAGTGTTGGATTTTGATCCGAGGCACCAATAGGCTAAAGCTTTGACTGTTCCCAGGATGCACTGCACCGCCTCCTCTATAACCCTGCCTCCGGGCACTGGAGCTCAGTTTCGTTAACCAGTCCAATGCAGTAGCAGGTAAAAGAGATTGCAGATGTTAGTCACATAGAACCACATTCTCACGACAGGAGAAGGGACCAGCGGGTAATGCCATACAAACCCAAAGAAGCTAAGTGCGTCAGGGTGGGTGTCCTGTGGAATCCAGTGTACCTCGCAAAAAGAGATTTAACTATGGTAAGTCTACCATAAATCTCCTTTTCTGCAGTAGTGTACATTGGGATTCCACAGGGAATACATCGGGGATGTCCTAAAGCAGTTCATCATGGGAGGACGCACCGTAGCAGGCACAAGAACCCGGTGTCCAAAGGTAGCATCCTGGGAGGCGGAAGTATCAAAGGCATAGAACCTAATAAACGTGTTCACTGAGGACCACATAGCTGCCTTGCACAATTATTCAGCGGACGCGCCACGGCGGGCCGCCCAAGAAGATCCAACAGACCGAGTAGAATGGACTTTGATAGCAGCAGGAGCTGGGAGTCCAGCCTGCACATAGGCTTGTGCAATCACCATTCTAAGCCATCTGGCCAAGGTTTGCTTATTCACAGGCCAGCAACGTGTGTGAAAACCAAAAAGTACAAACAGGGTATCTGACCTCCTGATAGAGGCAGTCCTCTCCACATAGATATGGAGAGCCCGTACCACATCCAAAGACCGTTCTTTGTAAGACAAACCAGAAGAGATAAAAGCCGGAACCACAATCTCTTGGTTAAGATGGAAAGAAGATACCACTTTAGTTAGATAACCAGGGTGAGTTCGAAGAACTGCCCGATCACGGTGAAAAATCAAAAAGGATGGATGACAGAAGCAAAGCGCCTAAGTCCGACACCCTTCTAGCAGCGGCAATAGCCAGCAGAAACACGACCTTAAGCGTAAGGCATTTAAGGTCCACAGGCTCAAAAGGTTCAAATGGAGACTCTTGTAGAGCATTTAAAACAACAGACAGATCCCATGAAGTCACAGGAGGGACATAAGGAGGCTGAATCGGTAAAACACCCTGAGTGAAAGTATGAACAACAGGAATAGACGCAATTTTTCTCTGAAACCACACCAACATGGCAGATATATGAACCTTGAGGGAGGCCAGTCACTGGCCTAAATCTAGGCCTTGTTGCAGAAAAGCCAAAAGCCTGAAAGTTCTGAACGAAAAGGCATCATAATTCTTAGTAGCACACCATGTGAAGTAAGAGTTCCAGACCCTGTAATACATCCGTGCAGAAGCCGGTTTGCGGGCTTTCAACATAGTTTGAATAACCACCTCAGAGAATCCCTTGGCCCTCAGGAGTGAAGCTTCAAGAGCCACGCCGTCAAAGCCAGTCTGGCCAGGTCCGGATAGACACAAGGGCCCTGAACGAGAAGGTCTGGGCGTTGATGAAGTAGAAGAGGATGCTCTATCGATAGACCCTGCAGGTCTAAGAACCAATGCCGTCTGGGCCACGCTGGAGCGACTAGAAGTAGCATTCCTCTTTCTTGCTTGAACTTCCGTAGTATCCTAGGCAGGAGTGACACTGGAGTGAACACGTATGGCAGCCAAAAGTTCCATGGAATTACCAGTGCGTCCACAAGCGCTGCTTGAGGATCCCTTGATCCGAAGACAGGAACCTTGGGATTGTGTCGAGACGCCATCAGGTCTACATCTGGTAGGCCTCACTTCTCCACTAGGAGTTGAAAGACTTCCGGATGAAGACTCCACTGTCCAGCGTGAACGTCCTGACAACTGAGAAAATCCGCTTCCCAGTTAAGGACTCCGGGAATGAACACTGCCGATATGCCGGCAGATGGCGTTCCACCCAAAGGAGGATTTTTTATACTTCCAGCATTGCCATGCAGCTTCGAGTGCCGCCTTGATGATTTATGTACGCCACCGTGGTGGCGTTGTCTGATTGTGCTCGAACAGGCCTGTTCGGAACCAGATGCAGGGCCAGTGTCAAGGCATTGAACACTGCCTGCAATTCCAGAATGTTTATCGGGAGGTGAATACCTCCCTGTTCCACCAACCCTGGAGAGAGTGTTGCTCCAACACCGCGCTCCAAGCTTGCAAACTCGCGTCCGTTGTCAGGAGGACCCAGTTGGAGATCCAAAAGGGACAGCCCCTGCTCAACTGTTGGTCCTATAGCCACCAGCTCAGTGACAGACGAACCTCCGGAGTCAAGGAGATCATCTGATCCGATGAGGCAGGCCATCCCACTTGGAAAGGATTAACCTCTGCAGAGAGCGGGAATGAAATTGAGCGTACTCTACCATGTCGAACGCCGACACCATGAGGACTAGTACTTGTATCGCTGAATGTATCGACACTCTTGGGCGAGAGAGGAAGTATCTGATCCTGTCCTGAAGTTTCAGGACTTTCTCTGGAGACAGAAACAATCGCGGGCTGTGTGTGTCCAGCAGTGCTCCCAGGTGCACCATGCTCCAAGCAGGGTCCAGCGAGGACTTTTTCCAATTGATGAGCCACCCGTGGGCTTGTAGGAATTGGACCGTCAGTTCCAGATGACCGAGGAGAACATCTTGGGAGTTCGCCAGGATCAGCAGGTCATCCAGATACGGCAGGATCCTGATTCCCTGACGGCAGAGAAGGGCAGTCATCACAGCCATGACCTTGGGGAAGATCCGAGGGGCCGTGACCAGTCCAAATGGCAGGGCCTGGAATTGATAATGTAGGTTGCCAATAGCAAACCGCAGATATTGCTGATGCGATATGGCAATAGGTATGTGCAGGTAAGCATCCTGTATGTCCAGGGATACCATATAGTCTTCGGGTTCCATGGCCAATACAATAGAGCGCAGAGTTTCCATATGGAATGTGGACACTCTCAGAAATTTGTTCAATGATTTGAGGTTGAGGATAGGCTGGAAGGACCCATTTGGCTTCGGAACTAGAAACAGGGTCGAATAGTATCCCCTGCCTCTCTGGGACAGAGGTACTGGGACTACCACTCCTGTGTCCAGGAGGAATTGTACAACCAAGTGTAGAGCTTGCGCTTTCAACTAATCCAAAGGGATAACCGTTGAGCAGAACTGGCGAGGGGGATGTCTCTTGAAAGAGATTGCGTACCCATGAGAGCCAACTTCCCGCACCCAGGCACCCGAACTGGTCTTTAACCAGGCCTGGGCGAACTGCAGAAGTCGGCCTCCCACCCTGGGGTCCCCCATGGGGAGGCCCGCCCCATCATGCTACAGGCTTGTCTTGTTTGGAAGCAGGTTGACGGGCGGCCCAGGATTGTTAAAGTTTGGGCTTAATGGTTTTAGAAGCACTAGCCTGTCACAGGTACGCCTGACCTTTGCTTTTCCTGGAGGTCGAAAAGAACGAAAAGTGGTACTCTTAGCTTTCGGAGCAGAAGGATTAGTACTTGGGAGAAATGCATTCTTAGCAGTCGCCAATTCAGTCACAATCTTGTTCAGATTCTCCCCAAATAGGATTTCTCTCTTAAAAGGGAGCACCTCCAAGGTCTTTTTGGAGTCCAGGTCCACCTTCCAGGATCTCAACCACAGAATTCGGCGAGCCAGGATAGACATAGTAGATGCCTTGGCCGCCATAACACCTGCCTCAGAAGCTGCCTCCTGAATATAGTGGGAGACTGTTGTAATATAAGACAGATATTGTCTGGCAGTATCAGAAAAATCCTGAGGCAGCTCATCCTTAATTGCCTGAACCCATGCTTCAATTCCTTTCGCAGCACAGGAGGCTGCTATAGTGGGTCTATGTACAGCACCGGTAAGAGAGTAAATAGACTTCAAGCAACCCTCCACATGCTTATCCGTCGGTTCCTTCATTGAGGTAACAGTGGTGACAGGCAGAGTATATGACACCACAAGACGGGCGACATGAGAGTCCACTGGCGGTGGAGTTTCCCACTTGCTACTCACCTCCGCAGGGATAGGATATCGAGCTAGCATCTTTTTAGACAGGGAAAATGTATTTCCTGGAGACGACCAGGAGTCCTGACGTATGTCAATTAAATGGTCAGAATGTGGTAAGACTACTTTAGTAACCTTCTGACGTTTGAACTTATCAGGTTTCTTAGATGCAGTAGTGGGCTCGATCTCATCATCTATTTGGAGAATCAGCTTAATAGCCTCCTCTAGGTCAGGAACATCAACCTAGGTTGTAGATTCCTCATCAGAAGCGACTGTATCAGTGTCTGACGGATCAGTATATTCCCCATCCTCATCAGAAGAATTATCCAAAATATTAGTGGATTGTGAGGAGGGGCATGAGGTAGACTTTTGTCTAACCAAAGATTGATTTAATTGTTGTAACTGGGTAGACAGAGTGTCCGCCCAGGGCGGATTAACTACAGGGACAATATGTGGCTGTAATGGCACAGAAGGTCCCACAGGGGGTGTAAGATGTGTCACAAGCGTACTCAGCATACTTGAGAACGGATACTGGATGTATATCACAGAATACTTGTACTAAATATTCAGATAGCAGTACACTTATTCTTAACTAACAGACTAAAATTACATGTAGAATACTTAAGTGTCTGTAAATGCACAGCGCTGATGAGACAGGCAGCTTTATAGAGGAGACAGTGTCCAGCAGTCCCGGAGATCAGCTCAGCTATATGCGAAGATGGCGCCAAAATCTCTGTCAGGGAGTGAGGGAGAGTAAAATGCAGCTCCAGTAGATGGCGCCCAGAGCTGGGGGAGGGGCTACAGGTCAGCGCTTTATCCCCTATGCTTGTCCTCACCACTGGGTACTGTGGAGCCTATGTAAAACAGATTTGAGTAAATACGACCTGTGCTCCCTGCCCTGGTAGATATAGTGGGGTCCCTGTGCAGTACAGTGTCCACGCCAGCGGCGCGTTCCATCTCCTGGGACCGCGATTTACCGGCTGGTCCCACCTGGTGTCCTTCTTACCTCCTCCCTCATGTGCAGCCACGCGATCCTGGAGAGCGTCAGCGGTGGTGTGCCTGATGACCGGTGCACCTCCGCTGCAAGTACCCAGCAATCCGGCTGCTGGAGTATGCAGCGCTGCTGGGGAGGTGATGGAGCCGCAGCACAGAAGTCTTTTCAGGGCTGCCTAGCGCAGCCCCACCTGTTAGTGACCTGCTCTGCAGGCACCAACTTACACACTGAGCTCCAGTGCCTGGAGGTGGGGTTATAGAGGAGGCGGTGCAGTGCATCCTGGGAACAGTCAAAGCTTTAGCCTGTTGATGCCTCGGATCAATATCCAACTCCACACCCCTGATGTATTCCCTGTGGAATCCCAGTGTACCCCGCCGCAGAAATATAAAAATCACTGCTTCAATAAAAGTAAGGGGTTGCTCCCCACAGTGGATGGCAACCGAGCAAGTTACCCGTGAGTCGGAGAGCTGAGTACCGGATCTTATATGTGATTTCTTATATATATATATATATATATATATATATATATATGTATATATATACAGTATATGAAAAATGGGTTATATCAAATTAGCCATGTTAGCATGATTTGCGATTTAACACAGCCAGGAGCAAGGTTTTTGGTGTTCAATTAGCAGCGAAAATTTTGCAGTGTTAATTTTCAACAGGAATTAACGCAGCTTTTTTTCTCTCAGTCAGAGAAAATACCTATTTTAAGGTAAAAATGCCAAGACTTTGTTCAGAACCCCTGGAACACACCTTCCTAATGATTAATTAGGCAATTAGGCATTTGTAATTAGCTTAATTTGGCTAATTATTATTTTTGGGGTTATATACTACAAAGTACAAAACAATAGGTTAAAAAATGTGGGACAGGTATATGGAGGTGCTGTATGGATGGGACAGGTGGTTGTAACGGGTGGTATTCATGTGACCGCCGGTCTGCTGACCGGCAGTCACATGACCTCCTCCACCATCCCGCCGACTCAGTATCCCGATGGTCGGCATGCCGACCAACAGGGACTATTTCCACTCGTGGGTGTCCACGACACAAATAGAGTGGGAATAGAACCCGTGGCGACCACAGGTCGCCACCGAGCCTGCAGCGTGGCGAGCGCAGCGAGCCCACAAGGGGCTTGCTGCACTCGCCCCTCCAACGCCGGGATCCCGGCGTCGGTATGCTGCCGGGATCCCGGCGTCGGTAAGCTGACCGGCGGTCAGGAGACCGCCGGTCAGCCATACTACACCCGTTGTAACATTGCAGAAAGGTGTTTTTAACCAGTTGTTAAAGCGGCTTAAAATTACTCACAAATCAGCTTACATGCATTTTATGGACCCCTAAATTTAGCTAGAGCATTTATTTGCTGAAAAACACGCGTTTCTAAAAATTGTTTTACTGTTGTTAAAAACAAAAAGAAAAAAATTGCTGTGTGAAACTTTTTAGGAGTCACAAATAACTTACTTTTGTACAGTAATACTTATTTATACTGTTATCCAATTTTTATTTGCAGTTTTTTAGTGTATTGGCTGATTTACGCATTTTCTTCATAATTAATGTGGCTATAAACAGTAAAAACGACTGCACAAGATTTCTGTTCAATTGGATGGTGCGGGAATCGGGAATGGGCATTGCTGCATTAATCGGACATTGGGTACGATAGGTACGTTCATTTCCCTAAACAAAAATCTTGCAATTTGATATACCCCACTGACACTGATCAGAAAGGGCATTTAAAGAGAGAGAGAATTAAAGTTGTTCTTTTGAAACACATTGTTTAAAACACTATTATTGTTCTATAGCATCTGTTTATCAAAGGGACAAGATCCCTAAATTGTAGATATTCTGCCTATTTATCCAGCTCCCAACAGAATGTGTGGCCTTTCTCAGGGGCTCTCAGAATAATATGAAGATGAAAAAACTCTGTTATTCTAATAAAACATTTTTTGCTTGTTTCATGTATAGTACAATAATGTTTTTCTTTAACATTTTTAGAAACTCTGCCCCTGGGCTTCAGGTGAAGTGTGCATTGTGATCTGGCAATGCCAGGTCATGCATGCTTAGAAGGAATTTGACTATCAGGCACGGCGGTAAGTCATCACGTACTGCCGACAGTATCAACAGGGAGCTGAGCATTCCTTTTTATAAATTGTCCTGAAAATAGAACTTTTCAGAGCCATTTGATTATTAGACACCTAAGAAAGTTTACACTATTTGAAGAGGACATGATACAGTCAGAGGTGGAACAAAATGTATCACGTGGATGAGGAAATAGTGGAAAACATGTTAGATCCTTTAAATATATGTATAATTTGCAGAAGAATGGTAGTGAGCCAGTCATGTGTACTAGTAATCAGAGGTCCAATGTGACAAATGTTCACACATAAATGATTGGGATGCGGTTATGTACCGGCGGACAGCGGTTGGGAGACTGCCGGCCACAATACCAACGCCGGGATCCCACACACTCAATAGCCCGCCGATCAGCATACCACGACATCCATAAAGTGGGAATAGAACCTGCAAGGGGCTTCGTTTCGCTCACTCCCCCGCCATCTATCTCAAAGCTGAGATTCCGACGCCAGTATGGTGACTGCCGGTCTCCTGACTGCTGGTCATACAAACCCAACCCAAATGATTAGTGAGGGCCTTCCTCAAGGTTGTGGGAATGTTAGCATTCTGATCTCAAAGTAAGTAACAAGGAGAAAATGACATCTATGTGCTCAGGACGCACTAAAGTTACAATCAATTAAACTTATCAGGAGCGAAAAACTGGAGTTTTTCGCAATTTTTCCCGATGTTTTACCAGTATTTTTTTACAGTGTATACAATTAGATCTCCTATAAAAAAAAAAAATACTTTTCATGAGAAAACAAACAGGTTCAGTGAAACCTGTGTGTTTTAGCTGCCGCAGCCCAGAAAAGCCTGAGGCAGGTGAAACAAAATCCCTGATAAGCCGCTGCTAGTGCTGGCTTATCGGGGGTTAATAAAATAGCCCAGGGCAAAGCAACTACCTGCGGCCAATGACCGCAGGTAATTGGATACCACCCTATATGTATTTCTGTACTCACTTAAAAAATGCAAACGTGGAAAGGACAATACAGTGATGACGTGGTCACATAGATGTGACCAATTACTGTGCACATGCAGCTTTCACGAGGCGCATATACAATACTGTCGAGCCAATACTCTTCCAGTAATCTGCTGTGGGGCGTAAGTATACGGACTTCTACATCTGACGCCAATGCCTTTGAGCTTGGTTGAACATACACATATTCTGTAAATTTGGCTTATTTTGTGCATCTATTCTCTGCAATTGTCCTGAGCACACATGAATTCACCGCTACGGACAGAGGGGCAGATTTATTAAGCCTGGTGAAGTGATAAAGTGGAAGGTGATAAAGCACCAGCCTAACAGCTCCTAACTTCCATGTTACAGGCTGGGTTTGAAAAATGACAGGAGCTGACTGGCTGGTGCATTATCTCCTTACACTTTATCACTTCACCAGGCTTAATAAATCTGCCCCAGAGTACTGTATGTATTCAATAGATTACATCATCATACACATGATTGCTTAAATACTGTAGAACGCATAATTGTAGTGCTGCCTAAGTTAACTTCCTATAAAAAGAAAAAAAAGTGTCAATGTTAATTCTCTGAGCCATAGCAAGATAACGAGGCATATTTTTGAATTGGGCTTCACTAGAACATTCAACGTTTTTATACTATTTGCAGTGTTCAAATTAAGATGGAAATTTGCAAAACCGTCTGAGACCCAGGCACTTGCCGAAGTGTGCCTACAGTTCTGCCAGTGACTATTGGTTTATGGAGCAAGATGAAGTTTCAGAAGCCACAGATGTCTGCACTAATTGATGGGAGGAGCTGGGCAGAGTAAGGACACTCCTTAAGTAGGGAGTAGGAAAAATGTGTTCATTTTGCATTTAGGGAGTCAGATTAATTGAAATAAGATAAAGGGGTGGGGAGGGCTCATCCCTTGTTCTGTGGGTGGACTAAAGCCATTTCCTTTTCATAAAATAACTTGATCCCTGCAGTAACTCTGATCTGGGGTTTGTGTCTCATCCTATTCTTTTTGTACCTTCCACTTGCAGCATACCTCCCAACATGACCCTCTCCAGGAGGGACATAATTCTCTGCTCCTGGACTTTCCTCTTAATTTATAATTGTCATCACCTGTAGTAAAACACCTTTCTTATCCATTAACCTGTTCAACACAGGTGCCGGCAATCATAGATTAAGAGAAAAGTCCAGAAGCAGAGCATTGAGTCCCTCCTGGAGAGGGTCATGTTGGGAGGTATGTTGCAGTTTGAGGGAGGATTGCATTTTTACTGTAGGTGCCCTTTGCCCATCGTAAAACAATGGTTTACTTCCACAAAAGTGCACTATGCAATAAAGAAAGCCCAAATATATCACTCATTGAGTAGATTTTTTTAGAAAAACAAAACATCAAATGCAAGGGGCAATTGTAAAGTGGTTGGAGGTTGGCATGTGATATTTTGCTGAGTGCGCCTCCCTGCACACCTAAACACACTTCTTCCGTATGCGTAAATGTGTATACCTTGGTGTGCGCTGGGCTAAATCTTCTGTGCATGGGAGCATAACCAAAGCTTTACTCACTGTAAATGGAATGCGCTGCGTAAATGACCTCCTAAGAAGTCTAACATCAAAGCTGTTACATGTGCTTAACTATTACATCATCCTTTGATGTCTTTATTATAGCAAAGCGGTATCGCAACTTTGTACAATTCGGCAGACAATTCTCCTAAGAAAAATGGTTAGAAAGTATCAATTATAATTTTGAGATAATTGTACGGAAATGATACAGCTGTGGGTGAACTCATTAGACTACAATGGGCTGATTTTTACCAGAAGTATTAATTATAGCAAAACTAGTGATAATCGAGTTGTGCTCTTTATATTCATATGACCGACACTGCAATGTGAGTATTTTAGTATGCCATGGATGGAGTCATTCAGTTTCAGCCTATTGAGTGGTTCCTTTACTTGACTTGCGGCATATAAATGTCTCACTGGGCCTCATTCATTGTGATGGACTTATGTATATAAAAAAAATACAAATAAAAAAACCAGAATGCTTACTGAATAGAAAACTTTTAACCACTTTCCATTATGCTAGCAGCAATATCCTAATATATTTTCTTTGGTCATAAAGTCCCACAACACAATGTAATGCTCATGCTATCCATCCCATGCAATTTTACACACACACACACACACACACACACACACACACACACACACACACACACACACACACACATATATATATATATTTATTATATATACATATATATATATATAGTCGCTAAAACCTGAATACAGTTCTACCCTTCATTCTCTGTCTGAATCAATAATCTGCTAATCACATCATTTAGTAAAAACAATCTCTCCCTAGTCCTAGGCCCAATGGTAAGATATCCAACAACTGCCCCAGAAGCTGTGCAATGCTCTGTGGTTAACACACACTCTGTATGAAAGCCTTAAAAACATTAAGATATGAGAGGGGTAGATTAAACCACAACCCCCTCTTATTAGCACCAGATGATATTTACCCCATGGCAGAATCCCCTCCCTCCCCCCCCCCCCTCCTCCCCCCAATTAACACCGGTCCCACCACTTCAAGGTTAGGCAAAGCCGGAAAAAGAAGAGATTAACTTTCTGGTGAAAATTTTTGGAACATTTAAGTAAAAAGCAAGTTACACATGGATGTGTCTAGGTGGGATAGGGTGCCTAAAATTCTATAAAAGGCATAAGTATGGGAAGGTATTAATAAACTAATAAGAAAGGGCTTTCAATGGCGTTTACCCAGAAATAATGGGGCTATATACATTGTACACAGTGTAATTGAGGAGTCAAGACAAAAAAAGTTTTTTATATAAAGTTATAATATGTAAAAATTGTATTAGCTTTATTTTGGCACATCATTTCTTTCATGCTTTCAATATATTTTATTAATGTGTATTGATAAATATTTATCTCAAAATGTGAAGAACTATGGATTGTACTTTATGGGCACTTTCAAATTCCATATTTTTTGTAATTTTTTTAATTATATTGATTTTATTACTTTTATATATTGATTTTCTCAGAGCATTTTGTTTCCAGTTTTCTCCAGATTCATATTATTAAAATATTATATTCAGATATCTTTGTATTCATTTACAGGAAAAAATTTTAAAGACACAATCTTACTGTTTTGTACAGTATGGTCATCATAGAAAAAGTAAAACATATTCTTTAGATGATCTCTCCATTTCT
The DNA here is from genome assembly GCF_028390025.1 of Pseudophryne corroboree. Lineage (NCBI taxonomy): Eukaryota > Metazoa > Chordata > Amphibia > Anura > Myobatrachidae > Pseudophryne > Pseudophryne corroboree. The sequence goes on from NC_086449.1 coordinate 357,731,963, forward strand.
GGGCATTGGCTGCAGTCCATAAACAAATCATGAAGTATTTCTATGGCTTCCTGCATACTGTTAGATGATTCCGGCCTCAATATCAAGAGGTATGTGGCACAGAGGAGAACAGGACATATTCTCATAGAGGCAGAAAGGTGAAGTTTCCAGTGCCAAAAAATATCTGTAATTTGTGGGGCTTATTTTTTTCTATTTGGTTTCCACTGGAACCTCACACAATTGAGTAATTTTCTGTGAAATATTGCTAAGTGAACCTGAATACAAAACTGACATTTCACATATTCCTATACACAAAATATTTGTGTCTGTGTGAACATATTTATATATATATATATATATATATATATATATATATATATATATATATATTAGTGACAGTAAGGGAAGAATAATAAATGGGGTGGCAATTCCATTTATGTTGGTACTATTTAGTGACTTGTCTCTCCTTCCAGAAGCATGTGGCCTTAATAACCTGGCTCCGTGACATCCCTCTGCCAAACAGGTAACTGGATTCACAACCCTGTTCGTGAGGCTCCACTGGTGTGTAGGAACCGGGCTGTAGAGATCCAGTCAGAGAAGCAGCAGCCATCGCTCCATCTTGGGGACTGTAAATGTTTCTGCTCTGTGGGCAGCTGCTAGTGTAGCACAGTCAGAGGGTCTTGTCTAAGCTCCACAATGGCGATAAGGCACTGCAGGAAATGGGATAACATTAGATTGCTTCTCCCCACTAGGGACCTGAAGCGATTATCATGGCAATAAGGCACACTGGATCCAGGTCGGTCACCCTTGGGTAATCTATCCTCAGGTGCACAGGGACACAGTGCAACAGAGGACCCAGCCGACTCCATGATCCTCCCTCCTCTCCAGCCAATGGGTCCATTAATGACAATATGAAAGGCGCTGCAAAAGACAGTTGACCACACATGCAGTGACATCTATTAAAAAAAACACTGCAGGCCCACTTGTTTTTGGGACACCAATGAACTGAGAGGGAGACTCTTAGTAGTGTTTTGTTAGGGAATACGTACAACATTTCAGAGGGTTTAGATGGGGTCTGTTCTTTCTCCGGCTAAACCATAAAAAGCAATGTGAGGAAATAATTGCTAATTCTGAACACCTGAATAGACAAAACCCTGGAATAAGTCAATATAATTGCAAATTCAAATTAAATGAAAACTATGTACCCAATTATTTAAATAAAATGTCCAACCAATAAAATAGTTGACCTAACATAACATAACCAGAAAAACTCACCTTAAATGCCAGAATAAACAGTAACCCATATGGAATATCACAGGAAAGAAAATATGGAACTCCGCAAGAGAAACACAGTAAGAAATATCCCAGAACAGTCAGACATAAAAGTCACAACTTAAGGACAAATCTTCCACCCTGTTAAATGGATGGCCCAATTTTAATGAATACTGATGTGCAAATAAATATGACATTAGAACAAAATGAGAAGCCCCTGAAAATAACCCCAAATAATGATCAACCCTTTAAGATGCAACTTAAATAAGAAGATGCATGTATCATTCTAAATAATGCTGGTGGCGTGGTAAAGGGGTTTATTGTAAAAACAATCAGAACCTCCAATAAAAATCAAATAAAAAATACTCAAAACAAATTCAAACCCCCAAAATGAGGCACTGCGGGATCCGCAGATACCTCTATATACCCCCAGATCTGCTGTATATAAAAAGTCCAGTGACTGGGTGTCGTGTATATAGATATATATATAGATATATATATGAGATATATATAGGTAAAGTCCTTTTTTCTTCAAATATATAGCTAATTAAAAAGATGCATAAAAAGCGTCCCACAGTGGCGGTGGCTGGAACCTGCGGCCTCTTCCAGCCCAATCCATGGATTACTCTCCAGGACTTGAGTCAGATCTTGGTATGGGAGGTGTGCAGCTCAACCCCGTTCCCCTGCAGACTGATCTCTCTGTCTGACTGCGATCCCTTTGTTGGTTCACGTTTAAAAAAGGTGGAATTAACACACAGTGGCCTGGCCTTGGGACCCTGTAATTGATCCCACCCCCCCTCCATGGCACAGAGAAAGAGGGAGGGGGGATCAATTACTGGGCTCCATTGCACCGCACAAGGAGAGGATTGTATGTTTGAAGTTGAACAAGTTTTGTAGTGTGTATTTGAGAGTATTATTATGTATCTGGTTTATCACTCACTGTAAAGTGCTTTCTCTCCGCTAGTGTATGAGTCAGCACTTGTGTATCAGTGTGTGTCAAAGTGAGTGTATCTGCATGTGATAGACTAAGTGTAATTAAGCTAGCACATGTTATAGTCACTGTATGTGTATGTGGGCAGCAACTTGTTTCACTTTGTAAAGGTTCAGGACAACCTGAACCATTTTTTGTATGTACAATGCATTGTGTTTTGTCTAAGTGCCCAGATTTGTGCGTGTCCACAGATGTATGTCTTAGGTATTCTGAGTCATGTGTATGTGAAATAATTCCTCCCCCTGCAGCGGTGCGAAGTTGCCCTCCCGGAAGATGGGACCGCAGCTCCTGACCGGGTCAGCTGGTGCTGAGTTGGCGGAGGGCACGCTCGATGTTCATCCGATGACCCACACGGGTTACCCCCAGCTCTACAAAGTCATCCTTGGTAAGCGCAGGTAGATGGGAGCCCTCTATTTCGTTGTCCTGGAACTTGAGCCGGTGTTCTGATAGGTTCAAACTCTCTAGCCAGTCACCTACATCATACTTATTCCAAAGGGAAAGGGGCTTCTGCAGGAATGGTCGAGAAGTGTGCATGGGATGCCCAGAAGATGGAGAAGGAGATCGACTCCGGGCACTGACACTCCTTACCACAAAGCGCACTTCCTTGGGTTCGTGAGGAATTGAGAGACTGGAGGACTTCAGGATGGTGGGAGGTGTAAGTGTGTAGGAACGTGCCCCTCCCAAGGGATCCACCCTCTCAGAAGAAGGTGGTACAGGGCTAGGTGCCCTGCGAGTCAAGGGGTGTCGGCTCCCGGGACGTACGGTGTAGGATGTTCCATAGCTGCGCTGGGAAATAGTGTGCAGCTCTCCAAGACTGCTGAACAAGCTGTGATAGGGAAAGAGAACATATAAGGAGAGGGGTAGAGAGAGCAAAGCAAGAAGTGGGAGAAAGAAAAATGGCATAAAGAAAAACAGTCACAGGGAAAGAAATAAAGGGAGAGGGAGGAAAGTGGCCAGATGCAAAGAGATAAAAGACAAATGTAGGGAAAAAAAACAAGAGGCACATTAAGTAGAAAAGGAAAGGAATACGAAAAATTTACAACAATTAGAAAATCAAAAAGTAAATGGGTAGATTAAAAGGAGATGGATATTTAGAAACGCAAAAGTGAATACAGATATAATTAGAGCCCATTCCAAGAAGAGGAAAAGGAAGTATAGAGAGATATACATCAGGAGTAAAAATGACAGAAAAAGAGCAATATTAGCAATGAAACAGAAAATAGTGAGCAAGAAAAAGAGAGAGAGTATTATGAGTTAGATAAAATCTAAACCGCTTAACATCATATCCCTTAAAGTATCTCTAAGACCCTGTTTTCAAATAAAAAAATGAATGAAGATACCTGTGCATGAAACAAGGAAGGAACTGAAAGGGCGACATATACAAAGAGGCGTTAGTGAAGCTGATAGGAACTGCACAACTCTTGTGGCAGTTACTAAACGGCAGTACTACCAGTGTGGGGAAGTGTATGTTGATATGTATTGAAGTGATGGCAGCTGTGTCTCAGCACGGGCCATGTCATTGTGGTGGAGGTTACAGAGCATGCAACATATGAATACTAATAAGCACACAACAGACACACTAGAGTCATTAAAGTAAAATCCATTTTCGTGTGCCCTGTAAATTTAAAAATGCAATTGTTACTCGCTTAATTGTACAGCTTGTGTAAATGAATATGGCAACATAAAACTAAGGTGAGAATTCAATAAGCTTCGGTAATTTACCGCAGGCTAATTGATCTCCCAGGGCTATAAAGTTAGCCCCGAAGGCAGCTTGCAGGCTGCAGGTAACCGGCAGGCTCGGAAAGAAATCCCAGATAAATAGCCTGTTTTTGGGAGCTACGAACATGTAAACACATAGGTTCAGGAACTTATCTTGGATTCTATGGGTTAACGCTCGTTAACAGTTAATTTGCCAGGCGAGAAAAAGGTCTCTAATTGAACAGCCCTGGGTTACTACCTGGTAAATTATCGGGGCTAAGTAAATTCCCCGATAAGACTTTATATATAAACCACTGTTACATCAAATTTAAATAACAACTAAAGCATGGTCTTAGGCAACTAAAAGAAACAAAAATAAAATTAATTACAAACTTTTCTTCCACAACACTCTATTTATAGAAAACCCAACAGGCCAAATTTAGGTATGTTATTTTCACAGGTATATCAACCTGAATGTACTGTACCTGCATTCCCAAACACTGCCTGCTGGGAGTACAGAAGACAGTTGCCATATTTGCCCTTGAACACTCCACTGACAATGTCACTAGATTCTGTATACAACAAACAAGTGTAATGTGCATACAAAGGATGTAAATAGAGACCAAATCCAATGTACAGAATAATCTTTTGTTCTTGATAATAGTGTGTCCAAAATGCATCGCCTGGTGTACTTGTGTGCGTGTAATTCTCAGATCCGGCTTGATATAAGTTTATGGAAATATAATGATATCTAAGTACATTTCTATATTAGTAATTTTTAAATGGAAGTGCACTGCACTGTTGAGATTTACACTCACCACCGTTTAGTAACTGTGAGGAAAAGAGAACGGAAAGGGAGAAATCAGATGGTAGCAGATATAACTGGGTTTATACTTAAAAGAAAAAACAAAGGACCCTCTAGTTTAGTACATCATAGAAAATGTGGTAAATATCTGGAGAAGGGGGTTTCCTAATTATAAGTTTCATATAAAGCGGAACTTTTCAGTCCTCTACTCACGTATTTCCAACAAGCCATGCATTGAGGATTTCCTTAGCTAGAAATAAGGGCATTCTATTTATCTATCTTGGAAATACACACAAGGAGATACTTAGATGACTTATTGGGGGCATTTAAGCAGGTGGCTCAGAAACTATGACAACATATTCATAAATAATAAACAGGAGGTGGTATCAAAATAAAGGTCAATAATAGAGAAATGGTTCTCTGAAAAGTGCCAAAGACTTGAGGGGAACTTTAAAGACACGCTAAAACAGACTCCCAGATATGACTCCACTGACCTCCGAGAAGGAAAATTGCCCCCCCTCGTGTTGGAGATCACAAGACAGGTCAAGGAGGAAGACAGACATACAGACAGAGCCTGCCGCTGATTCGTGACTGCATGCAAAGACTTACACAATGTGCCAATACTCCGAACATCTGAGTGTCTGAGACGAATCAACATGCAATATGAGCAGAAGGGAGCAAGAGAGAAATAAGAAAGAAGAATGGAGGGAGGACGGGGTGAGAAATCAGGATCAAAGTAGAAGAGTGAAAAATAAAGTATAGTAAGATAGAGAAAGGGGAGATAGAAAAGAGATAGAGTGAGAGATGGGATGGGAGAGAGAGATGTTAACATTGCAGCACCTAGAACAGATAAATAATGACAGTGTCCTCTTAGACTGGTCAGAGGAGGTATTAACCAAACTACACTCAGGCAAGATGGCTATGATCAGTCAGCCACACATGACAAGACAATCATACAGATAACTACTTTTGTGTTTACCTTGCAGACAAGACTGACGAACAAGTGTACATTTGTCCACAAACCTTGCCCTTAGATTAACACACTATCTATAATCGGTCTGTGCTAACAATTATCTACAATTATTTATACTAAAATCTATGTACATATAATGAATACAATACCTGCATTTCACAGATCTCATGACTTTTAAACTGATTTTCCTTAACTTTTTTTTTAATAGTGAGTACACATTATGTTGTTGTCTGTAATACAGGTATACTTAGTCAAATCCCAATGGAGGGTACTAACTCTCCACACACATAGGGGGTACTCAATTAGCTCCGATAATTTCTGAGCTATTGAATTCACCCCCCTGCATATTCAATTGCGGTCCGTTTTAGCTGTTTTTTACGGCATTTTCGCCAATGCCTTTACACTTCTTTTATTTAGCAAAAAGGCATTGGCGAAAAATTCCTCAAAATCGGCGAAAACGACCTGCGCTGGTGTGAAAACTCGTGGATTCGCCAATCCACATGGTTTTTGCCCCTGCTATTGAATAGGGCGACTCCCCATTGCCCTAGAAAATAGTAAAAAGTTAACTTTTGCCGCATAGGCAAAAAAAGGGCCATAACTGAATACCCCCCTAAATGCCTACTGAATCTGGGAAATAGCCTGTGTTCTATCAGCCTAACTGAATCTTCTGTTATCAGGCAGAATAATTTTGCTGGAAATAGCTATATGTAGGGATATCTGATGGCTTCCTCTGGCCCAGACTTTTCAGCGTGGGTTGCATTGGTAAATGTTACTATGGAGTATGAGTGTTATATACATCTTATTCGCTAGACAATATCAACATTTGACTGCATATGGACCAGATAGATGGAATCAAGCTTCTCTATGTATCATGCTATGTATATTTGTATTTTTCTTGCTTGTTTTTTATTTACACTTGCGGTTAGAAGACATTGAGTATGGCCCTCCTTTACCTAATTTGTTTTCATATCTCAATAGGTGTGTTGTACTCCATTTTATTTTATTTTATTCTCTGTTGTTTTGTTAGGTTTTGTTTTCTTTTGATATAATATGTAAATTGATTTGTGTTTATGTGTTGTACCAACAGTGTGTTTGCTGTTTATATTGTGCTTGATTGCTCAGGGTCTCTATGCTACAAGTACTATAAATACGAGATCAACTGTATTTTGTATTGTTATTCAACAAGTCTGCTGAGTGTTGACCTGCACAGTGAATGTGCATACTATACACACTAGGTGGTATGCTCCATGAGCGATATCGCCTAGTGTTGTCCCTATCCTGCTGGGTGGCCGATATAGGCCCTCATTCCAAGTTGTTCGCTCACTAGCTACTTTTAGCAGAAATGCAAACACAAAGCTGCCGCCCTCTGGGAGTGTATCTTAGCATAGCAGAATTGCTAACGAAAGATTAGCAATTCTGCTATGAAGTATTTCCTTGCAGTTTCTGAGTAGCTCCAGACCTACTCCTAGATTGCGATCACCTCAGTCCGTTTAGTTCCTGGTTTGACGTCACAAACACGCCCTGCGTCCGGCTAGCCACTCCTCCGTTTCTCCAGCCACTCCTGCGTTTTTACCTGGCACGCCTGCGTTTTTTTAGCACACTCCCTGAAAACGGACAGTTTCCGCCCAGAAACACCCACTTCCTGTCAATCACACTACGATCAGCAGAGCGATTGAAAAGCTTTGTTCGCCCGTGAGTAAAATAGCATAGTTTTGTGTAAAATTGCTTAGATTTTAGCCTATTAGCAATTCTGCTAAAAATAGCAGCGAGCGAACAACTCGGTATGACCACCATAGTGCGTACACACTGAATGATATTGCAAGCGATATCGTTCAGTGATGTCACACCGTGGCCAGCCTGTAGATACAGCTTTGGATGATTAAGCCCAAATTGATCTGCATGCACAATCGATACACTAGACCAGTGGCCTCCAACCTTAATTGGGGTGTGAGCTACTTTCGGAATATAAAACCTCTGAAGAAGCTCCCCCCTCCCCCCAATGCGCGTGTGTTCCTGTGAAAGTGGGTGTGGCCTCACAAAAAAGGGTGTGGCCTCACAACAAGTAATGCCCCCTCCCGCATAGTGCCAGATACACAAATAATGCCCCTCAACAGTGCCAGATACACAAATAATGCTCCTCAGCAGTGCCAGATATTCAAATAAAGCCTCCCGGCAGTGCCAGATACACAAATAATGCCCCCCAGCAGTGCCAGATACAATGCCCCCACCAGTGCTAGATACAATTCCCCCCGCAGTGCCATTTAAAATGCCCCCCGCAGCGCCAGATAAAATGGCCCCCCGCAGTGTCCGATACAGTGCCCCACACATTGCTAACCCTTGCTGGCTTCTTCTACTACCGCCGGTGCTGCTCCTCCTGTATGAGGGACAGAAGGGGAGGAGAGCGCAGCGCGCGCCTCTCCTGTGAAGTCCGGAGAGCGGCTGCGGTGAGGGTGACAGAGTCTCCGGCGGCGGCAGGCATTTAAAATATGGTGACGGTCAGTGAGCCAATCAAAACACGCGGTCCGGCAGCCAATCAGGTGCCGCCACTGCCGGTCCACGAGCTCTGATTGGCTGATGGTCTGCACCATATTAAAAATGAAGGAAGGAGGAGTGCCAGTGACTGCCCAAGCCCGTGCGCTCTGTGAGCTACCGAAAATACTACGGTGAGCTCGCGAGCTACGGGTTGGAGATCACTGCACTAGACGATATTGTCAACAATAAAAATGAGTTATATTGTTGTAAATATCGTCTAGTGTGTATGCACCTTTAGATTTTGTTTTTCTTGTGCTTCTTTTGATAGAATGCTATGGGTTCTGCGATACCCTTGCTTTTGCACAGTTGTAGTCTTCATGTTAGGCTATTTTAGCAGGGCGCCGCACCTTGTCCTATTTTTAAACGCTAGAATGCGCCCTGTCCTTTTATCGGCGCCCTGCTAAAACAGCCTGTCTGGTGCTGATCTGCTGTCGCGTGAATAAATGCCACGGCGCCTTGTGATCACCAACAATCATAGTGCATCCATTTTAGATAAAATTCCTCACCCTTACATTCAAAGCCAAATGTCCCCCCACATCTTTATGCTCATCTATGTCCTCACTCCCTCCCACCCTCTTTGCTCCTCCTCTGACCACCTCCTCAGCTGCACCCTGATTATTTCTTCTCATGCTTGCCTGCAGGATTTGTTTTAAGTAAACTTTTCTGGAACTAATTCCTTCACCCCATCAGACTCTCTGCCAGTGTTACCATTCCTAAAACACACCTTTTTATTAAAGCTTGCCAGTCCTCCTAATAATTTAATACTCTTCTACGCTACCCCTCCACCATCCAGTTCCCCCTTCAGCTGTTCACTGCTTCCCCTTAGTATGTGGGTGGGAATCTTATCAGACTTGTACTTCCTTAGCATACTCCATGTTACCAGTGCTCCGCTCCCTTGTCTCCTTCTCCCCTTCTGCAACTCTGACACTGCTTGCTCATCCATATGTTGGGTAAAGTATTACTGAGTGCTGCATGAACTCCCACCTGCGTCACTGCATGCTCATTCAAGCTTCAGTGACTTTCCCTACCTTTACCCCTATTATCTGTCCTACCCAGTCTGTGGTGTTGTATGATTGTTTGGTACTTGTGCTATGCTAGAGATGAGCGGGTTCGGTTTTACTCGGTTTTACTCGGTTCTCAAAACGGCATCTAATTGGCTCACGGATGTCACATGTTTTGGATAGCCAATAAGATTCGGTTTTGAGAACCGAGTAAAACCGAGTAAAACCGAATCCGCTCATCTCTAGAACTGCTATCATCAGCTGTTGCATATTTTCTGATGCTCTGTTGCTGTGAAATGTTTCTATGTTTACCCTGTGAGTCGCTGCAGACACTTCGAGGTGTCTTAGAAATAAAAGTAAATAATAATAAAGGATCAGCGTTTCCCTGACAACAGAATATGCATATCTCCAACACACCGAATTATATGCAACAGATCCTACTTGTGCATCTAGCGCATACATAGGAAGGGATGTATTAAGAGAGTGGAAGGGGGTCGGTGTGCAGTCTCCATCTGGGCCCCCTCCCCTCTAGCCGGTAGCATATTACTGAGTGCTAGTGGTGTTGAGACTACTGGCCATGCGTAATTCTCCGGGAAAATGTCGCAACGGACATTTCTCCAGTGATTTTGGAGCACTACTGCTGAAAGACTCCAGAGAGGTAAGTATTAAAGAAATGGGTGCAGCATGTGCAGTGTGGTAGAAACAGTAAGATGAGCAATTCCATGTCCTGCTGCTAACTCTACAGGAAGACCTTCTTCATTATTTCTTATCGTACATTTCTCTGACGTCCTAGTGGATGCTGGGAACTCCGTAAGGACCATGGGGAATAGCGGCTCCGCAGCAGACTGGGCACAAAAGAAAAGCTTTAGGACTACCTGGTGTGCACTGGCTCCTCCCCCTATGACCCTCCTCCAAGCCTCAGTTAGATTTTTGTGCCCGACCGAGCTGGGTGCAATCTAGGGGGCTCTCCTGAGCTTCTTAGGAAAAGTTAGTTTTAGGTTTTTTATTTTCAGTGAGACCTGCTGGCAACAGGCTCACTGCATCGAGGGACTAAGGGGAGAAGAAGCGAACCTGCCTGCTTGCAGCCAGCTTGGGCTTCTTAGGCTACTGGACACCATTAGCTCCAGAGGGACCGAACACAGGCCCAGCCTCGGAGTCCGGTCCCAGAGCCGCGCCGCCGCCCCCCTTACAGAGCCAGAAGCAAGAAGAAGTCCGGAAAATCGGCGGCAGAAGACATCAGTCTTCACCAAGGTAGCGCACAGCACTGCAGCTGTGCGCCATTGCTCCTCATGCACACCACACGCTCCGGTCACTGATGGGTGCAGGGCGCTGGGGGGGGGGGGCGCCCTGAGCAGCAATATGAACACCTTGGCTGGCTAAAATACATCACATATAACCCCCAGGGCTATATGGATGTATATTAACCCCTGCCAGATTCCTGAAAAAAGCGGGAGAAAAGTCAGCCGAGAAGGGGGCGGAGCCTATCTCCTCAGCACACTGGCGCCATTTTCCTTCACAGCTCCGCTGGAAGGACGTCTCCCTGACTCTCCCCTGCAGTCCTGCACTACAGAAAAGGGTAAAACAAGAGGGGGGGGCACTAATTAGGCGCAGTATAATATAAACAGCAGTTATAAGGGGAAAAACACTCTGTATAGTGTTATCCCAACATATATATAGCGCTCTGGTGTGTGCTGGCATACTCTCCCTCTGTCTCCCCAAAGGGCTAGTGGGGTTCTGTCCTCTATCAGAGCATTCCCTGTGTGTGTGCTGTGTGTCGGTACGACTGTGTCGACATGTATGAGGAGGAAAATGATGTGGAGGCGGAGCAATTGCCTATAATGGAGATGTCACCCCCTAGGGAGTCGACACCTGAGTGGATGGGCTTATGGAAGGAATTACGTGAAAGTGTCAGCTCTTTACAAAAGACGGTTGATGACATGAGACAGCCGGCTACTCAGCTTGTGCCTGTCCAGGCGTCTCAAAGACCATCAGGGGCTCTAAAACGCCCGCTACCTAGGGTGGATAAAGCGCTCACACGCTTGTCTAAACAGGTGGCACTACCGTCTCCTGATACGGCCGCCCTTAAGGAACCTGCTGACAGAAAGCAGGAGAATATCCTAAAATGTATATACACTCACACGGGTGTTATACTGCGACCAGCAATCGCCTCAGCCTGGATGTGCAGTGCTGGGGTGGCTTGGTCGGATTCCCTGACTGAAAATATTGATACCCTGGATAGGGACAGTATATTACTGACTATAGAGCATTTAAAAGATGCATTTTTATATATGCGTGATGCACAGAGGGATATTTGCCGACTGGCATCAAGAGTAAGTGCGCTGTCAATATCTGCCAGAAGAGGGTTATGGACGCGGCAGTGGTCAGGTGATGCTGATTCCAAAAGGCATATGGAAGTATTGCCTTATAAAGGGGAGGAGTTATTTGGGGTAGGTCTATCGGACCTAGTGTCCACGGCAACTGCTGGGAAATCCACATTTTTACCCCAGGTAGCCTCTCAACATAAGAAGACGCCGTATTATCAGGCGCAGTCCTTTCGGCCCCATAAGGGCAAACGGGCAAAAGGCTCCTCATTTCTGCCCCGTGGCAGAGGGAGAGGAAAAAGGCTGCAGCAAACAGCCAGTTCCCAGGAACAGAAGCCCTCTCCCGCTTCTGCCAAGTCCTCAGCATGACGCTGGGGCTCTACAAGCGGACTCAGGCACGGTGGGGGCCCGTCTCAAGAATTTCAGCGCGCAGTGGGCTCACTCACAAGTGGACCCCTGGATCCTTCAGGTGGTATCTCAGGGGTACAAATTGGAATTCGAGACGTCTCCCCCCCGCCGTTTCCTAAAGTCTGCCTTACCGACGTCTCCCTCCGACAGGGAGGCAGTATTGGAAGCCATTCACAAGCTGTATTCTCAGCAGGTGATAATCAAGGTACCCCTCCTGCAACAGGGAAAGGGGTATTATTCCACGTTGTTTGTGGTACCGAAGCCGGATGGCTCGGTGAGACCTATTTTAAATCTAAAATCTTTGAACACTTACATACAGAGGTTCAAATTCAAGATGGAGTCACTCAGAGCGGTGATCGCGAACCTGGAAGAAGGGGATTATATGGTGTCTCTGGACATCAAGGATGCTTACCTCCATGTCCCAATTTACCCTTCTCACCAAGGGTACCTCAGGTTTGTGGTACAGAACTGCCACTATCAGTTTCAGACGCTGCCGTTTGGATTGTCCACGGCGCCCCGGGTCTTTACCAAAGTAATGGCCGAAATGATGATACTCCTTCGAAGGAAAGGAGTTTTAATTATCCCTTACTTGGACGATCTCCTGATAAGGGCAAGATCCGAGGAACAGTTGGTAGTCGGAGTAGCACTATCTCAAGTAGTACTGCGGCAGCACGGTTGGATTCTCAATATCCCAAAATCGCAGCTGATCCCGACGACACGTCTTCTATTCCTAGGGATGATTCTGGAAACACAGTCCAGAAAAAGGTGTTTCTCCCGGAAGAGAAAGCCAGAGAGTTATCCGAGCTAGTCAGAAACCTCCTAAAACCAGGCCAAGTATCAGTGCATCAATGCACAAGGGTCCTGGGAAAAATGGTGGCTTCCTACGAAGCAATCCCATTCGGCAGATTCCACGCAAGAACATTCCAGTGGGACCTGCTGGACAAATGGTCCGGATCGCATCTTCAGATGCATCGGCGGATAACCCTGTCCCCAAGGACAAGGGTGTCTCTCCTGTGGTGGTTGCAGAGTGCTCATCTTCTAGAGGGCCGCAGATTCGGCATTCAGGACTGGGTCCTGGTGACCACAGATGCCAGCCTGCGAGGCTGGGGAGCAGTCACACAGGGAAGAAACTTCCAGGGCTTGTGGTCAAGCCTGGAGACATCACTTCACATAAATATCCTGGAGTTAAGAGCCATTTACAATGCTCTGAGCCAAGCAAGACCTCTGCTTCAAGGTCAGCCGGTGCTGATCCAGTCGGACAACATCACGGCAGTCGCCCACGTAAACAGACAGGGCGGCACAAGAAGCAGGAGGGCAATGGCGGAAGCTGCAAGGATTCTTCGCTGGGCGGAAAATCATGTGATAGCACTGTCAGCAGTGTTCATTCCGGGAGTGGACAACTGGGAAGCAGACTTCCTCAGCAGGCACGACCTCCACCCGAGAGAGTGGGGACTTCACCCAGAAGTCTTCCACATGATTGTAAACCGTTGGGAAAAACCAAAGGTGGACATGATGGCGTCCCGCCTCAACAAAAAACTGGACAGGTATTGCGCCAGGTCAAGGGACCCTCAAGCAATAGCTGTGGACGCTCTGGTAACACCGTGGGTGTACCAGTCAGTGTATGTGTTCCCTCCTCTGCCTCTCATACCCAAGGTGCTGAGGATTATACGGCGGGGAGGAGTAAGAACTATTCTCGTGGCTCCGGATTGGCCAAGAAGGACTTGGTACCCAGAACTTCAAGAAATGCTCACAGAGGACCCGTGGCCTCTACCTCTGAGAAGGGACCTGCTCCAGCAGGGACCTTGTCTGTTCCAAGACTTACCGCGGCTGCGTTTGACGGCATGGCGGTTGAACGCCGGATCCTAAAGGAAAAAGGCATTCCAGACGAAGTCATCCCTACTTTGATAAAAGCCAGAAAGGATGTAACCGCAAAGCATTATCACCGCATCTGGCGGAAATATGTTGCGTGGTGCGAGGCCAAAAAGGCCCAGACGGAGGAATTTCAACTGGGTCGATTCCTGCATTTCCTGCAAGCAGGAGTGTCTATGGGCCTAAAATTAGGATCCATTAAGGTCCAGATTTCGGCCCTGTCGATTTTCTTTCAGAGAGAACTGGCTTCAGTGCCTGAAGTCCAGACGTTTGTTAAGGGAGTGCTACATATACAGCCTCCTTTTGTGCCTCCAGTGGCACCCTGGGATCTGAATGTTGTTTTGGGTTTCCTAAAATCACATTGGTTTGAACCACTCAACACTGTGGACTTAAAATATCTCCCATGGAAAGTGGTCATGCTGTTGGCCCTGGCTTCAGCCAGGCGTGTGTCAGAATTGGCGGCTTTATCCTGTAAAAGCCCTTACCTGATTTTTCATACGGACAGGGCAGAATTGAGGACTCGTCCTCAATTTCTCCCAAAGGTGGTTTCAGCGTTTCATCTGAACCAGCCTATTGTGGTACCTGCGGCTACTAAGGACTTGGAGGACTCCAAGTTGCTGGACGTTGTCAGGGCCCTGAAAATATATGTTTCCAGGACGGCTGGAGTCAGAAAATCTGACTCGCTATTTATCCTGTACGCACCCGACAAACTGGGTGCTCCTGCTTCTAAGCAGACTATTGCTCGCTGGATTAGTAGTACAATTCAGCTTGCGCATTCTGTGGCAGGCCTGCCACAGCCAAAATCTGTAAAAGCCCACTCCACAAGGAAGGTGGGCTCATCTTGGGCGGCTGCCCGAGGGGTCTCGGCTTTACAACTTTGCCGAGCTGCTACTTGGTCAGGGTCAAATACTTTTGTGAAATTTTACAAATTTGACACTCTGGCTGAGGAGGACCTGGAGTTTTCTCACTCTGTGCTGCAGAGTCATCCGCACTCTCCCGCCCGTTTGGGAGCTTTGGTATAATCCCCATGGTCCTTACGGAGTTCCCAGCATCCACTAGGACGTCAGAGAAAATAAAAATTTACTTACCGATAATTCTATTTCTCGTAGTCCGTAGTGGATGCTGGGCGCCCATCCCAAGTGCGGATTATCTGCAATACTTGTACATAGTTATTGTTAACAAATCGGGTTATTGTTGTTGTGAGCCATCTATCCAGAGGCTCCTCTGCTATCATGCTGTTAACTGGGTTCATATCACAAGTTGTACGGTGTGATTGGTGTGGCTGGTATGAGTCTTACCCGGGATTCAAAATCCTTCCTTATTGTGTACGCTCGTCCGGGCACAGTATCCTAACTGAGGCTTGGAGGAGGGTCATAGGGGGAGGAGCCAGTGCACACCAGGTAGTCCTAAAGCTTTTCTTTTGTGCCCAGTCTCCTGCGGAGCCGCTATTCCCCATGGTCCTTACGGAGTTCCCAGCATCCACTACGGACTACGAGAAATAGAATTATCGGTAAGTAAATTCTTATTATTTCTTATAAAATACAGCTTGTTGGAGACTATGTATTATACAGTATTTGCAGCTGCGTATCTAGAGAGGAGGAGACCCATGTGCAGGCTCCATTTGGGCCCCCTCCTCTCTAGCCGGCGGCAGCGCTGTAGCTCTAGGCACTAGGGTAACTAGGGGACCCTAGCGCTGTCCCAGAGTCTGGAGTGCATGTGCAGATCTCCAGGAAAATGGTGCAGCGGCCATTTTCTCAATGATTTTCCTACTGCGCATGCGCGAAACACGGGGAAAATGGCTCAGTGCCATTTCCCCAGGGATTTCTGCAGCACTGCTGCTGTGCCGTAGTACTCCAGAGGGTAAGTATTAAAAATAATGGGTGCAGGGTGTGCAATGAAGCAAAACAGATGAACTCACTTGTGTATAATAAAAGAAATCCTGAAAACATGACCTATTGGGGGTAGTTGAGGATTGGTGATCAAAACCTCTGGCATAGATTGTATATATGTTGCATATAGTATTTTCAAAAAATACTATATCTATTATTTCTTAAATTGCAAAACACTAGGTGATGTAAAAAAACAAACAAAAAACATTAATCAAAGTTGAATCTTTGATTAGTACCATGCCAATGTATTAAGATACTATACCATAGTGTCAGGGCTGAATTAAAACCACTTGGGCCTGGAGCTGAAAATGTTCAAGGGTCTACTGTTAGAAGGGGTGGAGCTGTGACAAGTGCTGTGTGGGTGTGGTCAGAGCCATGTGGGTGTATACACCCCCTACACTATCAGCCTGTTTCCCAAGTACATAAAATACACAAAAATTGCATAATTTCTGAGAAAACTAGAAAAACTATTTTAATTTTAATGATTTATGGCTGACTGTGTGGCCAGCTGGGTGGCTGGTCATAATCATGCTGCCATTATGATGGGCCTATTTTAATGTGGAGGCCTGGAGCTGGAGCTCCATCCGTCCCATTGTTAATCTGGTTCTGCAAAGTGTGGGTTGAAATAAATAAAGCATTTGCCTAAGGGTATGTACACAGGAGCAATTCAATGCCCATCCTTTGTTGGTGATTAACTTCATGATTAACTCCAATCACAACCAACATGGTTGATGAAGAGACAGGATGACATGGCGTGCGTCAGCAGGGGATGCATTACTGCAGCAGAGGGTGTTGGAGCCAGGAATGGGCCAATGGCATAGAGGCAGAAAAAAGCAATAGCTCGGAGGGATAGTGACAGGACAATTTTGGCACATGGGACAAAGTATGTGTTGTAGAAAAATTTTAGTAATAAAAATATTACTTTACGTTTTTAAAAATAAAGTAATGGATAGAAAAATATGAAAGACCTGTGGATAGAAAAGTGAGCTAGGGGAGAATTGAGAGAATGGAGCTTGTTATAACACATACAGCTTTAATGAGCTGTCATCTGAAGAGATTTCTGGTCCCTTCTATTAACTGAATGGAGCACAGTGGCAGCAAAGCATGGGTCTTTATACATTTCCTCCAAAGATCCTTCTGACCCCTCTAGAGACCCATTTTTTTTATTTAAATCAATTATTGATATTTACTAAGCAATAACTAGCTATGACTCTAATCATATGACTAAACCCACCACTCCTGTCAGTTGTACTATACATACAGTATACTCAGTGTAACTAAGAGAACTCATGGGAGATGTAGTTCAGCAAACAGCTTACTAGACAACAGTTGGGCACCCATGCTATATCACTGTTAACAAAACAGCAACTGAGAAGTTAATATATTATAATTATATATATATATATATATATATATATATATTTATTTATTTATTATGTGGCATTGCTGTACCCTAGGCCTTTGGTAGTTCTCACACAAATGTAAATAATTTCAATTCATTGGTGCGCCAGGTCACACGTTTAAATTGTGTGTCTTATTCACACTAATACAACAACTTGAATTAACAAAATGACTTAGCTAGACAGCACTGATCATTGCTATGTGTGACATTTGTAGATGTGTATGCCAATGATTCTGAATCTGTATATGAAGTCCTACGATATAGCGGCTGTGGCTTCTCTCTCGACTCTCGCCAAGTTCCATTGTGCATCATCTGTGACTCTGTACGTGTTTAAGACTAATTCCTGTGCAGTTAAAGCTGCAGTCCAGTGCCTCTAGGACTGATTATTGTTTCACTGCGTCTGCAATGCAATTAAGACACAAAAAAATAAAAAGTCACTATTGCCCTCATTCCGAGTTGTTCGCTCGCTCGCTCGCTAGCTGCTATTAGCAGCATTGCACACGCTAGGCCGCCGCCCTCTGGGAGTGTATCTTAGCTTAGCAGAATTGCGAACGGAAGATTAGCAGAACTGCTACTAAATAATTCTTTGCAGTTTCTGAGTAGCTCCAGACCTACTCACAGATTGCGAGCACCTCAGTCCGTTTAGTTCCTGGTTTGACGTCACAAACATGCCCTGCGTTCGGCCAGCCACTCCCTCGTTTCTCCAGACACTCACGCGTTTTTCCCTGACACGCCTGCATTTTTTAGCACACTCCCGGAAAACGCTCAGTTACCACCCAGAAACGCCCCTTTCCTGTCAATCATTCACGATCAGCAGTGCGATTGAAAAGCGCCGCAGGATCCACAGCAAAACTGCTAAGTTTTTAGTTAAATAACTAAGCGCATGCGCCCTGCGTGCCTTGCGCATGCGCATTTTGCAACAAATCGCAGCATAGCGAAAATCGGCAACGAGCGAACAACTCGGAATGACCCCCAATGCTAGACCACTTGATGCAGCTCATTCATGCCAGGCGTCTCGTGCCACATGGCGCATTGAGGCTTGGAGTATAGGACACATCTGTAAATATTTTCTGAAAGTATCTCAACATCTAATACATAAGTTGCTTTATATTAAAACTTTATGGGAGCAGAACATTTTTAGATTAATGTTTTATCTTTTCATATTGGACTAATTTTGGCTTCTGCAATAATGGTATTTTAAAAAACCTGTACACATAGCTGCGAGGAAAAGTACACTCTTGGGGATTCACGTGCGGCTGAATTCCCGCTAATTGGATTGGGATGGCACAGGGAGTATCAGATGCCAAACAATCTTTTAATTCAGATTAAGCTTCCGGAGCATTGGTATTTTTGCATGAGATCCATCAATTTTCTACAAACTCAAAAACAACCACAAGCAGTCAAACACTACAACAAATAAATAATGTAAATACAAATTAGTGACATTTTAAAACGTTGTTTCCAGCTCCAGTCCCTGATGGATGTTTTCTGTCATCTATTTGCTCTTTTTCTAAGCCAACAAAAGGGATTAGTATGTAGGATGTCCAGGCTGATGATCTGCCAATGTTTATCTGCAGGAACTGGCATCAATCTTCACTGTGCACTCTATGTGGTTTAAAGAAATACAGGGCACAAAGATGCCCAGATTTCTGGCCTTGTTGTAGGTACGTATATGTAGACGTATATGTAGAATGCTTCAGAGAGTAATGGAATAAATTTGTGCATACAGTAGGTTCTACACTGCAGAGGGAGTAGTGTCACATTCTTCTAGGTCACAACAGGGATGTTGTACATCACTTGGATAGCTATCATAATAGGAAGTTGTTTTCATATGTGCACTGTGCAGTATTTGGTCTGCATTATAATCATGTGTTTATAAATATGTGACACTTGCTTGTGTAAGAAATCTAAGTACTCCTAAAAGCTTGCAACCTTAAATCTGTTACATGTGTAACAAAGGAGTATTGCTAACAGGTACAGTATGATATCCCGATGGACGGGATGCCGGTGGTCAATGGCATCCCAACCATCAGAATCCCATCAGTCCCTGTAAAAGTACCCTAACCCTCACCTGCCCCCTACTCTAACCCTCCGTTGTGGGTGCCAAACCCTAACCCTCCTCGGTGGTGCCTAACCCTAACCTTCCCTGCTGCCAAAACCTAACATTCCCCGCTTGGAGCTTAGCCATAACCTCCTCTTTAAGTACCTAAACTTAACCCTCCCTCCCCGGAACCTAACCCTAACCTTCCTGTCCCTGCACCCTAACTCTAACCCCCCTTCTAATGCCTAAACCTAACCTCCCTAACCCCGCGGCATGATGCAAGTGCGTCCTGCTGGAACTACCTTCAGGACTCCCGCTGTCGGCATTTTGACGCTGGTATCCCGACCCTGATCGGTATTTCAACGCCGGGTACATGCTGTTGGTTTGGATTCCAGTGTCAGTATTTCGACCGCCGGGATCCCATCCAGCGCCATTTTAACTGCATCCCTTGCGAACTCTCATAGACTGGCAGGGTACATCAATATGCCACTACTACTATAACATAGGATATCAAATGTCATTGACAAATGCTTCCTGGCAACTTGTATAAAGGAACAGATCACCTACTGAGCATTCATTTACTGCAGAAATTCAACCTACAGCATCATTGTTAGCTGATTTGCAGAGCAACCCATATAATATGAGAATATCAAGAAGATCATTTCAAAGTAAATTCAGATTCTCAGTACACTATTGGAATTACTCAAAATTGCAACAACACCCCACAAAAATGTCCACATATCCTCAAGAGGTAGAACTAAACCCACACTGGATAAATATATAGTTAATATTTGGAATCTGGGACAAGAGGTGGAAACAAATACAAAACAGGAATCCACAGATCTTTAAAAGAAAACAGGGATTTAACAATAAAACAAGACCAATTTGGTGCAATAGTCCTCATTAACCATCTTACTACTGTCAGGGCCGAAACTAGGATTTTCGTCACCCGGGGCAAGGCAGTAATTTGGCGCCCCCCACAAAAAAAAAAAAAACTATCAGACTAAAATAATCAGATTATCAAACATTTTGAAAAACGGGGATACTACTGGACAATATTCCGCTATGTGCCTCAAATGCCCTATGTGTCACATGCACCTCCAGCGTGTTCAACTACATGCTCCTCTGTGTGTCCCCATACATTGCACTATGGGGGTCATTCAGAGTTGATCACTCGCTAGCTGTTTTTTGAAGTCCTGCGATCGCATAGTCGCCGCCCACTGGGGAGTGTATTTTAACTTTGCAAGTGTGCGCTCGCATGTGCAGCCGAGCTGTACTAAAAAAATTTGAGCAGTTGAGTAGCTGCGATCACTTCAACCTGTCTGGGGCTGGAACTAACGTCAGACACTCGACCTAGCAACGTATGGACACTCCTGCGTTTCTCCAAACACTCCCAGAAAATGGGCAGTTGCCACCCACAAACGCCTTCTTCCTGTCAATCACCTTGCGATCGGCCATGCAAATGGATTCTTCACAAAAACCCATCGCAGAGCAACGAACCGCTTTGTACCCCTGTGACACGCCTGTGCATTGTGGTGCATACGCATGCGCAGTTCTGACCTGATTGTAGCGCTGCAAAAAACGCTGGCGAGCGATCAGGTCTGAAAGACCCCCTATATCATAACACTTTATCACTGCACTACATGCCCCTATCCACTGCACTACATCACTATACTACATCCCCTATACGCTGAACTACATTACTACACTACATGCCCCTATGCACTGCACTACATACCCTATATGCTACACTACATCACTACACTACATCCCCTTATATGTTACACCACATTAATGCACTACATGCCCCTATATACTGCAATACATTACTACACTACATACCCTATATGGTACACTACATCACTGCATTACACCCCCTTTTAAGCTACACCAAATCCCCCTATCTGGGAGGCAAAGCGGAGGTTGATACTGCTAACTGGGAGCAGAGCCGGCCCTAACCAATATGGTGCCCTAGGCAAGATTTTGGCTGGTGCCCCCTAGCACCACAGCTAGTTCTGCAGGAGATGCCTGGCATGAGTCAGCTGGCAGCTCTGCTAATGTCGGGTGCCTTTTGTTTATGAAAATGCATAATATTATTTGCATTACTATGTAGCTAGGATGCACAAGCAGCCGGACTTAGGCATAGGCAAACTAGGCAAATGCCTAGGGCATTTGGTATGCCTAGGGCATTTGGTATGTTTAGGGGCACCAGCAGCTTCTGCTGATTAAAATGATATGCGGCATGCCTCTATTGTGTGCGACTACGGCTGTATCTGCATACGAAATGCTACATTACAGTGATTTCCAGGAATACACTGCAACGTAGCATTTCGTATGCAGATACAGCCGCAGTCACATACAGAATATAGGCATGCTGCATATCATTTTAATCAGCAGAAGCTGCTGGTGCCCCTAAACATACCAAATGCCCTAGGCATTTGCCTAGTTTGCCTATGCCTAAGTCCGGCTCTGACTGGAAGCACAGTGTGCTTCTATAGCTTGCATAGTGCACCGCACGCTAGTCGCAGCATTGCATGGCAAAGAAGACAGTTTAAGACAGTAGCCGACATAGGAGAGATCCCAGGTACTGAAGCTCACTAGCACAGCGTCGGAGCCAGCTGCGGGCAGACAGGTGGGTCAGATACATTGCCCTTGGAGCTGTCTGCTGTCTCAATGTAGCAGCACAGAACTGACGGTAAAAAAATACACAAACAAACCCTGCTCCTCTGTAACTCCTTGGCGCCCCCTCAAATCCTGCACCCGGGGCGCATGCCCCCTTAGCCCCATCCTAGTTACGGCCCTGCTACTGTGAGATGAATACCTTTAAAGAGGTTGTATTTGTCTGAGATTCTTCCCTGTTTTAGAGCTCCAGGCATGTTTGGTGGATGCACTAAAGAAGCGTTTTTATTAGAATAATCGGCATATTTCAGATATGTTTGCAAAGCGGCTGTTGCAAGCAAATCAGCCGGTTTCTTACTGCGCATGCGTCTGAGCTGCAGTGTGCATGCACAGCGATTGAAATGCGATGGTAGTCGCAAAAGGGTAGTCGCAACAAGGCATCTCAGTTAGCTTCCCAGGAGACAAGCGCAGTCTGCGCGTCTTCAGAGGCCCGGTCTGTGACGATGGTAGCAATGTAGCAGCATTTATACGCTGTTGAAATTATGTGACAGCAGTGGGCGTCCCTATGCTCAGATTAGCTTCTGCCCATATTAGCATATAATCACAATTGCGAACGGCACAAGATAGCAACAGCAATCGCCAGAACAACCACATCTGAATCAGGCTCAATATTTGGTCCTGAAGTGAGTGGCAGACATGCAGCAACTTTGTCAGCAATTCCCGTTTTTTATTCTACCAAGACAATTAATTGCCTACATCTGTATAAAAGTTGAGATTGGTGGCAAACAATTTGCTAGTGGTCTTGGAAATAATGTTTATATTTACCCAAGGGAGCAGTCCTAGCAATGCAACATGTTTGCAATGGTGTCAGTCTTGGGAGCTGGACACAGCAATCCTGTACTGTTAGAGAATAGTTTCTCATTGCAACTATCCAGGTTACTAAAATCTTCATAGGTTTGCCCAGTGAGGAGATAATGCTCTCATATCCATGTAATAATCAATCCTCTTAAACCAATCTCTAATGGAGGGAGCAGAAGGCGGTCTCCTTAGGACCAGGATAATAATAAGATTTTACTTACCGGTAAATCTATTTCTCGTAGTCCGTAGAGGATGCTGGGGACTCCGTAAGGACCATGGGGAATAGACGGGCTCCGCAGGAGATAGGGCACTTTAAGAAAGCTTTGGATTCTGGGTGTGCACTGGCTCCTCCCTCTATGTCCCTCCTCCAGACCTCAGTTAGAGAAACTGTGCCCAGAGGAGACAGACAGTACGAGGAAAGGATTTTTGTAAATCTAAGGGCAAGATTCATACCAGCCACACCAATCACACCGTATAACTTGTGATAAACTACCCAGTTAACAGTATGAACAATAACATAGCCTCGGTTCAAACCCGATCAACTATAACATAACCCTTATGTAAGCAATAACTATATACAAGTCTTGCAGAAGAAGTTCGCACTTGGGACGGGCGCCCAGCATCCTCTACGGACTACGAGAAATAGATTAACAGGTAAGTAAAATCTTATTTTCTCTAACGTCCTAGAGGATGCTGGGGACTCCGTAAGGACCATGGGAATTATACCAAAGCTCCCAAACAGGCGGGAGAGTGCGGATGACTCTGCAGCACCGATTGAGCAAACAGGAGGTCCTCCTCAGCCAGGGTATCAAACTTATAGAACTTTGCAAAGGTGTTTGACCCCGACCAAGTAGCAGCTCGGCACAGTTGTAGTGCCGAGACCCCCCGGGCAGCCGCCCAAGAAGAGCCCACCTTCCTAGTGGAATGGGCCTTAACCGATTTAGGCAATGGCAATCCTGCCGAAGAATGCGCCTGCTGAATCGTGTTACAGATCCAGCGAGCAACAGTCTGCTTTGAAGCAGGAGCGCCAACCTTGTTGGCCGCATACAGAACAAACAAAGCTTCAGTCTTCCTGATCCTAGCTGTTCTGGTCACATAAATCTTCAAAGCCCGGACCACATCCAGGGACTCGGAATCCTCCAAGTCCCGTGTAGCCACAGGCACGACAATAGGTTGGTTCATATTAAAAGATGAAACCACCTTGGGCAGAAATTAAGGACGAGTCCTCAACTCTGCCCTATCAACCTGAAAAATCAGGTATGGGCTTTTATATGATAAAGCCGCCAATTCCGAAACCCGCCTTGCAGAAGCTAAGGCCAACAACATGACCACTTTCCAAGTGAGGTATTTCAACTCCACTGTTTTGAGTGGTTCAAACCAAGGTGACTTGAGGAAACTTAATACCACGTTTAGGTCCCAAGGCGCCACCGGAGATACAAAGGGAGGCTGAATATGCAGCACGCCCTTCACAAAAGTCTGTACTTCAGGAAGAGAAGCCAATTCTCTTTGAAAGAAAATGGATAAGGCCGAAATTTGAACCTTTATGGACCCTAATTTTAGGCCCAAATTCACTCCCGTTTGAAGGAAGTGAAGCAGACGGCCCAACTGGAACTCCTCCGTTGGAGCAGCTCTGGCCTCACACCAAGAAACATATTTTCGCCATATACGGTGATAATGTTTCGACTTCACGTCTTTCCTAGCCTTGATCAGGGTAGGAATGACCTCCTCCGGAATACCTTTTTCCGCTAGGATCCGGCGTTCAACCGCCATGCCGTCAAACGCAGCCTCGGTAAGTCTTGGAACAGACAGGGCCCCTGCTGCAGCAGGTCCTGCCTTAGAGGAAGAGGCCACGGATCTTCTGTGAGCAACTCTTGCAGATCCGGATACCAAGTCCTCCGTGGCCAATCTGGAACAATGAGGATTGTTCTGACCCTGCTTATTCTTATTATTCTCAACACCTTGGGTATGAGAGGGAGAGGAGGAAACACATAGACCGATCTGAACACCCAAGGTGTCACCAGAGCGTCTACCGCTACCGCCTGAGGGTCCCTTGACCTGGCGCAATATCGCTTTAGCCTTTTGTTGAGACGGGACGCCATCATGTCTATTTGAGGCAGCCCCCACCGACCCGTGATCTGTGCGAGGACTTCTTGATGAAGTCCCCACTCTCCCGGATGCAGGTCGTGCCTGCTGAGGAAATCCGCCTCCCAGTTGTCCACCCCCGGGATGAACACTGCTGATAGTGCGCTTACATGGCCTTCCGCCCAGCGTAGAATCCTGGTCGCTTCTGCCATGGCCACTCTGCTTCGCGTTCCGCCTTGGCGGTTTACATGAGCCACTGCCGTGACATTGTCTGACTGAATCAGAACCGGTTTTTCCCGAAGCAATTCCTCCGCTTGACGCAGGGCGTTGTATATGGCCCTCAACTCCAGGACGTTGATGTGGAGACAAGTCTCTAGATTTGACCAGAGACCTTGGAAATTTCTTCCCAGTGTGACTGCTCCCCAGCCTCGGAGGCTTGCGTCCGTGGTCACCAGGACCCAGTCCTGAATGCCGAATCTGCGACCCTCTAGTAGGTGAGCACTGTGCAGCCACCACAGGAGAGATACCCTGGTCCTGGGTGACAGGGTGATCCTTTGATGCATTTGTAAATGGGACCCTGACCACTTGTCCAAGAGGTCCCATTGAAAAGTCCTCGCATGGAACCTGCCGAAGGGGATGGCCTCGTATGAAGCTACCATCTTCCCCAGAACCCGTGTGCAATGATGCACTGAAACCTTTTTTGGCTTTAATAGGTTCCTGACCAGGGCTATGAACTCCTGAACCTTTTCGATCGGAAGAAAAACCTTTTTCTGGTCTGTGTCCAGAATCAGGCCCAAAAAGGTCAGACGTGTTGTAGGGACTAGCTGGGACTTCGGTATATTGAGAATCCAGCCGTGTAACTGCAACGTCTTCATGGACAGAGACACGCTGTCCAGCAACTTCTCCCGAGATCTCGCCTTTATGAGGAGATCGTCCAAGTATGGGATAATTATGACACCCTGCCTGCGCAGGAGCACCATCATTTCTGCCATTACCTTGGTGAAAATTCTCGGGGCCGTGGAAAGCCCAAACGGCAACGTCTGAAATTGGTAGTGACAGTCCTGCACTGCAAATCTCAGGAACGCCTGGTGAGGGGGGAATATCGGAACATGAAGGTAAGCATCCTTTATGTCCAGGGACACCATCCAATCCCCCACCTTCAGGCAGGCGATGACCGCCCTGAGTGATTCCATTTTGAACTTGAACCTCTTCAAGTACAGGTTAAGGGATTTTAGATTTAAAATGGGTCTGACCGAACCGTCTGGTTTCGGGACCACAAACAGGGTTGAGTAATATTCCTCCTTGCTGGAGATGAGGAACTGTGATAATCACCTGTTGAATATACAATTTTTGGATTGCTGCCAACACTAGCTCCCTCTCTGATGGGGAAGCCGGCAGAGCCGATTTGAAAAACCGGCGAGGAGGCAAGTCTTCGAATTCCAGCCTGTATCCCTGAGAAACAATCTCTAATGCCCAGGGATCCACATGCGAGCGAACCCAGACGTGGCTGAAAAACCGAAGACCAGCCCCCACTAGATCTGCCTCCCCCCGGGAAGCCCCAGCGTCATGCGGTGGACTTTGCAGATGCAGGGGAGGACTTCTGCTCCTGGGAACTAGCTGTGTGCAGCCTTTTTCCCTTACCTTTTCCTCTGGCAACAAAGGACGATCCCCGTACCTTCTTGCTCTTATGGGAACGAAAGGACTGCATTTGATAATGAGGTGCCTTTTTTGTATGCTGCGGGGGGACATAAGGTAAGAAATTTGACTTACCAGCCGTAGCAGTAGAGACAAGGTCTGAGAGGCCGTCTCCAAACAACTCCTCCCCCTTGTAAGGCAAGGACTCCATATGCCGCTTTGAATCAGCGTCTCCCGTCCACTGTCGGGTCCACAAGAGCTGCCTAGCAGAAATAGACATAGCGTTTATTCTGGAGCTTAGTAAACAAATGTCTATTTGAGCATCTCTCATATACAAGGCAGCCTCCCTGATATGCTCTATGGTCATTAAAATGGCATCCCTATCTAAGGTGTCAAGCTCCGTAGATAAGGAATCTGCCCATGCCACGAGAGCACTACAAACCCAGGCCGACGCCATAGCCGGTCTAACAATAGTACCGGAATGAGTGTAAATGTGCTTCATGGTAATTTCCTGTCTGTGATCAGCAGGATCCTTGAGGGAAGCCGTATCCTGCGAAGGCAGTGCCACCTTTTTGGATAACCGTGTCAGCGCCTTGTCGACTTTAGGCGAAGATTCCCATCGTATCCTATCCGTTTGTGGAAAAGGATACGCCATAAGAATCCTTTTGGGAACTTGTGGTCTCCTATCTGGAGATTCCCAAGCCTTTTCGCACAATTCGCTCAGCTCAAATGAGGACGGAAAGGTGACCTCAGGCTTTTTCCCTTTATACATGTGTACCCTCGTGTCAGGGACAGCGGGTTCCTCAGTAATATGCAAAACCTCTTTAATGGCAATAATCATGTACCGAATAACTTTTGCCACCTTCGGCTGTAATTTTGCATCTTCATAGTCGACACTAGAGTCAGTATCCGTGTCGGTATCTGTGTCATCGATCTGGGATATGGTGCGCTTCTGAGGCCCCAAAGGTCCTGACGCCACAGGGACAGGCATGGTCTGGCTACCTGACTGATCCCTAGCTTCAGCCTTGTCTAACCTTTTATGCAATAGATTGACATTTGCATTTAAGACATTCAGCATATCCATCCATTCCTGTGTCGGCGCTGCCGACGGCGATATGACATTCAAGCACTCCCCCTCCACATTAAGCGACCCTTCCTCGTCAAACATGTCGACACACGCGTACCGACACACTTCACACACACACAGGGAAACTCTTTTCTGAAGACAGTATCCCTGTCAAGGCCCTTTGGAGAGACAGAGAGAGAGTATGCCAGCACACACCCCAGCGCAATGACCCTGGAGACCAACACAAAATGTTTTTCCCCAGCCGCACTGTATAATATGTTATCCGCCAATTATGTGCCCCCCCTTCTCTTTTAAACACCCCTTCACCGTGTGTAAGCAGGGGAGAGTCCGGGGAACTTCCTCTCAGCGGTGCTGTGGAGAGAAAATGGCGCTGGTGAGTGCTGAGGGAGAAGCCCCGCCCCCTCGGCGGCGGGCTTCAGTCCCGCCCAAAGTTATTAAAAAATGGCTGGGGCTCTTTTATATACCTGTACAGTGCCCACCTGTACATGTATATTGTCTTTTGCCATAAGAGAGGTGTTATATTGCTGCCCAGGGCGCCCCCCCTGCGCCCTGCACCCTTACAGTGACCGGAGTGTGTGAGGTGTGTGGAGCAATGACGCACAGCTGCAGTGCTGTGCGTTACCTCAGTGAAGCTCTGAAGGCTTCTGCCGCCTGAGACGTCTTCTGACTTCGTTTCTTCTGGCTCTGTGAGGAGAACGGCGGCGCGGATCTGGGGGTGGACGCCCAGTAAGAACCTGCGTTCACCCCCTCTCGAGCTAATGGTGTCCAGTAGCCGAGGAAGCAGAGCCTATCAATTAAGAAGGTCTGCCCCTCTCTCCTCAGTCCCTCGATGCAGGGAGTCTGTTGCCAGCAGTGCTCCCTGTAAAAATGTAGAAAAAATCCAAACAAAAATGCTTCCTAGGCAGAGAACTCCGGGGAGCTCCCTGCAGTGCACCCATCTCGCTCTGGGCACAGTGTAAAACTGAGGTCTGGAGGAGGGACATAGAGGGAGGAGCCAGTGCACACCCAGAATCCAAAGCTTTCTTAAAGTGCCCTATCTCCTGCGGAGCCTGTCTATTCCCCATGGTCCTTACGGAGTCCCCAGCATCCTCTAGGACGTTAGATAATAATGATAATTTTATTTATCTAGTGCTTTTTCTCAAATAGGATTCAAGGCACCAATTACCATTATTCATAATAAAAGCTTTTCATAAAATACAGAGAGCATGATATTTAAAGGGATAATTATGGAAATGAAAGTCTCGAGTTAATTTTTGAAGGATTCTAGAGTGGGGGTCTCTCGAACTTTGCGGGGGAGTGAGTTCCATAGCGTTGGAGCCACATGGCTAAAAGCTTGACCCCCAGATGAATTACAGGATATTCTAGGTACTGCTAATAGTCCTTCATCTACAGATCACAGTAATCGAGTATGGGATCAGAAGCTGCTTCAGGTACCTAGGGCCCTGGTCATGTAGTGCTTTGAAAGTCAGTAAGCAAATCTTGAAAATGATTCACCCTTTTACTGGCAGCCAGTGAAGAGAGTAGAGAATGAGTGTTATGTGGCTTGAACATGGATGGTTGGTTAACAGCCTGGCAGCTGCATTTTGTACCAGCTATAAGTGGTGCAATTCTTTTACTGGGAAACCAAGGTAGAGGACATTGCAGTAGTCTAATCGAGGTGATACAAATGCATGTATGACTTTTGGCAGTTCTTCAGAGGGAATTACGTGCTTGATTCTGGCTATGTTCCTCAGATGAAAGAATGAGGATTTGATTGTGGCTGATATCTGATGTTTAAGTGTCAAGCCAACATCCACGACAATGCCAATGCCAAGATTCCGTACTTGATCAGTGGTTTGTAATTCTGAATCCCCAAGCATAAGTCCAGTTGGTTGGCTATGCTGCAGACTTGTTCTTTGATGTTGCTGTCCTATCATAAGGACCTCTATTTTATCCGGATTCAGCTGCAGCCAACTGGCACTCATCCACTCCTGCAGCTCAGCTAGACGGCTATTTAAGGTTGTTATTGGGTTCTCAGTACCCAGAGCAAAGGACAGGTACAGTTGTGTATCATCGGCATAGCATTGGCAGACCAGGCCATGGCATCTGCTTATTTAATCAAGACGTAGCATGTATACTGCAAATAGCATAGGGGCTTTCACTGCGTTATTAAAATGCCTTAAGTGGGATTTTTGCTAGTATTAGTGGAGGTGATATTTAGGAGCCCAAACCCTGGATCTTTAGGGATGCCCCCCATCCCCTTAATTGCAGTGCGTTTAAGGACAACAGACCAAAAAGGGGAGAGGGATGGACAATTCCACCATATATGAAGGAGGCTCCCCCTCTGTGAAAGAGCGCACACCAGATGAACACATCAGCTGGTCTAACCGGAATACTCCTGCTGCTGTTTAGAGTTTAATCAAGGCTCTATGAAGGCTAGGGGTAAAATCAGGATTATATAAAAAGGATGTGAGAGGGGAGATTGGAGAAGAAATGTGTTAAATTCTTCTAGGCTTCTCCTAACAGGGCAAAGTGGGAGTAACCGTGGTTTGGTCAACACTAGGAAGTGTCGGTAACCTTGGGATTATTTCTATGTAAATGTGCAAAACAGCACTCCTCCAGTGGGAACCATTATTTGCTGTCTTTTGTCTAAGTCCACTCAAGAATGCAGTTAACCAAAATATTGCATGAAAGTAACTGGTTATGTGAGAAAGTTGGAAACCCACCATGCATTTGCAGTGGAATAGAATATCATGTCTAAAACATTGAGAGGAACGCCACCAAACAAATTGGCAGATGAGGTGTTGCATCGCCTGAAACCATGCTGGTGGAATATGGGTTGGAAGGGTTTGCAATAGTTACAACATTTTTGGCAAGGAGTTCATTTTTACTACATTCACCCTACCAATCCAGGACAAGTATTTGGTGCTCCAGCTATTGCACTGAGGGTGAATAGTCTGTAATAAGGGGGTGAAATTAATGAAAACAGTTGAGAAAAGTTGCTAGTTATTTGTACTCCTAGGTACTTATGCCGAGTAGGATGCCAGGTGAAGGAAAAAGACAGTTTTAAGCCATCAACTACAGGAAGATGCACAGTTAGGTTCATGGCAACAGCCCTGGAGTAGTTTATTTTAAAATTCGATAGGGTACCGGATCTCTGGAACTCTGATTCTAGATTGAGAAGTGATTCTACCAGATCTGTGACCAAACTAGAAAGTCAGCAGCAAATAAAGCTATCGTGTTCTTGACCATTTAAGCTATTTGATTCTTGAAAGCGCAGAAAGTGAGACCTGCTGAAATGTATCATCAACTAAAGCAGGTGTATGGTGATGTGAGAAAGTATTATGAAATAAAGAAGATCTCCCGGACGACCATCACTTGTCACAGTTTAGGGTGGGAGGTTTTCGATCATCCAACCTTAATCCGGACCATGCTCAAAGTGATTATTGCCTTTTCACTAAGTACAAAGAGCTCCTGGGTAGAAGACATTTTGGAGATGATGATGAGTTGAAGCTTGCAGTCAACAACTGGTCCAATGGACTGACGGCAGCCGAGTACAACAGCGGGATTTTACAGCTCACGGACATATATGATACTGTAAATACTTAGATGAAGGAGGTGATTATGTGGAGAAATTGTCAAAGGTACTTAGTGTTTATAAAAATGAAAGTGAACAAAAAAGATTTTTTTTCTCTTAAAAAAAACAAACAGCTAAAACAGTCTTTACTTTCTGGATTACTCTCATAAATCCACAAAACCAACTTGTGTTCAGCTCTGCTTCAGCCCCAAATTATGCACTCAATTATTTTTTTTTGCTATTTCGAAGGTGTGTCAATCTGTGTTACTATACTAATAGTCTACTTCTGATACACTGTCTACATATGATCATTACTCTAGGCTCCAAATGCAAGGAATCTCAGAAAGAACCTGATATTATGTTAAAAGTTTCAAATACTGTACTTATTATCTCACAACAAAGCTTAAACAAAGACATTCACCTAGATTGATTTTCCTAAATAGAAAGATAAAGTTTACAAGGAGATATCCTACTTATGTATTCAAAGATTGTCAAAGGTTGACCAAACAAGTTAGCTTCCACACCACACATACATAAAACAAAACACTATTTACAACTAAGCCATACTATACAAATATATCTGCTCTAAATTATAGGAGATGATGTCCTTACTCCATCTTATGCCGGAATAAGAAGTGAGGCTGTGATATACATTCATAGAACTTACTCTGTTATCCTGCAGACAACTGTTCAACCTGATACAACTTGCGTGACCCAGCAGAGAGGCAGATTTCACAGCTTTACTAAAGATTGGAAAACCTGTACATACATTTATTCCACTGATCCAAACACCACAGGCTCAGCAGTAACATAGAATTCAGGCTACTGCCATCTAATCTTTCAATGCGGTGTACATAATTAGGTCTATAACACCGCTAACTGCAGAATTTAATGCTGGGAAAAAGGACAAGCCTTGTTCCAGCAGAAGAGCTTACACAGGTTTAATGTTAATTATCATAAAACAGATGTTTC
The DNA here is from genome assembly GCF_028390025.1 of Pseudophryne corroboree. NCBI lineage: Eukaryota > Metazoa > Chordata > Amphibia > Anura > Myobatrachidae > Pseudophryne > Pseudophryne corroboree. The sequence goes on from NC_086449.1 coordinate 357,763,953, forward strand.
TTTTGACATTTCTGTATTAGTGATCACAGCAGAAAAGACCTAAGGGTCACTGTATTAATAGGTTTCAAAGAATGAGTGGAAAGAAGGAGTGATACATTGAAGCATAAAATTCAATACGCCTCACTGAAACATGGAGAGAATGTGTAATTATGAATTTAATTAAGTATAGCTTTATCTCTGCAGAGATCTGCTCCTTTCTGGGATTTTGGCAAAGCCAGACATCTTTAACATCTTAAAAAAACTTTAATTCGTCAACTAGTCCAAATCTCACACTTCTATATTAAAAGAACTTGAATATCCTGCCCATGTGTCAGACATACTGTATGACAAATCTACTGATCGATATCTAAACACGTGTGTTATGTTAGCTGTTTGATCTGCATTGTATGCGAATATGTGGCATTTCCATTTCTGGATGATATTAGTGCTAAATAAAAAACATACGCACACAAATAATCTTGAAAATTGTTCAGCTACATAAGAACAGTTTTGTCATTTGTCCAACTCTGGAACTATCCACAAAAGAGCTGCAACCAGCCTTGCCTTTCCAAATACTAAAACTGCAATAAACCCTCATACAGTGGGGGTAATTCCAAGTTGATCGCAGCAGGATTTTTGATAGCAATTGGGCAAAACCATGTGCACTGCAGGGGAGGCAGATATAACATGTGCAGAAAGAGTTAGATTTGGGTGGGTTATTTTATTTTTGTGCAGGGTAAATACTGGCTGCTTTATTTTTACACTGCAAATTAGATTGCAGATTGAACACACCCCACCCAAATCTAACTCTCTCTGCACATGTTATATCTGCCTCCCCTGCAGTGCACATGGTTTTGCCCAATTGCTAACAAAAATCCTTCTGTGATCAACTTGGAATTACCCCCAGTGTGTAATATCTACCAGAGGAAACTGGCTTGTACAGCTCTGCCAAGAAAAAAAAACAAAAAAAAAAAACATTCAGACCTGTTTGCAAAAGCAAAATCTCTCTCTAATATGTACTGCAGAAGGGGGGGGGGGGGGGGGGATTGCGGCAGATGTAACATGTGCAGAGAGAGAGAGTTAGATTTGGGTGGGTTATTTTGTTTCTGTGCAGTGTAAATACTGGCTGCTTTATTTTGACACTGCAATTTAGATTTCAGTTTGAACACACCCCACCCAAATCTAACTGTCTCTGCACATGTTACATCTGCCCCCCTGCAGTGCACATGGTTTTGCCTATTAGAGAACAATGTTGCTGTTGCGATCAGGTCTGAATTAGGCCCATAGTTGCAAGTTCCTGATCATGAATTGCATAGGGAACTCATCATGAGTTCCCTATGCAATTCATGATCAGGAACTCGCAAAGTTACTCATGTGATCTGGTGCTGGGCTTATGCTGTGTCTTACAGGTGTATCCTACTTTTGAACAGTTTTCATGTATTGAATTGTAGAGTGCCTGCTGTGGCTTTTATAATAAGTATATAAATACATACATGTATTTTTATCTTCTTTCTGTGTTTTTCACCAAGACCATGTTTATTACCCTTGTATATGACACAAGCCAGTAGTGCTCTGTATATTAGATACAAATGTATCCTTAGATCAGTTTTTTTGTTATCATAACCAGAGCCAAAGAAATAAACAAGTCAACCTAGACTAAACAAATGCTTTGGTAAAGAAAACAGTAGGAATAAAAAAATCTAAAGCGATATCTTTAGTAATAGTTTCTGTCTATGCATAAACAAATCAAGAAAAGCTTTCTGAAGGGGATACGGTCGTTAGGTCGACACAGCTTAGGTCGACAGTCATTAGGTCGACCACTGAGACATGGTCATTAGGTCGACATGTACTAGGTCGACAGGTCAAAATGTCGACATGGGTTTTTCACTTTTTCTTCTTCATTTTTTGGACTTCTACATACTTGACGATCCACGCAGACTATAATTGGGAATAGTAACCTGTGCCGAGCGCAGCAGTAGCGGAGCGAGGCATCTTGCCCGAAGCAGGACGAGCGATGCGAGCCATGCGAGGGGACATGGATTGGGGTTCCCCGTCACTTTACGAAGAAAACAACACCAAAAAAAGTCCAAAAACCCATGTCGACCTTTTGACCTGTCGACCTAGTACATGTCGACATAATGACCATGTCGACCTACTGCATCTGTCGACCTAATGCATGTCAACCTTCCATGGTCGACCTAATGACTGTCGACCTAAGTTGAGTCGACCCCACAAACCATACCCTGGAGAAGGTGGAAACCCTTTTTCTAATTGTGCTTTTTTCCTAAACATTTTATGGGCACTCCAGGCTTTGTGGCTGAAATTATGCATGGAGAATGGAATGGAACTTGTATTAGGGTAGTTAGCAGGTTTTCCACTGCAGGTGGTCAGGGCACTTATGTTGGTAGCGTATTGGGTGTCCTGTTGTATTGAACAGACTGTTGACAATTGCTATTGGCAGGAGATTAATTCCAAGGCTCTAGCTACAGTACATTCTGTCCTCCGGAAGTCCTAATACGCAGGCAATATCCCACAAATATTTGATAAATAGGACCCTTAGCATGAAAGAGACTATTTTGCTTTTTGCAGATCTAGGATAATGAAAAAAGTGGGTAAAATGTGTCATTTGAAGCATTCTCATTGGTTTTGCTTTAACTTTCAAATGAATATGGGTTTTAAAACATGAAAGTGATAATAAGAGGACTTCAACTCGATGAAATTTTTATCTCCAGACATGGCGTTTAATATATAAAATGTTTCCAAATTATTTCTGAAGGGCATTTAAACTGATTTTCCACAAAATTACTTACTTCTATTTTTTATTTAGATTTAAATCCCCCCCACTCTCTAGAATAGAACTTTTGATGGGTACTGTCTACACTATTCTGTATTTTGAGCAAGGTCCTTTCATTTAGCCAAGCCCTGGCTGCTCCCCATCGGCAAATCTCAGCTACTCTGAACTAGGGGCAATCCTATGCAGCTGGAAGGCTGGTGAGGGATAGTACAATGCTAGGGAATATTCAAGACATGATAAATAGGTAGTGTTTCCCAACCACTTTGCACGCTGTTACACACCTGCGGACACCCCATGTATTATATTTTTACACACCTGTGTTAACATATTGTGCAAAATAAAACTGAGAGTTAGCTATTTTTGATGTACAATACAGCTCACATATTCTTATTACATTTTTTACTTATTTAAAACAGTTGACCTATCACCCTAATTTATCACTATGTAAGTCCTGTCAGACAGGTCACATACTATACATACTCGCTGGGAATCCCTCCTTTAATGTTGGGTCAAATGGACATTTTAGCACACTGCAATTTTGTGACAAGGAAAATGGAGGCCATTCATAGAGATAGGCTCACTCAGTGTAACATGGTATTGAATAGGGTTTACAGTATCTGACAAATGAAGCTATAGATGTCTCCTCATGCACCTAGTCTTAATATGCCATGCGGCACAACCTTTTCTTTACATTTTGTATCTTATTTGCAGTGCAGAAGCAGCAAAACACCACTCAGTCTGTACCAGGGACACCGGGGCTGCAACTTTAACTGCAGGAATTATTTTACATATGTACAGAGCGGCAGATGACATGGCATGACAAGGAGCCCCATTCAGTTCCATGTTTTGCTCTGTGATAGTACATTCTCTCTAGAATACTGCTGTTTTCTGGACCAACATTTGCAGCATTATAAAATAATATGGTAGGCAAAGAATAAATAATTTCCCTGGCAACATAAAAAAACAAAAAATTGCTCTCTGCTAGAAATCTATACAGCAGCCTGTCTGTGCACTGCTCATTGTAACAGTGTCGGAAGTGTCTTCCAACTCCCACACAAGGGAAATTACCAATGCGTCTGCTCACTGCTGTCTGACAAGCCTGCTAGTCTCTAATGTATAGTTCAAATAAGCATGCTTCTGGATATTAATTAAAAGACAAATGTAGCTTCCTAATTCTAGTAGGGCTAGAAGAAGGCACTCCTTTGTGTTTTTAACAAAAACTTATCTATTCCAGAATTTCTCAACTCCAGATCCTGAAGACACTAATATTCAAACATGGGTATATTAAACATAGACAGAAAATATTTAACATGCAGTAAGAGGTGCAATACAGTGCATCCCAGAATAAGTAAATGCAAAGGATTGACCCACAAGAGTAGATGTAGCACACACCAATATGTGCTCAGGTGAAGTGATTGCTGCACTCTGGCACAGTCTCCTAATCATCTTCACAAAACACATTTCCACCCTCTGTATCATTAAGTATCAGTTTGGAAAAGCATAATGCAAATACTGTGTCACGCCACTACTTTTCTGCGCCCAATTTTACAAATAAACACATGACCTTGTGGGCCAAGATGACAGTATCTGCACAAAACTGTTCCGTCTAATAGAATGAATTGGGCAGATTGGGGGTGTTCATTGACTAGGGCAGATTATGCAAATGAGTTTTGTACTTTCATGGAGTGGGTCAGGAATAATTAAATGAGCTGGCAAGGAAGGCGGAGAGGCATTTAAGAGGTGTTCTCCTTTTATTGGGAGGTGCATAGCCTCTTCCTCCATGCAAAAGTGATTTCACCAACTTCACCTGTGTACTCTACTTTTAATGGGATGCATACTTCTATTGGAAAGATCACATATACAAAAGGGACATGTAATATAGTGAAAGCTGCATTATCCCCTCACACTAAAACATATAAATTAACAAACAGTACTTTAGAAGAAACTAGGATTAGTTGAAATAAATTATATGTGCAAACCTGCAAAGTAATCACAGACTGATTTTAAGGGGGTGTATGCGTGTACCTTGAAATATGTGCGGTAGATAATTAGATAACTTGGGCCCTGTATGTTTTTGTGTTCGAAATGGAGCTTTGCTGAGTAATTGGTAATTCTACAGAAGGGCAAACAAAATCTGATCAGCGGCTGGGAAATGCTACATTTCTCTAATTAGAACACCACTGTCAGGCTTCACATACTTATACAATACTTTTCAATGGTAAACATGTTACCATATGGCCTATAAGAATAAGGCATGCTGACAGGGAAAGGTGTGTGTGCTCCCTGGCATGCAATCAGTTACTAAGCAAACATCTGACAACTTTGGAATATTATGTCGACAGTTATCATGTAGATATGAGAATATCAACATGGCAATTATGATGACATTAACCATGTTGACAATGATGTAATATAAGGTCAGACACTGACACTGTGTTTTTAATGCGACTTTATCCCAAACCCTCACGGTAACCCTAACACAAACTGTAACCTTAACACTAACCCTAATGCAAATGTTGACATTCTGACAATGTAGACATTTCATATGCCAACATGGAAGGCAGTCAATTGACTGCCGGTTGGGATCCCGGCAGTCAGGATACAGAAGCTGGAATCCCGACACCAGCTTAAATACCGATGGTCGGTATCCCAACTGCTGGCTGGTTCCCCCATCTGGGTGGTGGTCCACACTACAACCCGAGGGGGAGTAGAAACCTGTGGGTCCGAAGTATGGCGAGCGCAGCGAGTCCACGAGGGGACATGCTGCGCTCACTGACGGGATCTCATACTGATCCCGCCAACATAGTATGTCAGCATTCTACAGGTGTCGACTGTTATCATGTTGACATTTTAACCATGTCATCTTAACTATAAACAGTTTGGTGTCAGCACTGTCAATGTCAACGCAATTACAGCATCCTGTTTTAAGTTGCATTTCAGGAGACTCCAGAACGCTTAAAGGGGTGTAGTATCCTAGGTTACTATGCCCCAAGAGGTTGAAAATGTTTTCATATCCCTGAAGTTTACTAATGGGTGAGAAAGGAGTTCTTATTATTGAATGTCATATTAAAACCTGAGAGTTTGGTGTGTTTTTATTTTGGGAGTGCATTCTCTGTTTTGGTTCAGTTTAATCTTTAAATACGCTATTCTGCATCACATGTTTACCAGCTGGAGACCATATATAAATATTTAATGTACTTAATACTATTGCTTGCTATTCTAATGGTGAGAACGTTTTTGAAGCCTTTAGAATTGTTTGTCTTCCTGCATCTAAAATGTTATATGTGCTACGAGAATAAGATTAAACTAATAATACTTAAATTGTAGTTTTTCTTTATTGAAGCCTAAAAATATGTTAATCATAAGTAACTCATAGCACCTATTAAGCAACAATAATTTCAACCAAATGTTTGAAAATTAACAGAAATGCTTTTAATTCGCATTTGGGATATCTTACATGAGCTGCCCACATCAGGTCATGACACAGTGTCCAAGATGGGTTAAATTCTGTTGTAAATGTTTTTATATAAGACAAGTGCGATTCTATCTGACCGCCTATTCCTCAGCTTATGGATGGAAACCCTGGAATTCTCCTGTTGAATTTGTTGTCTCATCCAGAATTCATTATTCCTGGAATGACAATGATCTATCTGGGCCCTAATACTGGAAAGCAGCCCCTAATTCAGATATAGCCACTACCACACTAAGGGAGCTATTTATCAAGGAATATTTGTAGGATATCCCCTAAAAATACCAATTGTCAGGAGTACCCACAAATATTAGGTATCTCCTGGATGTATCTATGGGCAACCACAGCAGATACAGACCCTTGTTTTCGATCGCAAAAGCAACTGCCATAGGTTTCTACGGGAGCTGCTTAATTGGGGAATTCACCAAGCTCCGGAATACAAAGCATTCCAGAGCTTGGCCCCAGGTACCTAACGCCATCTTCAGATGTACTACATTCCACAGAGTTTAATACAAGAGGGATCTGAGGAACCCCACCATCCTAGTATTTTTCACTCTTATATACATGGTCAGCAGGCCGCACACACACAGAATAGTGCTGGGGTCCCAAAGGAGAAGTGAAGTGATGCAGGAATACAGAACATTATGGGCCAGATGCACACCAGGAGTACATAACGCGTACATAATAGAAAAGAAAGGGTGGACCGGTTCACATATACAAAGCTTTACGCATCTCACATTGTGAGCATGCAGTGCAAATTCACTGGCAATACGTTTCAAACAAGTCTACATTGAACTCTGCATCAGCCGCTATACTGCATATTTGCTTTTAGTTGATAATTTAATTGTGACATTATTTATGAACAATATAGAGGAATAGCTATAAGTGTCATAAAGCTTGCATATGGTTCTGCACCATGACCCCCATCCACTAAATCATTTACAAGCACTCCACCTGCTGTTCATCCACGGTACTAGGACTACTGACTGGACTGGAGAGTCTATTATTACAAGGTAAGCTGCCTGAAAGCCAGTCAAATTATTATTGCATGTGGCAGCCCCAGACTGTTTCATCATAAGTAGGAAGTAGGGGTCTGTAAAACTGAATATTTGGGGCAGACTAGTATAATGGCATGGAGCTGTGACATACAGTACTAGGGCCAGATTTTGCCAGAGAACCTTTAGTTATGCCACCTAGCAAACACATAAGTGTGTAATAAGTGTGTACTGGCTTAGATCCTTGACATTAAAATTTCTTAAATTATTGAAACATTAAATAATTATACAAATTTGTTGAATCAATGTATATGCAGGAAAGCTCTTATTAAAGTGTGCATAGTTATGTGAGTGTACAACTACTTGCAGAAACAATTCAATCTGCAAATGTATTCCTAGTATATAAAAAACAAATTGTAGGAATGTAGGAATAATGTAATACTGGCGTTGAAAACAACTACAGACATTTTTAGGTAGATACAGATGTGTCTTCATATATCTAGCCTCAATACGCCAAACTGCACGAGATGCCTGGTGTGAGTGAGCCGCCAGATCCTGTGCAACTTTGCTAACATCGGGCGTCTTTTTTTGCCGAAGATGCATCTTATTAGAGACACAATGTGGCTAGGAAACATGGGGATACTGTGCTGATTAATGTGATATATGACACCTGCATGTTGTGTGTGACTGAGTCTGTATAAGGAGCAGAACAGAACTTGTATTAGAAAAATGCTGCAGCGACTACATTGTAGCACTTTGTGTTCAGAGTCAGTTGCACACAGATATAGGTGTCATATTTCACATTAATCAGCACAGTCTCCTTGTGCTTCTTAGTCACATTACATTACTACTAAGGCGCATAGTCATAATTTTAAACAGTAATATGTTAGCAAAAATCCATCATAACTCCCAGGGCCGTCTTTTCGTATGGGCTCAATGGGCTCTTGCCCAAGGCTCCCAAGAGTAAAAGGGCCCTATGCTGATAGCTGAGGGTCCCCTCTTTCCAGGGGTACCAGATTTTTGAAAATCGTCCCTGGGGAACTGGAGATATCTGACTTCAAAGCAGTGGTCCCCATCCAAGCCTGTTAATTGTTTTTCTCTTACGTCCTAGAGGATGCTGGGGACTCCGTAAGGACCATGGGGTATAGACGGGCTCCACAGGAGACATGGGCACTATAAAGAACTTTAGAATGGGTGTGCACTGGTTCCTCCCTCTATGCCCCACCTCCAGACCTCAGTTAGCTCCAGAGGGAGTCGGAATGCCGTTCGTCCCAGAGCCGCGCCGCCGTCCCCCTCACAGAGCCGGAAGATAGAAGCCGGGTGAGTATAAGAAGAAAAGAAGACTTCTTAGGCGGCAGAAGACTTCAGATCTTCTCTGAGGTAAGCGCGCAGCGATAACGCTGCGCGCCATTGCTCCCACACACAGCACACACTAGCAGGCACTGATGGGTGCAGGGCGCAGGAAGGGGGGCCCTGGGCAGCAATAAAAACCTCTAAGTTTGGCATTTATATGTATATGGGCTGCGGAGGCAGTAATTATAAAAATCCCCCGCCAGTTTTATACATTTGAGCAGGACCGAAGCCCGCCGCTGGAGGGGGCGGAGCTTGGTCCCTCAGCACTAACCAGCGCCATTTTCTCCACAGAGAACTGCAGAGAAGCTGGCTCCCCGGTCTCTACACCTGCTGAACACGGTGAAACAAGGCTGAAAAGAGGGGGGGGGGGGCACTTGTAAGGTGCAGTGAGTGTATTACACAGTTAATTATATATATAAAAGCGCTATATTATCTGGGAAATTGTTTCCAGTGTCAGTTGGTGCTGGGTGTGTGCTGGCATACTCTCTCTCTGCCTCTCCAAAGGGCCTTATTAAGGAACTGTCTCCTTATAACTATATCCCTGTGTGTGTGTGGGGGTGTCGGTACGAGTGTGTCGGCATGTCTGATGCGGAAGGCTCATCTAAGGAGGAGGTGAAGCAGATGATTGTAGGGTCTCCGTCGGCAACACCGACTCATGATGGTTGGACATGTGTAATGTTTTAAATGCAAATGTGACTTTATTACATAAGAGAATGGACAAAGCAGATTCCAGGGTAAAAGCAGGGAGTCAATCCACGGCTCCGACTGGGTCACAGGGCCCTTCAGGGTCTCAAAAACGTCCACTATCCCAAATAGCAGACACTGTTACCGACACGGATTCTGACTCCAGTGTCGACTACGATGATGCGAGGTTACACCCAAGGGTGGCCAAAAGTATTCATTATATGATTATTGCAATAAAAGATGTTTTGCATATCACAGATGACCCCTCTGTCCCTGACACAAGGGTGCGCATGTATAAGGAAAAGAAACCTGAGGTAACCTTTCCCCCATCTCATGAGCTGAACAAGTTATTTGAAAAAGCTTGGGAAACTCCAGACAAAAAGCTGCAGATTCCCAAGTGGATTCTTATGGCGTATCCTTTCCCTGCACAGGACAGGGTACGGTGGGAATCCTCACCCAGGGTGGACAAGGCTTTAACGCGCCTGTCCAAGAAGGTGGCGCTACCGTCTCCAGACACGGCAGCCCTCAGGGATCCTGCTGATCACAGACAGGAAACTACTTTAAAATCTATTTGCTTTACTCAGACCGGCAATAGCATCGGCATGGGTATGTAGCGCAGTTGCAGCTTGGACAGATACCTTGTCAGCTGACCTTGATACCCTAGACAGGGATACCATTTTATTTTATTGTCACATTAAAGATGCAGTCTTATATATGAGGGACGCTCAAAGAGATGTTGGGCTGCTAGGTACGAGAGCCAACGCCATGGCGATTTCTGCTAGGCGAGCCCTGTGGACCCGCCAATGGACGGGTGATGCAGACTCAAAGAAGCATATGGAGGTTTTACCATACAGAGGTGAAGTTTTATTTGGGGAAGGTCTCGCGGACCTGGTTGCCACAGCTACCGCGGGTAAATCTACCTTTTTGCCTTTTGTTCCCCCACAGCAAAAGAAAACTCCACAATATCAGATGCAGTCCTTTCGGTCGCATAAGCCCAGAAGAGGTCGGGGCTCATCTTTCCTCGCCAGAGGTAAGGGTAGACGGAAGAGAACACCTGCTCCGGCTAGTTCCCAGGAGCAGAAGTCCTCCCCGGCTTCTACTAAATCCACCGCATGACGCTGGGGCTCCACTGAGGGAGTCCGCACCGGTGGGGGCACGTCTTAGACTCTTCAGCTAGGTCTGGGTTCTGTCAGACGTGGATCCTTGGGCGATGGATATTGTATCCCAAGGCTACAAACTGGAATTCGAAGAGGTGCCCCCTCGCCGATTTTTCAAGTCGGCCTTGCCAGCTTCTCCCCCAGAGAGGGAAGTAGTGTTAGCTGCAATTCAAAAGCTGTGTCAACAGCAAGTGGTTGTCAGGGTTACCCTAGTCCAACAGGGGAAAGGGTACTATTCAACCCTGTTCGTGGTCCCGAAGCCGGATGGTTCGGTCAGGCCCATTTTAAATCTAAAATACCTAAACCTGTACTTGAAAAAGTTCAAATTCAAGATGGAATCGCTCCGGGCGGTGATCTCCAGTCTGGAAGGGGGGGGGATTTTATGGTGTCACTCGACATAAAGGATGCATACCTTCATGTCCCCATATATCCTCCTCATCAGGCGTACCTGAGATTCGCTGTACAGGACTGTCATTACCAGTTTCAGACGTTGACGTTTGGGCTTTCAACGGCCCTGAGGATTTTCACCAAGGTGATGGCGGAGATGATGGTGCTCCTGATCAGGCAGGGAGTCACAATTATCCCATACTTGGACGATCTCCTGATAAAAGCGAGATTGAGTGATCAACTGCAGAGGAGCGTGTCGCTCTCCCTGAGAGTGCTACAACACCACGGTTGGATTCTCAATCTGCCAAAGTCACAATTGATTCCAACGACTCGACTATCATTCCTAGGCATGATTCTGTACACGGATCAGAAAAGGGGTTTTCTCCCGATGGAAAAAGCCCGGGACCTCCAGAACATGGTCAGAGACCTGCTAAAACCAAAAAGAGTGTCTGTTCATCAATGTACTCGTGTTCTGGGGAAAATGGTGGCAGCCTACGAGGCCATCCCCTTCGGCAGGTTTCATGCAAGGACGTTTCAGTGGGACCTCCTGGACAAGTGGTCCGGGTCCCATCTACAAATACATCAGAAGATAAGCCTGTCCCCCAAGGCCAGGGTGTCTCTCCTGTGGTGGCTGCAAAGTGCTCACCTTCTAGAGGGTCGCAGGTTCGGCATTCAGACTGGGTTCTGGTAACCACGGACGCGAGCCTCCGAGGATGGGGAGCAGTCACACAAGGAAGAAATTTTCAGGGGCTATGGTCAAGCCAGGAGGCTTGTCTACACATCAACATCCTGGAGTTGAGGGCCATATACAACGGCCTACGTCAAGCGGAGAATCTTCTTCGCGACCTACCGGTTCTGATTCAATCGGACAACGTCACAGCCGTGGCTCATGTAAACCGCCAAGGCAGGACAAGGAGCAGAGTGGCAATGGCGGAAGCCACCAGGATTCTTCGCTGGGCAGAAAATCACGTAAGCGCTCTGTCAGCGGTCTTCATTCCGGGAGTGGACAACTGGGAAGCAGACTTCCTCAGCAGACACGATCTCCATCCAGGAGAGTGGGGACTTCATCAAGAAGTTTTTACAGAGATAACAAGTCTTTGGGGAATTCCTCACATAGACATGATGGCGTCCCGCCTCAACAAGAAGCTTCGGAGGTATTGTGCCAGGTCAAGGAACCCTCAGGCAGTAGCGGTGGACGCCCTGGTGACACCATGGGTGTTTCAGTCGGTCTATGTATTCCCCCCTCTTCCTCTCATCTCAAAAATATTGAGAATCATAAGACAAAAAAGAGTGAAAACAATACTCATTGTTCCAGATTGGCCTCGAAGGGCCTGGTATTCAGATCTTCATGAGATGCTCACAGAAGATCCGTGGCCTCTTCCTCTCAGGGAGGACCTGTTGCAACAGGGGCCCTGCGTGTTCCAAGACTTACCGCGGTTACGTTTGACGGCATGGTGGTTGAACGCCGAATCCTAGCTGGGAAAGGTATTCCGGAGGAAGTCATCCCTACTCTGATAAAGGCTAGGAAGGAGGTGACGGCGAAACATTATCACCGTATCTGGAGGAAGTATGTATTTTCGTGTGAAGCCATGAATGCTCCTACGGAAGATTTCCATCTGGGCCGTTTTCTCCACTTTCTACAGACAGGAGTGGATATGGGCCTAAAATTGGGCTCCATTAAGGTACAGATTTCGGCCCTGTCTATTTTCTTTCAGAAGGAATTGGCTTCTCTCCCAGAAGTCCAGACTTTTGTAAAGGGAGTGCTGCACATCCAGCCTCCTTTTGTGCCCCCAGTGGCACCATGGGACCTTAACGTGGTGTTACGGTTCCTGAAGTCTCACTGGTTTGAACCTCTTCAAACGGTTGAATTAAAATTTCTCACTTGGAAGGTGGTCATGTTGTTGGCCTTGGCATCTGCAAGGCGGGTGTCCGAATTGGCGGCCTTGTCTCACAAGAGCCCTACTTGATTTTCCATGCGGATAGAGCAGAGTTGAGGACTCGTCCTCAATTTTTGCCTAAGGTGGTTTCTTCATTTCATATGAACCAACCTATTGTGGTGCCTATGGCTACGGATGACTTGGAGGATTCCAAGTCCCTGGATGTAGTCAGGGCCTTAAAAATCTATGTAGCCAGGACGGCTCGGGTTAGGAAAACAGAAGCACTGTTTGTCCTGTATGCAGCCAACAAAGTTGGCGCTACTGCTTCGAAGCAGACTATTGCTCGCTGGATCTGTAACACGATTCAGCAGGCTCATTCTACGGCAGGATTGCCGTTACCAAGTTCGGTAAAGGCCCATTCCACTAGGAAGGTGGGCTCTTCTTGGGCGGCTGCCTGAGGCGTCTCGGCTTTACAGCTTTGCCGAGCAGCTACCTGGTCGGGTTCAAACACTTTTGCAAGGTTCTATAAGTTTGATACCCTGGCTGATGAGGACCTTGCGTTTGCTCAGTCGGTGCTGCAGAGTCGTCCGCACTCTCCCACCCAGTTTGGAGCTTTGGTATAAACCCCATGGTCCTTACGGAGTCCCCAGCATCCTCTAGGACGTAAGAGAAAATAAGATTTTAAACCTACCGGTAAATCTTTTTCTCCTAGTCCGTAGAGGATGCTGGGCGCCCGTCCCAGTGCGGACAAAATCTGCAAGGCTTGTATATAGTTGTTGCTTCCATAAGGGTTATGTTACAGTTGAGATCAGTCTTTAGCTGATACTGTTTTTTGTTCATACTGTTAACTGGTTGCGTATATTCCAGGTTATACGGTGTGGATGGTGTGGGCTGGTATGAATCTTGCCCTTAGATTTACAAAATCCTTTCCTCGTATTGTCCATCTCCTCTGGGCACAGTTTCTCTAACTGAGGTCTGGAGGAGGGGCATAGAGGGAGAAGCCAGTGCACACCCATTCTAAAGTTCTTTATAGTGCCCATGTCTCCTGCAGAGCCCGTCTATACCCCATGGTCCTTACGGAGTCCCCAGCATCCTCTACGGACTAGGAGAAAAAGATTTACCGGTAGGTTTAAAATCTTATTTTCCCAGCCAGATATATCGGGTTCTGTCTAACTTAGAGTTTTTCTGAGGGTATACTCCAAAAGCTGGGACTCTCTCCTTTCAGTTGACACTGACAGCTTGTCTCTACTATGCCCAGAACCAGAGATATCAGCATTCCAGCAGCTGGTCCCTGCTCCATCTCCACACGCATAATATGCAGTTTTATATTTTTGTTGGTGGATTGCTCTGGTTCCTGAAGTCTGATCCCCAAGTCCCCAGTAACTCCTGAAAGGTGGGACTCTCTAGTTTTTTTTTATCCCATTAAAGCTAAGAAATCTATTTCCAAGAACTGGAGATATCTGCAGTAAAGCACGCTGCCCTGACCCCCGGAAAATGATGAATATTAAGCCCACTCCACTATTCACCCCTCCCCTGTGTATTAAACACCCCTACCACCCTGGAAGTCATGTACCAGGGCCCCTTCATTCAGCACAATGTCCCCTTCTACAGTTTAGTGTTCTCCTTCCCACCCCATTTGTGCAGTAAAGTAGTAATTAGCAGAAATAATTTCTCCAGGTCCTACATGGTGAGCGAAAGATAGAACCCCCCTACCCCCTGCGGAACATCAAAGCTGCCGTTGATAGCTCCCCCCACCCCTACCGCTGATGGGTGGGTAGGGGCCCCAGTGCATTTCTGTGCCCAGGGGCCTACACTGCTGTTAAGACGGCTCTGATAACTCCCCTTTCCATGCAACATGGTTATGCACAGATGCAAAATACTCATAACTACAAGGCCCATTGTAGTACAACACTGGGTGATGAGATAGATATATATATATATATATATATATTTTTTGTATATACTATATATAAAAATTAGGATTGCTGAAATTTGTATTATGTATGTATATATATATATATAACTCGGCTTGTGTCCGGCTCTCCCAATTAATCCTATAATCATGCGTCGGGTGCCTCCATAATACAGGGAATACAAGTGGCAACAGAAGCGGCACTCCTGGCGACTGAACACTTCAACTCTTATAGCAGCATATGGTAACAGCGTTTCATTGCTTTATTCTTGCAATTTCGTCAGGCCGACCTATATATGTCTCCTATATAATAGCCCAGATCTGTCACTCTGCGATTGTGTGGATAACGCTGGGCATGGCTAGGAGCTCTCATTGGGTTAGCAGCAGGTCTATCACACCCAGTCCACAGCTGATTGGGCGAGAAACGCCCTCCCACACAGGTTGCATCCAATGAGAGGCTCTGCCCTTTGGCTGCTGTGTGTTCCCAGAGCAGGATTAACAATGGGGCTGATGGAGCTGCAACTCCAGGTCCACACCCCAAAATAGGCCCACTGCATCTGCAGCAACATACCCTCCAACAATTTACACATAAAAATCAGTACAAATTCTAAAAGGGGGCGTGGCCACGGGTACAGTGATGTGGCCAGGCCCCTTTTCCTATACTTTCAATGGAAATCTGGAGAGCCAAAAATCGGTACAGACCATAAAAAAAGGTACTGCACCTGCCAAAAGGTGCAGCTGGAGAGTATGCCACTGCATCTGCAGCAAGTCTCTGCGCTGTAGATAGGGAGAAAAAAAAATCCTTTTACTGCAGGGTCCTATGTCCTGCTGCCAGTTTGCCTGCCCACTCCGGCATCAACAATCCCCACTCCCTAGCTGCGGTGCAGGTGGAACAAAAGTTGCTGCGCCCACCGGCATAGATGTGTATAAAAGCACCGCAGTGGAAGGCTTTCATAGCCCTCCCTGCGCCGCATACTCTCTGAGCCCCGAAGCCTCCTCTGCGCGTGATGTCACAGAAGTGCCTTCCCGCCACAGCCGCGCCCAGATCCCCAGAGGCCATGAGTCTGCAACTGCAACACAGCACCTGGCCTGCCGGCCTGGAAGGCCCGAGATGGCTAATATAACAGATAGAGTGGGTGATATCGTGGAGGGTAATGTCTTGACGCTGAATCAATGTAAAAGGTGACAGTGCTGTGCAGTGACACTTTTACATTGATTCAGCAAGTCAGTCAGTTCTGCCAGTCAGTCACTATTGTTAGCGCCGGTGTCCCAATGCACCACATTACAGGGAAGTAGATGCACTAAAGAAACTACAGCTCCCAGCAGCCCTTACCGCCGAAGCTTTCTGCCACTAAGGAGCTGGGAGCTGTAGTTTATTTAGTGCATCTTCTTCCCTGTAATGCGACACGCATTGGGACACCGGCGCTAACAATAGTGACTGGCTGCTTGGCTGCTGTGCAAGTCTCTGGGAGAGCCACTGTCAAAGGGAGGACAGCAGCTTAGCTGCTTCCAGGAGGAGAAGCAGGAGAACCATTACCCACCCCTCCCCCAGTCGCAGTACCTCTGGGCCCCATGCGCAGCACCCCCACACCCCCTCCACCACCCGTGGTGGCTCCAGACCCCCTCCCCCACCCACGGCACACCCGCACCCGCCCTTCCCCCACACGCCTATCCGCGGCACCCCCACACCCGCAGTCGCTCCGGACCCCCACCGGCGGCACCCACCCCTCCTCCACCTGCGACACCACCGCAACAGCCCCTCCCCCACCAGCGGCACCCCGCAACCACCTCTCCCCTACCCGCGGCACCCCCGGACCCCCTCCCCCATCCGCTTCTCCCCTGCAACTGCCACTTCCCCAACCACAGCACCTACTATGTGATTCATCAGGCCCTGCATGCGCAGTTCACGCCGTTGCAAGGGGCTACGACCCCTTAACCATCGCACGCTCTTTGTCTGTGCAATATTTAACCACTCACACAATTATGATTGGAGGTAATACTCCATACAATTCAAATATTGCACGCCACAAGGGCGTGCAAGGGTTAAGGGGGCGTAGCCCCTTACGACGGTGTGAAAAGCGCCCGTAGGGAGCGATGAATCACCTAATATATATATATATATACAAAACAAAAGGTAACCCTTTGTTTGCGCTATACCACTAGTCTCAAACCACTAAGAAATACCCTCTGTCAGATGAGGTATTAAGAGTAGATATGTAATTGAAAAAGATTCTCGTGGGAGCCAATACGCCTTTAGTATGACAATATTTAAAAGTTTTTATTCATACAAAAACGAACGATATTTATAACCTAAACATTCGTCATTGGTACAAATTTCTAAAAATTCAATAAAACAATATAACAATCTTATACATAAACATTTTTCAGTTGATGTGAGGAATTTACAGTCAGGTGATCACAGTCAGAACTTGAAAGAGATGTATCTCCAACCAGATGCTTGTGGCAAAGGCTTTTGTGGCAAAGGCTACATGTTTATGTATAAGATTGTTATATTGTTTTATTGAATTTTTTGAAATTTGTACCAATGACGAATGTTTAGGTTATAAATATCGTTCGTTTTTGTATGAATAAAAACTTTTAAATATTGTCATACTAAAGGCGTATTGGCTCCCACGAGAATCTTTTTCAATTCCATATCTATATATATATAAAAGAATGTAATTAGTACATGAGTTGCTGTGTCAGTAAATTTTAATTGAGTTCATAAGAGAAAATAGTTTGGTAAAATAAAGATAATGACAAAAAATGTAAATAAACAGGATTCTTTTACTGACATTTGGGTGAGGCAGCTCAGAAGGATAATTGCACAATAATTTGGTAGTGATATTGTGGCAAGCAGTCTGGCTTTCATTATGAATGAGTGATGTAAGGCAATGAATACAATGGGATAGATTTACCAAGTCACACCTTGTCAAATCATCATTGACTTTGACTGAGACATTTAAAACGGCAGTAGGAATTAATGTTAAACTGGAACTTGTTTAGCGTTAATTCCTATTGCGGTTTTAAATCCATCAGTCAAACCCACAGATGATCCATCAGCTTTGACAAACAGCAACTTAGTAAAAGGTAAATTAGTAAAAGATACCCAAAGGTATCTCTTCCCTGACTAGCAATTAAGGATGCATTTCGGAATGTGTGACACGTTCGTAGATAGTGTTCCACTACAGTCACTAAGTCAACCAATGCTAGAGCCCAGTCACAACATACATGTCAATGTATACACCGTAAATTTAAAGTGTGAAGTAAGCAGGTTACCGCGGGTCTACTACGTTATGCCGGCGCTCAGGATCCCGGCGCCCAGTATACTGACGCCGGGATCCCGACCGCCGGCATGCCAGCAGCGGTGTATGGTATGCTGGGCGCCAGGATCCCGACAGCAGGCATATCAAAGGCCTCCCTGTTACCGCAGTTGAGTTAATAAAGTTGTGTTAGGCTGGGAGGCAGATTAATCTAATTGAGGTACATACACATACCTCAAAAGGTTGTGATAAGTATATTGCTCCATACTGCATATACAGTAAGAAGTGTGCCTCAGCATGGCTGTGTTGTTCCAATGTAAGCCAGGCAGGAGCTTTAAATATGTATATACAGCTATGTCCTCATACATTATTGCTTCAAATTGCCAAATAACCCTTCTTGGCATGCCAGATCCTGTGCGACAGCTAGCGCCGGGTGTCTGTTTACCCGAAAATGCATCTTAGTCGTAATGCGTTGTGACTGGGATGCACCAGAAGACTGTGCTGATTCATTTGATACAGTATGTGATGTATTGAGGCTAGTTGAATGAGGACATATCTGTACTGTGATCAGTACTGTGTGTGCAGCTGACATCAATGTAGCAAGGAATGATGGGAGTCAGCTGACCAGGAGCTGCCGCTGTTGATATTTGAATGTATACTGTCTTCATATGGGGGTAGTAGGGAGTTAAGCTGGGTACTCACTGAGTGATATATCGGTCATTCAATCACACAGCTGATATATCATGAGCCCGTTGGCAGGTGTGTACCCCCGACATGTCATGCAAACGACATCATTCACAGACATATTGCGTCGCCCCTGCAACACAGCTGAAGGCCGATATATCTAGAGATATATCGGCGCAACTGGCTGTGTGTACACGTGCGTCAGGGACCGCAGGTGACTGACATATCAACTGGGCTGTCAGGCACAACACATCGGACAGGCAATTGGTAAGTGTGTATGCACTCACCAATCGTTAGATAGGTTGGCAGACCCATTGCCAGGTTAAGAGAGAAAAGTGTTCTCCGCAGGCAGAGTATGGTATGCAGAGATGTACAGTATATGTCAGAGGTGAATCAACAATAAATCATCAATATATTTAGAAAATCTTGTCTCCAGCAAGTGTTCTTACACACACATTCTGTATTTTAATATTATTACAATGCAGTGATGAAACATTGATGGATCTCAATGACAGGAATATCTTGGTACTGAAAACAATGAGTTAAATATGGATCACATTGAATTAAGTGTACAGCAAGCTGTGTATTGCACTAAAAAAGTAATGAACAAGCTGTGCATCTAACTAAAATAAGTAACAGGCAAGCTGTGCAACTTTGTAACAGAATAAGGGGCCTTTTCATAAATAAGCTGCGCTAATTTAGTATCCAGCTCCCCGCGAGTAGCAGTCATGGAGGCTAAAACACCAGAGCAATTCAACATTGCACAGCTGTCCCTGCGATCCTTTTCAGCGCTGTTCTGTAGCACTGAGACTTAACACTGCTGAGTCTGACGCGGCAGTGCTAATGCGCATGAGTGACCTATGGTTCATGCATGTGCACAAACCTTCCGACGGCCAGCGGAGGGAGCCGAACAGTGGCGGAGGGATCTGAAAAGGACACCTTTTCACCACTCCTTCCTATAGGACCAGGACTCCTGTTGTCACGCTCTGAAATTTTTTGAATTTTAAGAGTTTGGTGAATTTCAGTTCCAATAATATTGTACTGCAAGAGGACGCTGGGAAAGATTGGGACTGAAAGGTAAAGCAGGAGATAGCCATGATATCTCCTGAATGACCTTTATAATGTTTCAATTTCATCTAGTATTGTAGAAGTGATGGGATAATGAATAGACCCCTATGTGAGGTAAGCAAATCAGTGAAAGTAGTGAATGGGATAAGCGTCTCAGTGACAGAAGTAATAAGTAAGCCGGGCACCAGTGTAAACATGTAGGGAGGGCAATGCCTTGCATAGAAGACAGCAAAGTAGTGAGAGAGTTGGAGATGTTAGACATGGAGGCAATGAAATGGTGGATTATTTTTGAGGAAGCTACAACAAAAATACTTACAAAGTATATTGGAAGAGGTTTGTAAAAGAACAGCGTCTGACAATAATGAGAAATATTGTACAATATATAAGCATGTTACAAGAAAGTGGGATGGGGGAATAAATATGCTTTTGGACTGTGTAAGATATGCAATAGTATATCAGAGACAGAGGATGTGTAGGATGCAATATACTACTCTCAGGCACAATGATACAGTAGAATGGATAGACAGACAGATAATACTGGAAATGTTTCTAGTATGGAATTCATACACATTGTAATCATAAAAATATGATCATTCTAGCTTCCTACAGTAATGGCTATAATGTGTTCACTCTTATTCAACTATGTCTGTTCACCTGAAACTGACTTATGCTATTGAAGTTACTCAGTTCTGCTAGAACTCAATTCCCACTCATAGCTTTATTCCACCCTTACTAAGTAAATCTGGTTCTAACTGCCCTCTTCTTACCGAGCTGCAACCACTGGAGATTTCTTGCCGGGGTCCATTCCCGGAATTGATGGCTCCTCCCCCAGTGACCGTGTGTCCTTGTTTAGCAGCTGGAGTCTGGAACTGATTTCCCCAATTACGGACGGCTTTTCTATTTCCACAGGGCCCCCATGTGAAAGGGGCCGACTCTCCACTGGATCTCCCCATAGCTTAGATCTTCTCTGAAAGAGGTAGCGCGGACGGCCCGCTGCAAGTTGCTGCTGGGCAATGAGCTCACTGTCTGAGGACTGCTTGAGCAGGGGGTCCCTGAAGGTCACGGTGCCCTTCATCAGTTGAGACTTGAGTTTGGGCTTTGGAGGCACTGGTGGCTTCTCGAGTATAAAAGTTTGACCGTCGGCATACGAGGTGTAGGTGTCAGTGGGCTCCCCACTCTCTGAGGATAGAGTGGACATGCTGGACACAGTAGAGATGGTGCTCGTGGTTTCCAGGTGGTGGTCACTCGAGCTCCTGGTATCCACTTCTTCCACACCTGAGTCAGTAGCTGACTCTGGATGGGGAACTGGGGCATCAGAAGGCTTCCCTGAGGGTGGTAGACCACTAGATTGCTTGGCAGATGGCACAGCCAAAGTACCAGGCCGAGTCAGCTGGCTGATGGGGGTGCCAGGTTTTGTGATCAGGACTCCGTTGGCAAAAGCATCAGGAGGAGGCAATAGTCCAATTTTTGCTAGTTCTTCTCTAGTCTCTTCATCACTTGAGGATAACATGGCTGGTGGCAGATTAGCCCCAAAAGGCTCTACTTCCTCCTCTGAACTTCCTTGCCCAAGTGTCTTATCAGAAGAAGAGCTTGACAAGGCCTTCTCTTCTGTATCATGGGGCTGCGTTGCCTCTTGCTGGTCAATGATAGCTGGTGGCTCCTGCTCTTTATCTTCTGTCCCATTGCTGGTAGCATGCACCATTATTAGCCCTGCTGTCTTCTGCTGAGAGGTGTCAACAATGCTTAGAATCATTGGCTTCCTCTCCTCTACTTTGCTCTCAGGTCGCTCAGGGCTTCTCTCTGCACGACCCACTCCATCCCTCCTTAGTGGAGCCCCCCACTGGCCCTTCACTGAGGCCCCCGAAGGGCTATATATTGGTGATGCAGACCCTTCTATCTCCATTCCCATTTCCCCCTCTTTGGTTTGAATTTCCAGAAACATTGGAGGAGCTCTGTCTGAATCTGGGCTCCTTACTGGGGTAGGTGTCCTTTGAGGAGGGGGAGATGGTGCTTGGGCAGAAAGTGCACGTTCCCTTGCGGCCAGCGCAAGTGCGAGAGGTGAGTTGGGATCAAGGGGCTTACCAGTTAGGGGGTGGATGAATGTGGAATGAGGACTGCTATACATAAGAGATTTAAGTGAAGAACCTGGAGAAGGTAGGAGGACATCACGACTCCCCAACAATCGCTCATCAACAGAGCGTGAAGGTTGTAAAGATGGGAGATCTGGGGAAGGTGGAGTTCCTTCCAATGCTCCGACCGAGAGGAAGACTGTGGATTTGCGCTTCTCATCCAGCCGTCGCTCACGTTCCTTCATTACTCCAGCCAGTGCTGTTGCAAAAGGACTACCAAGTGGGTCATGATGTGCAGTTCCTAACTCCATCATACTCTGACGTGGACTGCGTCGAGATGGTGATGGATCTCGTGAGAAGCCCCCAGCCATGGCTAATGCCGCTCGCTCCTGAGCATCTTCCACTTGAAGTTGTTTCACAAGGGGACTTTTCTTGCGCTGCGGCTTCATTGGTGCAAACAGGCCCATATTGGCATAAGGGTTATCCACAGCCCGACTTCTTCGTTTCAATTTTTCTGGAGGGGTGGGTGATGGACCAGGTCGAGTAATACTTGTAGGCTCTACCGGAAGGTGAGATGTATCTTGAAGGATGATCATGGAACGAGCACGCTTCTGGCGATCAGGCGGAGGGAGGGCACGATCCATGCTTAAGAGCTCTGCAGATCCCATTCCATGTGGAAGCCCATGAAGTCTGGCTTCAAAGCCTGGTTTAAAGCTTGAATGCACAGTATCATAACCTCTGCCTGGAGGAGGTGGTGGGGAGAAAGCTGGGGGTGGTCCAGTGTCAAAGTAATAGGGAGATGGTGGCGGGGGAGCAGATTTCTGTGGCGGTGGTGGAATTCCAGGACCTTCCCTTAAAGAATCTTGCATGGATGTGCTGCGTGGGAAACGCCCATCAAGGAATGAATCTGATAGTTTCTCATCTTCACCTAAGGACAAACAAACAATTAAAACCTTAGATAACAAGTTAATACCCACTATACAATTGTTATTTTTAATAACTGTGATGGTTTTAAAATGTAACTCATACATTAACCTGCTGTAGACTGATGGGGCTGGGTATGCTGTACCGGCGGCTGGGATCCCAGCTGTCAGCTTCCCAACGCCAGGATCCCGGCTGCAGAATGCTGGGGGGTGGGCAAGCGCAGCAAAGCCCCATTAGTGGGAATAGTCCCTGCTAGTGGGCATGCCAACTGTCGGTCAGTTATTGTAACCGTCGGGCACATAACTACATCCCGTTTGATGTACTGTATTAATAAGACCTTTAGGAAGGGACATAACGGACTATCCTAAATCCATTGTAACTGTCTGCACAGTTTAGTAGTTTTCTAGTTTTGGTTGCTCCCCTAATTTATGAGAGGTTCAATGTGCACCTAACTGATTTTGTGAGTAATGACAGGTAAAATATTGCAGTTTGGTATGCTCTGTGCTATAGTAATGTATTTTATTTTATTTAATAAAATGGTGGCAAATGCTGAAATTTGATAATCTGCTATTTCATTTTAATAGAAGTACATAGGAATAATGATTATGTTATGCTGTATTGATAATTATTATAATTACTGTAAGCAACTACAGTACATATTCTATAGTGCTACAGATGCGCCAAACAGCCCTATTTGGCACGCCAGGTCCTGTGAGACTCTGCTAGCGGCGGGTGTCTTTTTTCTGGGGGACTTAGTCATAACAAGATGCAGCTAAGACGTACCAGCAGACTCTGCTGATTGATTTCATATGTGACACTATATGTGTGCAAATGAGTCTCTGACTCTGCATACGAAGTGATACAATGTAGCAGCCATGTCTTTTTTCCATGTCAAGTTCTGTTTTTCTTCATATACAGACTCAGTTACATACAGATATACAAGTGTTGCATATCAAATTAATCAGCACAGTGTCCTGGTGTGTCCTAGTTACATCGCTTTGTGAATTAGACATATGTTTGCCAAAAAAAGTGTTACATGGGACCTGTCAGCTCACCCCTGTCAGGTATCTCATGCTGCATGATGTATTGAGGCTAGATGTATGAGGATACATCTGTACCTACAGTAACTAAAAGTAAATTAAATGTAATGGGCAGAACTCTTGTTACATAAGGTACTGTCCAGATTTGAAAACATACTGTAGCATGATGCTACTACAGAAAAAGTCCTAGTTTATAAGGGTGTGTACACACGGTGAGATCCTTGCTATGTTCGATTTTTACTTGCGATTTCCCTTGAACTCCCCGGAACCCAGATAGCACAGATTTTGACTAACTTTTCTTGAGATATGGACTATGTGTGCTTACGATTTTGGCTTATGTGAGATTTTGGCTTATGTGAGATGTCATTGACATGTGAGATGAACTAGATAGTACACCGATCTAGCAAGGATTGACTTGCCTGCACAGTCTATCTTTTCTTGCGATGCCGACCTGGCGGGGCCGCGCATCGGGATCGCAAGGTGACTTTCACCTTGCGATTTGCACTAACTTTTCTTGCGATTTTGACTATATAGTCAAAATCTCAAGAAAAAATCTCACCGTGTGTACACACCTTAAGTAATATCTGCAGTCAAACTAGTATTTGCCCAAGCAGAGTGACTGTAGCTATAACCCCCAGAAATGGTTTGTTTCTGTGAACCTCTCTAGCTGCGTATCTTTCTATAATGTAGGACCGCTTACAGTGACATCACAGCAGTGTGTGCAGGAATTTGTCAGTACAGATCAATTTTCACAGTTCACTACAAATATGTATAGCTGCAAATACTATGGGGCAATTTAGCCACTTAGTGCAAAATCGACACATGGAAAATATATCTTGGGGTCATATCACTTACATGTGCTTTGCAAAAGTGAACTTGTAGCATAAAAGTTGTATACATTGATGTAATGTGCTTTCCTGAGAAATGCACAATTCAATTAGATATGGCTATTTACGGCAACTAGACAGAAGTGCACGGAAAAGTGGGGAAATTACCCTGGACTCCAAAAAGGTAAAACTAAGATAGCAGGACAGTACAGAATGCGGTTAGTGGCACAATGATAGCCAGCAAGTGTTTTTCAGCAAATTAAAGATTGTACAATATTTATGGGGTACAGAAAAATGTCTGTAAAATGATTATTTAATGGTTTTATACAAGTTTATAAAATACACTTGTAACGCCTATCTTCAAGTAAAAAAAAAAAACCTTTTACATCAATACAACACCTCTACATAACTGTCCCAAATTATGTAACCAATTTGTCAGCTTTTTAGAGAAATTCACATGGAAAATTACCTAATTATTGGCCATATTATACTATCGAAATCCCTCAAATTGCATAGGGTTAGGGCTTTCCAGAGGATATGTACTTTGTCCTGGCATTTTTGCCTTAATACAAATATTTACCTTTTCACATTTTCACCTGCTCTGGGGGATGTACACAAAAACCCCACAAATTTGCTGGGAAAATGGATTGCGAGTTTGGAATTGACTTCCAAGTGGAAACGTCTAAAATAATGATTTATGATATGTGTGTGCAGCATGCAAGGGTATTTGTAGTACACTCAAAAAAATGTAGTGCAATATAGTTCGATCAACTCTATATCAACCTCTGTATCGCAAGACAGTCCCATGGCTGCATAACAGTGGGGCTAATTCAGACCTGTTCGCTCGCTAGTTTTTTTTGCAGTCCTGCGTTCGCATAGTCGCCGCCCATAGGGGAGTGTATTTTCGCTTTGCAAGTGTGCGGACACATGTGTAGCAGAGCTGTACAAACAGATTTTGTGCAATCTCTGCACAGCCCAGGATTTACTCAGCCACTGCGTACACTTCAGCCTGTCCAGGACCGGAATTGACGTCATGCAAACGCTTGGACCGCCTGCGTTTTTCCAACCACTCCCAGAAAACGGTCAGTTACCACCCACAAACGGCTTCTTCCTGTCAATCTCCTTGTCAACGCCCATGCGAATGGATTCTTCACACAAACCCATCACTGAGCGGCGATCCGCTTTGTACCCGTGTGACGCGTCTGTGCACTGCGGTGCATACGCATGCACAGTTTAGACCTGATCGCCCACTGTACGAAAACGCAGCCTAGCGATCAGGTCTGCATTAGGCCCAATGTCTGTTAGAGCAGCTAAACAAAATGACTCCACAGTAGGCAAGACAATGGTATGATCTTATTATTTAATGCTCATGGGTGCATTATGTTGTATTAGTAAGTATGTGTATTTAGATCTAATATTTTTCATGGACGTTACCTGTAAGCGAAATTATTGCGATGGATGTATTATCTTTTATATTGAATATACCGCATAACCTACCAACAGATTTTGTCCGAGACATCCCATGGTGAAGGGGATAATGAGGCTTCGCACCGGAAATATGAGATATTGCACGTGGAGAAATACCCTGTCTCTCTAGCAGCGACTGCAAGAAAACACGAAACAGCAAACAGAAGTTGAGTAGTGGGAATTTGAATATTTCATCCACAGGATGGGTACACAGGTTTAGCCATATGAAATGAATATAAATAACTTTGTACTTCACTCTCACAAAACCCAGTAAAGATGTAAGATAGAACAAGAATACAGTAACATGCTATCTAAAGTATTAATGGAGGTAGCTGCTCACTCTTACACTGATCTCAGCTGGCGTGATGCGTCTACTTGTTGGTCGCTGTTTTACTGTAGCAGCTCTGGAGTCAGCCTCAGCAATTTCTGGTCTCAAGGAGGGATCAGACGCAACCAAAATCTCATCCAGTCGTTCTGCAAGTAAGAGACTATTTAAACCTCAATCTAATGAGTACTTCTACTACTATAAATCTGCTAGTAGTGTAATACTTGGACCTTGCATAATAAACATTTTTTGTTCTTCATTATATATTTGACATGGAAATTTAGGGCTTTTTATATAATTAATGCTAATGGAACTACTGTATAATAAACTGATACTGCTGCAGTTTATCATTGTACAATATTTGTGACATTAAAGTATTCTATCAAACATATGAGATATATTTATGTCAAGTTAGGCTGGAACTCATGAATCCCTCTGAATTTATAACACAATGCACATTATTCGAAATAAAAGGTGCATACTGAGATATCAGTGAGAATTCAATAGGGGAGGTATCATTAAATGTCTAATTTGTTTTCAAACATCTCCCAGATAACAGCACAAAAGGCATCCCCCATCAAGATACTTGTCATTCCCAGGCATGACTCCTAACACTCTGCATTCTCCATATCATAATTATACATTTACTAGCACTGTAGTGGCAAAATACAGCTTTAGCAAAGCACCATTTTAATAATGCCTTGCACTGGGTGGTCTTCAGTATGCCGGCTGTCGGGATCCCGGCGCACAGTATACCGGCGCCGGGATCCCGACAGCCGGCATACCGACACTTATTCTCCCTCGTGGGGGTCCACGACCCCCCTGGAGGGAGAATAAAATAGCGTGGCGCGCGTGGCGATCGCAGCGAGCCCGCAAGGGGCTCATTTGCGCTCGCCACACTGTCGGTAAGCCGGCGGTCGGGCTCCCGGCGCCGGTATGCTGGTCGCCGGGAGCCCGACCGCCGGCATACCGTAGTGAACCCCTTGCACTATTGGATTGTGAGGCAAGCAAATTCAAATCAGAACATTTTTCTGAACATCATGAAAGCGTTTCAGCTTAAAAAATATTTAAAATTAATACTGAAAATATTGACTAAAGAATACTCAAATAATAGTAATATCAAATACGGTTTCCATATAGCAGACATACATATAAGTAATTCTGAAACATTAAGAAGACTATACTAAGGTAGAATGTTATACCATATGGTTTGCATGATTTTAATAAAAAATAATCCCATCTTACTGTATGACATTTTTGTAAATGCTTCCCCCCCATACTGCTAATAATATTAGGGACACACCCTCATTTATTTGAATGATCTATACATTCTGACTATTGTGATATTGGTTATACTAAAACATTACTGTACTCAGTGGCATAACTCCCACCCCCGCAGTCACTGCGGAGGCTTGGAGGCGCAGGGATTCAGAGCAGATTGACATGCGGACTAGCTGTCCGCATGTCAATCTGCTAAATGTCCCTTCCAAAATGGCTGCTGCCATGGACGAGACATGCTAGAGATCATACTTGACCTCTAGCATCTAGGAAGTGCCGGGATCCACGGAAGCGCATAGCGCTGCCCGCGGCACCCTGCAGCCCTGCCACCTTGTTACCCTGGCGCGGCGGCGGTAGCAGCAACGAGGGGATTGGGCAGCGGTGCCTGCGGCTCACTAAACAGCGTGATGGGGGGGGGGGGCGGTTTGGGCAGCATTACTCCCTAGCAACAACTAACAAGCATGACACCCAATGCATGAAATCCCTGGCAACAAGCATTATCCCCTGGTAACGAGCTTGACACCCAGCACATGAAACCTCTGCCAACGAGCATAACACCCAGCGCATGAAACCTCTGGCAACGAGCATGACACCCAGAGCACGAAATCCCTGGCAACAAGCATTATCCCCTGGCAACGAGCTTGACACCCATCGCATGAAACCTCTGGCAACGAGCATAACACCCAACGCATGAAACCTCTGGCAACGAGCATAACACCCAACGCATGAAACCACTGCAACGAGCATGACACCCAGAGCATGAAATCCCTGGCAACAAGTATTACCCCCTGGCAACGAGCTTGACACCCAGCGCATGAAACCTCTGGCAACGAACATAATACCCAACGCATGAAACCCCTGGCACCGTGCATGGAACAAAGATCATGAAACCCCTGACAATGAGCAGGCAATTTAAAAGTAATTAGAAGCCTTACTGTAGGGCTTAATGTGTAATGGGCATTGCGATGTGTGGCATAATATATAACGGGCATTGCGATATGTGGCATAATGTATCACGGACATTGTGGTATGTGGTATAATGTATACCGGGCATTGCGGTGTGTGTCATAATGTGTCACAGACATGACGGTGTGTGGTATACTGTATCACGGGCATTGTATGTGACATAATGTCTCAGGGGCATTATAGTGTATAGCATAATGTATAACGGGCATTGTGATGCGTGGCGTAATGTATCTCAGGCATTAGTGTGTGTCATAATTAGTGATGAGCGGATTCGGTTTTACTCGGTTTTACTTGTGTGTCACAGGCATTATGCTGTGTGGTATAATGTCTCAGGGACACTGCAGTGTGTGGCATAATTTATAACGGGCATTGCGGTGTGGCATAATGTGTCACAGGCATTACGGTGTGTGGCATAATGTCTAAGGGCCATTGCAGTGTGTTGCATAATGTGTAAGGGGCATTACTATAAGGACGAATAATGACAAATAATGTAAGGAGCATGAATCAGGATTATAATTTTTTCCTGTGGTCGCCAATGTCTCGGCGTGCAGGTTGCAAAACTGAGGTATAAGGTAGTCTTTTCCTGCAATACCACACCCCTTTCAGTGAAGCCACACCCATTTTAATAAAGTCACACCCCTTTTTTGGTGTGCGCAAATTCATCACTTTGCTAGTGCCAATTACTAGGCGGGGGGGGGGGGGGGGGGGGGGGTTGGGGGCGCCAGAGAATATTTTGGCTTGGGGGAGAAAAAATTCTAGTAACGCCACTGACTGTACTGCACTGAGTTTTTGGATTTATCTTGCAGTGATGCAGCCTCTGTCATACCGGGAGATATACCAATCCTTGGGGTAGTTCCCACAATAAATCAATGAGCTCTAGTCATTTCAAAGACTATGCCAGATAAATGATAGAAGCTGGTTGTTAGCTTGGGGCAACTTCTCCACTTTATCTCACTCCAAGGCTTGATACATCTTCTCCATAGTAACAAAGAATATGTGTGTATGTCTGTGTACAATGAAGTATATACCAATTGTTGGTCACCCTGCAAAGATTTATATTTACTGCACAATGTTACAGGTCACATGTGCCCGGTCACATCTCACCATCCCCCAATTACATTAACATACAGCGCCACCAGATCCTGACTGAAAATTGCCCTGAAATCCATATACTGGTTCAGTATGATTTACCGACAGACACAATACCTATGGTCATAATCCCAACAGCCGCTGACTGACAGTCAAAATACAGACATGGTCAAAATATTGACATTCATTATGCTGCCATGTTCAAAATGCCGACACAGTCAGAATATCGACATTTGAAATGCCGACATTTCAAAATACCGACATGCGGTTTTCTGTTTTTTTTTGTGTCAATGTCGACATAGGTGTAAATGTGCCGCGTCCCCTCGCATGGCAAGCGCACTTCTGGCACACTATTATAATCCCCCTCCAGGTCCACTGGGATGGTAAAATATGAACAAGTCTGTTTTTGGGCAAAAAATAATTAAGACCGCATGTTGGCATTTTGACATGTCGGTATTCTGACTATGTCGGCATTTTGAACATGTCAGTATAATGAATGTTGGTATTTTGACCGTGTTGGTATTTTAACTGTCGGTCAATGGCTGCCGGGATTATGACCGTCTGTATTGTGTCCGTCGGTAAATCAACTGCTACCCCCATATACAGTACATCTATGAACAAGTTCTGGACTATTGCCAGTGAAGTGCTCTGATACTTACGGCAGCTTTACAGGTCTTGCCCCTTATGCTCTGTCATAAATCCCAAATGCTATCTGGTCTGTTCAATGTCTGTTAAATTAGCTAAGGGGGTTACTGTGTGTCCCCAAAGTGCCTTACGCATGCCTATCTTCATGACAAATGAACATTTCTGATTATATTCATACATACATAAAATAATGCTACAACTATATACATAATAAATGCAGGAACCAATTAACAATGTATTATCAATTCTAGTACAAGCCGCTACTGCATTTGAACTGGCTCAGATGACATGTGTAACATTCTTTCTCATTTGCCACAGACTTACCCAGTTCCTCCAGCTCAGCTGTCATGGACTTGGATCGTAGGGTAAGTGTGGTGCTTGGTGCTCTCTTTGGAGGTGGGGGAGCTGGAAGAAAAAAAGAAGTGACCTTACATGTCTTATCCAGCAGGCGGCGAGGGTCTGGAAGCAGCCGCCGTTTTTCCACAACCATCTCCTCATACTCCCGGGATGAGGGGTCGCACTTTGCCAGCAGCTTTCCAACCCTTCGCCGTGACTTCATACTGGAGGCCTATCACTGGTACGGGGTGAAGCACAGCCATACGGGGTGAAGGATGCACTGCAGCCACTTAAGACTTCTGCAACAGCTTATGTCAGTCTACAGCAAAAGATTCATGTAATGCAGAATCACTGCGTCCCTTGCAGTAGCTCTGCTGATCTTCCCAAAACTGAGTACTGCCTGCCGCTTTCTAATTTCCGCACACTTCACATCTTTTCTCTTTGTGTCTCCTTCTTATTCTCTTTTTCATCATTCTCTCGCTAACTTCTCTCTCCGTTTCATCATCCTCACTCTATCTTCTCCATCTCTATTTCTTTTTGGTCATCCTCTCCCTGTGTCTCTCTCTCCCTCCCTCTATCCTTGATGCTCTGGGATGCAGTTCTCGGGTCTTGCTGCGTTTCCATGGTAACTCATGCTTCATGCTTCAGAGGGAGGGAGAGAGAGTCAGGCTACGCCACAAAAGAGACTGTGAGAGTAAAAGAGCTTATACTATGTAGCGACATACAGACAGTGCTACCTAGATGCAGTGATAATGTCTCCATTGTCTAGAGACACTGCAAATGCAGTATCCAGAGACCACACACAAAAACCATGAGACAGATAAAAAAGATCTCTAATAAAATATGGCCAAATAGATGCAAGCTACATCAATGATGCTACACACGAGGACAACATAATCTAGGAGAAAACTGCACTATGCATAGAGAAGCAGAAAACGTGCTCTAGAACCAAACCGAACCAAGCCAAATCCATTCACCAACTAGGATCACATCATTAATTTAAGAGCAATATTTAAAGTCTGAGTTTTGTGAAGAGTGTGTTTGAAAAATTGTATAATCTGTGATAACGGAGAATGGGTCAACAGGTGGGTCACAGTCCAGAATCAGAGCTGAAGAGATATACTGACTGACACGATTAGGCAAATAACATAGAAAGAGAGAAAAATAAGATTTTACTTACCGGTAAATCTATTTCTCGTAGTCCGTAGAGGATGCTGGGGATTCCGTAAGGACCATGGGGAGAGACGGGCTCCGCAGGAGACATGGGCACTCCAAGAAAGAATTTAGTTCCTGGTGTGCACTGGCTCCTCCCTCTCCGCCCCTCCCCCAGACCCCAGTTAGAGAACTGTGCCCAGAGGAGATGGACAGTACGAGGAAAGGATTTTTGTTAATCCAAGGGCAAGATTCATACCAGCCACATCAATCACACCGTATAACTTGTGATAACAATCCAGTAAACAGTATGACAATAACATAGCATCAGTTCACGCCTGATGCAACAATAACGTAACCCTTATTGAAGTAATAACTATATACAAGTATTGCAGAAGAAGTCCGCACTTGGGACGGGCGCCCAGCATCCTCTACGGACTACGAGAAATAGATTTACCGGTAAGTAAAATCTTATTTTCTCTAACGTCCTAGAGGATGCTGGGGACTCCGTAAGGACCATGGGGATTATACCAAAGCTCCCAAACGGGCGGGAGAGTGCGGATGACTCTGCAGCACCGATTGAGCAAACATGAGGTCCTCCTCAGCCAGGGTATCAAACTTATAGAATTTTGCAAAGGTGTTTGTACCCGACCAAGTAGCAGCTCGACACAGCTGTAGTGCCGAGACCCCTCGGGCAGCCGCCCAAGAAGAGCCCACTTTCCTAGTGGAATGGGCCTTGACCAATTTTGGTAACGGCAAACCAGCCGTAGAATGCGCTTGCTGAATCGTGTTACAGATCCAGCGAGCAAGAGTCTGCTTTGAAGCAGGGCCGCCAAGCTTGTTGGCTGCATACAGAACAAACAGTGCTTCTGTTTTTCGGACTCTAGCCGTCCTGGCTACATAAATCTTCAAAGCCCTGACCACATCAAGAGACTCGGAATCCTCTAAGTCCCGTGTAGCCACAGGCACCACAATAGGTTGGTTCATATGAAAGGATGAAACCACTTTTGGCAGGAACTGAGGACGTGTCCGCAATTCCGCTCTGTCCATATGGAAAACCAGATAGGGGCTTTTATGTGATAAAGCCGCTAATTCCGACACTCGCCTAGCCGAAGCTAGGGCTAATAACATGACCACCTTCCAAGTGAGATATTTCAACTCCACCGTTTTCAGTGGTTCAAACCAGTGTGACTTTAGGAAGTCCAAGACCACATTAAGGTCCCAAGGCGCCACCGGAGCCACAAACAGAGGCTGAATATGCAGTACTCCCTTAACAAAAGTCTGAACTTCTGGGAGAGAAGCCAATTCTTTTTGAAAGAAAATGGATAGGGCCGAAATCTGGTCCTTAATGGAGCCTAATTTAAGGCCCAAATCCACTCCAGTTTGTAGGAAGTGAAGGAAACGGCCCAGATGGAATTTTTCCGTAGGAGCATCCCTGGCCTCACACCAAGAAATATATCTTCGCCATATACGGTGATAATGTTTTGCTGTTACTTCCTTCCTAGCCTTTATCAGCGTAGGGATAACCTCAACCGGAATTCCTTTTTCCGCTAGGATCCGGCGTTCAACCGCCATGCCGTCAAACGCAGCCGCGGTAAGTCTTGGAACAGACAGGGTCCCTGTTGCAACAGGTCCTGCCTTAGAGGAAGAGGCCACGGATCTTCCGTGAGCATTTCCTGCAGATCTGGATACCAGGTCCATCATGGCCAATCTGGAACAACGAGGATTGTTCTCACTCCTTTTCTTCTTACTATTCTCAACACCTTGGGTATGAGAGGAAGAGGAGGAAATACATAGACGGACCGGAACACCCATGGTGTCACGAGGGCGTCTACCGCTACTGCCTGAGGGTCTCTGGACTTGGCGCAATACCTCTGTAGCTTTTTGTTGAGGCGGGACGCCATCATGTCTATCTGTGGCAGTTCCCACCGACTCACAATCTGTGCGAAGACTTCTGGATGAAGTCCCCACTCTCCCGGGTGTAGGTCGTGTCTGCTGAGGAAGTCTGCTTCCCAGTTGTCCACTCCCGGAATGAACACTGCTGACAGTGCGCTTACATGATTCTCCACCCAGCGAAGAATCCTGGTGGCTTCCGCCATTGCCGCTCTGCTCCTTGTGCCACCTTGGCAGTTTACATCAGCCACTGCGGTGACGTTGTCTGACTGGATCAGAACTGGTTGGTCGCGAAGTAAGGCCTCCGCTTGACGTAGGGCGTTGTATATGGCCCTTAGTTCCAGGATGTTGATGTGCAGACAAGTCTCTTGACTTGACCAAAGACCCTGGAAATTTCTTCCCTGTGTGACTGCTCCCCAACCTCGGAGGCTTGCGTTCGTGGTGACCAGGATCCAATCCTGAATGCCGAATCTGCGGCCCTCGAGAAGGTGAGCCCTCTGCAGCCACCACAGGAGCCGACACCCTGGCCCTGGGGGACAGGGTGATCAACCGATGCATCTGTAGATGTGATCCGGACCACTTGTCCAACAGATCCCATTGGAAAGTCCTAGAACCTGCCAAAGGGAATGGCCTCGTATGAGGCCACCATCTTTCCCAGAACTCGAGTGCAATGATGCACGGACACCTGTCTTGATTTCAAAAGGTTCCTGACCAGAGTCATAAGTTTCTGGGCTTTTTCTATCGGAAGATAAACCCTTTTCTGGGTCGTGTCCAGAATCATGCCCAAGAAAGGCAGACGAGTCGTAGGAACCAACTGCGACTTTGGGATATTGAGAATCCAGCCGTGTTGTTGTAACACTTTCAGTGAAAGAGATACGCTGTTCAGCAACTGCTCGCTTGATCTCGCTTTTATGAGGAGATCGTCCAAGTACGGGATAATTGTGACACCCTGCTTGCGCACCTTCATTTCCGCCATTACCTTGGTGAAAATCCTCGGAGCCGTTGAGAGACCAAACGGCAACGTCTGAAATTGGTAATGACAGTCCTGTACCGCAAATCTTAGGTACGCCTGATGAGGTGGATAAATGGGGACATGAAGGTACGCATCCTTTATGTCCAGTGACACCATAAAATCCCCCCCTTCCAGGCTGGTGATGACCGCTCTTAGCGATTCCATCTTGAACTTGAACCTCTTCAAGTATAGGTTCAGATATTTTAAATTCAATATGGGTCTGACCGAACCGTCTGGTTTCGGAACCACAAACATGGTCGAATAATAACACCTTCCCTGTTGAAGGAGGGGAACCTCGACCACCACCTGCTGAAGATACAATTTTTGTATTGCATTTAACACTATCTCCCTCTCTAGGGGGGAAGACGGTAGGGCCGATTTGAAAAAACGGCGAGGAGGCACCTCTTCGAATTCCAGATTGTAACCCTGAGACACAATTTCTATTGCCCAGGGATCCACCTGGGAGTGAACCCACATGTGGCTGAAATTCCGAAGACGCGCCCCCACTGGCCCCGACTCCGCCAGTGGAGCCCCAGCGTCATGCGGTGGATTTTGCAGAGGCCGGGGAGGACTTCTGTTCCTGGGAACTAGCTGTATTATGCAGCTTCTTTCCTCTGCCCCTCCCTCTGGCAAGAAAGGACGCACCTCGGACTTTCTTGTTTCTTTGTGAACGAAAGGACTGCATTTGATAATGCGGTGCTCTCTTGGGCTGTGAGGGAACATAAGGCAAAAAATTTGACTTTCCAGCCGTAGCTGTGGAGACCAGGTCCGAGAGACCTTCACCGAACAATTCCTCACCCCTGTAAGGTAAAACCTCCATATATCGTTTAGAGTCGGCATCACCTGTCCATTGCCGAGTCCACAGGACCCTTCTGGCAGAAAATAAGAATTTACTTACCGATAATTCTATTTCTCGTAGTCCGTAGTGGATGCTGGGGACTCCGTAAGGACCATGGGGAATAGCGGCTCCGCAGGAGACTGGGCACAAAAGTAAAGCTTTAGAACTACCTGGTGTGCACTGGCTCCTCCCCCTATGACCCTCCTCCAAGCCTCAGTTAGGATACTGTGCCCGGACGAGCGTACACAATAAGGAAGGATTTTGAATCCCGGGTAAGACTCATACCAGCCACACCAATCACACCATATAACTTGTGATCTAAACCCAGTTAACAGCATGATAACAGAGGAGCCTCTAGAAAAGATGGCTCACTACAGCAATAACCCGATTTTATGGTAACAATAACTATGTACCAGTATTGCAGACAATCCGCACTTGGGATGGGCGCCCAGCATCCACTACGGACTACGAGAAATAGAATTATCGGTAAGTAAATTCTTATTTTCTCTGACGTCCTAGTGGATGCTGGGGACTCCGCAAGGACCATGGGGATTATACCAAAGCTCCCAAACGGGCGGGAGAGTGCGGATGACTCTGCAGCACCAAATGAGAGAACTCCAGGTCCTCCTCAGCCAGGGTATCAAATTTGTAGAATTTTACAAACGTATTTGCTCCTGACCAAGTAGTTGCTCGGCAAAGTTGTAAAGCCGAGACCCCTCGGGCAGCCGCCCAAGATGAGCCCACCTTCCTTGTGGAATGGGCTTTTACAGATTTTGGCTGTGGCAGGCCTGCCACAGAATGTGCAAGCTGAATTGTACTACAAATCCAACGAGCAATAGTCTGCTTAGAAGCAGGAGCACCCAGCTTGTTGGGTGCATACAGAATAAACAACGAGTCAGATTTTCTGACTCCAGCCGTCCTGGAAACCTATATTTCCAGGGCTCTGACAACGTCTAGCAACTTGGAGTCCTCCAAGTCCCTAGTAGCCGCAGGCACCACAATAGGTTGATTCAGGTGAAACGCTGAAAACCACCTTAGGGAGAAACTGAGGACGAGTCCTCAATTCCGCCCTGTCCGAATGGAAAATCAGATGAGGGCTTTTACAGGATAAAGCCGCCAATTCTGACACGCACCTGGCCCAGGCCAGGGCCAACAGCATGACCACTTTCCATGTGAGATATTTTAACTCCACATATTTAAGTGGTTCAAACCAATGTGACTTTTGGAACCCAAAAACTACATTTAGATCCCAAGGTGCCACTGGAGGCACAAAAGGAGGCTGTATATACAGTACCCCTTTTACAAACGTCTGAACTTCAGGGACTGAAGCTAGTTCTTTTTGGAAGAAAATTGACAGGGCCGAAATTTGAACCTTAATGGACCCCCATTTCAGGCCCATAGACACTCCTGTTTGCAGGAAATGTAGGAATCGACCTAGTTGAAAATTCCTCCGTCGGGGCCTTACTGGCCTCGCACCACGCAACATATTTTCGCCAAATGCGGTGATAATGTTTTGCGGTTATATCTTTCCTGGCTTTGATCAGGATAGGAATGACTTCATCCGGAATGCCTTTCTCCTTCAGGATCCGGCGTTCAACCGCCATGCCATCAAACGCAGCCGCGGTAAGTCTTGGAACAGACAGGGTCCTTGCTGGAGCAGGTCCCTTCTTAGAGGTAGAGGCCACGGATCCTCCGTGAGCATCTCTTGAAGTTCCGGTTACCAAGTCCTTCTTGGCCAATCCGGAGCCACGAATATAGTGCTTACTCCTCTCCATCTTATAATTCTCAGTACCTTGGGTATGAGAGGCAGAGGAGGGAACACATACACTGACTGGTACACCCACTGTGTTACCAGAGCGTCTACAGCTATTGCCTGAGGGTCCCTTGACCTGGCGCAATACTTGTCGAGTTTTATAAACATGTGGAAGACTTCTGGGTGAAGTCCCCACTCTCCCGGGTGGAGGTCGTGTCTGCTGAGGAAGTCTGCTTCCCAGTTGTCCACTCCCGGAATGAATACTGCTGACAGTGCTATCACATGATTTTCCGCCTAGCGAAGAATCCTTGCAGCTTCTGCCATTGCCCTCCTGCTTCTTGTGTCACCCTGTCTGTTTACGTGGGTGACTGCCGTGATGTTGTCCCAATGGATCAACTCCGGGTGACCTTGAAGCAGAGGTCTTGCTGAGCTTAGAGCATTGTAAATGGCCCTTAGCTTCAGGATATTTATGTCCGTGGTCACCAGGACCCAGTCCTGAATGTGCGGCCCTCTAGAAGATGAGCACTCTGCAACCACCACAGGAGAGACACCCTTGTGCTTGGTGACAGGGTTATCCGCTGATGCATCTGAAGATGCGACCCGGACCATTTGTCCAGCAGGTCCCACTGGAAAGTTCTTGCGTGGAATCTGCTGAATGAGATTGCTTCGTAGGAAGCCACCATTTTTCCCAGAACCATTTCATTGATGTACTGAGACTTGGCTCGGTTATAGAAGGTTCCCGACTAGCTCGGATAACTCCCTGACTTTCTCCTCCGGGAGAAACACCTTTTTCTGGACTGTGTCCAGGATCATCCCTAGGAACAGAAGACGAGTCGTCGGAATCAGCTGCGATTTTGGAATATTGAGAATCCCATCGCGCTGCCGCAACACTACCTGAGATAGTGCTACACCGACCTCCAACTGTTCCCTGGATCTTACCCTTATCGGGGAAACGTCCAAGTAAGGGATAACTAAAATTCCCTTCCTTCGAAGGAGTATCATCATTTCGGCCATTACCTTGGTAAAGACACGGGGTGCCGTGGACCATCCATACGGCAGCGTCTGAAACTGATAGTGACAGTTCTGTACCATAAACCTGAGGTACCCTTGGTGAGAAGGGTAAATTGGGACATGAAGGTAAGCATCCTTGATGTCCCGAGACATTATGTAGTCCCCTTCTTCCAGGTTCGCAATCACTGCTCTGAGTGACTCAATCTTGAATTTGAACCTCCGTATGTAAGTGTTCAAGATTTTAGATTTAGAATCGGTCTCACCGAGCCGTCCGGCTTCGGTACCACAACAGTGTGGAATAATACCCCGTTCCCTGTTGCAGGAGGGGTACCTTGATTATCACCTGCTGGGAATACAGCTTGTGAATGGCTTCCAAAACTGCCTCCCTGTCAGAAGGAGACATCGGTAAAGCCGACTTTAGGAAACGGCGAGGGGGAGACGTCTCGAATTCCAATTTGTACCCCTGAGATATCACCTGAAGGATTCAGGGGTCTACTTGCGAGTGAGCCCACTGCGCGCTGAAATTCATTGAGACGGGTCCCCACCGTGCCTGATTCTGCTTGTAAAGCCCCAGCATCATACTGAGGGCTTGGCAGCGGCGGGAGAGGGCTTCTGTTCCTGGGAACTGGCTGATTTCTGCAGCCTTTTTCCTCTCCCTCTGTCACGGGGCAGAAATGAGGAACCTTTTGCCCGCTTGCCCACGAAAAGACTGCGCCTGATAATACGGCGTCTTCTTATGTTGAGAGGCGACCTGGGGTACAAACGTGGATTTCCCAGCTGTTGCCGTGGCCACCAGGTCTGAAAGACCGACCCCAAATAACTCCCTTAATAAGGCAATACTTCCAAATGCCGTTTGGAATCCGCATCACCTGACCACTGTCGTGTCCATAACCCTCTACTGGCAGAAATGGACAACGCACTTAGACTTGATGCCAGACGGCAAATATTCCGCTGTGCATCACGCATATATAGAAATGCATCTTTTAAATGCTCTATAGGCAATAATATACTGTCCCTATCTAGGGTATCAATATTTTCAGTCAGGGAATCCGACCACGCCAACCCAGCACTGCACATCCAGGCTGAGGCGATTGCTGGTCGCAGTATAACACCAGTATGTGTGTAAATACATTTTAGGATACCCTCCTGCTTTCTATCAGCAGGATCCTTAAGGGCGGCCATCTCAGGAGAGGGTAGAGCCCTTGTTCTTACAAGCGTGTGAGCGCTTTATCCACCCTAGGGGGTGTTTCCCAACGCACCCTAACCTCTGGCGGGAAAGGATATAATGCCAATAACATTTTAGCAATTATCAGTTGTTATTGGGGGAAACCCACGCATCATCACACACCTCATTTAATTTCTCAGATTCAGGAAAACTACAGGTAGTTTTTCCTCACCGAACATAATACCCCTTTTTGGTGGTACTCGTATTATCAGAAATGTGTAAAACATTTTTCATTGCCTCAATCATGTAACGTGTGGCCCTACTGGAAGTCACATTTGTCTCTTCACCGTCGACACTGGAGTCAGTATCCGTGTCGGCGTCTATATCTGCCATCTGAGGTAACGGGCGCTTTAGAGCCCCTGACGGCCTATGAGACGTCTGGACAGGCACAAGCTGAGTAGCCGGCTGTCTCATGTCAACCACTGTCTTTTATACAGAGCTGACACTGTCACGTAATTCCTTCCAACAGTTCATCCACTCAGGTGTCGACCCCCTAGGGGGTGACATCACTATTACAGGCAATCTGCTCCGTCTCCACATCATTTTTCTCCTCATACATGTCGACACAAACGTACCGACACACAGCACACACACAGGGAATGCTCTGCTAGAGGACAGGACCCCACTAGCCCTTTAGGGAGACAGAGGGAGAGTTTGCCAGCACACACCAGAGCGCTATATATATACAGGGATAACCTTATATAAGTGTTTTTCCCCTTATAGCTGCTGTATTTTTAATACTGCGCGTAATTAGTGCCCCCCTCTCTTTTTTAACCCTTTCTGTAGTGTAGTGACTGCAGGGGAGAGCCAGGGAGCTTCCCTCCAACGGAGCTGTGAGGGAAAATGGCGCCAGTGTGCTGAGGAGATAGGCTCCGCCCCCTTCTCGGCGGCATTATCTCCCGTTTTTCTGTGTATTCTGGCAGGGGTTAAATTCATCCATATAGCCCAGGAGCTATATGTGATGCATTTTTTTGCCATCCAAGGTGTTTTTATTGCGTCTCAGGGTGCCCCCCCCCAGCGCCCTGCACCCTCAGTGACCGGAGTGTGAAGTGTGCTGAGAGCAATGGCGCACAGCTGCAGTGCTGTGCGCTACCTTGTTGAAGACAGGACGTCTTCTGCCGCCGATTTTCCGGACCTCTTCTGTCTTCTGGCTCTGTAAGGGGGGCGGCGGCGCGGCTCTGGGACCTATCCATGTCTGGGCCTGTGATCGGTCCCTCTGGAGCTAATGTCCAGTAGCCTAAGAAGCCCAATCCACTCTGCACGCAGGTGAGTTCGCTTCTTCTCCCCTTAGTCCCTCGATGCAGTGAGCCTGTTGCCAGCAGGTCTCACTGAACCTAAAAAACCTAAAACTAAACTTTTCACTAAGCAGCTCAGGAGAGCCACCTAGTGTGCACCCTTCTCGTTCGGGCACAAAAATCTAACTGAGGCTTGGAGGAGGGTCATAGGGGGAGGAGCCAGTGCACACCAGGTAGTTCTAAAGCTTTACTTTTGTGCCCAGTTTCCTGCGGAGCCGCTATTCCCCATGGTCCTTACGGAGTCCCCAGCATCCACTAGGACGTCAGAGAAATCGACATAGCGTTTATTCTAGAACCCAGCAGACTAATGTCTCTTTGAGCATCTCTCATATAAAGGACAGCGTCTTTAACATGCCCCAGGGTCAATAAAACAGTATCCCTATCTAGGGTATCAAACTCCTCTGATAAGGTATCAGTCCATGCCGCTACTGCACTACAGACCCAGGCCGACGCGATTGCCGGTCTGAGCAAGGTACCCGAATGTGTATACATGGACTTCAGGGTACCCTCCTGTTTGCGATCAGCAGCATCCTTGAGGGTAGCCGTATCCTGGGACGGCAGGGCTACCTTTTTGGATAAGCATGTTAAAGCTTTGTCCACCCTAGGGGAGGATTCCCATCGTAACCTGTTCGTTGGCGGGAAAGGATACGCCATAAGAATCCGTTTGGAAATCTGCAGTTTTTTATCTGGAGATTCCCAAGCTTTTTCACATAACTCATTCAGTTCATGTGAGGGGGGAAAAGTTACCTCAGGTTTCTTTCCCTTATACATATAAACCCTTGTGTCAGGGACAGGGGTTTCCTCTGTGATGTGCAAAACTTCCTTAATTGCTATAATCATATATCGGAGTGATTTAGCCAACTTTGGCTGTAACTTTGCATCATCGTAATCGACACTGGAGTCAGAATCCATGTCGGTATCTGTGTCAACAATTTGGGATAGTGGGCGCTTATGAGACCCCGACGGTCCCTGCGACATAGGATCAGGCAAGGGTTGAGACCCTGCCTGTCCCAATGCATCAGCCTTGTCTAATCTTTTATGCAAGGAATTTACATTATCATTTAAAACCTTCCACATATCCATCCAATCAGGTGTCGGCGCCGTCGGCGGAGACACCACATTCATTTGCTCCCGCTCCTCTCCCACATAGCCTTCCACATCAGACATGTCGACACAAGCGTACCGACACACCACACACACAGGGAATGTCCTTTCTGAAGACAGTTCCCCCACGAGGCCCTTTGGAGAGACAGAGAGAGAGTATGCAAGCACACACCCCAGCGCTATATAACCCAGGAATAACACAGTACCTTAATGTTAACCCAGTAGCTGCTGTTTATATACTTTTTTGCGCCTAATTATGTGCCCCCCTCTCTTTTCAACCCTCTTCTACCGTGTATCAGCAGGGGAGAGCCTGGGAAGCTTCCTCTCAGCATGCTGTGGAGAAAAAATGGCGCTGGTGAGTGCTGAGGGAGAAGCCCCGCCCCCTCGGCGGCGGGCTTCTGTCCCGCTTAAATTTTATTTCTTTGGCGGAGGCCCCTACATATATACAGTGCCCAGCTGTATATATGTGTTCATTTGCCAGAATGAGGTCCCAAATGCTGCCCAGGGCGCCCCCTGCACCCTAACAGTGACCGGAGTATGTGTAGGTGTGTGGAGCAATGGCGCACAGCTGCAGTGCTGTGCGTTACCTCCAGTGAAGATCACGAAGTCTTCTGCCGCCTGTGAAGTCTTCTTGCTTCTCATACTCACCCGGCTTCAGTCTTCCGTCTCTGCGAGGGGGACGACGGCGCGGCTCTGGGACGGACGGCGAGGGTGAGATCCTGCGTACCGATCCCTCTGGAGCTAATGGTGTCCAGTAGCCTAAGAAGCAGGACCTAGCTTCACAGAGTAGGGCTGCTTCTCTCCCCTCAGTCCCACGATGCAGGGAGTCTGTTGCCAGCAGAGCTCCCTAAAAATAAAAAACCTAACAAAAAAACTTTCTATCAGCAAACTCAGGAGAGCTCACTGAAAAGCACCCAGCTCCTCTGGGCACAGAATCAAACTAGGGTCTGGGGGAGGGGCGGAGAGGGAGGAGCCAGTGCACACCAGGAACTAAATTCTTTCTTGGAGTGCCCATGTCTCCTGCGGAGCCAGTCTCTCCCCATGGTCCTTACGGAGTCCCCAGCATCCTCTAGGACGTTAGAGAAATAAGGAGGAGATGGAAATGATCTTGTGATCTTGATCCTGGGGAGTACCACTCGAATTAGGTGTTACGTGAACTGCACATAACAAAAGCATATATATATATATATATATATATATGGAAGAAATATGTCTGGCACTCTCCCGTGGGCTAATGGAGCAAGGCTCACGCTCCGGTGCCCTCCCGAACAGACCTGATAGTCTGCATATATACACTGTGTGTCCTGATGACGGGGGCTTGCACCCCGAAACGTTGATTAAGTCTCACCTGACAGAGTACACCACTTCACCA
This sequence comes from Pseudophryne corroboree, assembly GCF_028390025.1. NCBI lineage: Eukaryota > Metazoa > Chordata > Amphibia > Anura > Myobatrachidae > Pseudophryne > Pseudophryne corroboree. Next base: position 357,807,196 of record NC_086449.1, read on the forward strand.
AAGTCTCCAGAGTGCCGCCTCACTCTTTCACCCTATATATATATATATATATATATATATATATAGAGAGAAAGGCAGGGGTCCGGCACAGCCACTTAATAACGATAGTACACTGGGTGCCCTACGTCTCATCTGGTGTTTTAATCATTGGAGTGCCGCACCGCCTGTTCTATTTATATATATATATATATATAGATATACCAAAAGACGGCACTCACTGGTCTCATACAGAATCAATAGACAGCGTCCTCTTGTCAACGTTTCGAGTTTATTTCAACCCGTCATCAGGATACACATAACAAACAACAAATAACACAGACATACCTTATATACCCCTCCATGCTGCCAAACGAGTGCGCGCCAAACTAAGCTCCCAGCTGCATAATCAGTGTGATTAACACAGTCAGTGTATTCACACTCCTCACGGAAGTCCACATGCGGAAAACAAGTCGCGTCCGGTTGCCTTGGCAACCTATAACAACACACGGGCCATCAAGTATGACTCACACCAATAGCGGTGCAGGTCATGATGCATTTCAACGGGGAACCAATCAGTGGAAACATCACCTCCCACACACTGAACTCACTGGCCTCCGCAACTGTTCCCATAGTAACTAAACAGAAGCTGGTTATAGGCGCTAAACAGCGCGTACGGTATCCGTAATCACCCGTTTGGCAACATAGATTAACAATACCACCAACATATCTATAAAAATCAACAAACACAATAGTATATAATCATAATTGCCAACACAGAATAAAGTGCACAGTGCATAAAGAACAGTCATAAAAGACCCTCAAGTACAATTTAGGTTAATAAAGATTACTCCGAACAGCGAGTGTATACGTGGCTAACTGGTGTCCCTGGTAATAATCAAAGATCACGTCCGCAGAGACGTTGGAGAGGGAGAGGCCAGAAGTCCAATGTGTCATCCAGCGAAGCGTATTCCTCATCAGGTGAGGATGTGACCGCAACACAAGGGGCAAGTGCCAATAAGCCCCCTTTAGTGACACGCTCCCGCGTTGGACGCGGGCGAGGAAAAGACCCACAAGGAGGGGCGGGCAATGCCGTCGGAACCTCCAAAAGGGGACAGAAGAAGAAATGAACCTGGTATTTAACTTGTCCTCTAGAGTGTTGACTGATATGGAAATCAAGGTACTGAATAAAGGCTTGGGATTTGTACCCACAGTCCCCTTTAATGATTTACATTGGAAAATTGACCAGTCCCATCTGCATCGGCAGCTCAAACTTAGAGAATTTTTTGGAGACAGGAATGATAATAGGGGTGATGCTCAGACAGTGAAGAGTTTTAGGAGAAAGTCCACTTTTGATCCAGCCTCAAGGAATATGTCTATCATGGCTTTTATGAAAGCATTGGACTGCCAAGTTGTTGAACAGTCGAGAAAACAATCACTATGTAGGTCTAATTTAACAGCTACAGAATATAAGGCATTGAAAGATCTGGGGAACTACAAGGACGTGGTATTCCGTGCTGCCGATAAAGGTGGAGGAATAGTAGTTCAAAATGTAACCGATTACTGCGATGAGATTGATAGGCAGTTATCGGATATAAGTACTTACCAGAAATTGATGTGTGACCCCACTAGTGATTATAAATTGGCACTGGACACTTTATTAGATGAGGCAGTGAAGAATGCAGTCATTGACGAGGATACCTCCCTTTTTCTTAAAGTGGATTGTCCCAGAGTACCACTTTTGTATAGTTTGCCCAAGATCCATAAGAATCTGGATAGGCCACCTGGCCGCCCTATAATTTCTGCAAGGGAATCTCTGTGCAGTAGGATCTCTGAGTATTTGGATTATTATATCCAGCCAGCTGTACAATCTCAGTGCACTTACCTTAAGGACACTACATCGTTGCTGGTTAAGCTTAAGGAACTTGGAAATATACCTGATAACACATGGATGTGCACGCTTGATATTACCAGCTTATATACTAACATTCCGCATGATGATGGTATCCAATCAGTCAGGGAACTATTAAGTGGTGATGCTGAATATAATGGTCCTGATTTGGAGTTCTTGATTTCTCTTCTTGATTTTGTGTTACACAATAATTATTTTTACCATAATGGTGGATACTATTTACAACGCAAAGGCTGTGCGATGGGTTCTCATGTCGCACCAGCCTATGCGAATGCGTATATGTTTAAAATAGAAAAAGAATGTTTCTTCAATAGAGATGTTAGGGACAGAATTCTGTTTTATTATAGGTATATTGACGATATTATACTATTCTGGAGGGGTGATCATGGTAGTTGTGTAGAATTGGTTGACACTCTTAACAAGCGTGATTGTCCCATTAAGTATACCTATACCTGTAGCTTGGATAATATCTCGTATTTGGATGTAAATATTACAGTTGAGGAAGGGATGCTGACCACCTCAATCTTTTCCAAACCTACAGATAGAAATACGTTGTTGTCCTACAATAGCCACCACCCAGTTGCCATGAAAAAGAGCTTGCCCTTCTCACAATTACTGCGAGTTAAGAGGATTACTAGTGATGAGCAGATGTTATCACGTGATCTTGAGAGGATGACAGATAAATTTATTGAACGTGGCTACCCCAGTAATGTGCTCTCTGAGACTAGGAACAAAGTAGATCTGCTTACTAGAGAGTCTCTTTTGAATCAAACAGATAAAAAACAGAATTTGAACAAATTACATTGGGTGAGGAGGTTTAATACCTCACATTCTATTGTAGAGAGATCGGTTAGGACCCTGTGGCCTATAGTACAGGGTGACAGAGATGCTAAAGTGTTTAGACCTTTGCAGGTGATGTCATGCCTTAAGAGGGGTAAGAATATTCGTGACTGGGTGGTACACCCAGACATTACTGAGCAGATGCATTATGACCCTCGAGTACAGATTAAGAGTGGGGGTTGTTATAAGTGCTCTGGGTGTACAACATGTCGTTTTATGATCGCTAGTAAGCATTTCTACCATCCACATAGTGGTAGAAAATATATGATCAGATCAGCGGTCACGTGTACATCGAGTTTTGTGGTATACATGATTAAGTGTCCTTGTGGCTCTTGCTATATAGGTAAAACTATACGTACCTTTAGAGAGCGGATGACCCTGCACAGGTCGTCAATTAGAGCGGCATTAAATGGTAAGCCATCTGAACAACCGGTGGCAAGGCACTTTGTTGAGAACAACCATTCGCTTGCAAGCCTTAAGTATATTATTATTGATCATGTACCAGAGAGCCCGAGGGGTGGTGATCGGCATAAGAGGCTGTTACAGATTGAGACTAAATGGATACAGGTACTAGATACTGTGAAACCTAGGGGCCTTAATGATCATCTTACCTACAATATGTATTGGTGATATCAGTAACCCTATGCTATTATATGAATTTGATACTTTGTTTTATGCGAGATCTGGTATTATTTTGATAATTGTAGATATATTTGATTGCAGTGACGCTATGGGATGCTTTTATAAATTGTACTTGAGGGTCTTTTATGACTGTTCTTTATGCACTGTGCACTTTATTCTGTGTTGGCAATTATGATTATATACTATTGTGTTTGTTGATTTTTATAGATATGTTGGTGGTATTGTTAATCTATGTTGCCAAACGGGTGATTACGGATACCGTACGCGCTGTTTAGCGCCTATAACCAGCTTCTGTTTAGTTACTATGGGAACAGTTGCGGAGGCCAGTGAGTTCAGTGTGTGGGAGGTGATGTTTCCACTGATTGGTTCCCCGTTGAAATGCATCATGACCTGCACCGCTATTGGTGTGAGTCATACTTGATGGCCCGTGTGTTGTTATAGGTTGCCAAGGCAACCGGACGCGACTTGTTTTCCGCATGTGGACTTCCGTGAGGAGTGTGAATACACTGACTGTGTTAATCACACTGATTATGCAGCTGGGAGCTTAGTTTGGCGCGCACTCGTTTGGCAGCATGGAGGGGTATATAAGGTATGTCTGTGTTATTTGTTGTTTGTTATGTGTATCCTGATGACGGGTTGAAATAAACTCGAAACGTTGACAAGAGGACGCTGTCTATTGATTCAGTATGAGACCAGTGAGTGCCGTCTTTTGGTATATCTGCATGCTTTCTGCCGACGCAGCACCTTGGCAAGGTACATCTTGGGACAGAAGTGAGTGCCGACCATTTGGAAATTATATATATATATATATATATGTGTGTGTATATATATATATATATATATACATATAGTTGCGTTAAGCCGGCACTCCTTCTTGCCTGTGATATAATTTGCGTCGGTGCCTTCCTAGCACCCTACTCCTGCTGGAGATGGGTTCACATAGTAGTCCATAAAGGTGGCACTCAATATGAGTCTGTATTTGAAGTCGTCTGAAATGCCATCTTTATGGACCTATATATACATCCAAAATCTCAGAAAATTAGAATATTACATAAAATCAATAGAAAAAGGAATTTAAATACAGAAATGTCGGCCCTCTGAAAAGTATAATCATGAATAAGTACTTAGTACTTGGTTTGGGTGTTATGGAAGACCAGGATGCTTCAATAGCGGCCTTCAGCTCTTCTGCATTGTTCGGTCTTATCTCTCTCATCTTTCTCTTGGCAATGCCCCATAGATTCTCTTTTTTCTTTAGCCCAGGTAAGACGCTTCTGACGTTGTTTGTTGTTCAGGAGCAGCTTGACAAGAGGAATATGACATTTGAAGCCCATGTCCAGGATCCGCCTGTGTGTGGTGGCTCTTGATGCACTAACTCAAGCCTCAGTCCACTCCTTGTGAAGCTCCCCCACACTTTTGAATGGCCTATTCCTGACAAGAAAAAAATAACTGGTCTGTTGCTCAGTGGTCCAAAGTCCTTTTTTCTGATTAGAGCAAATTTTGCCTCTCATTTGGAAACCAAGGTCCCAGAGTATGAAGGAAGAACGGAGAGGCACACAATCGAAGATGCGTGAAGTCCAGTGTGAAGTTTCCACAGTCTGTGTTGATTTGGGGAGCCATGTCATCTGCTGGCGTTGGTCCACTGTGCTTTATTAAGTCCAGAGTCAACGCAGCCATCTACCAGGACATTTTCATGCTTCCTTCAGCAGGCAAGCTTTATGGAGATGCTGACTTCATTTTTCAACAGGACTTGGCACTTGCCCATACTGCCAAAAGTACCAAAACCTGGTTCAATGACCGTGGGATTACTGTGCTGGATTGGCCAGCAAACTCGCCTGACCTGAACCCCATAGAGAATCTATGGGTCATTTCCAAGAGAAAGATGAAAGACATGAGACCGAACAATGCAGAAGAGCTGAAGGCCACTATTGAAGCATCCTGGTCTTCCATAACACCTCAGCAGTGCCACAGGCTGATAGAATCCATGCCACGCTGCAGAAGCAGTAATTCATGCAAAAAGGGCCCAAAACAATTACTGAGTATATACGCATGATTATACTTTTCAGAGGGACGATATTTCTGTATTTAAAATCCTTTTTTTCATTGATTTTATGTAATATTCTAATTTTCTTAGATTTTGGATTAGGGGTTATTTTAAGGTGTAAACCACAATCATCAAAATTATAACAAAGGCTTGAAATATCTCACTCTGCATGTAATGAGTCTATATAATATATTAGTTTCACCTTTTAAGTTGAATTACTGAAATAAATGAACTTTTCTACGATATTCTAATTTTCGGCGTTTCACACCTGTATATCTATCTATCTATCTATCTATCTATCTATCTATCTATCTATCTATCTATCTATCTATCTATATCTCTCTCTCTCTCTCTCTCTCTCTCTATATATATATATATATATATATATATATGGAAATGGCAAAAGGAGGAGAGTGCGCTCATGGTGCAAATCAATTTAATTCATAAAAACAATTCAGCACAGGACAGGTCACATAGATAGCAATGGACTCGTACCCTGATTGCCCACTCTGTGGGCTGTGTATCACATGAAATATAAATCACAAGGCAGAGACTGTGACCCACTGCACCTGGATCTGGGACCACCCCTCGCGCCGTTTTGCAAGACCGATCCGTCGGGACACCTGCACCGGGTAGACCAGGGAGAAGCAGCTCAGGTAGCAAAGGAAGCGTCAGGTAAGCCCCGCCTCAACGCGTTTCGTAATCACTTCGTCAGCCTCTCCACAGCCCAGGGTGCAGAATGCTGGGGTTACTGGTGTCAGAATTTCATACTCAACTGTTGAGTCTGACTATATGGATGGGTTGGGGCTGATATGTTGGCACTTGATGTTTTCCATACGCACACTGCGCCAAATGTATATCATAATAAGTCACCCCTTTATTCCCAAAGGGGAACAGAGGTGATTTCAAAGCAGAATATCCTGGTGTCCCCACCACTTCTATGACCTTACATAGTACAAACAGCAGGCAGTCACTGCATCTGATCAAATAATGATGCATCTTACAGACACTGATAGTCTGGGCTTACAGTGCTACTATAATAAGGTCTCCTAGTTAAACCACATTACTAGAATGCTGTATTGCGACACCTGCAAATATTCTGTGTAACACTTCTCACCCTTGGCTCAACTTTGTGTAAAACCATCCCTGCTCAGTGGGGCTACGTTTACACCACTCACCTCCTCCCACCTGCCTGCGCACATTTCTGCTCTTCTGTCATGCAGTACTTTTACTCCCCAAACCTACTGTATGTCATACTTACCCACTTGGCATAGGCTTGGAAGTTCATAAAATGTGAGGTTGGTAGGACATAAAGACACAATGGGCCAAATGTAATAGAGTGAGAGTTTCAAAAAGTGAGAGATTTGGTAAGGTTTCGCAGGTTTTTTTTAACAGTGGCTATCACTTGCACAGCAAGATCAACCTGGTTTTGCAGTGTAAATGATTGCCACTTTAAAAAAACCTGAAAAACCTTACCAAATCTCTCACTTTCTGAAACTCTCACTTTATTACATTTGTCCCAATATGTCTTTTTGGTGGGTATCACACTGGAAGATCACTAAACGGATGGCGGTCATTAGGTCGACATGAGTAAGTTTGACATACATTGCGTCGACCACGTTTGGTCGACATGCATTAGGTCGACATGATAACTATGTCGACATGGTCATTAGGTAGACATGTACTAGGTCAACATGAGTTTTTTACAATTGTTTTCATTTTTTGACCTTTTTCATGCTAAACGATCCACGTGGACTACAAATGGGAACGGTAACCTGTGCCGAGAGCAGCGGTAGCGGAGCGAGGCACTGTGCCCTAAGAATGGCAAGCGAAGCGAGCCATGCGAGGGGTTACAGTGCACTAACTGGGGTTCCCCGTCACTTTTCGAAGAAAACGAAAAAACAAAAAAAAACAAAAACTCATGTCGATCTTTTTCCATGTCGACCTAATACATGTCGACCTAATGACCATGTCGACCTAATGAACCACACCCCACTCATCATGGTGACATGAGGGGGTGACAACATGATGAGAATATTGAGGCACAAGGCAAAATGATGCACAATGACCCACTCTAGTAAATTAGAGTAGCCCCATGAAATATAGCTACGGAGCTCACAAACTATTAAATAGGCCTCTGAATTGCATATCTACAACTACCTTGCAGAGCCGCGTAACATTAAAGGTGTCTTTTATGCACAGCTAAGTGCCTTAATCGCAATACAATGCAAAAAAACTTCTTCATGAGCCTGACCTGATTAATTTGACATGAGACACTTATACAGTATATCTCTGTGCCACTGTGCAAAGATGCAGAGGACACAGCTTTTTTTCATGCAAAGATCCATTGTGTGTAATATACAGATTCAGAATCGGTTGCAGACAAGTGTCACATATCAAATTAATCATTGCAGTCTCATTTATCACATCGCATTGTGATTAAGAAACACATTTGCTGTAAACGATGCCACAACGCTCAGTGCAGCTCACTCGCACAAGTGTCTCGTGCTGCATGGCATATTGAGGCTAGATGTATGAGAACACATTTGTATGGACAGGGTTGAGATTAGTAGGGAGGCCAATAACGGATTAAACTATACAAGTAACTATCATCCAGAATGGGGCAATCGCCTGACACGTACTGAACATTAAATTGCTGTCAGTACCTTTTATTTTATTTTTTTATTAAAGAGTTTATTTTCTTTCCAAAAACAACATGAAAATGCAGAGTAGCATTAACGGACCGGCGTATCAATAGTATGGCCTGCATACAACCAAACTATGGTCCTCATTCCGAGTTGTTCGCTCGCAAGCTGCTTTTAGCAGCTTTGCACACGCTAAGCCGCCGCCTACTGGGAGTGAATCTTAGCTTATCAAAATTGCGAACGAAAGATTAGCAAAATTGCGAATAGACACTTCTTAGCAGTTTCTGAGTAGCTCCACACTTACTCTGCCACTGCGATCAGTTCAGTCAGTTTCGTTCCTGGTTTGACGTCACAAACACACCCAGCGTTCGCCCAGACACTCCTCCGTTTCTCCAGCCACTCCCGCGTTTTTCCCAGAAACTGTAGCGTTTTTTCGCACACACCCATAAAACGGCCAGTTTCCGCCCAGAAACACCCACTTCCTGTCAATCACATTACGATCACCAGAACGAAGAAAAAACCTCGTAATGCCGTGAGTAAAATACCTAACTGCATAGCAAATTTACTTGGCGCAGTCGCGCTGCGGACATTGCGCATGCGCATTAGCGACTAATCGCTCCGTTGCGATAAAAATATAACGAACGAACAACTCGGAATGACCCCCTATGAGCCTAATTGCAGCCTGATGTCCTTTGCACGTGAGTACCTCGGGGAGCCCTGTGAGATCCTAAAAGCATCTCAGGGTTGCGATCATCTCTGCCTGATGACAGGCAGAGGTGGTCACGGGGCGTGACTACGGTGGATGGGGCGCGATCCGGACAGCGCAGGCGTGCTAGGCTGCGCAGGCAGGGAGCTACTCGGCAGGTGCAAAAGCATTTGAAAAAGAGAGAGAACTGAATGAGATTGGTACATCGACTCTATGCTGATCCCAGAATGAAGGTGCTGGCATTATAATGGTATTACAACTGTAGACATACTAGTTAGGAAGCACACCTCACAGCCCAGCACTCCTGTCCGCACAGCACCCCAAACAGCACAGCAGCCCTCTCTCCTCACAGGTCCTTACAGCACAGCAGTCTTCACAGCCTCTCACAACACCCCACTTAGTACAGCACCCCTCACATCTATCAGTACAGCACCCCTCACAGTACAGCACCCCTCACATCTATCAGTACAGCACCCCTCACATCTATCGGTACAGCACCCCTCACATCTATCAGTACAGCACCCCTCACAGTACAGCACCCCTCACATCTATCAGTACAGCACCCCTCACATCTATCAGTACAGCACCCCTCACAGTACAGCACCCCTCACATCTATCAGTACAGCACCCCTCACATCTATCAGTACAGCACCCCTCACAGTACAGCACCCCTCACATCTATCAGTACAGCACCCCTCACATCTATCGGTACAGCACCCCTCACATCTATCAGTACAGCACCCCTCACAGTACAGCACCCCTCACATCTATCAGTACAGCACCCCTCACATCTATCGGTACAGCACCCCTCACATCTATCAGTACAGCACCCCTCAAAGTTCAGCACCCCTCAAAGCCACCCCTCTCCCTTCACATCACAGATCCTGCCACAGGTATACAAGGGTTAGTGACTTCCTCTAATGACAGCTCCATCGGTGCCAGTGGGCTGGCAGCAAGTTAGGATTCACTCAGTGCAGCAGGCAATGTCATGGCGGAAGCTGGGCCGAGACAGCACCCTCATACCGTGGCTGTGTATTAAACGTAATTGTAATTATGTATCCGATGGTTGGGGAACTGTGCATGCGCATAGAAACATAGAATTTGACGGCAGATAAGAACCACTTAGCCCATCTAGTCTGCCCCCCTTTTTTTTTTTACCATATTTTTATCTCAAACCTTATTTGATCCTTATTTCTAAGGATATCCTTATGTCTATCCCATGCATGTTTAAATTGCTCTACTGTCTTAGCCTCTACCACCTCTGATGGGAGGCTATTCCACTTGTCCACTACTCTTCCTGTGAAGTAATTTTTCCTAAAATTTCCTCTGAAACTCCCACCTCCAGTCTCAGTGCATGTCCTCGTGTCCTATTGCTTCTCTTCATTTGAAGAATGTTTCCCTCCTGGACTTTGTTAAAACCCTTGATACTGTATATTTGAAAGTTTATCATGTCCCCCTTTCCCTTCTCTACTCCAAACTATACATATTGAGATTTTTTAGTCTTTCTGGGTATGTTTTGTTATGTAGGCCATCCACCATATTAGTTGCCTTTCTTTGTACAGTCTCTAATGTATTAATGTCCTCTTGAAGATATGGCCTCCAAGATTGGGTCCTGCGTGATCACTCACAGTAATCCCTTAGCTGCAGTATGACTGACACGCCGCAGCGTTTGAGGGGCGAAGCAGAGATTTGTAGGTGTGCCAAGACCAGGGTCTGTGCTATTGGACGTAGGCTTCCTGGACCTAGCTGACCAGTTCCAACCATTTCAGACTGCCAGTCTGAGTAAGTTTTGGCATAAGTAGACAGGCCAAGAGCTGTGACATCCCAAAAGCTTACAATCTACAATTACATTTTATGTCTTCCGGATGATTCAAAACCAAACACCCATTAGCAAAGGATATTGGGCCTGATTCAGATATATACGCAAACCTAATTTTTAAACAGTTGTTCTTGCGACGACGGTTGCAGAGGGGATTTATTTGCAAAGTGATAAACATAAGGGACTATTTGGGCCCAGTTATGGTGAGTGGCAGCAAAATTGCAGGAGTGACGTGACCGCTTTAGGAGCGTCAGTCTGTGCCTGCAATCCCATACACAGCTGCAACGGCTTCGCCATCTTGCTCCCTGTGGGCTACTCTAAAGTTTGATAATCGGCTGATCTGTTACCAACGCTGCGTCTTCTCACATGTGCCGCCGTATAGATCCAGGTGGTTGCAAAATCAGCATATTCTCGCTCGCAATCTGAGTACACATTTCCAGCTGCGGTGGCATAAGCATAACTCTCAGTCAGGCTAGTTTATTCCACACTCTCTTAATTGTACTACATAAATTAAATAAAACACGATAGGAGTCTGTAGCAGAACAGAGTTTATGAAAGGTCAACTTTGCACAGTCCTTCATTTTCCTAGTGTTTTATGAGTGAAGAGGGTTCCAATGAGCTGACACAGTTGTAGGTAGAGCAGACCTCTGTGCCTGTCGCAACCGGGCAGACAAATATGTTGAAGAGCGGCAATTATGTGAGTAGGAGGAATAATTGGACCCCTATTGTTAATTTCAAATTTAGAATTAAGAAAACAACTTGAAAGTGCATCAGCCTTTTCTACTTCAAAACAGAATTGTAAATTATGACAAAGTTAATCTAAGCAAGGCAACGTGACCCAGTGGGCTTAGTAAACATTTATCCCCCCCCACAGACATTCAGTGCTGTAGAACTATGTCGTCCAGTATTGGGACTGGGGATTTTTCTATCTCAAGCAAGTTCCTTCCCTCTTCTCAACAGACAGATGATACGGATACTCCCTGTCTTAGGGGTATATTTACTAAAGTGTGAGTCTTTAAAAGTGGAGATGTAACAACCAATCAGATTCTGCTTAGCATTTATCTAGTATCTTCTATCTAGAAGATAATAGTTAGAATCTGACTGGTTGCAATGAGCAACATCTCCAAGTCTAAAAACCCGCACTTTAGTAGATATACCCCTTAACATCCAAAAGGAGCATGATGAACTTTCCAGCATTGGTGTTGTGATAGAATACTCTCCTTCCTTCCCCACACAGTCATTGTGCTCATTAGAGATACTGTATACAGTATATTTAAGCCAGAGATTCATTAGGCATTATCAAGAATAAAGCAGAATATCAGCTCAATTGACCTGAAGATATAGCTACAGATGGACCGTGCAGTGTGTTGAGCATACACACTGCCCGATCCATCGGGACTGATGTCACGAACTGGGCGGGCATTTACATGTGCCTGCCCAATTTAGCTGTCAGTGATAGCCGGCATCTGCAGCAAGTGTACGGGTGGACGGCTGACCGCCCGTACACACAGCAGTATGCGCCAATATATCACTAGATATATTGGCCGTTGGCTGTACTTCAGGGCCGAAGCGATATGTCTGTGAACGAAGGCGTTCACAGACATATCGCTCATACACACTGGCCGACATACCCGCAACATATCGCCATTCAATAGAAGGGCTGATATATCGGCCATTGTGTACGAACCTTAAGCAGCACTGTCAGTAGTGTTGAACTTGTCAGGCATATTTAATGTAATCTAAATATTTAAATAAACTGCCATATTTATCACTTTTTCACATAGCATTAGTCCATGCATCAATGTTGTTCTATTCAATAGGATATATGGAAGCATAGTTCTTTATCAAGGATGCGTCTAATTTGCCAGTTGTCGGGAACCCAGCAGTCAGGAAACAGACGCCGGAATCCTGACAGCCGACAATGCCGGCAGCTGGAATCCTGGCGCAACAGGGCTATTCCCACTTGTGGGTGTCCACGACACCCATAAAGTGGGAATAGATCCTGTGACGAGCGCAGCAAGCAACCAAGTCCGCAAGTGGACTCGTTGCCAGCATTCTGGCGGGTGGGATGCCACTGTCAGTATATTGACAGCTGACATCCCGTCCGCCGGTAAATCATACTGAACCCGTTGGATAAAGATGCACTGACTTCTACCAGGAAGCTTACAGGATGCAGTAAAGGAGCTGAAAAAGAGGTAGAGAAAAGCTCAAATTCTAATTATTGCATTATGCAGTGCCACAATCAGTTTCTGCACCATAGGAGCTTGCATTCTAAATTACCCAATATATGAACAAACACACATACAGTGCTAGGGTACATCATTTTATTCAACAGCAGATTAACCTGACAATGTATTTTTGAAGGATGGGAAAAACTGGAGTACCCCCCCCCCCCCCCCCCTTACACACACACACACACACACACACACACACACACACACACCACACACACACACACACACACACACACACAGAGATTCGCTGATCAGGAATCACACTCACTCGTGACCCCAGTGTTTTGAGGCTACAATGCTAACCACTGTACAGTGTTGTTCTAATTATTTAGATAATTTGATTTTGGGTAAAGAGTATTAATGAAATGTCAATAATAATCACAGCAAAGCAATCATTAAATACTTCTCAAATAATAAGATTTTACTCACCGGTAAATCTATTTCTCGTAGTCCGTAGTGGATGCTGGGAACTCCGAAAGGACCATGGGGAATAGCGGCTCCGCAGGAGACTGGGCACAACTAAAGAAAGCTTTTATGTCACCTGGTGTGCACTGGCTCCTCCCACTATGACCCTCCTCCAAGCCTCAGTTAGGACACTGTGCCCGGACGAGCTGACATAATAAGGAAGGATTTTGAATCCCGGGTAAGACTCCTACCAGCCACACCAATCACACCGTATAACTCGTGATACTATACCCAGTTTAACAGTATGAAAACAACTGAGCCTCTCAACAGATGGCTCAACAATAACCCTTTAGTTAACAATAACTATGTACAAGTATTGCAGACAATCCGCACTTGCGATGGGGGCGCCCAGCATCCACTACGGACTACGAGAAATAGATTTACCGGTGAGTAAAATCTTATTTTCTCTGACGTCCTAGTGGATGCTGGGAACTCCGTAAGGACCATGGGGATTATACCAAAGCTCCCAAACGGGCGGGAGAGTGCGGATGACTCTGCAGCACCGAATGAGAGAACTCAAGGTCCTCCTCAGCCAGGGTATCAAATTTGTAGAATTTTGCAAACGTGTTTGCCCCTGACCAAGTAGCAGCTCGGCAAAGTTGTAAAGCCGAGACCCCTCGGGCAGCCGCCCAAGATGAGCCCACCTTCCTTCTGGAATGGGCTTTTACTGATTTAGGATGCGGCAGTCCAGCCGCAGAATGCGCCAGCTGAATTGTGCTACAAATCCAGCGAGCATTAGTCTGCTTAGAAGCAGGAGCACCCAGTTTGTTGGGTGCATACAGGATAAATAGCGAGTCAGTTTTCCTGACTCTAGCCGTCCTGGAAACATAAATTTTCAAGGCCCTGACTACGTCCAGTAACTTGGAATCCTCCAAGTCCCTAGTAGCCGCAGGCACCACAATAGGTTGGTTCAAGTGAAAAGCTGATACCACCTTAGGGAGAAACTGGGGACGAGTCCTCAATTCCGCCCTATCCATATGGAAAATCAGATAAGGGCTTTTACATGACAAAGCTGCCAATTCTGACACACGCCTGGCTGAAGCCAAGGCCAATAACATGACCACTTTCCACGTGAGATATTTTAGATCCACGGTTTTAAGTGGCTCAAACCAATGTGACTTTAAGAAACTCAACATAACGTTGAGATCCCAAGGTGCCACTGGAGGCACAAACGGGGGCTGAATATGCAGCACTCCTTTCACAAACGTCTGAACTTCAGGTAGTGAAGCTAGTTCTTTCTGGAAGAAAATTGACAGAGCCGAGATCTGTACCTTAATGGAGCCTAATTTCAGGCCCATAGTCACTCCTGCTTGTAGGAAATGCAGAAATCGACCTAGTTGAAATTCCTCTGTTGGGGCCTTTTTGGCCTCACACCAAGCAACATATTTCCGCCATATGCGGTGATAATGCTTTGCAGTTACCTCTTTCCTGGCTTTAATCAGCGTAGGAATGACTTCCTCCGGAATGCCCTTTTCCTTCAGGATCCGGCGTTCAACCGCCATGCCGTCAAACGCAGCCGCGGTAAGTCTTGGAACAGACAGGGCCCCTGCTGCAGCAGGTCCTGTCTGAGCGGCAGAGGCCATGGGTCCTCTGAGATCATCTCTTGAAGTTCCGGGTACCACGCTCGTCTTGGCCAATCCGGAACCACGAGTATTGTTCCTACTCCTCGTTTTCTTATTATTCTCAGTACCCTTGGTATGAGAGGCAGAGGAGGGAACACATAAACTGACTGGTACACCCACGGTGTCACTAGAGCGTCCACAGCTATCGCCTGAGGGTCCCTTGACCTGGCGCAATATCTCTCTAGTCTTTTGTTTAGGCGGGTGCCATCATGTCCACCTGTGGCCGTTCCCATCGATTTACAATCAGCGTGAAGACTTCTGGATGAAGTCCCCACTCTCCCGGGTGGAGGTCGTGCCTGCTGAGAAAGTCTGCTTCCCAGTTGTCCACTCCCGGAATGAACACTGCTGACAGTGCTAGTACGTGATTTTCCGCCCATCGGAGAATCCTTGTGGCTTCTGCCATTGCCATCCTGCTTCTTGTGCCGCCCTGTCGATTTACATGGGCGACTGCCGTGATGTTGTCTGACTGGATCAGTACCGGCTGGTGTAGAAGCAGGGATTTTGCCTGACTTAGGGCATTGTAAATGGCCCTTAGTTCCAGAATATTTATGTGTAGGGAAGTCTCCTGACTCGACCATAGTCCTTGGAAGTTTCTTCCCTGTGTGACTGCCCCCAGCCTCAAAGGCTGGCATCCGTGTTCACCAGGACCCAGTCCTGTATGCCGAATCTGCGGCCCTCTAGAAGATGAGCACTCTGCAGCCACCACAGCAGAGACACCCTGGTTCTTGGAGACAGGGTTATTAGGCGATGCATCTGAAGATGCGATCCGGACCATTGGTCCAACAGGTCCCACTGAAAGATTCTGGCATGGAACCTGCCGAAAGGAATTGCTTCGTAAGAAGCCACCATCTTTCCCAGGACCCGCGTGCAGTGATGCACCGATACCTGTTTTGGTTTCAGGAGGTCTCTGACTAGACATGACAGCTCCTTGGCTTTCTCCTCCGGGAGAAACACTTTTTTCTGGACTGTATCCAGAATCATACCCAGGAACAGTAGACGTGTCGTCGGAACCAGCTGTGATTTTGGAATATTCAGAATCCAACCGTGCTGGTGTAGCACCTCCTGAGATAGTGCTACTCCCACCAACTGCTCCTTGGACCTCGCCTTTATTAGGAGATCGTCCAAGTACGGGATAATTAAAACTCCCTTTCTTCGAAGGAGTATCATCATTTCCGCCATTACCTTGGTAAACACCCTCGGTGCCGTGGAGAGTCCAAACGGCAGCGTCTGGAATTGGTAATGGCAATCCTGTACCACAAATCTGAGGTACTCCTGGTGAGGATAGTAAATGGGGACATGCAGGTAAGCATCCTTGATGTCCAGGGATACCATGTAATCCCCCTCGTCCAGGCTTGCAATAACCGCCCTGAGCGATTCCATCTTGAACTTGAATTTTTTTATGTATGTACTCAAGGATTTCAAATTTAAAATGGGTCTCACCGAACCGTCCGGTTTCGGCACCACAAACAGTGTGGAATAGTAACCCCGTCCTTGTTGAAGTAGGGGCACCTTGATTATCACCTGCTGGGAATACAGCTTGTGAATTGCCGCTAGCACAGCCTCCCTGTCTGAAGGAGTAATCGGCAAGGCAAATTTTAGGAACCGGTGGGGTGGAGACGCCTCGAATTCCAGTTTGTACCCTTGAGATAGTATTTGCAGGATCCAGGGATCCACCTGTGAGCGAGCCCACTGATCACTGAAATTTTTGAGGCGGCCCCCCACCATACCTGGCTCCGCCTGTGGAGCCCCACCGTCATGCGGCGGACTTGGAAGAAGCGGGGGAGGACCTTTGCTCCTGGGAACCTGCTGTTTGTTGCAGCCTTTTTCCCCTACCTCTGCCTCTGGACAGAAAGGACCTGCCTTTTCCACGCCTGTTTTTCTGAGTCCGAAAGGACTGTACCTGATAAAACGGCGCCTTTTTAGGCTGTGAGGGAACATGGGGTAAAAATGCAGACTTCCCAGCAGTTGCTGTGGAAACTAGGTCCGAGAGACCATCCCCAAATAACTCCTCACCCTTATAAGGCAAAACTTCCATGTGCCTTTTTGAATCTGCATCCCCTGTCCACTGGCGAGTCCATAAGCCTCTCCTAGCAGAAATGGACAATGCACTTATTTTAGATGCCAGCCGGCAGATCTCCCTCTGTGCATCTCTCATGTATAAGACTGAGTCTTTTATATGCTCTATGGTTAGCAGAATAGTGTCCCTGTCTAGGGTGTCAATATTTTCTGACAGGGAATCTGACCACGCAGCGGCAGCACTGCACATCCATGCTGACGCAATAGCTGGTCTAAGTATAATGCCTGAGTGTGTATATACAGACTTCAGGATCGCCTCCTGCTTTCTATCAGAAGGTTCCTCGAGGGCGGCCGTATCCGGAGACGGTAGTGCCACCTTTTTAGACAAACGTGTGAGCGCTTTATCCACCCTAGGGGGTGTCTCCCAACGTGACCTATCCTCTGGCGGGAAAGGGAACGCCATTAGTAACTTCTTAGAGATTACCAATCTTTTATCAGGGAAAGCCCACGCTTCTTCACACACTTCATTTAATTCTTCTGATGGGGGAAAAACTACGGGTAGTTTTTTCTCCCCAAACATAATACCCTTTTTAGTGGTACCTGGGTTTATATCAGAAATTTGTAACACCTCTTTCATTGCTTCAATCATGCAACGAATGGCCTTAGTGGACATTAGACTAGACTCATCGTCGTCGACACTGGTAATGTTTTTTATGTGAATATTGCAACCTTCATACATCTTATTTACATATATACAAATTTACAACATATAAATAAAGTAAAAAAATTGAACAATAACAGAAAATTTCCATTTATTTTTAACATTTTCCCCCATTTTACATATTCCCTACACACTTTCCCTTAACTCTAACAATTTCCTTTAGAAACTTTCTTTTACCACAATTTGCCTCCTCTTCTTCTTCCATGCTTCCCCTTCACCTGTTCTTGAGCCCATACATTCCTCTCTCGCTCCTCCTTTCATTCCCCACCACCACCATTCACTCCACTTTCATTCCACCCATCCTCTCACCTTTTATACCATTTACTCTACTTTCATCCCAAACAAACCAACATTTAAACGAGAAATCAATAATAATCTGGGCAGCACTTCCAGTGTATGCAACCATTTATAAAAGAAAACCAGTCTCAAAATTCTATTTCAACTTAAAATTGAGATAGTTATAGAAAAGTTTTTCCCAGTACCTGGAGGCTAGAAATTTTCCGTCACCCACTAAGGGGGCTTCAGCTGGCGCCACAAGTGGGACCAACTGATGACATCCAATCTCTCTTCCTCCATTTCCATCATCCGCTTCACCTCATGTAGTATTAAGCCCTCCACCATTTCGCAGGGAAGGATTTTATTTCTCAATGAAACCTGACACCGTGCATTCCATAAGTGATACCTGACAGCTAGACTTATCATAAAAATTGTGCATAAATCAAAATCCTCATACCCTTTGAATGCCCCATATGCCCATCCCTGGTAATCCAAACCAGAAAGACAAGGTATTCCTAGAGCTCTTGACACTCTTTTGTAAATGTTTATATTAAAAGGACACTGAAGCAAGAAATGGTCCATACTCTCCTCCTGACCCTGACACTCCTCCCGTGGACAATCACGATCATTGGATCTTCTAAACTTCAGGTTCCCCTTAACATAAAGCTTCCCTTGGAATGAGAACCAGGCGATGTCCCTAAATTTCAACGGGATCCTCTGAGAATTTATCAGAGAAATCCCTTCTGAACATACAGTTTCTGGGCAATCCTTCAGGGCCAATGGGACATGGAAGTGAGTTTGCAAGACCCTCTTCCCCAACTCCTTCCTACTGAGATCTCTTAACTCCCCCACTCCCAAGCCCCATCGCCCAATCACTTTCAAGCACTGGATCACATAGATCGGGAGGTGGCCTCTTCTACGCCGAGAGTTTCTCAAGTGACCTCCTTCTATCCATACTGTGAGGAAGGGAGATATCCATTCTCTAAAACCGTCTGCCCACCGAGGGGGGTTCTCTGAAAACAGACCCCCAAAATTCATTTTTAAAAAAGCTGTTATAAAAAACACCACCGGGTTGACCATATCCAGTCCCCCCTTGGTCCTCGGTTTGCATGCAATGCCTCTTTTGACCATATTCATTTTGTTTCCCCACAACAGCAAGAAAAACAAAGAGCCAATTTTAGACCACAGTGGTTCTGGCAAAAAACATACATAACTAACATATAAAAACAATGGAATCAGATAGGTTTTACACAAATCAACCCTTTCCCTCAGGGAGAATTTCCATCCTCTCCAACTTTTTACTTTCCGGGTCGCCTCTTCCAGTATCCTTTCCCAATTTGCTGTGGCATAATCGCCCTGGTCGAATCTTATTCCTAGAATCTTAATTGGATGGCTGGCCACGGGGAGGCTGTCCGGAAGGTCAAATTCTCTACCTTCCTCCCCCATCCAGAAAGCTTCACACTTGTCCTGATTTATCATGGAGCCCGAGGCTCCAGAGTATTCGCCTATCAGTTGGTCCACATCACAGGCCTCTGTATTTGAAGACAGAACCACTGTGACATCATCAGCATAGGCAATTACCCTTAGTGGTTCTCCCTGGCCCAGCTGCACCCCTCCCACCATGCTGTCCTCAATCCTCCGAATAAAAGGATCGATCGCAAACACGTAAAGAAGAGGGCTCAGGGGGCAACCCTGATGGACACCAGAGTTCACCACAAAGGCAGGCCCTACCCAACCATTAACAAGCGGGAAGCTCTCGGCCTTGTTGTACAATATACGTAGCCAATTGACTAGTTTAACTGGAATGCCATACCTTTCCAGCAAAGTCCAGAGGTACTCATGGTTGACTCGGTCAAAAGCTTTGGACTGATCCAATGCCAGTAAGTATTTCCCCCACTTCTCAACCCTGCACCGCTCTATGGCCTCCCGGACACCAAGGACAGCACTAAATGTGCTTCGACCTTTCACAGTACAATGCTGAGAAGTCGAGAGCAACTGCCCGGAAAATTCCATCAGCCTATTAAATATGATTTTTGCCAACACCTTCCTATCCGTATCGAGAAGTGCTATGGGGCGCCAATTCTCAATGCGAGCCGGGTCCTTTCCCTTAGAGAGTAAAATAAGCGCAGAAAGCCTCATGGAGGGAGGGAGTTCTCCCTCTGCCAGGCCACTGTTAAAAACCTCCACGAGACGTGGTGCCAGGACGTCTGAGAATTCTTTATAGAATTCAGCTGTCAAACCATCTGGCCCAGGTGTCTTTTTTGATGTTAAACCGCCAATTGCTTCTCTGACCTCCTCCACAGATATCTCACTCTCTAAGCAATCAATTGAGGCATCCGGTTCCACAAGCCCTGGTATCCTCCCCAGAAATTCCTCCATCCTCTCTCTGCTAAGTGCCTTCTCAGACAGCAGATCAGTGTAATAGGTTCTAATGACTTCCAGGATGCCCTGTCTTCCCTCCTGCACGACACCCTTTCCATCAATCAGACCTCTGATTTCCTTTAACTCGATCTTTCGCCTACAATTCTGGTAGGGATCCGGGGAGTGGTACTTGCCATAATCCCTCTCCTGAATCAAAGACGAAAGTCGACTATACTGCAACTGCTGCATCTGAGATTTCACCCGGGAGATTTCCCCATCATCTCCTCTTTCAGAGATCAGGAAATCTAATTTCCTCCTCAGAGCATAGTAGGCATTTTTTTACCAAGTTTTTCCTTACTACCAGCCACTTGAAAAACCTTCGGGTCCTCTCTTTGACCTCCTCCCACCACTCCGATCTACTCCATCCTGCCTCCAACAGTGTCCAACTGGTGTCAGTATCCGTGTCGACATCCGCGTCTGCCATCTGAGGTAGCGGGCGTTTTAGAGCCCCCGATGGCCTTTGAGACGCCTGGACAGGCACGAGCTGAGAAGCCGGCTGTCCCGCATTTGGCATGTCGTCACATTTTTTGTGTAAGGAGTCGACACGTGCACGCAATTCCTTCCTTAAGTCCATCCACTCAGGTGTCTGCCCCGCAGGGGGTGACATCCCTTCTATAGGCATCTGCTCCGCCTCCACATCATTATCCTCATCAAACATGTCGACACAGCCGTACCGACACACCGCACACACACAGGGAATGCTCTAACAGAGGACAGGACCCACAAAAGCCCTTTGGGGAGACAGAGTGAGAGTATGCCAGCACACACCAGAGCGCTATATAATGCAGGGACTAACTGAATTATGTCCCCTATAGCTGCTGTTATATATACTGCGCCTAAATTTAGTGCCCCCTCTCTCTTTTTTACCCTTTTCTGTAGTGTAGACTGCAGGGGAGAGCCAGGGAGCTTCCTTCCAGCGAAGCTGTGAGGGAGAAATGGCGCCAGTGTGCTGAAGGAGATAGCTCCGCCCCTTTTTCGCAGACTTTTCTCCCGCTTTTTTATGGATTCTGGCAGGGGTAATTATCACATATATAGCCTCTGGGGCTATATATTGTGGTATTTTTGCCAGCCAAGGTGTTTTTATTGCTGCTCAGGGCGCCCCCCCCTAGCGCCCTGCACCCTCAGTGACCGAAGTGTGAAGTGTGTATGAGGAGCAATGGCGCACAGCTGCAGTGCTGTGCGCTACCTTGGTGAAGACTGATGTCTTCTGCCGCCGATTTTCCGGACCTCTTCTTGCTTCTGGCTCTGTAAGGGGGACGGCGGCGCGGCTCCGGGACCGAACACCAAGGCCAGTTCCATGCGGTCGATCCCTCTGGAGCTAATGGTGTCCAGTAGCCTAAGAAGCCCAAGCTAGCTGCAAGCAGGTAGGTTCGCTTCTTCTCCCCTTAGTCCCTCGCTGCAGTGAGCCTGTTGCCAGCAGGTCTCACTGTAAAATAAAAAACCTAATTATATACTTTCTTTTTAGAAGCTCAGGAGAGCCCCTAGTGTGCATCCAACCTCGGCCGGGCACAAAATCTAACTGAGGCTTGGAGGAGGGTCATAGTGGGAGGAGCCAGTGCACACCAGGTGACCTAAAAGCTTTCTTTAGTTGTGCCCAGTCTCCTGCGGAGCCGCTATTCCCCATGGTCCTTTCGGAGTTCCCAGCATCCACTAGGACGTCAGAGAAAACTGTATGGAGGCTACTTCAAATAAATATAGTCTCAGTACCAGAGAGATGGAGATTAGATAACCAAATCACCAAGCCCCTTTCCTGTGAATAATTGATATGTAATAGAGCATTTACAACCAACAGATCTGTGACTGCTGTGATATTTTCCTTCCATAGGCAAACGCAGGGAGGGTTTCCGGTTGCCCAAAACCCCCCTCATCTTGGCAAATGGCTCAAATTATGACAACAATAGCAATGGGGTATAATACGATTACTAGAGCTACCACCACATCATGCAGTGTAAGGGACAGAGCAAAGCTGCTGCACATGCCCAGTGGTAGCAGGTTATTCTACCAAGTTAGCTGTGTATGTGGATCGGAGTCCTCAATCAGTGCACTGGACCAGCGAGTAGCTGCCAGGAAGAAGAGACAGGAGACTTACTATGAGGTGGGATAATGTGTACTTAGAAAGTGCAGTACTGATTCTATCAAGTTTGTGTTTTTATTTATTATGGTATGTTTAGCCTTTTCCTGACCAATTATTTATATTATTTAAATATTTTATACAGCCTATACTATTGACCATCTATAGTGTTAGATATTAATAATGTATTCCATATAGTATCCCCTGTATAAAAAGACCCCAATGTTTACATTAATGTCCAGGGTCTGTACTAGGTTCTTCTACTGCCCCCGCAAACTCCCTCACTTGCTGCAATGTTCCACAGAGTGGGAGATTGCAGATAGCACTTGGAAACCCCCCTCTAGAAATCCTGCGTTTGCCACTATTTCCTCCCTCTGTGTAGCATTGTATGTACTTCAAGACACACCTCTGCTTCAGAGCAATGCATAACCTAGCAGACTGTGATTGTGAGCATTCCATGATGCAGCCAAGCAGAGCTCACAAAACCTTGTTAACCAACTCTGTTAACCCAGAAAAGTGATGGTCACAAAGTGGGCCTTAGCAGCATAGTTAATATAGGCCCTCATTCCGAGTTGTTCGCTCGTTCTTTTTCATCGCATCGCAGTGAAAATCCGCTTAGTACGCATGCGCAATGTTCGCACTGCGACTGCGCCAAGTAACTTTACTATGATGAAAGTATTTTTACTCACGGCTTTTTCTTCGCTCCGGCGATCGTAATGTGATTGACAGGAAATGGGTGTTACTGGGCGGAAACACGGCGTTTCAGGGGCGTGTGGCTGAAAACGCTACCGTTTCCGGAAAAAACGCAGGAGTGGCCGGAGAAACGGTGGGAGTGCCTGGGCGAACGCTGGGTGTGTTTGTGACGTCAACCAGGAACGACAAGCACTGAACTGATCGCACAGGCAGAGTAAGTCTGGAGCTACTCTGAAACTGCTAAGTAGTTAGTAATCGCAATATTGCGAATACATCGGTCGCAATTTTAAGAAGCTAAGATTCACTCCCAGTAGGCGGCGGCTTAGCGTGTGTAACTCTGCTAAATTCGCCTTGCGACCGATCAACTCGGAATGAGGGCCATAAGGCAAACACGGAAAATGTGACTCAGTTTCCCTCTGATATGACAGTTATAAATCCAGTATTGACATGGAGACAGCAGAACCACCTTGAAGGTTGCGAGGTACTGTATAACCAAGTACTAATAGTGTCTATTGCTGTTACTGACCTCCTACTGTCATCTACCTTCTTTGCAAATAGCCATTTGAGTTTAACCAAATTGTATTCAAATGATTAATTTATTGTGCATAATGGTACTAATTCAGCACTGCAGAATAGAAACACAAGGTCAAGAGTGGAATGCACCATCAAGCCGGACCCGGTATGAATGGTCGACCATGTTATGGTCGACAGTCATTAGGTCGACCACTATTGGTTGACATTGACATGGTCGACATGGACACATGGTCGACACATGAAAATGGTCGACACATGAAAGGTCGACATGTGAAAAGGTCGACATGAGTTTTTTAACTTTTTTGGTGTCGTTTTTTGCGTAAAGTGACTGGGAACCCCATTTAGTGCACCGCGTCCCCTCGCATGGCTCGCTTCGCTCGCCATGCTTCGGGCATGGTGCCTTCGCTTCGCTCGGCACACTTTACCGTTCCAATCGTAGTCCATGTGGATCGTAAAGTATGGAAAAGTTCCCCAAAAGAAAAAAAAGTTAAAAAACTCATGTCGACCTTTTCATGTGTCGACCATTTTCATGCGTCGACCATGTGTCCATGTCGACCATGTCCATGTCGACCAATAGTGGTCGACCTAATGACTGTCGTCCATAACATGGTCGACCATGTGAACGGATACCGGTTCCGGTATGAATGGTCGACCATGTTATGGTCGACAGTCATTAGGTCGACCACTATTGGTCGACATTGACATGGTCGACATGGTCGACACATGAAAGGTCGACATGATGTTTTTTATCCATGTCGACCATGTCAATGTCGACCAATAGTGGTCGACCTAATGACTGTCGACCATAACATAGCCGACCATGTGAACGGATACCCATCAAGCCCCAGAGCAAAATTTGCAGACTTGTTCACGAGCATCCAGATGAGTGTGGGAAATGCTGACAGCACTTAGATGCTGTAGCTGCTAACAGCTGTCAGACTTTGCTGGTATTTCTAGTTCCATAATATTACTTAATGAATATTTAACTATGGCCAATGCATCCAGTGCCCTGAAGGAAGGGGGCATGTTTTTCATAGGCCCAAATCTGCTATGGCACCCATCCTCATGCTGACCAAGTAGTCGCGACTGGGGTGGGTGGGAGTCGACCCGGCAGGTCAGCAAATACCCCGAAGATGCTGCGGACAGGCATCGCAGGGATAGAGCTTGACAAGCTCTGTCCCTGCATGCGATAATTGATACATCCGTGCGATGTAATCAATTATCAAAGTGCGGATTCGGGTGATTTTATCATCCTTGCATGCGGATGGGGATAAATAGGCCCATAAATGCAGTCTTGAAGTGAAGTTGTCTTACTAAGGACCTTTATTGCGGAATATGAGATAAACTGTCTTACTTTATACACATGGTACGGGTTCACTCATAGCCCCTTTATGCAACTAAATTGTTATGGTATTAAGACTTATTGCACTAGGAGGCGCTCGTCTAAATTTTTTTCAGATTGGAGGAGCTGGTGTACTTAACAGACAAGGAGCTCTTGAATGTTTTCTTTATATAATTGATTGATTGCTCACAATACTGTTGTCATTTACCGGCCTACCACCGAAATTATTCTTTGTGTGTGTGTGTGTGTGTGTGTGTGTGTGCGTGTGTGTGTGTGTGTGTGTGTGTGTGTGTATATATATATATATATTATTATTTTTTGTAAAATCCAGTATGATCATCAAACTGTAGGACACATTTTCAATGTTTTTAATATTGATGCTTTGACTTTGTTGAATCAGTTAGTAGTATGTATGATGGGGCGTGGTTCATAGGGTTGACCACACTTAGGTCGACAATGTCTAGGTCGACCACTATTGGTCGACAGTAACTAAGTTGACACCCTAAATAGGTCAACACAAGCATTAGGTCGACATGAGCAAGGCCGACATGACAAACGGTCAACATGAGTTTTTTATTAAATTTTGTTGGTGTCGTTTTCTTCGTAGAGTGAAGGGGAACCCCAATTAGTGCACCGTGTATCTAGTATGGCTCGCTTCGCTCGCCATGCTTTGGGCAAGGTGCCTCGCTCCGCTACTGCGGCGCTCGGCACAGATTACAGTTCCCAATTGTAGTCCACGTGGATCATAAAGTATGAAAAAGTAAAAAAAAAAAAAAAAAATAAGAATTTACTTACCGATAATTCTATTTCTCGTAGTCCGTAGTGGATGCTGGGGACTCCGTCAGGACCAAGGGGGATAGCGGCTCCGCAGGAGACAGGGCACAAAAGTAAAAGCTTTAGGATCAGGTGGTGTGCACTGGCTCCTCCCCCTATGACCATCCTCCAAGCCTCAGTTAGGATACTGTGCCCGGACGAGCGTACACAATAAGGAAGGATTTTGAATCCCGGGTAAGACTCATACCAGCCACACCAATCACACTGTACAACCTGTGATCTGAACCCAGTTAACAGCATGATAACAGCGGAGCCTCTGAAAAGATGGCTCACAACAATAATAACCCGATTTTTGTAACAATAACTATGTACAAGTATTGCAGACAATCCGCACTTGGGATGGGCGCCCAGCATCCACTACGGACTACGAGAAATAGAATTATCGGTAAGTAAATTCTTATTTTCTCTGACGTCCTAAGTGGATGCTGGGGACTCCGTCAGGACCATGGGGATTATACCAAAGCTCCCAAACGGGCGGGAGAGTGCGGATGACTCTGCAGCACCGAGTGAGAGAACTCCAGGTCCTCCTCAGCCAGGGTGTGCCCCTGACCAATTAGCAGCTCGGCAAAGTTGTAAAGCCGAGACCCCTCGGGCAGCCGCCCAAGATGAGCCCACCTTCCTTGTGGAATGGGCATTTACATATTTTGGCTGTGGCAGGCCTGCCACAGAATGTGCAAGCTGAATTGTACTACACATCCAACTAGCAATCGTCTGCTTAGAAGCAAGAGCACCCAGTTTGTTGGGTGCATACAGGATAACAGCAAGTCAGTTTTCCTGACTCCAGCCGTCCTGGAAACCTATATTTTCAGGGCCCTGACAACATCTAGCAACTTGGAGTCCTCCAAGTCCCTAGTAGCCGCAGGTACCACAATAAGCTGGTTCAGGTGAAACGCTGACACCACCTTAGGGAGAAACTGGGGACGAGTCCGCAGCTCTGCCCTGTCCGAATGGACAATCAGATATGGGCTTTTGTGAGACAAAGCCGCCAATTCTGACACTCGCCTGGCCGAGGCCAGGGCCAACATCATGGTCACTTTCCATGTGAGATATTTCAAATCCACAGATTTGAGCGGTTTAAACCAATGTGATTTGAGGAATCCCAGAACTACGTTGAGATCCCACAGTGCCACTGGAGGCACAAAAGGGGGTTGTATATGCAGTACTCCCTTGACAAACTTCTGGACTTCAGGAACTGAAGCCAATTCTTTCTGGAAGAAAATCGACAGGGCCGAAATTTGAACCTTAATGGACCCCAATTTGAGGCCCATAGACACTCCTGTTTGCAGGAAATGCAGGAATCGACCGAATTGAAATTTCTTCGTGGGGCCTTCCTGGCCTCACACCACGCAACATATTTTCGCCACATGTGGTGATAATGTTGTGCGGTCACCTCCTTCCTGGCTTTGACCAGGGTAGGAATGACCTCTTCCGGAATGCCTTTTTCCCTTAGGATCCGGCGTTCAACCGCCATGCCGTCAAACGCAGCCGCGGTAAGTCTTGGAACAGACATGGTACTTGCTGAAGCAAGTCCCTTCTTAGCGGCAGAGGCCATGAGTCCTCTGTGAGCATCTCTTGAAGTTCCGGGTACCAAGTCCTTCTTGGCCAATCCGGAGCCACGAGTATAGTTCTTACTCCTCTACGTCTTATAATTCTCAGTACCTTAGGTATGAGAAGCAGAGGAGGGAACACATACACCGACTGGTACACCCACGGTGTTACCAGAACGTCCACAGCTATTGCCTGAGGGTCTCTTGACCTGGCGCAATACCTGTCCAGTTTTTTGTTCAGGCGGGACGCCATCATGTCCACCTTTGGTCTTACCCAACGGTTCACAATCATGTGGAAGACTTCCCGATGAAGTCCCCACTCTCCCGGGTGGAGGTCGTGCTGAGGAAGTCTGCTTCCCAGTTGTCCACTCCCGGAATGAACACTGCTGACAGTGCTATCACATGATTTTCCGCCCAGCGAAGAATCCTTGCAGTTTCTGCCATTGCCCTCCTGCTTCTTCTGCCGCCCTGTCTGTTTACGTGGGCGACTGCCGTGATGTTGTCCCACTGGATCAATACCGGCTGACCTTGAAGCAGAGGTCTTGCTAAGCTTAGAGCATTGTAAATTGCTCTTAGCTCCAGTATATTTATGTGGAGAGAAGTCTCCAGACTTGATCACAAGCCCTGGAAAAAAAATTTTTTTTCCCTTGTGTGACTGCTCCCCAGCCTTTCAGGCTGGCATCCGTGGTCACCAGGACCCAGTCCTGAATGCCGAATCTGTGGCCCTTTAGTAGATGAGCACTCTGCAGCCACCACAGAAGAGACACCCTTGTCCTTGGATACAGGGTTATCCGCTGATGCATCTGAAGATGCGATCCGGACCATTTTTCCAGCAGATCCCACTGAAAAGTTCTTGCGTGAAATCTGCCGAATGGAATCGCTTCGTAAGAAGCCACCATTTTTCCCAGGACCCTTGTGCAATGATGCACTGACACTTTTCCTGGTTTTAGGAGGTTCCTGACTAGCTCGGATAACTCCCTGGCTTTCTCCTCCGGGAGAAACACCTTTTTCTGGACTGTGTCCAGAATCATCCCTAGGAACAGCAGACGTGTCGTCGGAGACAGCTGCGATTTTGGAATATTTAGAATCCACCCGTGCTGTCGTAGAACTACTTGAGATAGTGCTACTCCGACCTCCAACTGTTCTCTGGACCTTGCCCTTATCAGGAGATCGTCCAAGTAAGGGATAATTAAGACGCCTTTTCTTCGAAGAAGAATCATCATTTCGGCCATTACCTTGGTAAAGACCCGGGGTGCCGTGGACAATCCAAACGGCAGCGTCTGAAACTGATAGTGACAGTTTTGTACCACGAACCTGAGGTACCCTTGGTGAGAAGGGCAAATTGGGACATGGAGGTAAGCATCCTTGATGTCCAGGGACACCATATAGTCCCCTTCTTCCTGGTTCGCTATCACTGCTCTGAGTGACTCCATCTTGATTTGAACCTTTGTATGTAAGTGTTCAAATATTTCAGATTTAGAATAGGTCTCACCGAGCCGTCTGGCTTCAGTACCACAATATAGTGTGGAATAATACCCCTTTCCTTGTTGTAGGAGGGGTACTTTGATTATCACCTGCTGGGAATACAGCTTGTGAATTGTTTCCAATACTGCCTCCCTGTCGGAGGGAGACGTTGGTAAAGCAGACTTCAGGAACCTGCGAGGGGGAGACGTCTCGAATTTCCAATCTGTACCCCTGGGATACTACGTGTAGGATCCAGGGGTCCACTTGCGAGTGAGCCCACTGCGCGCTGAAACTCTTGAGACGACCCCCCACCGCACCTGAGTCCGCTTGTACGGCCCCAGCGTCATGCTGAGGACTTGGCAAAAGCGGTGGAGGGCTTCTGTTCCTGGGAATGGGCTGCCTGCTGCAGTCTTCTTCCCTTTCCTCTATCCCTGGGCAGATATGACTGGCCTTTTGCCTGCTTGCCCTTATGGGAACGAAAGGACTGAGGCTGAAAAGACGGTGTCTTTTTCTGCTGAGATGTGACTTGGGGTAAAAAAGGTGGATTTTCCAGCTGTTGCCGTGGCCACCAGGTCCGATGGACCGACCCCAAATAACTCCTCCCCTTTATACGGCAATACTTCCATGTGCCGTTTGGAATCTGCATCACCTGACCACTGTCGTGTCCATAAACATCTTCTGGCAGATATGGACATCGCACTTACTCTTGATGCCAGAGTGCAAATATCCCTCTGTGCATCTCGCATATATAGAAATGCATCCTTTAAATGCTCTATAGTCAATAAAATACTGTCCCTGTCAAGGGTATCAATATTTTCAGTCAGGGAATCCGACCAAGCCACCCCAGCGCTGCACATCCAGGCTGAGGCGAACGCTGGTCGCATTATAACACCAGTATGTGTGTATATACTTTTTAGGATATTTTCCAGCCTCCTATCAGCTGGCTCCTTGAGGGCGGCCGTATCTGGAGACGGTAACGCCACTTGTTTTGATAAGCGTGTGAGCGCCTTATCCACCCTAAGGGGTGTTTCCCAACGCGCCCTAACTTCTGGCGGGAAAGGGTATAACGCCAATAATTTTCTATCGGGGGAAACCCACGCATCATCACACACTTCATTTAATTTATCTGATTCAGGAAAAACTACAGGTAGTTTTTTCACACCCCACATAACACCTCCTTCATTGCCCTTAACATGTAACGTGTGGCCCAAATGGAAAATACGTTTGTTTCTTCACCGTCGACACTGGAGTCAGTGTCCGTGTCTGTGTCGACCGACTGAGGTAAATGGGCGTTTTAAAGCCCCTGACGGTGTTTGAGACGCCTGGACAGGTACTAATTGGTTTGCCGGCCGTCTCATGTCGTCAACCGACCTTGCAGCGTGTTGACATTATCACGTAATTCCTTAAATAAGCCATCCATTCCGGTGTCGACTCCCTAGAGAGTGACATCACCATTACAGGCAATTGCTCCGCCTCCTCACCAACATCGTCCTCATACATGTCGACACACACGTACCGACACACAGCACACACACAGGGAATGCTCTGATAGAGGACAGGACCCCACTAGCCCTTTGGGGAGACAGAGGGAGAGTTTGCCAGCACACACCAAAACGCTATATTATACAGGGACAACCTTATATAAGTGTTTTCCCTTATAGCATCTTAATATATAATAATATCGCCAAATAAGTGCCCCCCCTCTCTGTTTTAACCCTGTTTCTGTAGTGCAGTGCAGGGGAGAGCCTGGGAGCCTTCCTAGTAGCGGAGCTGTGTAGGAAAATGGCGCTGTGTGCTGAGGAGAATAGGCCCCGCCCCCTTTTCGGCGGGCTTCTTCTCCCGTTTTTCTGACAACCTGGCAGGGGTTAAATACATCCATATAGCCCCAGGGGCTATATGTGATGTATTTTTAGCCAGCATAGGTACTTTCATTGCTGCCCAGGGCGCCCCCCCAAGCGCCCTGCACCCTCAGTGACCGTTGGTGTGAAGTGTGCTGAGAGCAATGGCGCACAGCTGCAGTGCTGTGCGCTACCTCATGAAGACTGAGAAGTCTTCAGCCGCCGATTTCTGGACCTCTTCTCTCTTCAGCATCTGCAAGGGGGTCGGCGGCGCGGCTCCGGTGACCCATCCAGGCTGTACCTGTGATCGTCCCTCTGGAGCTAGTGTCCAGTAGCCTAAGAAGCAAATCCATCCTGCACGCAGGTGAGTTCACTTCTTCTCCCCTAAGTCCCTCGTTGCAGTGAGCCTGTTGCCAGCAGGACTCACTGAAAATAAAAAACCTAACAAAACTTTTACTCTAAGCAGCTCTTTAGGAGAGCCACCTAGATTGCACCCTTCTCGGCCGGGCACAAAAACCTAACTGAGGCTTGGAGGAGGGTCATAGGGGGAGGAGCCAGTGCACACCCCCTGATCCTAAAGCTTTTACTTTTGTGCCCTGTCTCCTGCGGAGCCGCTATCCCCCTTGGTCCTGACGGAGTCCCCAGCATCCACTTAGGACGTCAGAGAAATTGTCAAAAACTCATCTCGACCTTTTGTCATGTCGACCTAGTGACCATGTCGACCTAATGCATGTCGACCAATGGTGGTCGGCCTAATGACTGTCGACTTAAGTGTGGTCAACCTAGAGACCGGATACAGTATGATGATGGTAAAGAATAGAATGGACAGCATTGCTGGTTTATATTTGAGACAGTACATGCTTTCTGTAATGTAGATGCTAAGCACATGAAAGAGCTGGGAGTCATAAGCAACACGTAACTTAGCCAGTATTACTGTGTGGCAGATGTATTCAGCCTTGGAAAGTAAGAAATTGGAGAGAGATAAAGCACCAGCCAATCAGCTCCTAACTGCCATGTCACAGGATGTTTTGAAAAAAAATGGCAGTTATGAGCTGATTGGCTGGTACTTTATCTCTCTCTGCTTTATCACTCTGTAATGCTTATTACATCTGCCCAGAGTTCCATAAAATGGTTCATCATCAGAAAGTATAAAACCAGTGGTTTTGTTAGTTGTACGAGATTAGCAGCTTCATCTGATCTTTACAAATGAAAAGAAACAATTAACACACTTGTGATAATTGCAGCTAACTTTAACAATTCATTAAAACAGTGGATGACATTCAAAAGCATTGTTCTATAAATGTAGAATTATCACTGTATTAGCCTTTTTTTTTTTTTATTAAATGACAGTAAGATGACAGATTGCAAAAGCCAAGATAACTATTGTAATGTCACAGTAAGAATTGTCTGTAATTCTGTTTTTCTGTTTCATGCAGATTTGTTGTTTCTCTTTAGGGAATTTCAGCAGTATGTGATTTCCTGCGATGTTGCCTTTCACCTAAACATTACATTAAATATCACAAATGCTATATCATGTACATTTTTAGCAGGTAGTGTCAAATTTGCAAAAGCATGATGGTGATATCATTACATGTAATCATTCTTTATTATGTCAGCATTTATTAAGATGGACAATATGATGTTGTCTAATATTTCTATATTCTAAACAATTGAGCATACATTATAGTAGGAGAATTCTATTTTTATAGCACTTGTTACTGAGAGGGGTGTGATTTATTCTGGAGGCATGGCCGCACTCCCTGCAAAAAAATCTATATAGTATACAGATTTTAGGACAGAAGATATGTAAAAGGAAGTATTCTCAATTTGGACAGTGTACACACACCAAACATATGAGGAAAAGGTGCAGTATAGTATAACATGAAGCTGTTGACTTGAAAAATGTTTCAAGTTTGAATATGATCACCAGGTAAACAGGTAAAAATAGGTAAACAGGCAGATTCTATGAACACCTGTACATTAGTATGTAATGCTGTGGCTAGCCATAAATACGGGATGCGGTCAATTTACCTACAATCAAAATCTGTACAGTACGGATGGTGTAATGGTTAGCATTACTGCCTCACAGCACTGAGGTCATGGGTTCGATTCCTACCATGGCTGTAACTGTGTGGAGTTTGTACATTCTCCCCGTACTTGCGTGGGTTTCCTCCAGGTTCTCCGGTTTCCTCCCACAATCCAAAAATATACTGGTAGGTTACTTGGCTCCCAACAAAAATTAACCCTAGTGTTAATGTGTCTGTGTGTACATGTGATAGGGAATATAGATTGTAAGCTCCACTCGGGCAGGTACTGATGTGAATGGGCAAATATTCTTTGTAAAGCGCTGCGGAATATGTGTGTGCTATATAAATAACTGGTAATAAATAAAAAAAATCCCGACGGTCAAAATACTGACACCATTGACAGATGGTCAAAATAGCGACATTTAAAATGTCTACAGGTCAAAAAGTCGACATGAATATTTCATGATTTTTTTCATTGAAACCGACTTGTTCATACTTTACCTGGAGGGGGAATATAATAGTGTGCCAAGCGCAGCGAGGCACCGTGCCAAAAGCATGGCGAGCGCAGTGAGCTATGCGAGGGGACGCGGTACACTTATACGGTTGTCCATGTTGACCTATGTTGACATACATACACACAAAAATTTTAATAACTTGTGTCGATGTTTCAACCTGTCGACATTTTGACCTTGTCGCTATTTTGACAGTCGGTCAATTGTTGTCGGCATTTTGACCGTTCGGATTTTGATTGTAGGTATTTCATACTAAACCCCATAAATACATGTACAGGTTGAGTATCCCATATCCAAATTTTCCGAAATACGGAATATTTCGAAATACAGAATTTTTTGAGTTAGAGTGAGATAGTGAAACCTTTGTTTTCTGATGGCTCAATGTACACAAACTTTGTTTAATACACAAAGTTATTAAAAATATTGTATTAAATGACCTTCAGGCTGTGTGTATAAGGTGTATATGAAACATAAATGAATTGTGTGAATGTACACACACTTTGTGTAATGCACAAAGTTATTAAAAATATTGGCTACAATGACCTTCAGGCTGTGTGTATAAGGTGTATATGAAACATAAATGCATTCTGTGCTTAGACTTAGGTCCCATCACTATGATATCTCATTATGGGATGCAATTATTCCAAAATACGGAAAATTCCCATATCCAAAATACCTCTGGTCCCAAGCATTTTGGGTAAGGGATACTCAACCTGTATGGTACCCTAATCAATATAGCATTACCGTTATAGCAGGGCTATAAACACAAGAACTCAGTAGTCCATGCTATCTTCCCATGGTCTCTGGGCTCCCGTTGCTAGAAATTACCTTGCATCAAGTAGTGAGCATGCTGCGGTGCTTGAGATCTTTAAACACCTCATATCTTGTAGCATTCACACTGTGGTGCCGAAGTACATTTAGGTAATACCTTATGAAGTGTGGATTGAAACGAGCACACTACAGTGCTGAAATATGGTGTGAAAGCAGTTGTTCCATTCAGAAGAAAGCAGAGTGAGGTGCTTCAAAACAATCTGGTGCCAGTCAGTGTGCTTCATAAGAAGCTCTTGCTACTGTTATTAATCAATACAGAATGGGGTGATTTTATATTGTGGCCTAATCTGAAAATCTCCCAGTAGCTTTGATTTCAGGAACTCCTTGATTTGTTTATGACATTTTTTCTTATTTACCCCAATGTAAATATCCCTATTAGCATTTTTGCTGTATATGTTTTAGGTTGCTAGGGAATATTTTATACATTGAGATCTGTTTCGTTAGCACTCTGATGATGCTATTTATCTGATGATATTTATGTATATCTTGCCCTCTTTTTAGACTTCCCTCCTAGCATGGTTATCCCATTTTACGCTTTAGATTCTAATTGCACTGTAAAGGTATTAAAACACAACACATTACTAAAATCCCAAGACACTGACCATGTGATCATTCAGAGACAATGTGCTGCAGGGTGGCAATTTGATGGTGTCATGAGCTGTGTTTAAGAAGCATGCATCTGCTAGTCCATTGGTTGTTCAAAACCTTATTATCATCATGAATACATACTGTAGCTGCCCAGCAGACAACTAACTATGGGCCTGAATGAGATGTTGTTTGAGGAGCCATCATTGCTGCTTACATGAAGCAGCAGCGATAGTACTAATATGGTAATGCAGCAGTAGGTGTCACGCCTCCTGCATGCATTACTCATCCAAGCTGACTAAGACCATGGCCTCGTCCCTCCCCAACAACAGCGGTGACGCAGTATGGGTCCAGCGCATGCGCAAACTACCGAACGTCGGTACTTTACAGCATGCGCACCAAGAACATTGGGACCTGCATCAGGCCCTATATGCAGGGAAATAAAAAGGTACACCGTAAAAGTTAACACGTTAGTTATGAGTGATTTGTCCATGTTTA
Source organism: Pseudophryne corroboree (assembly GCF_028390025.1). Classification (NCBI taxonomy): domain Eukaryota; kingdom Metazoa; phylum Chordata; class Amphibia; order Anura; family Myobatrachidae; genus Pseudophryne; species Pseudophryne corroboree. The sequence continues at coordinate 357,842,308 of NC_086449.1, forward strand.
AGGTGCAGCTGTCTATACTAGAGCCATGACATGGCCTAACCACTGTTTAAGAAGCAATTTCCAAAAAGGCCCTTTTTTAGCTTGCTATATTATATGTTTGTTGGTAGAAAACTTTACAACCACCATACAGTGTTTCTGTCATTTGTCAGTGGAGAATATTTGCAAAATCCATGCTACAGTACAGTGAAAATCCAGCTGGTGGTCCACTGTCTACATTCATTTGTGCAAATATAACGAGATTTCCGCTGGGGTACATAGATTTGCTGAACAAGATGGCTGAACTTACAGAAAAACTGTAGCTTGCCCAGGCTGTGGTGAGTTGTGTGGCGTGAAGGTGTTCCTAGCTAAATTTGGAACAGATGCATTGGTGGACGTCATTTTGTGCACAACCTAAATTTTATCTATGCAATATCTAGAATATGGTGATCAGATAAAGGGTGGAGAAGCATATTTTCAGGGACATTCCTTGTCAGAGCACTGTGAAAGAAATTAAAAACAAACATTGTGCACCCCTCCCCAATTTCTTAATTAGTCCCAGTTCTAGGCAGCCTACAGGGATTCCACTACAACTGGAATACCCTGAGTCTAGGGTCAAACAGTTCATCCCAAGGTGGGTCAGTATAGAGCTGGGCTGCAATTAGTAGTGGGCAAAAAAAAAACAGTAGGTCCTTGGGCTCTAGTGTATGAAACAAGATTGGTATAGAGAGGTAAGAAGCAAGATTGGTACAAAAGGATAATGCTGGGCAAACACTCGGACAAAGGGGGGTATTCAATTAGCTCCGTCAATTTCGGAGCTATCGAATTTACCCTGCGGAGTATTCAGTTTCAGGCCTTTTTGCCCGCTTTTAAGGCATTTTCGCGGTGTCTTTTCACTTCTTTTTGTTAGTGAAAAAGCATAGGCGAAAATTGCTTCAAAAGGTACGAAAACATGTGGATTCGCCGATCCACATATTTTTCACTCCTGCCGAATGTTTAGCCTAGGCAAAAAAACAGCCCTGCTATTGCATAGGGCGAATCCCCATTCGCCATACAAAAAATAGCGAAAAAGTGCTAGGTGAAAACCGTCCCTAATTGATTACCCCCTATGGGGGAGATTCAAATGTTTGAAAAGTTGGTTGGGTGTCTGTTTTTTCCTGTCTATTAGATAGGAAAAAATAGACTCCCAACTGACTTTTCGAACATTTGAATCCCCCCTATATGTCAAACTAACAGACATGTTATATAATAATCTGAAATCCATATCATGGTAATACACTGAGATTTTTCACACGCCTGGGGAGGAGACATTTCCCGTTCCTCCATTGTGAAGGAACAAGGGGAATGTCGGGCAGTTGTAGCAGTGCATACGCTGGCAGATGTGTCTGACCACCACTTACTAGATCTATTGGACATGCTGGATGATTTTGTATGTCTGACAAACTGAAACTTACTGGTCAGCTGATGCAAAACACTGTTCAATTATCAGATTATTATTGGCTGACTGGGCAGATAATTGGACAGTGTATACCCAGCATATAAACAAAATTAGTACAGGGGTTCCTCCTTTCCACTATACCCAAAGATGTTTTGAATTTACTTGAAACAGTGTAATGCACACGAGGAGCATTTTATTACAGCAGGTTTAAGTGCAGTTTTAAACAAAGCAAAAGTAACACAAAATAAAAACAGTCCGGATGTCCCCTGACTCTTATTTAAGCCTTAAGGGCCCTACACACTAGAAGACATGACCAATGTGAAAGATGACCAATGTGAAAGATGACCAATTTCCCTTGAACTTCCAGGAGTCCTGACAAACGAAATTGAGTGTACACACTAAGCAATTTTTCAAACAATTTGAAAGATGAAAGATATCTTTGGAATTGGCACCTTATTTACATATTTTAACATTGGGGAGGCATTTCTGGGTGTATGGGCAAGGCTGGAGAAGGGGGTACCAATTAAATTTTTTTTATCACCCACTGCCCCACCGATTATATTTCCACTGTGCCACCAACGTAATTCAAAATTAATTATAAAGGGTTCAATATAATATATAAATATATATATATATATATGTGTATATATACTTTATATGGGAATGGATCGGCACTCCGTTCTCAATGAAATAGGTGCGCTGGTGCCCTCTCTAAGGTAATGGTCAAACAAACAGGAAGAAATTGAGCGGCACTCAGCGTCTTGTTCAAACGTAAGAAAGTGTATTAAAACATCAACATGAACCAACGTTTCGGGACGCGCAGGTCCCTTTGTCAAGGTGTACACCTTGACAAAGGGACCTGCGCGTCCCGAAACATTGGTTCATGTTGGTGTTTTAGTACACTTTTTTACGTTTGAACAAGACGCTGAATTTCTTCCTGTTTATGTGTATATATATATATATATATATATATATATATATATGTAGAACAATAGAGAATAGCGCCTAAGTACACCCAGTGAGACACTTGAATAGGTAAAATTATCTAAGTTACTAGCTGTCCTATTTAGAAGGACACGACACACCTCATATGTGAGTGAGTGGCAGCTCTCAAACAATATAAAAATAAAGATTAAAAAATGAAGTAAATAAGAGCGCCTAATAGTGTCAGTGTGGAGATCTACATATTAAAAGATAACTTAGCTCATAAAACTTTCAGCCTGATGATTCTCAGAAGTAGAACATGTAAAAGAGAGATAAAAGCAACATAGTGTGTACTGTTTTCAAGCGTTTTTCAAAGATACAAGCATTAGGAACTTTGCCGGTTCCAATAATTTGATGAAGGAGCAGAAAAATAAAAACAGTAACAATTTATTAAACAACAATCCTGCTACAGACACAAGTGGCAGGTATAAACAGTCGAAAATCTAAAAACCAGCTCGTCTGGTCATAAATGTAGGTAGCGCACGTACAAAATTAAAGGTTATAAACAGCTTATCTCTCCGCATACGGAAAAACCATAGATTAAAAGAGTATTCAAGCAGATTCTCTATCTGTAATAGCAGGTATCAAACGTACAGGATTGGAATTAAAAAACAGCTTATCTGTCCGCAAGTGGGAAGTCCAAGGGGTAAGCATCAAGTCCCTGTTCCAACGCGTTTCGTCCTAACATGAGGACTTCATCCCTATGTTAGTTTCTCAGACGCCAATAGTGCCACACCTGCCTATCTACATACATCCATTTATGTGTGGGAACATATTTAATACAGGGAGAGCCGGACCTGCATTTTATATATATATATATATTTATATATAGCAAACACAGGTGCGGCACTCAGGCCACGGTAAACAGCAAACAAATGACAGGCGGAGACTGTAATTCAATCAACGTTTCAATATTAGAGAATATTGTCGTCAGGATATATATATAAATATAATAATACCGGTAAATCTTTTTCTCCTAGTCCGTAGAGGATGCTGGGGAATCCGTAAGGACCATGGGGTATAGACGGGTTCCGCAGGAGACATGGGCACTATAAAGAACTTTAGAATGGGTATGCACTAGCTCCTCCCTCTATGCCCCTCCTCCAGACCTCAGTTAGAGAAACTGTGCCCATAGGAGACGGACAGTACGAGGAAAGGATTCTGTTAGTCCAAGGGCAAGATTCATACCAGCCCACACCATCCACACCGTATAACCTGGAATATACGAACCAGTCAACAGTATGAAACAAACAGCATCAGTCAGAGACTGATCAAAACTGTAACATAACCCTTATGTAAGCAATAACTATATACAAGTCTTGCAGAATTTAGTCCGCACTGGGACGGGCGCCCAGCATCCTCTACGGACTAGGAGAAAAAGATTTACCGGTAGGTTTAAAATCTTATTTTCTCTTACGTCCTAGAGGATGCTGGGGACTCCGTAAGGACCATTGGGATTATACCAAAGCTCCAGACCGGGCGGGAGAGTGCGGATGACTCTGCAGCACCGATTGAGCAAACAGTAGGTCCTCATCAGCCAAGGTATCAAACTTGTAGAATTTAGCAAAAGTGTTTGACCCCGACCAAGTCGCCGCTCGGCAAAGCTGTAATGCCGAGACGCCTCGGGCAGCCGCCCAAGAAGAGCCCACCTTCCTAGTGGAATGGGCCTTAACTGAATTTGGTAACGGCAATCCAGCCGTAGAATGAGCCTGCTGAATCGTGTTACAGATCCAGCGAGCAATAGTCTGTGTCACGATCTAGGTAATTCCTTATCAGTATTTACCTTCCAAATGCCTCCTGAGACTGTCCCAGTGTTCCAAGCCTGGATTCCATCTGCACTGTCTGTGTGCAGCACGCTGCATCTCATTGTCTCAAATCTCTTTACTGTGATTCTGGCAGCTTCATGGTTAAAGCTCACATTCAAGTTACAAACAACCTTTCCCTCCAAAAGCTACCATGGGCGCAGCCATGTTTTCCTAAAGCACATGTTACCTTTCAGCCTATCAGCTGCACTCTGCTCTCAGCCTGATTACACAGCAGCTGCACTCTGGTCTCTGGTTAATCAGCCAGCCAATCCCTGCTTCCCAGCAGGTATAAATATCCTGTTCCTGGGGTGGAAAGATGTCAGTGCTTCAATTGTCTTCAGTGATTCCAGTGTGCAGTTCTCCCATGGACTTTCTCTGCAGTACAGCCTGACTCCCTGGTGATTATACTCTGCAGTGTAACCCGACACTCTAGTGATTAACCCTCTACAGTCTACCCTGATTCACCTGTGTCTGAACTCCGGCATCCTAGCAGCCATTCTCCAGCTTTTCTCCAGCGATCCCCAGCATCACTTCATGCTTCACCTGTGCTTCTAAGTACAATAGTGCATTTATATCTGCGAACTCCAGCTTCACTCAAAGCTTACCAATGATCCCAAAGTAACCATCGGTGTTCCGTCATCGATTCCAAGTCACCATCGGTGTTCCGTCATCGATCCCAAGTATTTCTCTGAACTGTGTTTCCTATTACCAGTACCAAGTCATCAGTATTCCTCTGAACTGTTTTTAATAAAACCTTTGAACTTTCCCTTGTTGTCGTGGTCACGCCTTCGGGCATTTGTTCTAAAGGTTCCCTGCATGTCCAAGAACCCTGTACTGCCTCCCAGGTATACATATACCTCAGCCCCTACAACTGAGGCTTCCCCCTGTCAGCACCAGCCCTCAGTTGTGACAGTCTGCTTAGAAGCAGGAGCGCCAACCTTGTTGGCTGTATACAGGACAAACAGAGCCTCTGTTTTCCTAACCCGAGCCGTCCTGGCTACATAAATTTTCAAGGCCCTGACTACATCCAGGGACTTGGAATCCTCCAAGTCACCCGTAGCCACAGGCACCACAATAGGTTGGTTCATATGAAACGATGAAACCACCTTAGGCAAAAATTGAGGACGAGTCCGCAATTTTGCTCTATCCACATGAAAAATCAGATAAGGGCTTTTGTGAGACAAAGCCGCCAACTCAGACATCCGCCATGCAGATGCCAAGACCAACAACATGACCACCTTCCAAGTGAGAAATTTTAATTCCACCGTTTGAAGTGGCTCAAACCAGTGAGATTTCAGGAACTGTAACACAAGGTTAAGGTCCCATGGTGCCACTGGAGGCACAAAAGGAGGCTGTATGTGCAGCACTCCCTTTACAAAAGTCTGGACTTCCGGGAGAGAAGCCAATTCCTTCTGAAAGAAAATTGATAGGGCCGAAATCTGTACCTTAATGGAGCCTAATTTTAGGCCCATATCCACTCCTGTCTGCAGAAAGTGGAGAAAACGGCCCAGATGGAAAACTTCCGCAGGAGCATTCTTGGTTTCCACCAAGATACGTACTTCCTCCAGATACAGTGATAATGCTTCGCCATCACCTCCTTCCTAGCCCTTATCAGAGTAGTGATGACTTCTTCCGGAATGCCCTTCCCAGCTAGGATTCGGCATTCAACCGCCATGCCGTCAAACGCAGCCGCGGTAAGTCTTGGAACAGACAGGGCCCCTGTTCCAACAGGTCCTCTCTGAGAGGAAGAGGCCACGGATCTTCTGTGAGCATTTCCTGAAGATCCGAATACCAGGCCCTTCGAGGCCAATCTGGAACAATGAGTACTGTCTGCACTCTTTTTCTTCTTATGATTCTCAATGTCTTTGAGATGAGTGCAAGAGAAGGGAACACATAGACCGACTGAAACACCCACGGTGTCACCAGGGCGTCCACTTCTACTGCCTGAGGGTCCCTTGACCTGGCACAATACCTCCGCAGATTCTTGTTGAGACGTGACGCCATCATGTCTATTTGCGGAAGCCCCCACAGACCTGTTATCTCTGCAAAGACTTCTTGATGAAGTCCCCACTCCCCTGGATGAAGATCGTGTCTGCTGAGGAAATCTGCTTCCCAGTTGTCCACTCCCGGAATGAAGACTGCTGTCAAAGCGCTTACATGATTTTCCGCCCAGCGAAGAATCCTGGTGGCTTCCGCCATTGCCACTCTGCTTCTTGTTCCGCCTTGGCGGTTTACATGAGCCACGGCTGTGACGTTGTCTGACTGAATCAGAACCGGTAGATCGCAAAGAAGATTCTCCGCCTGACGCAGCCCCTCAATTCCAGTACGTTGATGTGTAGACAAGCCTCCTGGCTTGACCATAGTCCCTGGAAGTTTCTTCCTTGTGTGACTGCTCCCCATCCTCGGAGGCTCGCGTCCGTGGTCACCAGAACCCAGTCCTGAATGCCGAACCTGCGACCCTCTAGAAGGTGAGCACTCTGCAGCCACCACAGGAGAGACACCCTGGCCCTGAGGGACAGGCTGATCTTTTGACGAATGTGTAGATGGGACCTGGACCACTTGTCCAGAAGTTCCCACTAAAAAGTCCTCGCATGGAACCTGCCGAAGGGAATGGCCTCGTAAGACGCCACCATTTTCCCCAGAACTCGCGTGCAGTGATGGACCGACACACTTTTCGGTTTCAACAGGTCCCTGCCCAATACTGGAGTTCCTGGGCTTTTTCCACCGGGAGAAAAACCCGCTTTTGTTCCGTGTCTAGAATCATGCCCAAGAAAGTCAACCGAGTCATAGGAACCAACTGTGACTTTGGTAGATTGAGAATCCAGCCGTGTTGCTGCAGCACGCTTAGGGAGAGCGACATGCTTTTCAGCAATTGTTCTCTCGATCTCGCTTTTATCAGGAGATCGTCCAAGTACGGGATAATTTTTACTCCCTGCCTGCGCAGGAGCACCATCATTTCCGCCATTACCTTGGTGAAAATCCTCGGGGCTGTGGAAAGCCCAAACGGCAACGTCTGAAACGGGTAATGACAGTCCTGTACAGCGAATCTCAGGTACGCCTGATGAGGCGGATATATGGGGACATGAAGGTATGCATCCTTTATGTCTAGTCATACCATAAAATCCCCCCCTTCCAGGCTGGCGATAACCGCCCTGAGCGATTCCATCTTGAATTTGAACCTTTTCAAGTACAGGTTTAGGAATTTTAAATTCAGAATGGGTCTGACTGAGCCATCCGGTTTCGGGACCACAAACAGGGTTGAATAGTACCCCTTCCCCTGTTGAAGTAGGGGAACCTTGACAACCACTTGTTGATGACACAGTTTTTGAATTGCAGCTAAAACTACCTCCCTTTCTGGGGAAGAAGCTGGTAAGGCCGATTTGAAAAACCGGCGAGGAGGCACGTCTTCGAATTCCAGCTTGTAACCCTGGGATACAATTTCCATTGCCCAGGGATCCACCTCTGATTGAACCCAGACGTGGCTGAAGAGTCGAAGACGTGCCCCCACCGGGGCGGACTCCCTCAGTGGAGCCCCAGCGTCATGCGGTGGATTTAGTAGAAGCCGGGGAGGACTTCTGCTCCTGGGAACTAGCCGTAGCCGGCAGTTTTTTTCCTCTACCCTTACCTCTGGCGAGAAAGAAAGATCCCGATCTCTTCTGGACTTATGTGACCGAAAGGACTGCATCTGATATTGTCGCGTTTTCTTTTGCTGTGAGGAAACATAAGGTAAAAAAGTAGATTTACCTGCAGTAGCCGTGGAAACCAGGTCCGTGAGACCTTCCCCAAATAAGTCCTCACCCTTGTAAGGCAAAACCTCCATATGCCTCTTTGAGTCGGCATCACCCGTCCATTGGCGGGTCCACAGGGCTCGTCTGGCAGAAATCGCCATGGCGTTGGCTCTCGAACCCAGCAGGCCAACGTCTCTCTGAGCATCTCTCATATATAGGACTGCGTCTTTAATGTGACCCAAGGTCAATAAAATGGTATCCCTATCCAGGGTATCAATGTCAGCTGACAAGGTATCTGTCCAAGCTGCTACAGCGCTACAAACCCAAGCCGATGCTATTGCCGGTCTGAGCAAGGCACCCGTATGTGTATAAATTGACTTCAAAGTAGTTTCCTGCCTGCGATCAGCAGGATCCCTGAGGGCTGCTGTATCTGGAGACGGAAGCACCACCTTTTTGGACAAGCGCGTTAACGCCTTGTCTACTCTGGGCGAGGATTCCCACCGTACCCTGTCCTTAGCCGGGAAAGGATACGCCATAAGAATTCTCTTGGGAATCTGCAGTTTCTTGTCTGGAGTCTCCCAAGTTTTTTCAAATAACTCATTCAGCTCATGACATGGGGGGGAAGTTACCTCAGGTTTCTTTTCTTTAAACATGTGTACCCTCGTGTCAGGGACAGAGGGGTCATCTGTGATATGCAAAACATCTTTAATTGCAATAATTATATAATGAATACTTTTGGCCACCCTTGGGTGTAACCTCGCATCATCGTAGTCGACACTGTAGTCAGAATCCGTGTCGGTAGCAGTGTCTGCTACTTGGGACAGTGGGCGTTTCTGAGACCCAGAAGGGCTCTGTGACACAGTTAAAGCCATGGATTAACTCCCTGCTTTATCTCTGGACTCTGCTTTGTCCAACCTCTTATGTAATAAAGCCACATTTGCATTTAAAACATTCCACATATCCAACCAGTCAGGTGTCGGCGTCGCCGACGGAGACACCACAATCATCTGCTCCACCTCCTCCCTAGAAGAGCCTTCCGCTTCAGACATGCCGACACACACGTACCGACACCCCCACACACTCAGGGAAATTTCTATCTGGAGACAGTTCCCCAATAACGCCCTTTGGAGAGACAGAGAGAGAGTATGCCAGCACACACCCAGCGCCAACTGACACTGGAAACAATTCCCAGATAAACAGCGCTTTTATATATATATATGACAATATACACTCACTGCGCCAATTATAAGTGCCCCCCCCCCCCCTCTTTTTGCCCTCTGTCACTGTGTTCAGCAGGGGAGAGTCCGGGGAGCCAGCGTCTCTGCAGTGTACTGTGGAGAAAATGGCGCTGGTTAGTGCTGTGGTACCAAGCTCCGCCCCCTCAGCGGCGGGCTTCGGTCCCGCTCAAATTTACAAACACTGGCGGGGGATTGTATATCTACTGCCTCCGCAGCCTATATAATATATTAGCCTATTAGCCAGTCCTAGAGGTTTATTATCGCTGCCCAGGGCGCCCCCCCTTGCGCCCTGCACCCATCCATGCCTGCAGTGTGTGTTGTGTGTGGGAGCAATGGCGCGAAGCATTACCGCTGCGCGTTACCTCAGAGAAGAACTGAAGTCTTCTGCCGCCTTTGAAGTCTTCTTTCTTCTAATACTCACCCGGCTTCTATCTTCCGGCTCTGCGAGGAGGACGGCGGCGCGGCTCCGGGACGAACGGCTAGGGTGAGACCTGCGTTCCAACCCTCTGGAGCTAATGGTGTCCAGTAGCCTAAGAAGCAGAGCCTATCACTTAAGTAGGTCTGCTTCTCTCTCCTCATTCCCACGATGCAGGGAGCCTGTTGCCAGCAGTGCTCCCTGAAAATAAAAAAACCTAACAAAATTATTTTTTCAGAGAAACTCAGGAGAGCTCCCCTGTAACGCACCCAGTCTCCTCTGGGCACAGAATCTAACTGAGGTCTGGAGGAGGGGCATAGAGGGAGGAGCCAGTGCACACCCATTCTAAAGTTCTTTATAGTGCCCATGTCTCCTGCGGAGCCCGTCTATACCCCATGGTCCTTACGGAGTCCCCAGCACCCTCTAGGACGTAAGAGATATATATATATATATATATATATATATATATAGAGAGAGATGTATGTATATATATATATATATATATATATAATATTTAGAACCCATTATAAATAATTTTTAATTATGTTGGTGGCACAGTGGAAATATAATTGGTGGGGCAGTGGGTACATTGGTGGGGCAGTGGATGGAGACACTGAGCGGTCAGCGTCTCCCCTCCAGCGGCTTCCGTCAGCGGCTCAGCTACAATGAAGCCGCTGGCGGGTAGGGAGCCGCTGGAGGCAGCGGCTCCCGTCAGCGGCCTCAGATATGAAGCCGCTGGTGGGGAGGGGAGGCGCTGGAGAGGAGGGAGCCGCTGCCGGGGACGGAGCCGCTGGAGGGGATGTGAGCCATGTCACATTGTGGACATCGCTCATTGCGGCTCCGTACACACGTGCCGTGATGAGCGATGTCACAAGTGACATTGTTCACATTGAGCATGCAGCACCTCCAACCGCCAACCTGCAATCAATGAGCATAGGTGCGCGCATCGTTGATTGCAGGACCATGTACACTAGACGATGTGAACGATATATCGTTGATAATCGTCTGTATTGGCCATATTGGTCCAAAAAATCGTCTAGTGTGTATGGCCCTTTGGATAAGGCTATACAGAGAACTGTTGTAAAAGAAAAATGTAAAAAAAAAATGAATACACTGAAATGAGATTATTTCTTCAGCTCCCCTCAGTGCGGAGAGTATGCATGCACCATGAGGTGCGCTGGGAGACACGGTGCTTTGTGGTGTGCATCAGGTGCACTTTGTTACGGTATGACTGATAGCACCACACACATACAGTAGATATGGACCTCTATGCATGTAAGCAGAAAACCAGCCAGCATGCTATCAATGCTATCAAATATATCAAAACAAAACACATCTTGAATTTAGGCAGCTACTGTATACACTGGAGTGACTAACATGAACAAACAGTTTTGTAACTGATATCAGCACTCACAAGCGTATTATCTGATATGTAGTATTATTACTAACGCGGAGCCACGTTGTGTCACAGCTACAGAAGCATATATCCTCTTTTATATGGTCATATAACTCTTCTGAGTTTCCTAAAACAATTCTAATCTACAGCAGGGCATACATCATCACGTAAACAGCAAAGTCACCCTTATCCTATTTTCTATGTCGGACATTTGTTCTTTGGTTTAGGAATATGTCTGGCATCAATGATACACCATCAGCTAAGAATGAGCTAATGCAGAAGGCATTCTTGGCCACACATGGCATCATATAAATGAATGTGAGGAGAACATCAGACACTGGCATAGTTTCAGCCATGGATGCCCATTGCATTAGTGTCTTTCCACTGATGGCATTAAACGGTGCTACTGGCTAGGGTAATCTCAGCCCTGTAACATTGTATATATTCTGGTCATTTTAACAGTGGATATCTCATAACTAAAGACTTAGAAACCATTTACTTCTCAGTCGTTTTTATTGTCAAGTACAGCAGTAGGTTTTCACTAACCCAAACTTGTGCTTTGTGCTTATTGTCACATTTTACACTTTGTTCTTTGGTACCAATAACAGAAGTAAGCTACAGCTAACGCAGATGTGTCCTCTTACATCCTTGCTGCAGTCACATTAAAAAGCCCTTCTAGTCATGCTATGTTGTGGCATGACTCGGTATAGCACCAGGCATCTTTATGTGCGCCATTTTCCATTTAAATGCATCTAAGTCACATTGCTATGCAAATAGGACGCACAAGCAGCGTATACTGATTAAAATGATATGCAGCATGCCTATATTCTGTGTGCGACTGTGACTGTATTTGCATGCGAAATGCTACGTTACAGTGTTTTCCTGGAAATCAGTATAACGTAGCATTTCATATGCAGATACAGCCACAGTTGCACACATAATATAGGCATGCTGCATATCATTTTAATCAGCATAAGCTGCTTGTGTGTCCTAGTCACATAGTGATGCAGTGGGGCAGCACGGATGGTGTAATGGTTAGCATTACTGCCTCACAGCAATGAGGTTGTGGGTTCGATTTTCACCATGGCCCTAAATGTGTGGTGTTTGTATCTTCTCATCGTGCTTGCGTGGGTTTCCTCCTCCCACTATCCAAAAAATATACTGGTAGGTTAATTGGCTCCCAACAAAAATGAACCCTAGTGAATGCGTCTGTGTGTACGTGTTGTAGGGAATGTAGATTGTAAGCTCCACTGGGGCAGGGACTGATGTGACTGGCTAAATATTCTCTGTAAAGCGCTATGGAATATGTGTGCACTATATAAATAACTGGTAATATAATAAGACATTTTCCGCATAAAAAGATGCCCAACATTAACAGAGCTGCCAGGGAGCTGGCGAATGACTTATGCCAGGCATCTCCTGTTGCATGGCATATTATGCGCCCATTATACAGTACTTTTTTCCTTGCTCGATTCAATATTTTGTACTTTTACTGTAGTTGGTGGCACACCCTATTAAAAATGACATATATTAAATTTAATCAAAATACAGGGGTACATTTCTCGCCATAAAACCCATATACAGTAAGTGTGCATATACACAATCCCTGGTTTATTTATGGCGTATAGAGGCAAGATGTATGAGGACATATCTGTAGCTTGTTATTGTCAAAAAACATTCTCTATTAATTAATAGGTCAAAATCAGGGTACACACTTACCCCTCCTGCGCATGGCCTCCTCGCTCTCAGGCTTGCGGCTCACAGATACGACCTTCATACTTAGATGGCCACCACCTTGACGAATCAGAGATACTACTTGCTTATGCCCAACCTTTACAACATTTACCCCGTTCACCTGAAGTAAAGAATAAAGAGGGGGTAGAAACCTGAGGCTGAAACAGCAGAAAGAGAACAGCTTGTGTCTGGTCCAGATAGTCAAAAAACGCATTGCTTCATATAAGTTATAATTGGGAAACCTTATGTTCTGCCAAAGTGTGGAAGACTAAAGAAAAGAAACAACTAGATGGTTACACACATACACGTACAGTACAGTAAATGGAAGTAAAAATGAGGGATAATGTTACTGAGAAGAATTAGATGGGTCAAAAAGAATAGACCCAAGAGGTTGCAGGTGTGATGTGAAAGGGGTGTGTATCATAGTGTCAACAGTAACTAGGTCGATAATCATTCGGTCGACCACTATTGGTCGACAGTGACTAGGTTGACACCTGAAATAGACACATGGAAAAAGGTCGACAAAGTTTAAAAAAAAAAATTGGTGTGGTTTTCTTTGTAAACTGACCGGGAACACCAATTAGTGCACCGTATCCCCTCGCATGGCTCGCTTCGATCACCATGCTTTGAGCAAGGTTACTATTCCCAATCGTAGCCCACGTGGATTGTAAAGTCTGAAAAAGTAAAAAAAAATTACGAACAGAAATATGAAAAACTCATGTACTGTAGACCTTTTTCCATGTCGACCTAGTGCCCATGTCGACCGAAATCCATGTCTACCTAATGCATGTAGTAATCGACCTAATAAGTGTCGACCTAAGTGCTATCGACCTAAAGACCAGATCCCATGTGAAAACAGGAGTCACCAATAAACTGTTTCTGCATGCTGATTTCATACCTCTATCAAGAAGTCTCCCGTACGAAGACCTGCTCGCCATGCTACGCCATCCACATCCACCGACTCCAGATACTGCAAAGCAGGGAAAGCTGGTGTAGGTGTGAACTCCTCAATCGGGGTCTCTGCTATAGGATCAATAGAATTTCAAAATAAGTTTCATTTGCAATGCTGACAATTTTTATAAGCCAGACAATTTCATAAAAGCTGCTATTTATATTGTCTGAACTCATGTATGTCATTGCATTTGTCAGCATTCTGAGGAATTTGTCACTAGGCAACAATCCAATTTCTCACCCCAATAAGCAATTTATAATGTGGGTTAATAATAAATTGTGTTTATACCTTACATAGATCTTAAATGGAATATCAGTTGCTTGAATTCAATGTTATTTTTCTCTGAGGCCATGGGATTTTTTACATGCTTCCAAAATATTTGTAGCGGCAAAGTCCGGACTGTCCTACAGGTGTACAGGGGAAATCCCCGGTGGGCCTCAAAGCTTGAGGCCCCAAATAAGGGTCAGTAACTACTTGCAGCAGAATCATGGCTGAACTTGGGTGCTTGTTTTGCATTAATGGAAACTACACCAAGATTACTCCACCTGCTAGGGAGGCCAATCCCGGGCCGTTTTTTCAATCCCAGCTCAACGCTGCACGGCATTGAAAATAAAAGGGGACTGGCTAATCCCAAAATCCCCAGGATTGGAAGCTCCAATCCCGGGGTCCCGCCAGTCCCGATCCCAGTATTGGCCACCATACCCTTGCCCTCACCTTTATAAGACGGCCTTGTTCTTTGCACGTCCTCTCTAATGGTTGGCCAAATTCCTCTTTGGTATCTGGCTGCACACCCTCTGGTGGTAGGCCACACCCCTTAACCTAGAGCCCCTACCACTCCATTCCCTGGTAGGCCCCAGTCCGACACTGATTAGATAGCTATTCACAATCCTGTGTGCACTCTATTTGCATACTCTGGAGATATATACTGCTCATTATTAATATAGGTGGAGTCATTAAAGTGTTCTTTTCAAGGACACAGGCATTTCTACATGGAGCCAACATACATGAAAATTCTGTTTCGTAATTCATTATGCACTAATGACAACACATCATTCTGCCCTACAGAATAGCAGTCAGAGTTTAGTGATTGTGCACTTCTATAACTGGTAATCCATCACATTTTCTTCACATTTAGCAGAGTAAGTCTGGTTGAAATAGAGAAAGCTAGATGCATGTAAACCCACACCAGCACTAATTATCCTGAGTAAAAAACAATCATAGGGACATGCAGAAATTGGGGATCTAAAATATGAACAAAATCCCTATACTTTTATTTGTCTGATACGCACAGTATTACAGGTATTGGTAAGAGTGCCGGCAAGAAATTGTTATTCTAAGTAAAAATCTTAATAAAATAATTATTACTCATGTGGTTCCTTATGTGCTATTGCAGTGCTTGAAGTGGGTCAGTATACAGTGGTATGGTATACCACCACCTTGAGCACTGGGCATTCTGTAATAGTGTTTTACTTGCACGCAGGGTCGGCGCGATGCGGAAGGAAGGCACCTTCACTTCCCTGCTGTGGCCTATTTCAAAGTCAGACAAGGAGATATAGGGGTATATGCAATTCACGGCGAATCGCGGCAAATTATCGCCGTTTTTTTAATTCGACACAATTCGACAGGTGAATTCCGGCAGGTGGCTGCCGGAATTCACCATATTCAATGAAAAACGGATTAGACAGTCCCGCGGGCGAAAAACGTCCGATTTGCCGGATTTTGCCGCAAATTAAAAAAACGGGAAAAAACCCGGAAAAAAATGGCGTGGGGTCCCCCCTCCAAAGCATAACCAGCCTCGGGCTCTTCGAGCTGGTCCTGGTTCTAAAAATGCGGGGAAAAAATTGACAGGGGATCCCCCGTATTTTTAAAACCAGCACCGGGCTCTGCACCTGATGCTGGTGCAAAAAATACGGGGGACAAAAAGACTAGGGGTCCCCCGTATTTTATACACCAGCATCGGGCTCCACTAGCTGGACAGATAATGCCACAGCCGGGGGTCACTTTTATACAGCGCCCTGCGGCCGTGGCATTAAATATCCAACTAGTCACCCCTGGCCGGGGTACCCTGGGGGAGTGGGGACACCTTCAATCAAGGGGTCCCCCCCCTTCCCAGCCACCCAAGGGCCAGGGGTGAAGCCCGAGGCTGTCCCCCCCATCCAATGGCTGCGGATGGGAGGCTGATAGCCTTGAGTAAAATGACAAGAATATTGTTTTTTCCAGTAGTACTACAAGTCCCAGCAAGCCTCCCCCGCAAGCTGGTACTTGGAGAACCACAAGTACCAGCATGCGGGAGAAAAACGGGCCCGCTGGTACCTGTAGTACTACTGGAAAAAAAATACCCAAATAAAAACAGGACACACACACCTTGAGAGTAAAACTTTATTACACACCTGCCGACACACACATACTTACCTATGTTGACACGCCGACTGCCACAGTCAGAGCCGGCCATAGGCATAGGCAAACTAGGCAATTGCCTATGGCATTTGATATGCCTAGGGGCATCATCAGCTTCTGCTGATTAAAATGATATGCGGCATGCCTATATTCTGTATGTAGCATTTCATATGCAGATACAGCCACAGTCTCACACAGTATATTGGCATGCTGCATATCAGTTTAATCAGCAGAAGGTGCTTGTGCATCCTAGCCACATAGCAATGCAAATAAGATGCATTTTCATTAAAAAAGTGCCCGACGTTGGCATTGAGGCAAGATTTATGAGGACACATCTGTATCCAAGCAGAGGCAGATGTCACAGTGTTAGTGGCAGTGTGAGTGCTGTGTGCATGTGAGTGGGTTGGTTGTGCAGTAGTGTTCAGAATATGTGTAAGGAGCATTATGTGTGTCATGTAAAAATGCATTAATAATGTGCAACATATGTGTAAAGGGCCTCTATGTGTGTCATTATGTGTATAAGGGCATTAATACTGTGCGGCATATGTGTAACAGGGTACTACTGTATGTGTGTCATTATGTGTATAGGGGCACTAATAATGTGCAGCAAATGTGTAGGGGGCACTATGTGAGTCATTATGTGTATAAGGGCATTAATAATATGCGGCATATGTGTAAGGGACATTATGTGTAAAAGGGCATTAATAAAGGTTGTCATAATGTGTAAGGTGCATTATGTTTATAAGGACATTAATGTGTCTCATTTGTGTAAGGGGCATTACTGTGTGGAATTGTGTATAAATTCATTACTAATGTGTGGCATTATGTGTATAAGGTGCTCTACTATGTGTTGTTGCAAATAGAAAGGGCACTACTGTGTCGTCTAATGTGAATAAAGAGCAATAAGGTGTGCTGTAATGTGATTAAGGAGCAATTCAGTGTGATGTAATGTGAATAAGGGGCTCTACTGTGAGGAGTAACGTTTATAAGGTAAAGTGATACTACTGTGGGATGTAATATGAATTATGGACACTATCGCAAGATAAAATGTGAATAAAGTTGCAGTACTGTGTGGCGTAATTGGAATTGGGGTTACTATTGTGTGGCCATGCCCCTTCCCAGCAAGAAGATGCCCCTTTTTGGCCTGTGCGTCAAATGTGCGAACTGTTCCTATTTAAAATATAGGGGGTACAAGGACTGCTATGGGTGAGGGGTGATGGTGCTGGGAAAGAGGTGCAAGGTCAGAGGCAGAACCAACGGTGGTGCTAGGGGGCACCAGCCAAAATCTTGCCTAGGGCATCATATTGGTTAGGGCCGGCTCTGGCCACAGTCTCCGACGATCCGGGGTACCTGTGAAAAAAATTATACTCACCTCAATCCAGTGTCCGGGAGATAATCCACGTACTTGTTAACAAAAAAAAACGAACACCCGTACCATGCCGGACTGAAAGGGGTCCCATGCTTACACATCAGACCCCTTTCCCCGAATGCCGGGACATCACGTGACTCCTGTCACTGAGGTCCCTTCAGCCAATCAGGAAGCGCTAGTTCCGTGGCGCTCACCTGATTGGCTGTGCGCTGTCTGAGCTGTCAGACAGCGCATCGCAAAGCCTCTCCATTACTTGCAATGGTGGGAACTTTGCCGTCTGCGGGGGGTTACCCGCGGTCAGCCGCTGACCGGCGGGTGACCTCACCGCTAGCCGCAAAGTTCCCACCATTGAATATAATGGAGGGCGCTGTGCGATGCGCTGTTTGAGTTCAGACAGCGCACAGCCAATCAGGTGAAATTGGCTTTAGAGACCTTTCTGTGACAGCTGTCACTGAGAGGTCTGTCTGCATTCGGGGATAGGGGTCCCATGTGTCAACATGGGACCCCTTTCAGTCCGTTGGTCGGGTGTCCGGTTTTTTATTTTGCCAAGTACGTGGATTTATCTCTGGACCATGGCTGAGGTGAGTATATTTATCTTTCTCTATCGTCCTAGTGGATGCTGGGGTTCCTGAAAGGACCATGGGGAATAGCGGCTCCGCAGGAGACAGGGCACAAAAGTAAAGCTTTTCCGATCAGGTGGTGTGCACTGGCTCCTCCCCCTATGACCCTCCTCCAGACTCCAGTTAGATTTTTGTGCCCGGCCGAGAAGGGTGCAATTCTAGGTGGCTCTCCTAAAGAGCTGCTTAGAGAAAGTTTAGCTTAGGTTTTTTATTTTACAGTGAGTCCTGCTGGCAACAGGATCACTGCAACGAGGGACTGAGGGGAGAAGAAGTGAACTCACCTGCGTGCAGGATGGATTGGCTTCTTGGCTACTGGACATCAGCTCCAGAGGGACGATCACAGGTACAGCCTGGATGGTCACCGGAGCCGCGCCGCCGGCCCCCTTGCAGATGCTGAAGTTAGAAGAGGTCCAGAATCGGCGGCTGAAGACTCTGACAGTCTTCTAAAGGTAGCGCACAGCACTGCAGCTGTGCGCCATTTTCCTCTCAGCACACTTCACACGCTGTCACTGAGGGTGCAGGGCGCTGGGGGGGGGCGCCCTGGGAGGCAAATGTAAACCTATATACTGGCTAAAAATACCTCACATATAGCCCCCAGAGGCTATATGGAGATATTTAACCCCTGCCAAACTTCACTAAAGAGCGGGAGACGAGCCCGCCGGAAAAGGGGCGGGGCCTATCTCCTCAGCACACAGCGCCATTTTTTCTCTCACAGAAAGGCTGGAGAGAAGGCTCCCAGGCTCTCCCCTGCACTGCACTACAGAAACAGGGTTTAAACAGAGAGGGGGGCACTAATTGGCGATATAAATATATATATAAAGATGCTATTAGGGAGAAACACTTATATAAGGTTGTCCCTATGTAATTATAGCGTTTTTTGGTGTGTGCTGGCAAACTCTCCCTCTGTCTCTCCAAAGGGCTAGTGGGGTCCTGTCCTCTGTCAGAGCATTCCAGGTGTGTGTGCTGTGTGTCGGTACGTGTGTGTCGACATGTATGAGGACGATGTTGGAGGAGGCGGAGAAATTGCCTGTAATGGTGATGTCACTCTCTAGGGAGTCGACACCGGAATGGATGGCTTATTTAGGGAATTACGTGAAAATGTCAACACGCTGCAAGGTCGGTTGACGACATGAGACGGCCGACAAACAATTAGTACCGGTCCAGGCGTCTCAGAAACACCGTCAGGGGTTTTAAAAAAAAAAAAACGCCCATTTACCTCAGTCGGTCGACACAGACACAGACACGGACACTGAATCCAGTGTCGACGGTGAATAAACAAACGTATTCCTCATTAGGGCCACACGTTAAGGGCAATGAAGGAGGTGTTACATATTTCTGATACTACAAGTACCACAAAAAAGGGTATTATGTGGGAGTGAAAAAACTACCTGTAGTTTTTCCTGAATCAGATAAAATAAAATGAAGTGTGTGATGATGCGTGGGTTTACCCCGATAGCAAATATTGGCGTTATACCCTTTCCCGCCAGAAGTTAGGGCGCGTTGGGAAACACCCCTTAGGGTGGATAAGGCGCTCACACGCTTATCAAGTGGCGTTACCGTCTCCAGATACGGCCGCCCTCAAGGAGCCAGCTGATAGGCAGCTGGAAAAATATCCTAAAAAGTATATACACACATACGGTGGTTATACTGCGACCAGCGATCGCCATCAGCCTGGAGATGCAGTGCTGGGTTGGCTTGGTCGAATTCCCTGACTAAAAATATTTTATTGATATAGAGCATTTAATAGGATGCATTCTATATATATGTATGCGAGATGCACAGAGGGATATTTGCACTCTGGCATCAAGATAAGTGCGTTGTCCATATCTCCCAGAAGATGTCATGGACACGACAGTGGTCAGGTGATACAGATCCCATACGGCACATGGAAGTATTGCCGTATAAAGGGAAGGAGTTATTTGGGGTCGGTCCATCGGACCTGGGGGCCACGGCTACAGCTGGGAAATCCAACCTTTTTACCCCAAGTTACATCTCAGCAGAAAAAGACACTGTCTTTTCAGCCTCAATCCTTCCGTTTCCCTTGTGGGCAAGCGGGCAAAAGGCCAGTCATATCTGCCCAGACATAGAGGAAAGGGAAGTAGACTGCAGCAGGCAGCCCCTTCCCAGGAAAAGAAGCCCTCCACCGCGTCTGCCAAGTCCTCAGCGTGACGCTGGGGCCGTGCAAGCGGACTCAGGTGAGGTGGGGGGTTAGTCTCAAGAGTCTCAGCGCGCAGTGGGATCACTCGCAAGTTGACCCATAGATCGTACAAGTATTATCCCAGGGGTACAGATTGGAGAGTCGAGACATTTTTTCCTCGCAGGTTCCTGAAGCCTGCTTTACCAACGGCTCCCTCCGACAGGGAGGCAGTATTGGAAAAAAATTCACAAGCTGTATTTCCAGCAGGTGATAATCAAAGTACCCCTCCTACAACAAGGAAAAGGGTATTAGTCTTCCACACTATATTGTGGTACTGAAGCCAGACGGCTTGGTGAGACATAGTCTAAATCTGAAATCTTTGAACACTTACATAAAAAGGTTCAAATCAAGATGGAGTCACTCAGAGCAGTGATAGAGAACCGGAAAAAAGGGGACTATATGGTGTCCCTGGACATCAAGGATTACCTCCATGTCCAAATTTGCCCTTCTCAACAAGGGTACCTCTGGTTCGTGATACAGAACTGTCAATATCAGTTTCAGACGCTGCCGTTGAATTATCCACGGCACCCCGGGCCTTTACCAAGGTAATGGCCGAAAAGATGATTCTTAAAAGAAGAAAGGCATCTTAATTATCCCTTACTTGGACGATATCCTGAAAGGGGCAAGTTTCCAGAGAACAGTTGGAGGTCGGAAAAGAACTATCTAAAGTAGTTCTACGACAGCACGAGTGGATTCTAAATATTCCAAAAATCGCAGCTGTTTTCCGATGATACGTCTGCTGTTCCTAGGAATGATTCTGGGCATAGTCCAGAAAGAGGTATTTCTCCTGGAGGGGAAAGCCAGGGAGTTATCCGACCTAGTCAGAAACCTCCTAAAACCAGGCCAAGTATCAGTGCATCAATGCACAGGAGTCCTGGGAAAAATGGTGGCTTCTTACGAAGCGATTCCATTCGGCAGATCTCACGCAAAAACTTTTCAGGGGGATTTGCGGGACGAATGGTTCGGATCGCATCTTCAGATGCATCAGCGGATAACCCTGTCTCCAAGGACAAGGGTGTCTCTTCTGTGGGGGCTGCAGAGTGCTCATCTTCTAGAGGGCAGCACATTCAGCATTCAGGACTGTGTTCTGGTGACCACGGATGCCAGTCTGAGAGGCTGGGGAACAGTCACACAGGGAAGAAATTTCCAAGGAAGTGTGGTCAAGTCTGGAGATTTCTCTCCACATGAATATACTGGAGCTAAGGGCAATTTACGATGCTCTGAGCCTAGGAAGACCTCTGCTTCAAAGTCAACCGGTGCTGATCCAGTAGGACATCATCATGGCAGTCGCCCACGTAAACAGACGGGGCGGCACAAGAAGCAGGAGGGCAATGACAGCAAGGATTCTTCGCTGGGCGAAAAATCATGTGATAACACTGTCAGCAGTGTTCATTCCGGGAGTGGACAACTAGGAAGATTTCCTCAGCATGAATGAATTCCACCCGGAAAAGTGGGAACTTCATCTGGAAGTTTCCACATGTTTGTAAACCGTTGGGAAAGACCAAAGGTGGTTATGATGGCGTCCCACATGAAGCGCCAGGTCTAGAGACCCTCAGGCAATAGCTGGGACGCTCTGGTAACACCGTGGGTGTACCAG
Organism: Pseudophryne corroboree; assembly: GCF_028390025.1. Taxonomy (NCBI): domain Eukaryota; kingdom Metazoa; phylum Chordata; class Amphibia; order Anura; family Myobatrachidae; genus Pseudophryne; species Pseudophryne corroboree. The sequence continues at coordinate 357,864,154 of NC_086449.1, forward strand.
TCGGTGTATGTGTTCCCTCCTCTGCCTTTCATACCTAGTGTATGGAGAATGATAGGAAGGAGAGGAGTAAGAACTATACTCGTGGCTCCGGTTTGGCCAAGAAGAACTTGGTACCCGGAACTTCAAGAGATACTAGAAAGGATCTTGATTCAGCAAGAATCATGTCTGTTCCATGACTTACCGCAGCCGCGTTGACGGGTGAACGCCGGATCCTAAGGAAAAAAGGCATTCCGGAAGAGGTCATCCCTACCCTGGTCAGAGCCAGGAAGGAGGTGACCGCACAACATTATCACTGCTTAGGTGAAAATGTGTTCCATGGTGTGAGGCCAGGAAGGCTCCACGGAAGAATTTCAACTAGGTTAATTCCTACATTTCCTGCAAACAGGAGTGTATATGGGTCTCAAATTGGGGTCCATTAAGGTTCAAATTTCGACCGGTCGATTTTCTTCCAGAAAGAAATTGGCTTCAGTTCCTGAAGTCCAGAAGTTGTTAAGGGAGTACTGCATATACAACCCCCTTTTGATGTCTCCAGTGGCACTGGGCGATCTCAACGTAGTTTGGGATTCCTAAAATCACATTGGTTTAAACAACTCAAATCTGTGGATTTGATATATCTCACATGGAAAGCGACCATGCTGTTGGTCCTGGCCTCGGCCAGGCGAGTGTCAGAATTGGCGGCTTTATCTCACAAAGCCATATCTGATTGTCCATTCGGACAGAGCAAAGCTGTGGACTCGTCCCCAGTTTCTCCCTAAGGTGGTGTCAGCGTTTCACCTGAACCAGCTTATTGTGGTACCTGCGGCTACTAGGGACTTGGAGGACTCCAAGTTGCTGGATGTTGTCAGGGCCCTGAAAATATAGTTTCCAGGTCGGCTGGAGTCAGGAAATCTGACTTGCTGTTTATCCTGTATGCACCCAACAAGCTGGGTGCTCCTGCTTCTAAGCAGACTATTGCTCGTTGGATTTGTAGTACAATTCAGCTTGCACATTCTGTGGCAGGCTTGCCACAGCAAAAAATATGTAAATGCCCATTCCACAAGGAAGGTGGGCTCATCTTGGGCGGCTGCCCGAGGGGTCTCGGCATTACAACTCTGCCGAGCAGCTACGTGGTCGGGGGAGAACACGTTTGTAAAATTCTACAAATTTGATACCCTGGCAAAAAGAGGACCTGGAGTTCTCTCATTCGGTGCTGCAGAGTCATCCGCACTCTCCCGCCCGTTTGGGAGCTTTGGTATAATCCCCATGGTCCTTTCAGGAACCCCAGCATCCACTAGGACGATAGAGAAAATAAGAATTTACTTACCGATAATTCTATTTCTCGGAGTCCGTAGTGGATGCTGGGCGCCCATCCCAAGTGCGGATTATTCTGCAATACTTGTACATAGTTATTGTTACAAAAATCGGGTTATTGTTGTAGGAAGCCGTCTTTCAGAGGCTCCTTTTGTTATCATACTGTTAACTGGGTTTAGATCACAAGTTGTACGGTGTGATTGGTGTGGCTGGTATGAGTCTTACCCGGGATTCAAAATTCCTCCCTTATTGTGTACGCTCGTCCGGGCACAGTACCTAACTGGAGTCTGGAGGAGGGTCATAGGGGGAGGAGCCAGTGCACACCACCTGATCGGAAAAGCTTTACTTTTGTGCCCTGTCTCCTGCGGAGCCGCTATTCCCCATGGTCCTTTCAGGAACCCCAGCATCCACTACGGACTCCGAGAAATAGAATTATCGGTAAGTAAATTCTTATTTTTATTTTCAGGTGCCCCTGGATTCTACTTGGAGAAGAGGACCGATGTCGGCGTGTGAACATAGGTAAGTATGTGTGTGTCGACGTATGAAATAAAGTTTTACTTTCACGGTGTCTGTCTCCTGTTTTTATTTGGGTATTTTTCCCCCAGTAGTACTACAGGTACCAGCGGGCCCGTTTTTCTCCCGCATGCTGGTACTTGTGGTTCTCCAAGTACCAGCTTGCGGGGGAGGCTTGCTGGGACTTGTAGTACTACTGGAAAAAACAATATTCTTGTCATTTTACTCAAGGCTATCAGCCTCCCATCCGCAGCCATTGGATGGGGGGGACAGCCTCGGGCTTCACCCCTAGGCCCTTGGGTGGCTGGGGAAGGGGGGGGACCCCTTGATTGAAGGGGTCCCCACTCCCCCAGGGTTCCCCGGCCAGGGGTGACTAGTTGGATATTTAATGCCACGGCCGCAGGGCGCTGTATAAAAGTGACCCCCGGCTGTGGCATTATCTGTCCAGCTAGTGGAGCCCGATGCTGGTGTATAAAATACGGGGGACCCCTACTCTTTTTGTCCCCCGTATTTTTTGCACCAGCATCAGGCGCAGAGCCCGGTGCTGGTTTTAAAAATATGGGGAACCCCTGTCAATTTTTCCCCCGCATTTTTAGAACCAGGACCAGCTCGAAGAGCCCGAGGCTGGTTATGCTTTGGAGGGGGGACCCCACGCCATTTTTTTCAGGGATTTTACCATTCCATCCAAAAAAAAATAAATATATATTATTTTTAAAACTATATAAATAATACTTGTGCCTCCAAAAAAGACAAACCAAGTACCTAATCCCTTCTAATATAAATAGATATGATATTACCAAGAAAAAAACCCACAAAAAAAACATGTTTTAATTTTTTTTTATTAGTTTCACCATCCAAAGTGTGGCGGATTGAAAATGACGAATTTACTGTCTAAAAGCACTGTTGTCGAATTTCCAAACTTCCATTGAATAGACTTTGGTCGAATTGCAGCATGTGTATCATTGCAAAAAAGTCGAATTTCAAAAAGTCGAATTTTGAAAGTCTGTTTTTTTGTCGGAAAGTACTGAATTGCATTGTCGAATATTTTTTTATGGCGAAAAATTCCCGAAATTCGACAATTTCGGGAATTCGACCGCAATTGCATATACCCCATAGGCGGAAGGTCCCAGGAGGCTCCACAACCGCCTGACGCTACCATAGTAGGGCCAGCAAATGCGGGAAATGGCCTGGGATAGGAGGCTGCTGTCTGCGAGGAGATGCAAGCCAGGTCCGTAGATGGCGGAGCAGTTGTGCAAAACCCAGTGAGACGCAGCACACACCATGCCCGGGGTATTTAATTAAGTGGTGTCTGTGTGTGTTTATGTCAGTGTTGTCTGTGTCAGTAAGTGTGTGTGTCAGTGTGTTTATGTGTGTCAGTGGGTATCGGTCAGTAAGTGGTGCCTGTGTAGTGTGTGTGTGTGTGTGTGTGTGTGTGTGTGTGTGTCAGTAAGAGGTGTCTGTGTCAGTAAGTGTGTCTGATAGGAATGTCCGCAAGTGGAATCAGTGTCAGTAAAGGGTGTCTGTGTCAGTAAGTGATGTTCATGTTAGTAAGAGGTATATGTCAGTAAATGTGTGTGTCAGTTTGTTGTATCTGTGTCAGTGAGGGGTGTCTGCCAGTAAGTATGTATGTGCCAATAACTGGTATTTGTGTCAGTAAGGGTTTTCTAGCAGTAAGTGGTGTATGTGTCTGTATGTTTGTGTACGTTACTGAAACATGTGTCAGTAAGGGATGTATATGTCAGTAAGTGGTATCTGTCAGAAAATGGTGTCTGTGCCAGTGTGTGACAGTAAGTTGTATATATGTCAGTAAGGGGTGTCTGTCAGTAAGAGGTTTCTGTAGGTAAGAGTTTCTGTGTCAATAACTGTGTGTCAGTAAGTGTCTATATCAGTAAAGTGTGTCACTAAGTGTGTCTGTATCAATGTGTTTGTGGCAGTAAGTGGAATCTGTGTCAGTAAGGAATGTCTGTGTCAGTAAGTGGTATCTGACAGTAAGGGGTCTCCGTGCTAATAAGTGTGTATGAGTTAGTAAGGGGTCTCTGTTTAGTTTGTGTGTGTGTGTGTCAGTAAGGGGTCTCTGTGTAGTGTGTGTGTCTGTCTGTCTGTCAGTAAGGGGTATCTGTGCTAGTAAGGGGTGTCTGTGTCAATGAGTGTGTGTGTCAGTAAGGTATGTCAGTAAGTTTGTGTCAGTAAGTGGGTTAACACGGACCTCGTGGATGGACAAAGGGATGGTAGGGTACACAGGTTTGATAACTTTATATAATATAATATGGTTTCTTTTACTTTATATATTGATACAAAAATGACGTAAAATGTATTTTACGTTATCAAAATCCTACCCCAGATTACTGGCCATTCTGTTACATTTTCCATACCCCCACTTGTAAATTCCCACTTCGATCACTGGCTATTCAGTATGTACAGTATCAGAAATGTGTTGCCCAAGGTAAAAAGAACTTGCGGGAACTATATAATTCTCTTTCTGCAATTTCAACTATCTTGCTCCATTATATACAGGGGGGAAAAAAAATAAATATATATATATATATATATATAAAACATGAACGTTTATAAGCTTGCAAATGAAAAGTTACTGTACTCTCAGTTTAACATACAGTAAATGCAAAAATCATGGCGTAGAGCAGATCAGCTTTTGTTTTGTCATGTTTGCACCTGTTATTAAATAGTGTAATTACCACAGAATCTTTTGTATGGTTGGAAAATGTAAGGGCATTAATATTTTGAACTAATTGGTATGCTAACTGTGGCTATGAATGCTATAGGGCCTAAGGCAATTGTCTCACTTGTTTTGCCTTTGAGCCAGCCCTGTGGTGCTGCTGTATGCTTAGCTCAGCCAGTGTAAATGGCACAAAGAGGGCAATCACTGACATGAAGGGCTGTCATCACCAAATAAACAGTTATCGCACCTTTATGTAGTTCTAATCAAACTAACTGCACTGTAGAAGGGGTGGTCTTCTGGTTGCCGAATGTCGGGATCCCGGCGCACATTATATCGGCGCCGGAATCCCGACACCCCTGGAGGGAGAATAAATACCCGCAGCGTGGCGAGCGCAGATAGCCCACAAGGGGCTCATTTGCGCTCGCCACGCTGTCGGTATGCCGGCGGTCGGGCTCCCGGCGCCGGTATGCTGGTCGCCGGGAGCCTGGCCGCTGGCATACCATACTACACCCCTGTAGAAGCAGGCATAATTAGGTTGTATGTAAATAAACTGTCATGTTGACAGTCAGAATGTGGCTGCACAATGTCGACAGTTATGATTTCTACATTGTTAAAATGTCGACAGACATGTCAACACTTAGGATTTCAACATGTGAAATGTCAACAATGTCAGATTGTCGACATTAGAATTAGTCTTTGGTGGGAGGGTTAGGGTTAGGCTGCGGATGGAGGTTAGGGTTAGGCTGTAGATGGAGGTTAAGGTTAAACTGCAGAGGGGAGGTTAGGATTAGGCTGCGGGGGGAGGTTAGGATCAGGCTGCGGTTGAAGGTTAGGGTTTCGTCTGCAGGGGTAGGCTAGGGTTAAGCTGCGGGGGGAGGTTAGGGTTAGGCTGCTGGGGAAGGTTAGGGTAAGGTTGAGGGGGAAGGCTAGGATTAGGCTTTGGACGGGAGGGTTAGAGTTAGGCTGCTGGGGGAGGTTAGGGTTAGGCTGCAGGGGGAGGATAGGGTTAGGCTGCGTGAGAAGGTTATGGTTAGGTTGCACGGGAAGGTTAGGGTTAGGCTGCATGGGGAGGTTAGGGTCAGGTTGCAGGGGTAGGCTAGGGTTAAGCTGCGGGGGGAGGTTAGGGTTAGGCTGCTGGGGAAGGCTAGGGTAAGGTTGAGGGGGAAGGCTAGGATTAGGCTTTGGACGGGAGGGTTAGAGTTAGGCTGCTGGGGAAGGTTAGGGTTAGGCTGCAGGGGGAGGTTAGGGTTAGGCTGCGTGAGAAGGTTATGGTTAGGCTGCATGGGAAGGTTAGGGTTAGGCTGCATGGGAAGGTTAGGGTCAGGTTGCAGGGGGAGGTTAGGGTTAGGCTGCAGGGGAAGGTTAGGGTTAGGCTGCGTGAGATTATGGTTAGGCTGCATGGGAAGGTTAGGGTTAGGCTGCATGGGGAGGTTAGGTTCAGGTTGCAGGGGGAGGTTAGGGTTAGGCTGCAGGGGGAGGTTAGGGTTAGGCTGCAGGGGGAGGCTAGGGTTAGGCTGCGGGGGGAAGCTATGGTTAGGCTACAGAGGGAGGTTAGGGCTAATCTGCAGGGGGAAGTGTGAAAGTTAGGGTTAGGAACTAAATGGAGGGTTAGGAAGTAGGATAATAATACTACACCAGAGACCTGACCCAAAAGTGACAGCCACATGACCGCCAGGACCCAGAAGCCACACTGGAGCAGCTGCAGACGTCAGAAGTAGATAAGTCACCGTTGAGCCATTATGACTACATAATGATTGTCAACATAGTCAATATCGACATTATGGCCATATCAACTTGGTGAATGGCGGCATTCTATCATACCATACTTCACTGTAGAAACCAAGAAATTAACGGCCAGATTCCTACAGCAGGAATTCTGTGAGCATCAAACAAATACAACTGGGAAATTTCTGCTGATGTGTGCACAGTTGAGCCATATTTGACTATTATTTATTAACAGTTACTGCACATGCACAGAAAGCCATGAAAACCCCTACTGTGCAAACATTCCCCTGACTGTATGTAGACCCGGCTATTGTGCACGGAGTTGCCGGTAATAGACTTGCGGCAGATAACCATTCCAGGGCAGCGACGTGGAGATGGCCTGAAGAGTTTGCAAAAAAGGGTGTCTCATGGGCGTGTTATGGGAGCGTTGTGGGGATGGCAGTGAATGCAGTAGCATTCCCAAACGCATATACACAGCCTCAGAGGCCATGATCAGACTTATCTGAAATGGAATCACTCAGCAGCCCATACCCTGTCACAAGTGTCCTTGGTAGTCGCAATGGTGCGCAAATGGTGGAATGTTCAGAACCACTGTCGTAGCTGCACTATCCACAGTCTTAGAAAGTCGGCACCTCAGCGCTAGTACTCTCCATCGCATGCTGGACTCGGGATTCCGGAAAGGTACGTTTTTAAACAAAGGGTGCAGTGTGTGCGTTTGGCCCCCCTGGACCCAGGGGCCCGTGTGCACAGCACACACTGCACCCATTACAGATACACCAATGGTTCTACAGTCTAATGTGTTCTACTCTATAGTATCTTGCAATTTATTTATCTTGTTATTATTTTAATAAGACAATGTTGAGACACCATCTCCCAAATGACTTAATGATACTTATAGCTTACAGTTTTACATAATTTGTTATTATAATTTAAAAAATATATATTTTAATGTCATATGTTTTTTTTATAGGTCTTATACATCAATATGATAATGCAGGTACAAACTGCTTGAAGATATAGGGGCTGATGCATTGCCTAGGTAACTCAGTTGGAAGTGGAGATGTGACATACAATATGTACACCTCTGCACCACCCGAAGTTGCTAATGCTTGGTTCTGGAGCATGCACAGTGCAAAACCACACAAGAGACGCTCTGCAAAAAGACGAACATTCAACTCAGTATCATCCCAAGGTATATGTGCAATGGACCACTGTGGCAGTCTGGTGAAGCCTATGGATCCCTTCTCAGAACACTGTTTTAAATGCATAAAATTGGGTATGTAGGATCACAAAGAAAATATATTTGTGATTTAGTTATATTTGCTTTTTTTTAAACACAATAATTAACAAAAAAAATCACTTGAAAAATAGGTGCTTGTTGTCGCATAGCTTGAATAAGAATATTAAACTGTGGGGTGGTCTTTGACAAAAGAAGCACACATTACATGTTGGACATCCAATGGATATACATTTTTTGCTTTGATCCTTACAAAAGTTGAACATTTTGATTGCAAACTGAAGATTTATTTTGCCAAAAACCGCTCTGAAATTGACGTTTTTTTTAATGACTGAATTAGGCGAAGAACATGAATTTAACCCTATCCCAAATAATTTTAGTTAAAAAAAAGAAAAACATTTATTTTTAATTGTTTAAAAAAATATATCCCCCCCAAACATCGAAATATCGATCGGGAACACTACGACCATCGGAACATCGGAAACATTGCGGCTTTCATTTTGAAAGCCGGGACAGCCTCCAGGTATACAGGGCGGTCTGGGGGTGGCTTGGGAGGGTTAATTTACACTCCCCAGCGGCTGCCATTGTCTGCAGCCGCTGGAGAGGGGGGAACATGCCGTACTGACCGATCCGCAGTGATCGGCAGCACGGCAATCAGTAAAGGCCCCTGCACATTTGTCGATCTGCCGCCGAGCTGCCCGACGGCGGATACGGCCGACGGGCGACCCGGCAGCAGTGATGGGGGGAGTGAAGTTTCTTCACTCCCCCCGTCACCCAGCTCCATAGCAGTACATGATAATATTGACAATCTTATCCATATTGGCCTGCATGCATAAGCGAATGGGCACCAACGATGAACGAGCGCGGAGCCGTGCATTGTTCATCGTTGGTTCCTACACACTAAACGATATGAACGTTCTCGTTCATTAATGAACGAGAACGTTCATATCGTTTATTAAAATCTATTAGTGTGTAGGGCCCATAAGGGAGAGTGCAGGGAGGAAGAGGGACCTTCCAGTACCTCTGACAGCAGCAGTGGAGGGAAGTTTCCCTTCCCCGCCGCTGCTAACACTCTCTATCTGACTGGTCACATCCTGTGCGACAAGGTCAGATAAAGCACTTGCAGGCATGGTCGCATCTGATGCGACCATGCCAGGCAAGTGGTTAAAGCGTCTATAGTTGACTTATTAAGGTAATTATATAATTATCTCAAAGAGACTTAAATTAAGCTCCAAATGAAGTATTTGTTTGGTTTGAAGGTCAATAAGTATACAGTATATTACTAAGAACATGGATGCAGAGTCATTGTTTAAATTTAATGCCAGCAAAATGTAAATAACTATTAAAAGAGTTGTGAAGTGTTTCCAGGTGTTGGCAGATTTCTTTATTCCATCTTGTGAAATCACTTCCTCTGCAATTTGAAAGTTTGCAAGGACATGGCCTCTATCCTCTTCTGCCCTATCAGCAGCCTAGCCAAGAAAGCTTGTCATTTTCAGTAGCATCCATTATAATGCCTTCAGGACCTTGAACTGGATTAATCTCATTCATATGTTTAAAAATATATGCCGAATAAGCCAACTCATTGATAAAATTCTTTCTTTCAAACTGTTCCGCAAATGGTTTTTTGCTTCTTTCAGAGTAAGTAAAACGTCTATCCTTATTTGAAAAAGCACTTCAAGACTTGTCCTCTTGAAAGCACTTCATGTTCTGCTTCCATTTCACAACAAAGGGGGTCATTCAGAGTTGATTGCTAGCTGCTGTTGTTCGCAGCGCAGCTATCAGGCTAAAAATCTGCATTTCTGCGCATGCGTATGCACCGCAATGCACACACGCGTCGTACGGGTACAATGAGCATCGTGGGTTTGCACAGAGTGGAACGAACATTCAAGTCGCATGGCCGAACACAAGAAGATTGACATGAAGTGGGCGGTTCTGGGTGTCAACTGACCGTTTTCAGTGAGTACTTAGAAAAATGCAGGCGTGGCAAAAAAACGCAGGCGTGGCTGGGCGTTCGCTGGGCGGGTGTGTGACGTCAAAAGCCGTCCCTCCGTCATTAGAATCAACGCACACGAAGAGTAACTACAGGGCTGGTCTTGTTTTGCTGCACAAGCGTTCGCACTTCTGCAAAGCGAAAATACACTCCCCAGTGGGCGACGGCAATGCGTTTGCACGGCTGCTAAAAACTGCTAGCGAGCTATCAACTCGGAGTGACCCCCAAAATCTTCTAAAAATACGATTCAAAATATTTAAAAAAATATCATCTATTGAAGAAAGTATCACATTGTTTGACGGGAACTGTTTCCATATTTTTCCTCTGACCTAGTGCACGAACCAGATCGACCATTTCCTGGGGTCATGGCTTTACTAAAGTTTCTCCAACAGTGTGGGGCACTTTTGTTTGGCAATCCGCTAAGCAACATTATAGGATGCTTCAAGAAAATGTTTTTGTCAAATGGCAAATCCAAGTTTCGAAAATGTCCTAGATTTTACAAACTGATTTCTCAATTCACAGAAAACCTTGATTTAGAGTATTTTCAGGATGGACAGATATGAGACACACTTTAAGTTTTGTTGGTTTCATACTTCTGTTGGCAAGAATTATTCTGGACAAAAAAGCATTGTGGCTTTTGTGTACTGTCACGTACATTAATGCATGTGAAGTTATAAAATAAATAGTCTTAATTGTCCTTTTTGTTCTTCCACATTTCAATATAAATTGTGTCTCAACCATCAGATGTTTTTGAACTTGACTGGTCTACACTAGCAGCCTTTGCGCATATCAGTGTTACACAGGGGCAGATGTATAAAGAAGTGAAAAGATTGGAGAAGTGTGCCAGTGGAGAACTTGCCCATGGCAACCAATCAGCTTTGAAGTAACATTTGTCTAGTGCATTCTATAAAATTATACGTAGTAGATGATTGGTTGCCATAAGCAATTTCTCAACTGACTCACTTCTTCATTCTTTTCACTACTTCATCCATCTACCTCAGAATGATTTAACGCTTTACAAAAAGTAGTGAATTCTCATTTCAAGTTAGTTACTGTAACTAAGCTACTGTAGCTAGCTACGTCGCACAAGCTACGTCACTCTTTTCACTACTTCATCCATCTACCCCACAATGCTTTAATGCCTTACAAAAAGTTGTGAATTCTCATTTCAAGTTAGTTACTGTAACTAAGGGGGACGTGTACCAAGCAGTGATAAAAGTGGAGAAGTGAGCCAATGCAGAAGTTGCCCATGGAAACCAATCAGCATTGACGTAACATTTATAATTTGCATACTATAAATGTATTCAGAGCAGCTGATTGGTTGCCATGGGCAACTTCTCCACTGGCTCACTTCTCCACTTTTATCACTGCTTAGTACATGTTCCCCTAAGTTACTGTAGCTAGCTGCGTCGCACAAGTATCTGTGGACAGAATGAAGAGATCACATGTGATCCTGTGGCGGCGCTAATTTTGAAGTAGAGATGAGCATACATTATATTTTCAGATAATTACATGACTTATAACGTTATATAAAAATATTTGCAATTTCTACTGGTGATCAAGATAAAGGTACTCCTAAGACTACAGTGGTTTGTTGGCTTCATTAATAATTGAAGAAAATGCTACATGGTAAATACATGTACAGCTGTGTCCTCATGCATCTAGTCTTAATACACCAAGCACCACAAGATGCCTGGAGTGAGTGAGCAAGCAGTTCCCAGGCAAGTCTGCTAAAGTCAGGCATCTTTTTATTCCGGTATGTGAATAAGACGCACAAGCAGACTTTTCTGATTACAAATGATATGCGACATGCCTATATTCTGTGTGCGACTGCATATGCATACAAAATTATATGTTACAGTGTTTTCCAGGAAAACTCTGTAATGTACCATTCGTATGCAGGTACAGCCGCAGTTGCAAACAGAATATAGGCATGCTGCATATCATTTACATTAACAGAGTCTGCTTGTATGTCTTATTGGCATAGCAATGCGTAAAAGACACATTTCGGGGGAAAATGCACAAAAAGACACCCCCGGTATTAGTAAACGCACTCACGACTAGCCGAGACTTGAAGGGCTATTTAGCATGACTGCAGCAACAATGTAGGAGGACACATCTGTAGCTAATGGTATTTTCCCAGCTTTTAGGAATTCTGTAAAATATCAGAATGTTACTATGTAGCAGGCACATGTGAGTGATTCTTTCAACTTTACAATACAGGTATAGGATTTTTTATCCAGAAACCAATTTTCCAGTTACTTTAAATATATAATTGCATTTTGTATAATATCATAGAACAATTATCAGTGAAGTGTCTTCTACTGTAGACACTACGATAAGCACTGCTTAATAAATGAATTAGTAGGCGAATGCCAGGTCGGAGTGGGGAAAGACAGGAGTGTTTTCCAAATATAAGTTAGAACATTTTTGCCATGGTTCTCCAAATAATGGAAACAAATGTTATCTGAAATACACTAAATCCAAAGTGTTTTGGTGATAAATCCCATACCTGTGTTCACTGAAATGACACAGCTTTTCATCTACATGGCCGTATTTCAGGCTTTAAGCTGGATAAAATGGAATTCTACCTTTTGCTCCTCGCAACACAAAACCGAATCCCTCCAATTCTCTTTTCTGCAGCCGAGCAACTTTCTCCTGGATGACATAATCACTGCCAAAAAAAAAAAAAAAATCAAATGAAAGCTCACCATACAAGCTCTGACACATCATTTTACTGCTTGTACTGTACCAATTATTTTCCATGTTTCTATAATAGCCCTTTTCCTTACAGTCACCAACGCTGTAACTAGACATACAGTACCATCAGAATGTGCTCTAACATAGACATTACAAACTGCTGCTAATTAAATAATGACTGAGAATGACAAATTCAGGCACTTACAGATTCTCATAAGCAGTGATTCCAGATAGATATATATATATATACACACACACAAAAAATCTCTCTCTCTCTCTCTCTCTATATATATATATATACATACACACACATATACAGTATACTATATATATATATATATGTATATATATATATATATATATATATATATATATATATTTAGCTCAACAGATTTCACTTATATTATACAGAAAACTAGTACGTATATAGTAGAATCTTATCTAAAACTAAATTGACTCGTATTTATGTATTTATGTCTTACTAGAAATTCACCACTGCCTGTTTGTTTTACTGAATTGATCCTATAAGTTTAGTGAGTCATATATGAATGGGTTTTGTCTGCTGATACTTAATGTATGAATCTGAAATTGATCTCACCTGTGGGAAGTGAAGGAGTCATATGATCCCACCGTGTAATGTCTGAAAAGACGCTTTGTCCTATCTTCACGGGTTTCTGAAAGACAGAGCAAGGTCCTTTATACGTGGAAGACAGACATGTTTGAATAGAAATAATATGGTCTGTCTCTTAATAAACCGTATGATGGTAGAAGATGAATTGAGAGGCACGTAAAAACATAGTGTATATGATTGTAAGCTTGCAAGAACAGGGCCTTCTTTCCTCATGTGCCTTTCCTTTTCTTACTGTACTTACACTGTCTTATACTCCACATTCCCTTTGATGGCACCTAACCACTGATTTTCCTTACCTGTCCTATGTTGTCTTGAACTGTAGGTGCTGTTTTCTTGTTTGCTTATTTGATTATGTACTGTGTAATAGGCGATGTGAATCCCTTTTTAGCGCCATATAAATAAAGGATAATAATAATAATAGTAATGACCAGAACTATTTCGGTTTAAAACCCAAAAATACATAAATGTACACATCAAATCTGCACCTCAAACAGATTGATGGCATTTTAATTTAGTACAAATTAAAATATTTTAATCCTTTCAGTATTGCACTGCATTAATCTGGACTGTAAAGGTGCATACACACGGAGCGATATAACTGAGCGATTTTGACTATATAGTCAAAATCGCTCAGAAAGTTAGTGCAGATCGCTCCGTGTGTACACAGGCAGCGATAGCGATGCGCATCCCCGCCAGGTCGCTATCGCTGGGAAAAATAGTCAGTGCAGGCAAGTCAATTTTGGCTATGTCGCTGGGAAAGTTAGTTAAAATCGCTAGAGGCCAGCGATTTTTCCCAGCGATAGCGATGTTGGCGGTGGTGCGGGCGGCGGCGGGTGGTGGCGGCGGTGCGGGCGGCGGCGGGTGGCAGTGTGGGCGGCGGCGGTGGCGGCGGCGGGTTGCGGTGTGGGCGGCGGCGGGTTGAGGCGGTGGTGCGGGCGGCGGCGGTGCGGGCGGGGGAAATTTACCTTTATCTTGCAGAGTTTGGCAGTGGAGCGGTACCAGTTTCAAAAATGGCGCCTCAGCGTCATTTTTGAAATTCAAGATGGCCGCCGCGAGCCAATCACGGCTCGCCGCGTCATCGCCCCGCCCCCTCCCGCTGACTTATATAAGTCAGCGCGAGGCAGCGGCTTTCAGTCCGCCGGCGGAGGAGGAGCGGAGAAGAGCTCCTGAAGACGCCGTGAAAGTCCTGGATGGGCGGCGGCTATGCAAAAGAGCTTAGCAGCCGCCGCCCACCAGGTGAAGACGCCGGAGCAAGACCCCAGAAGCCCTGGGGAGGTGGCGCCCCCCCAGGTGAAGACGCCGAAAGCCCTGGGAAGGCGGCGGCCATGCAAAAGAGCTTAAAGGCCGCCGCCCCCAGGTGAAGACCCAGTTTAATAAAGGATTTTTTAAAGAATGTGTCTGGTTTTTTTCCCAATATTTTCTTTACAGGTGGACTACAGGTGCCAGCGGGCCCTTTATGTCCGGGCATGCTGGCACTTGTGGTTCTCCAAGTGCCAGCATGCTGGGGCAGGCTTGCTGGGACCTGTAGGCCACCTGTAAAGAACAATATTACTATTGAAAGGCTATCAGCCTCCCATCCACCGCCCACGGATGGGGGGGACAGCCTCGGGCTTCACCCCTGGCCCTTGGGTGGCTGGAGGGGGGGACCCCTTGATTTAAGGGGTCCTCACTCCTCCAGTGTACCCCGGCCAGGGGTGACTAGTTGGGGGGGGTAATGGCACGGCCGCAGGGACCAATATAAATGTGTCCCCCGGCTGTGGCATTATCTCCCTGGCTAGTGGAGCCCGGTGCTGGTTTTACAAATACGGGGGACCCCTATGTCTTTTGTCCCCCGTATTTTTTAAACCAGGACCGGACGCAGAGCCCGGTGCTGGTTGTCTAAATATGGGGGAACCCTACTCATTTTTTCCTCTGTATTTTAACAACCAGGACTGGCTCAAAGAGCCCGAGGCTGGTTTTACATAGGAGGGGGGACCCCACGCAAAAATTTTTTTTTTTACTTTTAGCTATTTAAATACCAGCCACCCTGTAAAATCGTCCTATATATGACACTCATCCCCTTATTTAAATGAGATAGTCAAAATCTCCCATAGCCAAAATCTCCCATAGCCAAAATCTCTTGCATAGTTAGACAAAATCTCTGGTAAAGTTAGTCAAAATCTCCTACTGCCAGTTCAAGGGAAAAGTTAGTCAAAATCTCTCATAGCCAAAATCTCTCCGTGTGTATGCACCTTAAGACCAGCTACAGTTGCTTGCAAGTGTATTCACAATTAAAGAGCCAGCAGATGTGTCTGTATTACAAGTGACAAAGATTGTTCCAGACAGTATTTTTATTACAAATAAGTAAGCTATTAAAGTAAGTTTTTTGCCTAATGCAGCTGGCGTAAGTATTTAACCCTTACACACTAGTACAGGCTGATTCTACCATATCTGAAATTCCAAAAATCAAAATGATCCAAAAGAGCGCTGAATGAGATAGTAACACCTGTGCTTTCTGATGTTGCAATGTACACAAACTTTGGGGCATATGTATAGGGTCCGAATTTGCCAGAGGTGTTGAATGCCGGCCTATCTCAGACGTTTTTAAAGGGGCGGTCATTTACAAGGCAAAATTATGACTTGTAAATGACTGCTGTATTAACAGTTTTAAGTGCCCTGCGGTAAGTTTCTACCAGGTTTGCACACGGTTTGAGAGTGATTTTTGCCCATTCTTTCTTGCAGATGTGTTCCAAGTTGTCCAGGTTGGTTTAATGCTTGTGAACTGCAATTTTCAAATAGTGCCAAGATTTTCAATTTGACAGAGATCTGGACATTGACTTGGTTATTGTAAAACATTGACTTTTTTGTTGCTCATGGCAGTGTTGCTTCGGCCTCGTGCTTGGGAAGGGATCATTGTTCTACTGAAAGGTGAACTTTCTCACAAGTTTTAGAAATCTGTAGCAGACTATGGGGTATATTCAATTAGGGTCGAAAGCTGCCGTCTGTCGAAAAGACGGCAGTATTCGACTTTTTAAGATCGAATCGTGATTCGACCTATTCAGTCCCCGCCATTTTTATTCGACAAGTCTGGGAATTCGACTTGTCGAATAGTACGTGAATCGGCGGTATAGCTGCCGATTCATGTACTTTTGAGGGAAACGGACCAAATTCGACAGGATTTGGCCCCGTTTCCGACCATCTCAGTCCGACATAAAAATATGTCGGACTGAGATGAGGGACCTTAGAGAAGGAGAGGTGGGAGAGCCGCAAGGAGACGGGGAAGAGACGCGGGCAGACAGGGGAGAGCAGTGCTACAACACAGTGCTGCAGGAGGATGTGTTACAGCCGTGCCGCTCACGGCAGCGTCCACCTGGCTCCAGCAAGTGAGGTCACGCTTGCTGGAGCCGGGTGGACACTGCCGTGAGGTCTAGCGCCTGTGAGACATCCTTCTGCAGTGCTGCTGTAGCGCTGCTCTCCTCCGTCTGCCCGCGGCTGTCCCCGCTGGTCTCCCCCCTCTACTCCAATCACAGGTCTCATCTCAATTTGAGATGGGATTGAATAGGGGTTGTTGGATCCATTCCGACAAATGTATGTCGGAATGGATCCGACCCTAATTGAATATACCCTATAGCAGGTTGTCTTGAGGCATTTCATTATATTTTGTACCATCCATCAGTCCATCAATGGATCCCAGTTATCGCTGAGGCGTTACTACAGAGGAAAAGCATTCCCATAACATTATGCTGCCATCCCATACTTCACTGTTGGGATGGTGTTTGCTGGGACATGGGCACTGCTAGGTTTGCGCCACATATATGGGGAAAATGTAATAGGGTGTGAATTGCAGGAGGTGCGGCACTATTTAAAGCGGAAATCATTTACAAGATAAAACCAAGCTGATTTTGCCTTGTAAGTGATTGCCGCTTTAAAAATACGGGCCTTCTCGACCAAAGTCCAGGACCTCCTGCAACTCGCAACTTTTACATTTAAGTGTTTTGAAAACACTCCATTTCTGTCTCATCGAACTGCAAAAATGTATCTCACATTTTAGCTGGGTCACTCTGATGTCTCTGGCAGTCTCCTGATATGCTTTATGGATAATGTATAGCATTACTGCCTCATAGCACTGAGGTCATGAGCACGATTCCCACCATAATCCTTACTGTGCGGAGTTTGTATATAGTCCCCCAACTTGGTGGGTTTCCTTCGGGTACTCCGGTTTCCTCTCACAATCCCAAAAAATACTGGTAGGTTAACTGGCTCCTGACAAAAATTAGCCCTAGTGTGTAAGTGTGTGTGTGTACATGGGCAGACTAGATGGGCCAAGTGGTTCTTATCTGCTGTCAAATTCTATGTTTCTATGCTTTGATGTGGCTTATCTTCAGTAATGGCTTCTTTTTAGCCACCCTCCCACACAAGCCACTTATATGCAGAGCTCTTGTTATGGATAACTAGTTCACCTTCAGTCCAGTCTCAACCACTGAACTCTGTAACTCCGTTATTGTGATAGTTGGCCTCTCTGTGGCTCCCCTCACAGGTAGATGCTAAATGAAAGCCAAATAATAGAGCAATATCTTTCATCTGTACAAATTTGGAGCTACTACAGCACATGGGTGAAATAATTATGCAATTCAGTTTTTTTTTTGTTTTGTTTTTTAAATCATCAAATAATGAATAAGTTACTATAAGAGCCTACTGGCCCGCAATAAAAACACTGCCTGGAACAATCTAACAGAGCAAGCGGTAAATAGATGCCTTGCACATGCACACATCATCTATATACTAGAGACAGGGACTAAGGACATGCCCAACAGCTGGTAAGCCATTTCCTGTAAAGGTCACACCCTTGTCGCAAAGCCATGCCCCATTTTCAGGATTTACACTTCACAAAAAGTTGGGAGGTATGCTTTATCAAAGTAAAAACATTTATTTGCTTTATTCCCACGGAATCAGTATGGGATCCCGACGGTCAGGCTCCCGGCGGTCATAATACCGATGCCGGAATCCTGACATGTGGGATCCCAACGGTGAGGGCAGCGTGTCCCCTCGCGAGCTCGCTGCACTTGCCTCGTAACTATTTCCTATTCCCAGTATTCAGATTAAACGCTTTCTGTGGCTATAGAGACTAACAATTGCTTTATGAAAGGCATGCATCCTAGCATTTGCTGCATCAGGCAGCACCTTACCCAGCATCCCCCTTATCCAAAAATGTCATTTTATTAACAAATGTACAGATATTTCAATGTCTATATTTTTCTCCCTTCTACCTCAAATGAGGTGATGGAGATCACACTGTGCCTCACTGGAAATACATACGTTGTATACCTGTTCAAAGTTCCTCCTGCAGGGCTAAGTGGAGTAGCTTCAACTATTTGACTAGGGAAAATATTCAATATACAAGAACAGCCATGTCTACAATACCTTTCTAATCCCATATTGGCCTGAATGAATAGAACATGCACAGAAAAGATGCTAATTTTAATAAAATCTTTAGCTTAAAAACTAACCCTTAACACTGTAGACTAAAACCCTTGAAGGAAGAAAAATACCCAAATCATGCTGCAATAAATAAGAATTTACTCACCGGTAATTCTATTTCTCGTAGTCCGTAGTGGATGCTGGGAACTCCGTAAGGACCATGGGGAATAGCGGGCTCCGAAGGAGGCTGGGCACTCTAGAAAGATCTTAGACTACCTGGTGTGCACTGGCTCCTTCCACTATGACCCTCCTCCAAGCCTCAGTTAGGTACTGTGCCCGGACGAGCGTACACAATAAGGAAGGATTTTGAATCCCGGGTAAGACTCATACCAGCCACACCAATCACACCGTACAACTCGTGATATGAAACACAGTTAACAGTATGAAACAATAGAGCCTCTCAACAGATGGCTCAACAATAACCCGATTTAGTTAACAATAACTATGTACAAGTATTGCAGATAAACCGCACTTGGGATGGGCGCCCAGCATCCACTACGGACTACGAGAAATAGAATTACCGGTGAGTAAATTCTTATTTTCTCTGACGTCCTAGTGGATGCTGGGAACTCCGTAAGGACCATGGGGATTATACCAAAGCTCCCAAACGGGCGGGAGAGTGCGGATGACTCTGCAGCACCGAATGAGAGAACTCCAGGTCCTCCTCAGCCAGGGTATCAAATTTGTAGAATTTTGCAAACGTGTTTGCCCCTGACCAAGTAGCTGCTCGGCAAAGTTGTAAAGCCGAGACCCCTCGGGCAGCCGCCCAAGATGAGCCCACCTTCCTTGTGGAATGGGCATTGACAGATTTTGGCTGTGGCAGGCCTGCCACAGTATGTGCAAGCTGAATTGTACTACAAATCCAACGAGCAATAGTCTGCTTAGAAGCAGGAGCACCCAGCTTGTTAGTTGCATATAGGATAAACAGCGAGTCAGATTTTCTGACTCTAGCCGTTCTGGAAACATATTTTCAGTGCCCTGACAACGTCTAGCAACTTGGAGTCCTCCAAGTCCCTAGTAGCCGCAGGCACCACAATAGGCTGGTTCAGGTGAAACGCTGACACCACCTTTGGGAGAAACTGGGGACGAGTCCTCAATTCTGCCCTATCCATATGGAAAATCAAATAAGGGCTTTTACAAGACAAAGCCGCCAATTTTGATACTCGCCTGGCAGAAGCCAAGGCCAATAACATAACCACCTTCCACGTGAGATATTTCAGATCCACGGTTTTTAGTGGTTCAAACCAATGTGATTTTAAGAAACTCAACACCACGTTGAGATCCCAAGGTGCCACAGGAGGCACAAACGGGGGCTGACTATGCAGCACTCCTTTTATAAATGTCTGAACTTCAGGTACTGAAGCTAGTTCTTTTTGAAAGAAAATCGACAGAGCCGAGATCTGTACCTTAATGGAACCCAATTTAAGGCCCATAGTCACTCCTGCTTGCAGGAAATGCAGAAATCGACCTAGTTGAAATTCCTCTGTTGGGGCCCTTTCGGCCTCACACCATGCAACATATTTTCGCCATATGCGGTGATAATGAGTTGCTGTAACCTCTTTCCTGGCTTTAGTAAACGTAGGAATGACTTCCTCCGGAATGCCCTTTTCCTTCAGGATCCGGCGTTCAACCGCCATGTCGTCAAACGCAGCCGCGGTAAGTCTTGGAACAGACAGGGCCCCTGCTGCCGCAGGTCCTGTCTGAGTGGCAGAGGCCATGGGTCCTCTGATATAAATTCTTGAAGTTCTGGGTACCAAGCTCTTCTTGGCCATCCACGAGTATCGTTCTTACTCCTCGCCTTCTTATTATTCTCAGTACCTTTGGTATGAGAGGCAGAGGGGAGAACACATAAACCGACTGGTACACCCACGGTGTTACCAGAGCGTCCATAGCTATCGCCTGAGGGTCCCTTGACCCGGTGCAATATCTTTTATAGCTTTTTGTTGAGGCGGGACGCCATCATGTCCACCTGTGGCCTTTCCCAATGGTGTACAATCCTATTGGAAGACTTCTGGAGGAAGTCCCCATTCTCCCGGGTGGAGGTCGTGTCTGTTGAGAAGATCTGCTTCCCAGTTGTCCACTCCGGGAATGAACACTGCTGACAGTGCTAACACATGATTTTCCGCCTATCGGAGAATCCTTGTGGCTTCTGCCATCGCCATCCTGCTTCTTGTGCCGCCCTGTTGGTTTACATGGGCGACTGCCGTGATGTTGTCTGATTGGATCAGTACCGGCTGGTTTTGAAGCAGAGGCCTTGCCGGCCTCAGGGCATTGTAAATGGCCCTCAGGTCCAGAATATTTATGTGTAGGGAAATAACCTGACTTGACCAAAGTCCCTGGAAATTTCTTCCCTGTGTGACTGCCTACCAGCCTCAAAGGCTGGAATCCATGGTCACTAGGACCTAGTCCTGTATGCCGAACCTGCGGCCCTCTTGAAGATGGGCACTCTGCAGCCACCACAGTAGAGATACCCTGGTCCTTGGAGACAGGGTTATCAGCCTATGCATCGGAAGATGCGATCCGGACCACTTGTCCAACAGGTCCCTCTGAAAAGTTCTTGTATGGAACCTGCCTAATGGGATTGCTTCGTAGGAAGCTACCATTTTTCCCAGGACTCGCGTGCAATGATGCACCGCTACCTATTTTGGCTTCAGGAGGTCTCTGACTAGAGATGACAACTCCTTGGCTTTCTCCTCCGGGAGAAACACTATTTCTGGTTTATGTCCAGAACCATCCCCAGGAACAGTAGACGTGTCATAGGAACCAGCTGTGACTTTGGACTGTTTAGAATCCAACCATGCTGTTGTAGCACTTTCCAAAATAGTGCTACCCCGACTACCAACTGCTCCTTGGACCTCGCCCTTATAACGAGATTGTCCAAGTACGGGATAATTACAACTCCCTTTTTTCGAAGGAGTATCATCATTTCGGCCATTACCTTGATAAAACACCCTCGGTGCCATGTACAGTCCAAACGGCAGTGTCTGGACTTGGTAATGGTAATCCTGTACCACAAATCTGAGGTACTCCTGGCGAGGATGGTAAATGGGGACATGCAGGTAAGCATCCTTGATGTCCCGGGATACCATGTAATCCCCCTCGTCCAGGCTTGCAATAACCGCCCTGAGCGATTCCATCTTGAACTTGAATTTTTTTATGTATGTGTTCAAGGATTTTAAATATAAAATGGGTCACACCGAACCATGCGGTTTCGGTACCCCAACCCGTGTGGAATAGTAACCCCGTCCTTGTTGAAGTAGGGGCACCTTGAGTATTACCTGCTGGGAATACCGCTTATTAATTGCCTCTAGCACAGCCTCCCTGCCTGAGGGAGTTGTCAGCAAGGCATATTTTAGGAAACGGCTGGGGGGAGACATCTCGAATTCCAGCTTGTACCCCTGAAATACTACTTGAAAGAAACAGGGATCCACCTGTGAGCGAGCCCACTAATTGCTGAAATTTTTGAGACGGCCCCCCACCGTACCTGGCTACACCTGTGGAGCACCCGCGTCATGGTGTGGACTCACAGGAGGCGGGGGAAGAATCTTGATTCTGGGAACAGGCTGACTGGTGCAGCTTTTTCCCTCTACCCTTGTCTCTTGTACAGAAAGGAAGCGCCATTTGACCCGCTTGCTTTTCTGAAGCCGAAAGGACTGTACCTTTGTCTGAGGAAACCTGAGGTAAAATTATTTCTTCCCAGCAGTTGCTGTGGATACGAGGTCCCAGAGACCATCCCCAAATAATTCCTCACCCTTATAAGGCTCTCTATGCGCTTTTTAAGTCAGCATCACCTGTCCAGTGACAGGTCTCTAATACCCTCCTGACAGAATGGACATTACATTTATTTTGGATGCCAGCCGGCAAAATATCCCTCTGTGCATCCCCCATATATAAGACGACGTCTTTAATATGTTTTTATGTTTGCCAACTAGTATCCCTGTTTGACAGGGTCACCGACCACGCTGCAGCAGCACTATCTGCAGGTCTCAGTCTAGTACCTGAGTGTGTAAATACAGACTTCAGGATAGCCTCGTGTTTTTTATCAACAGGTACCTATTAAAGTGGCCGTATCCTAAGACGGCAGTGCCACCTTTTTTGACAAACGTGTGAGCGCCTTATCCACCCTAGGGGATATCTCCCAGCGTAACTTATCCACCTGGCGGGAAAGGGTACGCCATCAGTAACTTTTTATAAATTACCAGTTTCTTAACGGGGGAACCCACGCTTTTCACACATTTCATTTATTCATCTGATGGGGGAACAAAACACTGCCTGTTTTTTCTCCCCAAACCTAAAACCCATTTTTAGAGGTGCTTGGGTTAAAGTCAGAAATGTATAACACATTTTTTATTGCCGGGATCAAGTCACGGATGTTCCTAGTGGATTGTGTATATGTCTCCACCTTGTCGACACTGGAGTCAGACTCCGTGTCGACATCTGTGTCTGCCATCTGAGAGAGCGGGCGTTTTTGAGCCCCTGATGGCCTTTGAGACGCCTGGGCAGGCGCGGGCTGCGAAGCCGGCTGTCCCACAGCTGTTACGTCATCCACCCTTTTATGTAAGGAGTTGACACTGTCGGTTAATACCTTTCACCTATCCATCCACTCTGGTGTCGGCCCCACATGGGGCGACATCACATATATCGGCCTCTGTTCCGTCACCATATAAGCCTCCTCATTCAACATGTCGACACAGCCGTACCGACACACCGCAGACACACAGGGAATGCTCTAAACGAGGACAGGACCCACAAAAGCCCTTTGGAGGGACAGAGTGAGAGTATGCCAGCACACACCAGAGCGCTATATAATGCAGGGACTAACTGAGTTATGTCCCCTATAGCTGCTGTTTTTATATATATTGTATACTGCGCCTAAATTTAGTGCCCCCCCTCTCTTTATTAACCCTTTGTAGACTGCAGGGGAGAGCTAGGGAGCTTCCTTCCAGCGGAGCTGTGAGGGAAAATGGCGCCAGTGTGCTGAGGAGATAGGCTCCGCCCCTTTTTCGCGGCCTATTCTCCCGTTTTTTATGGAATTCTGGCAGGGGTATTTACCTCATATATAGCCCCTGGGGCTATATATTGAGGTATTTTAGCCAGCCAAGGTGTTTTTATTGCTGCCTCAGGGCGCCCCCCCCAGCGCCCTGCACCCTCAGTGACCGGAGTGTGAAGTGTGTGAGAGGAGCAATGGCGCACAGTTGCAGTGCTGTGCGCTACCTTGGTGAAGACAGAGTCTTCATGCCGCCGATTTTCCGGACCATCTTCTTGCTTCTGGCTCTGTAAGGGGGACGGCGGCGCGGCTCCGGGACCGAACATCAAGGCTGGGCCTGCGGTCGATCCCTCTGGAGCTAATGGTGTCCAGTAGCCTAAGAAGCCCAATCCGGCTGCAAGCAGGCGAGTTCGCTTCTTCTCCCCTTAGTCCCTCGCTGCAGTGAGCCTGTTGCCAGCAGGTCTCACTGAAAATAAAAAAATCTAAGACTATTACTTTCTAAGAGCTCAGGAGAGCCCCTAGTGTGCATCCAACCTCGGCCGGGCACGAAATCTAACTGAGGCTTGGAGGAGGGTCATAGTGGGAGGAGCCAGTGTACACCAAGTAGTCTAAGATCTTTCTAGAGTGCCCAGCCTCCTTCGGAGCCCGCTATTCCCCATGGTCCTTACGGAGTTCCCAGCATCCACTAGGACGTCAGAGAAATTGGGTTTTAGCTTTACTTATTTTCTCCTTATATGTCACAAAGAGTGTGTTGAAAGAGTAGTGTGCTACGGCGCAGATTCCAGTTTCCTGTCCTCCAGGGAGGCTTCATAGCCTATAACAAGAGGGCCGCCAAGATCACTACTGGGGCCATCCTGTCTTTACTGTGAAGAGTGACATGTGGGAGGCAGAAGTCTCCTACTTAACTCCAGAGTGACCTATGACTGCCTGCAAGCCACAATGTTTTCTAGAGTTCCTGCACTGCTACATGCTACTTGCATAGAGTCAGCAACTGGTGAGCTGAATGAAACTCTGTACCGCTAAAACAACGCTCCATCACCAGTGTACATGTAACAGTGAGAATGGCTGTACCTGCTATCTATCAATAAACTAACACCACTGGTTAAGTAACTGGGCTGTTCATAGTATGGTGTGTGCCTACACAACTGTGCAATATCAACACTTGCACACACATAATTTCCAACAAACATTGTTTCTACTTTACCTTGTCGTGGATCTGGCTGTCTCATCTGCACTTCTTCCACACAGTCTGCTGGAAACCATCCACTCCGACCCTTCACTGACCCCTCCCAAAATCCACCTTCACCAATACTCAGCACTGTGGAAAGAAATTCAATTAAAAGCTAAGCATGAGGCAATATACATATATACTCACACACACATAAATATATACACTTACACACAGTGTTAAGGGACAGTAATAGGATCATTAATAGGAACTCAAGGGTAATCGATGGACACCAATATTATGTAATGTAAGACAGTCATTAAACAGTACATGTCACCCACACGGGGGCAGCACATTTTTGGGGCTGGTCGAATTTCCAACAGTATACACATTATCAATTCACTAAGAATCAGTGCCTCATGAATGTCACTAATGCCCCTTCACTGGTTATGAAGTGACAATGAGTTTGATTCCTAGTTAACTGATAAATGTCATTTTCGTGTGTAATGGTTGAGTATGTAAAATGCCTGCCTCCGCGTTGTTTAGGTGACAGGTGCCCAGAAGACTTAAGGTCATATACAAGACTGGAGGATAAGACTGGGCATATATAAATATGAGAAAGATAATGCTATAGGGAACACCAAGGACAAAGAGAGAAGGTTAGTGGTTGGCAAATGTTTTCAGACCCATCATTAATAACAAATCTCAAATGGTAAACCTACCAAAACATGAAGGTAACCTACCATAACTATGCTGGGTAATGTGCCCTATTGTAATAAACGCCTGACTGTTAAAATAGTACTTCTCCTTGATAATGACTGTCAATTGCTTAGACATCACTGTTGTTACAACGAGGCAGATTGGGGCAAATGCAATTAGCCACAAGGTCCCGGTACTAGCATCACACGTTATGTTTCCACCTTGTGTTTAGAGAATGATCTTCACTCGTTTTTGAGGAACAAGCAAATATGACAGATTTTCATTACCATAATTTCCTGTTATGGACATAGACACATAATACACAAGACTTCTACAGAGCCACAAAGCTTATGATTTGGTCCAACTGGGTGCGAAGAACTGGCAGTCCTTTATAACATGTTACCATGGAAATAAACTGTGGATTTCACCATTGTTTTTCTGTTGTTGCAGAGGTTGTTAAGGTTAGTCAGTTTAACAACCAAACAAGCAACGGTGTGCCTGTGAGATTTATACAGGCAACTTCAGGCAAGAGTCCTTTTGTCAGGAAAGTGAAGTTTTTCTAATTTAAATTGCAGATGTTTCAGGGGCAATGGTGTCTCCGGCATAGACACTTTAAGAAATTCTCAGCATAGTGTGATAGAGCTCATAAGAAAACAGGTGAGCAACAGTAGATAATACTTCACATATACTTTTACATTTTTGTGTCTATTACTAGTGTGATGCAATATTATACGCATACAGATACATGTAAAGATACATAAATACATCCAATATATCCAAAGCATAACAAATAAATGTTAATTACATTAAACACATCTGGAGACAATGAAATAGTACAAACTATGTTCGAAATAAAAATAAACATAGCTTTGCACACAAAATATAATACAATGAATGCGATCTTAAGACAAGAATTAATTAGGAAGCCATATAAATGGAAAAAGTGATCTACAGTACATGTACAGTACTAGTGTATACTGACTGGCTTCAGGAACTCTGGATGGAAACATTTATTTACATATAGTAGAGGTCTCTATTTTGCAAAAAATTAATAGACCAGTGCTTCTTAACATCAACCCTCAAGCTTTCCGAACAGGTCATGTTTGGAGGATTTCTATCTGTTGAAGCAGGTGGGATAATTATTGACCAAACAAAATAGATTAACTCCCCTGTGCATGATTAAAGAAATCCACAAAACTAGGCCTGTTAGTGGTACTTGGGTACTGAAATAAAGAACAACAGAAACAGATGATTTTAAGAAGACAACAGCTGTGGTTTACAGTACACTTTCATTTGTATGGTCCCACAATTTAACCTTTAGCATTGACGGTTGTTTATTGGCTCTTTACATAGTAAATAACAAGACCACTACTCAATTCTGGATTTCTGACTTTAAACACGCTGGTGATCAATTGAGTCAAACACGGAAATTTACTAAGAATAGTGTTTCGACAGAAAGATGTTTTCCGATGGTGTATGCAATCATGTTTAATCGTGTTCAAAAATGTGAGTGTGTTCAGTCGTGTTTGTGCCTTAAGTGTATAGTCCTGCCTGTGACCAGCGTGTTTTGAGAAGCCTGTACAGGTCAGTGTGTGATCAGTGTGTAAAAGTATTGAGAGAGTTAAAACGGGAACAAAATAATGCCCCCCCTTCCCGCCTCCTTCAATATAACCAGCCCCGGGCCCTGGTTCAAAAAATACATGGGACAAAACGTATAGTGGTACCATGTATTTATAATTATGCTACTGTAACTGCACACTGTAAATATGTATTTCTGTGAAACTGGTGACATGTTTCTACAAGTCTATACACGTGTAACATATTCAGTCAGTTGTATTCCCACTATTTGGCGCTACAGAACCCTTATGGCCCCTTGTAAATAAATAATAATAATAGTAATGAAGGAACAATTGAACACAAAGTGTAGGTTAAAATTGGAGAGTGTGCATGAGTGCTGAGGTGGACATAATAACAGTATTACAGTGCAAGGAAGAAAGGAGGAAATCAGTGGATTGCTGAATAGAAACAAGAATATATATATCTTTGGTGAGCTAAAAGCAAAGATAAGGAGCACTGGTTTAAAATTCAATTAATAGATTTAATATCAGTTTGTAAACACATATAACATAATAAAAACTCAATTGAGTATCTAAATAAGCTAACACTTCAATACGCTCATAGTTGTGCACATAACTCAATTTAAAAGTTCAAAGACATTATGTCCAGTCAATGGTAACAAGTTCCAATTGTAAACCACTGAAACAGGTATCAGATGGTTTTGCCAGCCAAAGCTTAATTAACAATCCAGGTTTCCTCTTAACTGCCCTTGAGCTGTAATTGTGTCCTCCAGGTGCGCAAGTACTTAATGAACATAGAATGGTTTCATGATAATTTAGAATAGAGCTCTGCACCGGTTCCAGTATCCGTAAAGTGTGACCACACAGACAATGCAAAAGATGGAATTAACAGACCAGGCTGTCACGGAAATTTCACCACCAAATTGCTAGTATTTTTCAAGCTGGCACTGCATGGATACTTAGCGGTATTAGACCCGACGGTCAAGGATGTCCCGGGAGGACTCACCGGATCTGGCGGTCACGGCGCACGGTCCTCACAGCTGGTGGGCACGGTGAGAACTTGCACACAGAGGAAGCGCCTGGAGTGGAACCGGACTGGCTGCAGCATACACGGTGCACAATAGAGCGTCCTCTACGCGTTTCTCCGCTCTAATAGTAAGCGGTTTCCTCAGGAGATTAGTACAGGTGTCCACAGCAGGTATGTTTTTAAAGTCCATTCAGCCAATAGGAAAGTCCCATTCATTTGGAATACACCTGTATCTAATTGATGCACCAGCTTATTCATCCAGAAAAAATAAACCTCTCTATCTTTATGAAAAACACCTATCAATCTTTGAAGCATAATTAAAGGAGAATACATGTATCTAAACTCTTTGTTGACACATTAATGATTACATACAGGTATAGAGATTATAATATTCTATATAACCACATTTCTTTATTTTATTTTATTTATTGATTTTCTTAACTTAAACACTTTTGGTCTTTTTTTCACAAGCACGGTCCATAAGACCGATATGACGTTCCTGGATATTGCACTACACGCTGGGGCTATCAATCAGCCTATTCAAACTAAAACTTTTCGAAAAAAGGTCGATTGGAACACTTTTTTGGGGTACACTAGCTGTCACTATAAACCCTGGGTCAATAATATCCCTAAAAGCCAATATCTCAGGATTCAAAGAAACTGTTCTAATGAGAAGACTTCATTATCCAAATTAGAGAATTGACTCAATCTTTTTTGGATCAAGGCTATCCGAAACATCTATTAGATCTGGCCTATGAGGAGGTATCAAAACAATGTAGACAGGAGATTCTATTAGAGAGACCTGAAAAAAAGAAGACCAGCTTCATATCAGAAAGTAATGAACCACTCTTTATCTCAAGATTTAACAGTTCATCAAATAAAATTAGAGATATTTTGATTAAAAAAAAATATGTGTTAAAAATGGATAGAGTGTTATCAGGCTGTTTGAATGATAAACCTAAAGTGGTTTTCAAAAGAGCCAATAATTTAAAGAACCACTTTTCACCTAGTCACTTTAAACCCATTGCTACTCATTGTACTAAGAAGTTGCATACATCTCAGGCACAGAGAGGACAATGTAAGAAATGTTTGAAACCGAGATGTATTACGTGTAGATTTGTTGAATTAGAGAGCCATGATTTTTCAGCCCCTAAAGACACTGGGAATCACAAATTTAGTATCATCGGATCCATTACTTGTCAGACCACATATGTTATATATGTAATAACTTGCACATGTGGGCTGCAGTATGTAGGACGCACTACTCGGTCCCTGAATACACGGTTCTTGGAACACAGAAGACTTATTAATAAGAAGATACTTACGCATAGTGTTCCCAGACATGTGGTCCAGTCACATGGGGGGGATATCAAGGCTATTTCCATCAAGGGCATTGAGCACATAGAAGAGACCCCAAGAGGTGGCGATAGGTTTAATCGCCTCTGTAAGCGAGAGGCTTATTGGATCTGCTCGCTCAATACCCTTGTTCCAATGGGTTTGAACGAAAACATTGAAATGAACAATATCTGATAAACTAGTTTATGGCTTAATGTGGCATGATCTTCAGTTTACCTACAGAATATCATTTTCCGCTGGTCTCTGGTTTACTCTAAAACCAATGAATTTAACAAACTTTATTTATATCAGGACTGTTTCTTTTAGATCTCTCTATTATTGTGTAATATGGGATACAACTGGAGGGTTTACACGGGCTATACCCTATTGTGTGTAATAATAATAAAAATAAAAATAGAATGTTACTGTAGATTAAATTTTGGATGGTTTGCTATTGTAGGTTATCTATATATATTGCTGAAATCTACATTTATTATCAACATAGAGGTATTGATTGGGGGATGCTGTTGGGGGTTTATAACTCCTTTAGTGAGTGTGGTCTTACCTAGGTTATAAAAATGGAATCTAATTCTACCAGTCTCGGTCTGGAAACATAGGAATATTGTGTACTTAAAAAGGCTTAATTTAATAAGAACATAAATGAAAACCATATTCTGAATTCATGCTGGGTCCTGCTGTGATTCGATCCTGTGACCTTGTGAGCCGTGGTCCGAGGGCTTACCAGATGACCCATAGAGACTCATGTCCAGAATAGAGTCTATTGTAATATTAGGAGTGTTATATGCGATGTTTGTTTAGATGACACCAATGTTCTCTGTGATGCCATA
Source organism: Pseudophryne corroboree (assembly GCF_028390025.1). Taxonomy (NCBI): domain Eukaryota; kingdom Metazoa; phylum Chordata; class Amphibia; order Anura; family Myobatrachidae; genus Pseudophryne; species Pseudophryne corroboree. The sequence continues at coordinate 357,894,015 of NC_086449.1, forward strand.
AATTAAATTAAATAAAATAAAGAAATGTGGTTATATAGAATATTATAATCTCTATACCTGTATGTAATCATTAATGTGTCAACAAAGAGTTTAGATACATGTATTCTCCTTTAATTATGCTTCAAAGATTGATAGGTGTTTTTCATAAAGATAGAGAGGTTTATTTTTTTCTGGATGAATAAGCTGGTGCATCAATTAGATACAGGTGTATTCCAAATGAATGGGACTTTCCTATTGGCTGAATGGACTTTAAAAACATACCTGCTCTGGACACCTGTACTAATCTCCTGAGGAAACCGCTTACTATTAGAGCGGAGAAACGCGTAGAGGACGCTCTATTGTGCACCGTGTATGCTGCAGCCAGTCCGGTTCCACTCCAGCCGCTTCCTCTGTGTGCAAGTTCTCACCGTGCCCACCAGCTGTGAGGGCTGACCGCCAGACCCGGCGAGTCCTCCCGGGACATCCTTGACCGTCGGGTCTAATACCGCTAAGTATCCATGCAGTGCCAGCTTGAAAAATACTAGCAATTTGGTGGTGAAATTTCCGTGACAGCCTGGTCTGGTAAGTCCATCTTTTGCATTGTCTGTGTGGTCACACTTTACGGATACTTGAACCGGTACAGAGCTCTATTCTAAATTATCATGAAACCATTCTATGTTCATTAAGTACTTGCGCACCTGGAGGACACAATTACAGCTCAAGGGCAGTTAAGAGGAAACCTGGATTGTTAATTAAGCTTTGGCTGGCAAAACCATCTGATACCTGTTTCAGTGGTTTACAATTGGAACTTGTTACCATTGAATGGACATAATGTCTTTGAACTTTTAAATTGAGTTATGTGCACAACTATGAGCGTATTGAAGTGTTAGCTTATTTAGATACTCAATTGAGTTTTTATTATGTTATATGTGTTTACAAACTGATATTAAATCTATTAATTGAATTTTAAACCAGCGCTCCTTATCTTTGCTTTTAGCTCACCAAAGATATATATATATTCATTTTATTTGACATCCAGAGTGTCCTATAGGAGCTGCGATTGGAAGCTATATATTACATGTATTGAACAAATTTTCATGTGTATACAGGTAGTTTTATTTGTTCTTGTGCGCCTGATTAACTATTCATATACACTCAAGTAACGTTGAGTGCATTTTGAAAAGTAAAATTATGAATAGAAACAAGGAATAGACTGAAATCAATTAGTTAGTCAATACTGACCAGTGTCTTCAATTGCAAACATGACTCTAAAGTTGGCTGATAACACCATTCTCACAGATATAATGTGATCAATAAATTAAATGAACAGAAGTGCACATTTTAATCTCAGATGTAATAGCAATATTCCAGATGGGTGTGGTATGGAAGGTCAACCACACTTAGGTCGACAGTGTCTAGGTCTACCACTATTGGTCGACAGTAACTAGGTCGACAGGGTTTCTAGGTCGACAGGTCAAAAGGTCAACATGAGTTTAAAAAAAAAAAATTGGTGGCGTTTTCTCTGTACAGTGACCGGGAACCACAATTAGTGCACCATGTCCCCTTGCGTCCGGGCAAGGTGCTCGGCACAGATAACTATTCCCAATCGTAGTCCACGTGGATCATTAAGTATGAAAAAGTTTAAAAAAAGAAATAATTGTGAAAAACTCATGTCGACCTTTTGACCTGTTGACCTAGAGACCCTGTCAACCTACTTACTGTCGACCAATAGTGGTCGACCTGGACATTGTCGACCTAAGTGTGGTCGTCCTAGAGACCGGATACCATTCCAGATATACAAGTCATATGCTTAGCGGACATCTTTCTCAAAAGCATGAGTTTATTAATATACAGTAGAAGAAGAAGAATTTTGCCGATACATCTTCTTTACATCTTTTTCACAATTACGGTTGAAGTACAGAAATAATGTAAAAAAGAAGCCTTTGTAAAGTTATACTGCACATCCCTATTACTCCAGTCAGTCTTTTAAATGTGTGGATAACTCGGGTATATCTGTAACAAGCATAAATGAAAATTGGATTATTAGTAAAATGGTCCCGCCCTAGTATACAGCAGCAGCTCAAATCATGACTATAGTAGAAGATATACACTGTATAAAATTATTTTTACTACAGCTGTGGCCACAAAACAACCAGTGGCAGCAGCCTTTCCTGCAAAGTCAACTGTGGGTGCTGGGTGCTGGGTGCTTGGATTGGAGTGCTCAATCAGTGTACCAGATCAAAAACTAGAGAGCAGCTGCCAGCAAGCAAAGACAGGTGTCTTAACTTGAGGAGGGCAAATGTGTGCTTACAAGTCTCAGCTCAGTTTTCTACTGGTTATATTATATATGTATATTTATTACGGTGTGTTTAATCTTGTATTATTAAATATGTTTGATACAGAGAGTTATATTTTTTTTAGATTCTCCTCCTACAGCCTATATTATAGACCATCTGTAGTGTTCATTATTACATACACTATCCAGTGTATAAAATCAATGTGTACACATCTGTCCAGTGCCTGTGTTAGGTTCTTCTACCTCTTCCAAATACGCCCAGACTTGCTCCAATACACAACATAACAGAGGACTTAGATTGTGGATTGGTGCACACATCCGAGAATAAAAACATTCAGCTCAGGAAGGCTGGCTCTACTGCCACATCCAGGGGCTTACTGTGATTGCTGCTCATGTATACGCCTGAAGTATTAGGTTCAGTGCTCTTTGTATGAGGCAGACTATGGCTTGTGAAATGTTAATTACACCCTCTTTATAGACTGGCCACAGTACACATAATAATCTGTTACCATTGCAGAAAATCTTAGTGCTAAACATTAGCTCGTTTCTTTAGTTCACAGTAACAGAATATATTATAACAACTTACTGGACAAGGTACTGAAGAATTGTTACTCTCTACACAAAGGTAAACCAGGGATGGGTAACCAGCAAGAGGTCAGCTGTTTCCAGACAAAAATGTTCCATGTACATGTTGAGAGGACAGTCAGGAAAGCAAGAATTACTACTTTTGGGAATGCAGGTATTCATACAACTTCTGTTGCATGTACAGTAGTTGCACTGTCCAGTATTTTTGTTTTGGAAGGCATTATCATATTCATCAGCACTCTCTGTGGGCAAAAGATCCACTAAACACCAGCGTCCCTTCGTCATATGCATGCCTTTATATAGCACCCAACAGACGCCCAAGGCCAATTTCAAGCCTCCGTCAAGGAAAGCACTGAAACATTTCACCAGTTGTGGAGCTGAAAGTCCTAGCATTTTGCTATCAGGACATTATGGGACTAAAGCCCCATACACACTAGACGAGAAAATGAAAGAGCTCGCTCAGAAGAGCCAATCTGAGCGAGATCTTTCACAATCTCGTCCAGTGTGCACACTCAATGTCGTTAACGATGCGCGCTTCCGCGCATCGTTAATGACCCCCTCCCTTGTCTGAATTGGTGGTCTTCAGTATGCTGGCTGTCGGGATCCCGGCGCACAGTATACCGGCGCCGGAATCCCGACAGCCAGCATACCGACACTTATTCTCCCTCGTCGGGGTCCATGACCCCCTTTTAGGGAGAATAAAATAGCGTGGCGCGCTTAGCGCACCACCGTGCTCGCAGCGTGGCGAGCGCAGCGAGCCCGCAAGGGGCTCATTTGCGCTCACCACACTGCCGGTAAGCCGGCGGTCTGACTCCCGGCGCCGGTATGCTGGTCGCCGGGAGCCCGACCGCCGGCATACCATACTACACCCGTCTGAACATGTACAGACAAAGGAGGTCCTCGTTAACAACAGCGGCTGACATTCCCCCCGCCACCCCCTGCTGTCGCAGCCTTCCCCGCTGGCATCGGCAAGTGTGTATGCACTTGCTGATGCCGGCACCCCACCGCGTCCCCGCAGCCGCCAATAGTGTGTACTAGGCTTTACACCAATGACTTGTTTGTTATAGCTTATGCTGATTATTTAAAATTCCACCTGTCATATTGTTACACATAGGTGTCTCCTTCTTTTATAAAGATACTGATTTAGACTTCCGGTTCCGGGACCCATGCTGTAAGCAGCTCACTGCCGGAGCTCCGTCCCTGCCACCCACAGACTAACCTTTTAATGGCTGTTGCAGCCTCCATACCGCCCGGACACCCTTGGTATCACCCGCGGTCACCATGGACCGCTTTGTGACGCCCGTGAACGCAGCCTGCCACCGGTGCCTTACAGAGACAGGAGAAGCGCAGTGCGGCTGGTAACATGGCGCCTGACGCCGGACCGGACCCAGTCTCTCCTGCTTCCAAGAAAGCCGCTGCGGAGGGGGCTGACAGCGCGGCACCACAGGTATGCCGTGCACCGGACGCCCCAGTGACATACTGTCAAAGTCAGAAAAATATCTCTATGCACACTACCATATTTGCACCTCACACAGGTCCGTGCTGCGCATGCGTACGCTCTCCCGTACGTGCGCATACTCACAGTCGCGGGCACCCGCAGGCGCACGGTATGCGTATTTACGGTAGAGTTTATGTGATCGTAGCGTGCGACTCAATCGTTACATATTTTCAATATATAATGTATTTTGTAGATCATGGTCCCTTTGATAGATTCTGAAAGTTTGGTTAATATAGAATGTTCGTGAACAGATAAATCCCTCTTTGTTTGATACGAAGGGTCAGACAGGAGTAATACAGTGGTGTTTAGTACCCATCGGAAGAGTATTTAATTAGCAATATTCCGGTGTTGGTTTGAAGCGGATTAATCGCTCGTGCGAATAGTTATGGACATAAGAAGTTTATGAACATTTACTGTATTTGCACTTACTTATCCATGCGGCGGGAAACCCAGTTTCCCTCCCACCTGAGCTGTTGGAAATAGTCACGGCCCACCTGTATGAATCAACCTATGACCTTTTGTTATAATGCGAGGAGGAATTCCTGTGTCCAATGAACAATGAGATTGTAGGGACCATTGAATTGCATTGTGTGTGGGGCATAAATAGACAGGCCGATCACATCCAGCTCTCACTCTTCAACGGTTATCATTGCTGAAAATCGGGAGCTGGATGTCCAGAGGCGCATGCGATCGTTTCCTTTGTGCGTAAGTTTTTCTCCGCAACTATATTGATCTTCTTGTTATTGTGGGCCAATCTCTCTCTCTCTCTCTCTCTTCTCCTCTTTCTCTCTTATTTTCCCTTAAATAGTAATTGTATTGTATTTCCTGTGTAGTTATCTGGTTAGGTAGTCTATGTTATATTGTAGTGTATGATTTGTATTTGTATTAATTCTTTTGCAAGTATATCATTCAAAATATATATATTAGGCGTTGGACCCTGAGCACGGTATCTGTGTATTTCTTATAGTGTTAAGTATTCTCAGAGCGTCGGTGACGCTAGAGCAGCTTTAAAGGTAATAAGGTTATACTGTGTTGCATTTACACTCTATCATTACACTAAGGTTTTACTGCACAATACACTGTTTATGGTTTAGATACAAAGGTTTAACATTGTGAGCGTCAGCGCCGCTGGTGATCTCCTCGTGGTCCCGAGCATCCGCTACGCTATAGCGAATCATTAAGTTAGTCAGCAGCCAATAGCGTGCCTGCCTGTGATCTCTTGGCCGTGAGCGAACGTGACGCTTGAGCGTCTCGACTACGGCTAAGCGATTGTTACGCAACGTGCGTACCCTTACGGTACTTCATACGTAGATAGCGTACAGTGTTCTTAGACCTCATAAAGGGTTTTATATAAGATAAATATTTAGCTTTATCAATTGGCGGCTCGCCCGTCCTTCACATATCTGCACTAGGTAATTTCAGCAGACATTATCCAGCAGCAAAGGGCGGGAGATCATATTCCTCGTAGTGCTGTTTGGATAAGCGTCTGCTTCGCTTAGTAAAGGGTGCTGAAGGAATCCGGGACCGGAGGTAAGAACAAAACGATAGTGTCCTTTTAAAACTGTTTATTTTTCTGTCTTGCATACACACGCACGCACACATATATATCTGCATTTCTTTTTTTTCATTTGTGTATTTTCGTATATCACTCTCCTGTTTGCCAGTTTTATAGTTGATAAACGTGCTAAGAGAGATTTGCTGCTATTTTATAGTTTAAGAGTAAAAAGGTAATATAGTTAAAGTATAGACAAACACAGCTGTGCCTGAGAGACAAGGCGAAGTCAGTGTGGTGCGCGGTAGATGATAAAGGATCATCTACATTGATAAACGTATAAATTGTGTTACGGTGGATCTTTGCTTTGCGTACACGTGTCTCTAACAAAGGACTGAGACTTGCGTACGCAACCCAAGGGCCGACGCACGCAGCGTATATTACGCAACGGAGCGTACGGGTACGCCCACGTAACTCAAATCACAAGTGTTAATTTTTTTTCCACGCGCTAAATAGCGCAACGCGGTAAATAACGCAAGGCGATAAATCGCGCAAATCTATTTTAACATTCGAAATTTAAATTAACAGATCCTTCTTCTAATTGGTAACACATCTGGTCTAAAGAAAATTTCTGCGCAGAAATAGAAATAGAAACAAAAGTGTATATGTGGTGAGTGAGTGTTTGTTTTTACAATTTTTGAGGTTGAACCACAAGAAAAGTCGAGTTCTCGTGAGGTACATACGTGTAAGTGACGTACATGGTGGCTAGGGAGGCATCCCTGGTTAAAACATACAATTTGAGCATTAGAGTATAGCAGACCAGGAGGTCATACTGTAACAGACCAGGAGGTCATAGCAGACCAGCAGGTTCAGGTACAGTGGACAAGGAAGTCCGCTATACAGTCCACAGGCACAACACCTAAAAGGGTTGGTGCAACACCCATATAGGCCATACAAGCTCTGGCTGAAGGAATTCGCAGCCGTAATTTTCGATTCCACTGGTCGCTCCGTACATAAGATTAGTTGCTTATGTGCTGAACGATTGTACCGCACGTAATTGTGTGCATTAGTAAACCTGACCGGTACTATTTGTGTACGAAGGTCATAAACGCTATTTGTACATTCTGACGTGATTTGTGTAATTTTTTATTTTTACAAAGGGAAGTTCGCTGGTCACTCAGGAACTATCCAACAACCGATACTTGCTGGGGAACGCGCCCCAGTAAATAAAGGTTCACAGGGGCCCTAGGTTGGGTACAACAGCTCTGGATACAGTGATTGTGTTACTGGCCAACGTGGGCGAGAAGTGAGTGGAGTACTCGGTAAACTTCACCGCCAGCCTGCCCCGGGCATCTTGGTTTTTGTAAGGGTTCGCTGCAAGTTATGGGGGCCAGTTGTTCAGGTAGGGGGCGATCAACCTCGGTTCGGGTTGATTTAGTAAACCGACCAATCGGGTCGGCCAGGTATGTAATGTGTGAAAAATACGGAAGTCACACAGAAGCTTTATGTGATGAATGGGAGAGAATGACAGTACATGACGGGGAGAAATTCCCAAGAGTAGGTAGCTTCAGCACAGAAGTGTTACTAAATCTAAGGAGAAGGATAGGTCTTATTGAACCAGCAAAGAGACGGATCAAACATTATGATTGTTTAAAGTTATGGCAACAGGAAAGTGAAATGCAAAAAGAGCTAACTGACATATCTGACTCTCATCTTGGGAGGAGAGATGTGGCAACGGAGAGGATTATGGTTACGGAGAAAGGCACAATGTTGAACAATAAAAACGCACTTAGCAACTGTAGTATAGATGATAAGAATAAGTGTAATAAACATAACAATGATAATTGTAATACTGTTAAATGTACAACTATTAACCCGTGCAAGTTGCACCCCATGTCAAACTTCCCTCAGGAATACGAGCAAGAAAGTGAACTCAACACGATGTCGGCACCTCTTCCAGCAGCCATCACACAAGACATCCAGGTGGACGCGACCAAATCGGTAAAGGCAATAATCAAACCCCCTAACGGAGGGTCAGGTGAGGTCGTGTCCACAGGTACGTACAATGTTTTATATCACGCACAAACAAATGTACCCCATATTGTAAGACCAAAACAAGGTGATGTAATTGAGTTTAGTCCTGTCAGGGTGATCACAGTCCCCAATGGGAAGACTGACGATCAGGGAACCATTCCCGTCCAGGACAGTGCAATGCGCTGTCCCTGGTCCCGGACCGAATTGAGATCAATTATGTCCGAATTTCCTGATCCACGGAAAAATCTAGTCGCATGTCAAAGGTTCATTAAAGAACTAGGAAACTCAACAGAACCCACCAACAAAGATTGGCGGACGGTGCTGAGGGCATGTTTGCCCTCCGGTGTTGACTCTGCGACATTTATTACTGATTGTCAATTAGACACAGAAGTACCTCAAACGGAGGAACACAATCAGGAATGTATTAAGCAGATAAACCAACAGTTGGAAGTATATTTCCCTGCCGTTGTCAAGTGGAATGAAATCTTCTCCATAAGACAAAACGAAAGGGAAAGTATCTCCAGTTATTTCAATCGAGCACTGCAAGTAATGGCTAGGAACACTGGGATCACAGACATCAAAACATGCGCACAGCATAGAGAAATAGCGGTTAAGGTATTGATGAATGGTTTAAAGGAGGTATTGAGTACAAGGGTACAGACCACCAACCCAAACTGGAGAAATATCTCGGTGGCCGCATTAAGAGAGGCCGCTATTGATATTGATCGAAATATCACCAGATACAGAGTCACAAAGTGATAAATTAATGGCCGCAAGTATACAGGCCCTAACCACAAGACCACTCCAGCATAAGCCCCAAACCCCTGCGAGAAATTTAAATGTGGAAGTCTGTTACAATTGTCATAAAAAAAGGACACTTTGCGAGAGATTGTAGATCAAGAGGAATACAAAAGTCATATCAATCCCCTAGACAACAACATAACCATGATATCCAAGGAAGCAGGGAAGCACAGGGAAAGCGGTTGATGGTGATGAGCATCCGAGCGTTTGAGGAGGCATCAAATCAACCAAAACCTCAGGTCACTGACACTTGGAGGAAACCCAGGGTTTGTTTTCTTTGTAAAAGAGAAGGGCATTATGCCAGCAACTGTAATAACCCACATAAAGTCAGACCCCCTAGACCAAGAAATGAGCAAAATTAAAACACACACAATTATAAACAGGGACCATATAGGAAGAATTTTGAACCACACCCATAATGTGCAGTCAGGAAAGGTGATCATTAGGACTGATGGTAAGCCTGAGGTTATAGTTAATAAATTGGGAGGTCATTCCCTGAAGACACAGGAATGACCGGGTGAAACGTTGTAAATGTATCTGTGAAATGTTTCTTTTTCTCTCTCCCCATCTCTGACGAATAGGATTCAAACATTGCATATATACTTGGTCTTTGCAGAAGTCTACCAAACCCCAGCATGACCTATCCGCATCAATGTATTCTGGCCAGATACAGACAGTGGAATATGGAAGTGCTGGGGGGAGGGACTGCGCAAGGAAACCATTAGACATGTAGATATGACAGCCTGATGATCTGACAATGTTTTGAAATGTTTTAAAATGTGTGAAAACTGTTTGTTTGAAAAAATGTTTTTTTTCCTGTTGTTGTTTATTGATGTGTTATGTTATATATATATATATATATATATATGAATTGTTCTCTCTCTCTTTTGTTTTTTTGCTGTTGTTGTTTTCTCTCTCTTCTCACTCATGCTTTCATGTTTTAAAGATGGTATGTCACACCTCAGTTAGGCAAATGGTAATGCAAGATTTTTTGCTCCTTACAGAAAGATCGCTGGTTTGGAGGGAATATTGCATCACCGGAATGTTCGTTTGGAAGACTGAGAGACAGCACCTTTTTGAGATGACAGCAGAACAAGAAGAACAACAAGACTAGAGAACTTAATTATCGTAACAAGTTTCTCTCCCCCTCAAACTGATTTTCTGTACCCCATTACAAATTTCTTCTTTTCTCCTCCTGTAAGATGGACTTGCCCCAAGAGACTGTGATCTGGATTTTCCTGTTGACCATGATGTTGACCAGAGCAGTCTGTTCCGGCGAGAGTACCATGGAGGTCGAGAGAGGTTCTGGAATGGGTTCTGATGACAGAGATGGAGGCGTAGTTTTCCAAGAACAACATAATCAACAAGCAAAGGCGAGTATCAGAAAACGATCCGATAGCATTGACCATAGAAGGAATTGTGAAGGATTGTTAGCTGAAGAAAACTGTATCTGTCGGCTCTGTAACAATGTCATTGAGGATGGGTGCATTAAGAAATGCCAATCCAGTTTTAATATCCACATGGACCGGCATCCATTGAGTGACTATCACTCCTTAGTGGGTAGTGTGTTAAATAAGACAGATTGTTGGGTATGCTCTCAAGTACCTCAAGGTCATAGCAAATCAGGGCTAGTACCATTTCCTTTAACGTTAGGGGAGGTACTTGAGTTAAGTGGTGGGAGACCGGTGGACAGGAGGTTTAATATCTCCAGCCCTCCTAGTTTGAAGCTCCACCAATATCATGTGGATAGGTCCCTATTATGTTTTAACATCTCCAATCCCCGAAAGCCGGGAAATTGGGAAGTGTCATGGAGTAACCAAACCATGACCTTTTCATATAGAACCGATAGAATGCCTACAGATACAGAGCTCATACGCCACATAGCCGATAGTGGAAAATATTTCCGATATAGGTATACCCTAGGAAGTAGGATTACGAGAGTTGGAGAGGTATCACCAGGATACTGTGCACATATCGTACAACCTGATACGTGTACTAAGCAGATGGAAGAATTAGGGTTAGGAGATTTCACATGGAAGGTGTGTAATATGGTTATGTCCTCCTCCGTCCCATATGTTCTCCCCGATGATGCATATTTCATATGCGGGAGAAAGGCGTATAAGTGGCTTGCCCCAAACTCTGAAGGATTGTGTTATATTGGAAAAGTACTGCCTGAAGTAATGACTGTATCACATGACAAAATGAAAGACATACACCGTGTTGCCCAAACTCCTTACACTCACACCCATTACGAGCACGTAGTTAAACGGCACCTGATAGAAAGAACAGAGCATCCGGCCTCTGACATGATCCATGAATCCACCGGGATTCAGTTTCTAATCGCGTTAGACATCACTCGCACCGCCAGAGGAGTGTTGAATTATAAATACATATCTGCGCTCGCCAATTTGTTAGATAATATCACTGAAATGTATGATGACACGTTTAGGTATACTGGAAGAGAACTTCAGGCTTATAAAACAGAACTGGTACAGCATAGAATGGTTCTTAATTACCTCACAGCAGTGACAGGCGGATATTGTGTCACACTGGCAACACAATACGGGTGAAATGTTGCACATATATTACGAATAGCACCGAGGATCCGGTCGAGGTCATAGACCAAAAGATGGACGATATTCTCCAACTGAAGTGGGAATTTCGCAGGAGACACAATCTCACTCTTGCTGCTGTAGGTAATGAGCTGACTGGTTGGGTGTCATGGTTGAACCCGCGAAATTGGTTCTCTGGTTTAGGAGACTGGGCTCAAGGAGTCATAATGGATGTTGGGAAGTTTCTCCTATGTATCTTAGGTGTTATCATAACGATTGGCTTGATATTTAGATGCGGGCAGGCTCTAATGAGGTGCAATCGTCGTACTAAGGTAATGAGTTTAAGGAGTGAGGAAACTGTAATTCAAATGGACTTGATTTATGACCCAACGGTAGAAACAATAATGTGATGAAAATGCGATTTCTACGGTCCGTTTCTTTCACCTGTTTTTTTCCGTTTCCTCCAAGGTAAAAAGACCCACTTGGACGAGGAATTTGATGAGCCGATATACAGACAACAGAGGGATTAAAGAAGAAGTTTTGACAACCTGATACACAGATTTTTGATGAACTATGCCATGGATCCCCAGTTTCCCTAGAAATTTTAAAATTACGCTAGCCCAACACTTTTGTAAATCTATGGACATTGACAGCTTTTGCTCGCACCTTATGGGCAAAAGCACAAAGAAGACTGCATCCAACAGACACCAAACAAGACCTCAATCGACGAATGTACATTTACCTGACATAGAATACCACCGCATTTACCGTAATTATGTCTTTTCTTCATTTCTACAACCCTCAGGTAATGACACACATAGTCGATAGGGAATACAGGCACAGATATCAGCAATCACATATCTCCCCCATTCATGTATCATCAACTAAAATGTGCTCCCCCATTTTGTTACAACCAAAGCCGAAAAGAGCTCGGTAAAGTTTAACAGCCCATCCACAGACCCGTACCACGGGATAAGAAGGAATTCAAATGTATACTTCGCAATACCTCGAAGCTTGATTTAAAACACGTACGGCACGATGATACATGACCCCCAAGCACGGATTCATACACACATGCTTCTGCTATCTCACTAGGTCATACCCTTTTCCTACCTTCTCCTCTCCTCCCCTACCCAACCATGTAAATGTATTAACCCCTGACATATATTTTTCTCTTTTTGAAATGTTTTAGAAGGTGGCAGTTATTGTTGACTGCCAAAGGGTGGACTGTCAAAGTCAGAAAAATATCTCTATGCACACTACCATATTTGCACCTCACACAGGTCCGTGCTGCGCATGCGTACGCTCTCCCATACGTGCGCATACTCACAGTCGCGGGCACCCGCAGGCGCACGGTATGCGTATTTACGGTAGAGTTTATGTGATCGTAGCGTGCGACTCAATCGTTACATATTTTCACTATATAATGTATTTTGTAGATCATGGTCCCTTTGATAGATTCTGAAAGTTTGGTTAATATAGAATGTTCGTGAACAGATAAATCCCTCTTTGTTTGATACGAAGGGTCAGACAGGAGTAATACAGTGGTGTTTAGTACCCATCGGAAGAGTATTTAATTAGCAATATTCCGGTGTTGGTTTGAAGCGGATTAATCGCTCGTGCGAATAGTTATGGACATAAGAAGTTTATGAACATTTACTGTATTTGCACTTACTTATCCATGCGGCGGGAAACCCAGTTTCCCTCCCACCTGAGCTGTTGGAAATAGTCACGGCCCACCTGTATGAATCAACCTATGACCTTTTGTTATAATGCGAGGAGGAATTCCTGTGTCCAATGAACAATGAGATTGTAGGGACCATTGAATTGCATTGTGTGTGGGGCATAAATAGACAGGCCGATCACATCCAGCTCTCACTCTTCAACGGTTATCATTGCTGAAAATCGGGAGCTGGATGTCCAGAGGCGCATGCGATCGTTTCCTTTGTGCGTAAGTTTTTCTCCGCAACTATATTGATCTTCTTGTTATTGTGGGCCAATCTCTCTCTCTCTCTCTCTTCTCCTCTTTCTCTCTTATTTTCCCTTAAATAGTAATTGTATTGTATTTCCTGTGTAGTTATCTGGTTAGGTAGTCTATGTTATATTGTAGTGTATGATTTGTATTTGTATTAATTCTTTTGCAAGTATATCATTCAAAATATATATATTAGGCGTTGGACCCTGAGCACGGTATCTGTGTATTTCTTATAGTGTTAAGTATTCTCAGAGCGTCGGTGACGCTAGAGCAGCTTTAAAGGTAATAAGGTTATACTGTGTTGCATTTACACTCTATCATTACACTAAGGTTTTACTGCACAATACACTGTTTATGGTTTAGATACAAAGGTTTAACATTGTGAGCGTCAGCGCCGCTGGTGATCTCCTCGTGGTCCCGAGCGTCCGCTACGCTATAGCGAATCATTAAGTTAGTCAGCAGCCAATAGCGTGCCTGCCTGTGATCTCTTGGCCGTGAGCGAACGTGACGCTTGAGCGTCTCGACTACGGCTAAGCGATTGTTACGCAACGTGCGTACCCTTACGGTACTTCATACGTAGATAGCGTACAGTGTTCTTAGACCTCATAAAGGGTTTTATATAAGATAAATATTTAGCTTTATCAATACGGAGATGTAGTGGCAGCGATAAAAGCCACCATGACCCACCTCCTGTCACAGGCTGTCTGTGACATTACAAAACAGCTGCAGCAACTCACACAGAGGGTCACACATACAGAATCCCAGCTGCAGGCTGCCACACATGACATAGAGGGGCTGCATCACTCAGTGAAAACTCTCACTACTGAAAATTACCAAATATTGAATAAATTGGATGATATTGAAAATAGATTGAGGAATCTAATAATATTAGATTGGTTGGACTACCAGAATCTGTAAAGGGCACATCTTTAGCTCATTTTGTACGTATTACTCTTCCTTCGCTATTGGGAATCGATCAGGAATGTAACGACCTTGTGATTGAAAGAGTTCATCGTGTGGAACATGTCCCTACCACTAACAGGCCACGTCCACGTGTGACATTGTTCCGTTGTCTGAATTACCTCCATAAAATGGCGTTTTGGTCAGCATCCCACAAAGTGAAAGATATCCAATGGGACGGTAACAGGCTTTTCATTTTCCAGGACTACTCTGTGTAACTGACTCTGGCCCGCAAAGCGTTTCCCCCAGTTTGCACTCAATTTGTGTCGGAGGGTCGCAAGTTTGGTCTGTTATATCCTGCACGTTTACGCCTGTATGAGGGTACTTCCCACAAAGACTTTTTGTCACCCACCGACACTGCTGCGTAGCTACGGAATCTCTCCAGAGAGGAATTTTTAGATATTGCTGATCCCCCTACAGCAGCCACCTAACCTGCTAAATTTGGTTATATGCTCCTTCCACTACAACTCTTCACACCTTACCTGGAATATTAAAGTTTCATTATATACCTCACCCCCACAGGTTGCGGCTATAGCTGATAGCCCGTATATATAACTCTCAACTCCTATTTCTCAAAAGATATAGCCTTCCATGTATGCCGTCATTGCTGAGGCTCACTGTGATTTGTAGACAACCGGGGGATTCCCTCCTCTATATATTTTCTTTCCCCAACTGTTTTACCCTTATTTTATTGGGGTTACATTTTTCTCTGGGTGTGGTTCGTTTTATCGACAGTATCTAGGTCGACAATGTTTAGGTCGACCACTATAGGTCGACAGTCACTAGGTCGACATGGATGGAAGGTCGACAGGGTTTCTAGGTCGACATGTGCTAGGTCGACAGGTCTAAAGGTCGACATGAGTTTTTTTTCTTTTCTTTGGTGTCGTTTTCTTCGTAAAGTGACCGGGATCCCAAATTAGTGCACCGCGTCCCCTCGCATGGCTCGCTTCGCTCGCCATACTTCGGGCATGGTGCCTTCGCTCCGCTACCGCTACTTTACCGTTCCAATCGTAGTCCACGTGGATGGTTAAGTATGAAATAATCCTCCCAAAAAATAATGTGAAAAACTCATGTCGAACTTTAGACCTATAGTGGTCGACCTAAACATTGTCGACCTAGACACTGTCGATCTTCAGACTGGATCCCTTTTTCTCCATGCTGTTATTGCTATACTACATCCTCCACATGATTTATATCTTTATTCATATTCATGTTAATCTGTATGTTTCTAGAGGGTCTCTCGGATGCCAGACTATCCATATGGGACTGGCTGGGAGGGGCTCCTCCTCAAGCTTTATCCCCGCTTTTAGCGCTCGTGTGCGGTGCCACTGGTTCCGGTGATCACACATGACCACTAACTGGAGGTCAACGGCCATTTATACTTCAAAATCAATATAATGTCTTTTATTACTATTGTATGACCATCTCATTACTAGTACTTTCATTACTTGCTATTCCCCCTTTGCCCTTGTTCTGTCTCTCCCCCCCCCCCCCCCCCTGCCTGCCCTCCCTCCACCAGGATGTCAATGGCTGTATCTGTGTACTGTACTCTAAGAACAACTTGCAGTTGGTACCTTCTATTTACATTCTCCTCTGAAGCATGCCTGATCTGATAATAGGCTTGTGGAATGTCTGGGGCTTCAATTCCCCGGCAAGAGGCGAAAGGTACTCCTCTACCTCAACAAAAAACGTGTTGATTTGGCGTTTTTACAGGAATCACATCTGACTCCAGAGGAGATTGTAAAACTGAATACCTTAAATTGGCGGGTCTTGGGTTTTAGCTCTTATAACTCGAAAGCCAGGGGTGTTGTCATATTAATCAAGCGTCATATACCTGCAGAAGTCTTGTCTACAGTATCTGACCCTAATGGTCGCTATGTGATTATGTCAGCAAAAATTAATGGTTGCACTTACTCCTTATGCAATGCACATGCTCCTAACGTTTATTCTAAAGTTTTCTTTCAGACCTTACTGGCTAAACTGAGCCCGTTACTCACTGACCCGTTGATCTTCTGTGATGATTTAAATCTTATTTCATCCTCCTACTTAGACAGATCTCACAAGCCAGGGAGACCTCTTCAACTTCCCAAATTAGGAATCCCCCTCCTTGCAGAGAGGCTGTAGGCAGTAGACATTTGGAGAGCCTTACACCCCACAGATAAAGAATACATGTCTCTCTGCGGCTCACCATATGCTCTCCAGAATAGACTATATCTTACTATCACATTCCCTATAACCACAGGTATCAGATTCCCAAATTGAGGCGATAGCCCTCTCAGGCCATGCATTGGTGACAGCGACCCTTCTCTCTCCGGACACCCCCTTCCCCCCGAAATTATGGAGGCTCTCCTCATATCTTGCAAAATCCTCAAAAGTTCAACAGAGACTAGAAGCCTCCTGGGAGACTTTTAAAGTCCATAATGAATCTCATCTAGAGGAAGATCCAATATTATTCTGGATGACCGCGAAATCGGTTCTCCGAGGTGGTATTATATCATATGTATCGGCTGATAATAAGAAATATGCCTCTCAGTATCTGGAATTTCAAAGACCCCTGTCGGCAGCCTATCAGCAATACAAATCTCACCCCACCTCTCATAATGGTCTTTTATATACTGACGCCAAAACACACTTTGATGAGTTTATGTCCTCCAATGGAAATAGATATTCTTTCTCAGTGAACTATAGATATTATTGATTTGGCAATAAGACTGGGAAATTACTAACTAACTTTCTTAATGGTACACACCCTCCCATGGTTAACCACCCATTGCGAACCTCCTCTGGCACTTTAACTACCAGTAATCTGGAGATCTCCAAGGTAATGAAATCCTTTTATCAAAATCTGTATTCAGCGACTTCACACTCATCATCCCCCACCACCCCCATTTCCTCGCCCTGACCTGCTACGTTCTGGGACAACCTTATCACTCCTCGACTTCAACCCAATAACTTACAGCCATATCATTTGAATATATACAGCCACACAATGCCCTTATTTATCAATGAGTGATAAATTTCACGGTCAGAGATAAATTGCACCAGCCAATCAGCTCCTAACTGTCAGACTGTGTTTGAAAAATGACAGTTAGGAGCGGATTGGCTGGTGAAATTTATCACTCACAGTTAAATCTATCACTCATTGATAAATAAGGGCAATAGTATTTTAGGAGATAAGTGGGCTGATCTGTGGGAGGCAGGGACCTGTCTACTGTGTGTCTGTGTTAAGATCGGTACACATCTATTCAATCCCCGGCTGATCGGATTAAATGATCCTGATCAGCTGAACGGTAGGTATCCAGCTGTGACCCCCTGCGAGGCAGCAGCAACACCACTGAGGTAAGCGGGATCGGAAAGTCGGTTGTGCAACACATAAGATGTGACCTCCTGGCCCTGACCATTGCAGGAGCATTATAAACCATTTATTGGCTAATACTTCTGCATCGGTACTACATACACACCTATACAATTGTCGGCCATTCACCAGATATTAGGAGAATGGGCCGACAATTGTATAGGTGTGTACCCAGCTTTAGCTAGGGCAAGGGTAGCTCTAACGCAGATAGAATTAATATATGAGGATGGAAAAGCGAACAAAGCCAAACAGAGTTATATAATAAACAGCAGAGTCTCCAACAGCACAGAGTGCTGACATACGTGCCCCCTTACCAGTAGTAAATAGTTTCTATATTTTCAATATAGGGTTCAACTGTAACAAAAAATACATACAGTAGGGGGGAAATTCAATTCAGTGAAATGGCCTAGAAGTACCTCAGGCATAGCCGGGAGAAAGATTGACAAACAGTAAAATCGCTAATTTTCTCTCATCCACCATTAGTGGTATTAAGGGATCTACTCGTATTAAATTGAAGTCGGAATTGCCGTCAAGTCGGATAGACGGCAGTTTCCGATTTCTTTTGGTTGAATTAAGATTCAACCTATTCAATGGAGCTGCCGTTTCTCCAATTTGTTGGAAAATACGTGGATCGGCGGATCTAAGTGTTTTGTCGAATTAGCGGCCAATTCAGACAGGTTTTTGGCCCGTTTTAGACAATACTGATCCGACTTCAAAAAAAGATGGATCAGTATTGTCAAAAACAGGCAAAACCTGTCGGAATTGCCCGTTAATTGAATACTGCACTGTCGGATCCTTTCCGTCAGAGAGTATCCGACAAGCATTGAATAGACCGTAAGAGGAAATGTGCGCAGCTGAACATCACAGTGGTACACTGCACTGAATAGAATCCCCCCACCCACCCCAAAAGGTCAATTGGTTCCTATATTGTCTTGGTGAGTAAGGTGATACTTGCAATTAAATAGAGTTCAGTAGTCACTGTCAATACTATGCTACAACTTTCACTATGTATACACTCCATTGTACAAGATTGGATACAATATTTAGTAATGTTACACAGTGCCTTAATAAGAGGGAAAAACATACTGCAGTAATCAGTCAAGTTGTAGATTGGCAGTTACTATATCTAACATTAGATGATTATTACATAAAAACAATTTATGCAAGTAAAAGTTAATTGTTCCACTGTATTTTATTAGTTGTGTTGTTTTTTTTGAGACTAACAAGTGTGTGGCCAATATGATACGTTGTTAAGCTAGGGTGCTGACAGAAAAACAAGCATGGAAAATGAACGGGAGATATAATATAAAAATAAGCTAAGTAAATGATGAACAGCAGCCAAATCCTGCTGACAGCTTTTATTTGTCTATGCTGACAGCTGTTATGTGGAGAAGTCACTTTCAGAGTTTTGCTAGCCATGTTATGTAACAGTCAACCATGTGACTGTCACTATACAAATTCTTGTGACAACACTACATACTGTAGCGGCTCAATTCAGTGACACAAGGAAACATAGGCAAGTTATACCTAAAGAAAAAGGAGAATATACGTACCAAGTCAATTTGAGAAGTGAAAAGTGTAAGTCTTCAAAAAAAGGCACTGTCTATAAAACTATGAATTGCCAATTACTGTATAAACTAGTGATGGCAAGCCAGACATACTCAAAAGGGCTGCATCCCTAATTTCAAAAAGTATATAATATATTAGTGACTTGCCTTAAATATTACCTCAGTACCCCAAAAACTCACCACTCAGACCTCCTCCACATGCCACTCAGGACTCTGCACATGCATCCCCCCTGCACCACCCCCTCAAACCTCCCCATATGCACCTACAACTCCCCACATGGCATCTACATCACCCCAAAATGCCACTCAACCTCCCCACGTTACTGCTCACTACCATATTTAGCAATCCTTAGTAAAAATAGTTACCACTTTATTCCGGAGCCCACAGAGGAAAGAGAGAGAGAGCGTATGAATAAACTGCACTGCCTCCTTCTCCTTCAACTGGATGTTCTATAAGAGCTCACTGCAGTGATCATGAGGTCACATGATACAGAAGTCAGCGGTCACACACCAATGTTATAAATATCAAAAGCAGCAGCTTTCTTAGCGGTACAAAGTAGCAAATTTGGCTACTGTTTAAATGGTCGAGTTAGAAGTTCGACAATGTATAAAAATACAACAAGGAAGTAACTAGCGCCCTCTAACCGCGACTCAGTCCCAACTTGCAAAAGCACCAAATCTTGACAATCACATATGTTATACAAAAGAGTGGTCCACAAGCCCTTGTTAGATGTAGATGGAAAAACACTTTGTGTGAGAGCAGGCTTTGCAAGAAGGTCCCAAAGGAGGATTTATTGGTATATAGACAAAATCCAGAAGTACCATCCAAAGTTAACCATGAAAGTATAAAAATGTATTTATAACAAGCATAAAAAAACAACAAGAAAAAATTAAAAACAATAGGAAAAAACGACCTTCCAAAAGGATATGGTTTGCTCCACTCTATACCATAAGGTCTGGATGCATGTGTGGTGCACCACACTATACCCAAAAAATGACCTAATGTTGTCTTGGTATGTAAATAGATAAGCTCCCTACATCTCCAACATCCTCTCCCTTTATACTCCCTCCCGCTCCCTACGGTTGACCAACGACCGTCGCCTCTCCTCTACCCTGGTCACTGCTTCCTATGCGCGAATTAAAGATTTTGCCCGTGCTGCACCCCTTCAGTGGAACACGCTCCATCGCTCCACTAGACTCTCCCCAACCTTGCAAAGCTTCAAACGGACACTGAAAACCCACCTATTGATCAAAGCGTACCCTTCTGATGCATAAGCTAGTCCTGAAGCTGCTCCACCATCCCCCTGCCTCATGCCTTGACCAACTCTGCTTTGCTTACATACTGCCATCAGGCTACCTCCCTCTTGCTTGCACCTCATGTCATCTGTCTGTTGCCCCTTCCTACTAGATTGTTAGCTCCTCAGAGCAGGGCCCTCTTCCCTCTTGTTGTCAAAGCCCTTTTCTCGACATATTTCACTCACAGCCCTCTCCTACTCAGTGACCATCTTTACCCGCTTTTTCTCCTGCTGGTAAATGCTCATCTCTATCTATGGCCACCAGCTTCTAGTAGTACGGTGATCATTCACTCGTTACTTACATCTAAGCTGTATTATGTTTTGAGAATTGTGGTGCTCCTTGTTACCTGTACTCTATTTTTGTTATTTATTTACTGTAATGTTAAGTTTTGTCTCCTTGTACTGTCCTCTGTACGGTGCTGCAAAACACTTGTGGCACATTATAAATAAAGTGTAATAATAATAAAGTGCATGGAACCAAATCTGGTATGTCCGAATTATCATGGGAATCCAGTAATCTGGTGGCTTCAGGACAAAGAGACCTTTAGATGAACGTAGCTGCTTAACACTAGGTGAGTGTGGTTGTCCTATGACTATAGGGGGTAATTCCAAGTTGATCGCAGCAGGGATTTTTTTAGCAGTTGGGCAAAACCATGTGCACTGCAGGGAAGGCAGATTTAACATGTGCAGAGAGAGTTAGATTTGGGTGTGGTGTGTTCAATCTGCAATCTAATTTGCAGTGTAAAAATAAAGCAGCCAGTATTTACCCTGCACAGAAACAAAATAACCCACCCAAATCTAACTCTTTCTGCACATGTTATATCTGCCTCCCCTGCAGTGCACATGGTTTTGCCCAACTGCTAAAAAATTTCCTGCTGCGATCAACTTGGAATTACCCCCATAGTTGTGTCTGTTAAGGGAGGATTGAAAGATACCTTTATATGCACACATCTCACTTATTTTGGCTGAGTCTAATGTTCCCACGCATTATAAAAGGGATAAAGTGGACATAATTTATAAAGTATCTCCTTAAGTATTATAGGACCTACGTGTGGAAACACCTAGAAAGACAAAGTGTTTTTCCATCTACATCTAACAAGGGCTTGTGGACCACTCATTTGTATAACAGAAGGTCAACAACGTCTATGTCGACACTAAATGGTTGACATGCACAAGGTCGACATGTTCATAAGCTCAAAAGGGTTGAAGCAGAGATGGTTGACAAGTCAGCATGAGTTTTTGATGCTATTTTGTTGTCAAAATTTTCCTTTCGGCATGTAAACCCCCAGTTAGTGCACAGCGTCCCCTCGCATGGCTCATTCTTCTTGTAGTCCACGTGGATGGTAAAAGTATGATAAAGTCCAAAAAATGAAGAAGAAAAAAAAAAAAAAAGGAAAATCTCATGTCGACCACATGATATGTTGACCATTGTCATGTCGACCATTTCAACCTGTGAACCTTCTGACCATGTCAACCATATGCATGTTGACCATTTGATGTCGATATATTGCTTGTCGACATTTTCACTGTCAACCTATCATCCGGATACCGCAAATTTCATGAGGTGCTAAATTTAATAGAAAAAAACAGACGCAATATATAATATGTAATATCTTAATATATGGCTAGTAATAGTGAATACACCACATTGTACAGAATAAGTACATAACATGATTTCAAATTTAATTTAGCACCTATCTGCTAATAAGAGGATTCTATTCAAATTATAGTAAATAAAAGAAAGACAACAGAACAATATAAAACACAATATAACTAAAATGATAAAGCAATTATTTACTGCATCCTGGGAATTGATTGTATACTGAAGGTCATTCAGACCTGATCGCACGCTAGGTTTTTTCGCTGCACTGCGATCAGTTTAGAACTGCGCACGGGTACAAAGCGGATCATTGCTGTGCAATGGGTTTAACGAAGAGTCCATTCGTACAGCCGATCGCAAATAGATTGACAGGAAGAAGGCATTTGTGGGTGTCAACTGACCGTTTTCTGTGAGGGGTTAGAAAAATGCAGGCGTGTCTAAGCATTTGCAGGGCGGGTGTCTGACGTCAATTCCGGGACCGGACAGGCTGAAGCGATCGCAAGGGCTGAGTAAGTTCTGAAACTGCACAAATATTTTTTGTATCGCTCAGCTGCACATGTGATCGCACACTTGCAAAGCAAAAATACACTCCCCTATAGGCGGCGACTATCATTAGGCCCACTATACATATGAAGACAAATGCAACGGTGTAGAAACCCATCCGACATATACTATAGGCTAAGTTAATGAAGTCTGAAGCAATCCATGGGCAGTATGGATGGTGTAATGGTGGATCATCGCACAAATGTGTTCCTGTGTCTTAGAGAATTGTACAATTGTAGTCTTACTAGTAAAGCTACAGTATGTCAGTAACCTATGAAAGTAGAAGTAGAATAAAGTGCAAATTAAAAAAATACATAAATACTGTAAAACACCCAAAGCATATAATGAGCTTCCTTTCTGCTCAGTTTTGAAATTGGAGGCTTCTATTGCAAGTGGGATTGCACTATCATATAGAATGCATATATTTATTTTTTATTAACTTTGATTAATTATGTGGGGGGGGGTTTCTCTTTTTTATTTTTATTTTTAATGTGAGAAGAAAAGTTGTCACAGATGTATGTGTGCTGTGTGGGAGATTTCTGCCTTTCTGTAAGGCTGCTTTTTAAAGGTGCCAACGTAAGACCCCAATTTGCCAATGTGATTTTGTGATGTCACACTCTTGCTTCTGGGTACAGTATATTCACCCACTTTGTCAGTAAAGGGCACACATTTGTGGGTCACGTGCAAAAATGAAATGTAAGTTTGCATGAGCAGATTATTTAAATGAGATGAATTGGTTTATGTGGTACATTTTGGGGATCCCTGCATCTTAAGAACCATGCAGCCATTTTCTCACCACAAAAAGATCTTACTCATTGGCCCTCATTCCGAGTTGTTCGCTCGCTAGCTGCTTTTAGCAGCATTGCAAACGCTAGGCCACCGCCCTCTGGGAGTGCATCTTAGCTTAGCAGAATTGCGAACGAAAGATTAGCAGAACTGCTACTGAATAATTCTTTGCAGTTTCTGAGTAGCTCCAGACCTACTACTAGATTGCGATCAGCTCGGTCCTTTTAGTTCCTGGTTTGACGTCACAAACACGCCAGCCACTCCCCCGTTTCCCCAGCCACTCCCCCGTTTCTCCCTGACATGCCTATGTTTTTTAGCACACTACCTGAAAACGATCAGTTACCACCCAGAAACGCCCCGATCCTGTCAATCACTCACCGATCAGCAGTGCGACTGAAAAGCGCCGCACGATCAACAGCAAATCTACTAAGTTTTGTGTAAAATAACTTAGCTCATGTGCTCTGCGTACCATGCGCATTTAGCAACAAATCACAGCATAGCGAAAATCGGCAACGAGCGAACAACTCGGAATGAACACCCTTGTGTGTGGAGTATTTTTTAGTTTGTTTTTTAATAAAAATTTTTTTCAAGAAATGTTCAATATAAGAAGGAGAGGGGCAGTTTGGGGTATGGGAGCGAAGGGAACACGCAATCGTGCAAATAAAAGTACAATTACAAAAGGCATATGCATCATTCAATCACCACTGCAGCACAAATAATTCAGAGAGAACATTAATCCCACACAACAGAACACATATCACTAAGAATAGAGTGAGAGGGACTTCAAATCACAGATCCAGGGAGAGCATCTTATACCCCTTTCACACCGCACAAATAACCCGGTAACAACCCAGTAATTTGCCGGATCGACACAGGTCACTGTGCGGTGTGAAAGGATCACTCCAAAAATCCCAGGCCGCCTGACCCGATAATTCAAAGCGGGAATAAAGAAGGGTTATTCCCGAGTCAGGTGCAGTGTGAACTGGTTTCCTGGGTCGATGCGACCCGGTACCCGTTCACAGCATAGGCAGAAGTGGCATGGAGATATTCTCATCTCCTTGCGCCACCACAGCCCCCGATGACACTGTGGTCCCCGCCTCCGATGGCAACCTGACCCGGCAATATGCGACCCGGCATTAGCGATCTATAAGTGGCAATAGTATGCTAACCAGGGTGACCTTATGGATGAAAATCCCGATCAACAATGCTGGTAACATGCTCTACTGTGTACGTATATCACACTGCCTCTTTTATACCCCTTTCAGATCGCTAATGCTGGGTCACACCCGGGAATTGGAAAAGGGTCCTTCCCGGGTGCAACCCGGCATTGGACCCTGAGAACTAGCTTCCCGTCCTGGCATATTTCGGGGTCGGGATGCCATTGGGGTCGGGGACCATGGCATCATCGGGGGCGGCGCTAGGAGATGAGACCATCTCTGCGACGCCTTTCCTTATGCTGTGAACAGGTACCTGGTCGCATCGAGCCGGGAAACCTATTCATACTGAACCTGTACCGGTAATAGCCTGGGAATAACCCTTCTTTATTCCTGGGTTGAATTACCGGGCCAGGGGTCCCGGGAATTTGGGACTGACCCTTTCACACCGCACATCGACCCGCATCGATCCGGCAATATACCGGGTCGATAATAAGAATGTACTTACCGATAATTCTATTTCTCGGAGTCCGTAGTGGATGCTGGGGTTCCTGAAAGGACCATGGGAATAGCGGCTCCGCAGGAGACAGGGCACAAAAGTAAAGCTTTCCGATCAGGTGGTGTGCACTGGCTCCTCCCCCTATGACCCTCCTCCAAGCCAGTTAGGTACTGTGCCCGGACGAGCGTACACAATAAGGGAGGAATTTTGAATCCCGGGTAAGACTCATACCAGCCACACCAATCACACCGTACAACTTGTGATCAAACCCAGTTAACAGTATGATAACAGAGGAGCCTCTGAAAGATGGCTTCCTAAACAATAACCCGAATTAGTTAACAATAACTATGTACAATTATTGCAGATAATCCGCACTTGGGATGGGCGCCCAGCATCCACTACGGACTCCGAGAAATAGAATTATCGGTAAGTAAATTCTTATTTTCTCTATCGTCCTAGTGGATGCTGGGGTTCCTGAAAGGACCATGGGGATTATACCAAAGCTCCCAAACGGGCGGGAGAGTGCGGATGACTCTGCAGCACCGAATGAGAGAACTCCAGGTCCTCCTTAGCCAGAGTATCAAATTCGTAAAATTTTACAAACGTGTTCTCCCCTGACCACGTAGCTGCTCGGCAAAGTTGTAATGCCGAGACCCCTCGGGCAGCCGCCCAAGATGAGCCCACCTTCCTTGTGGAGTGGGCCTTTACAGATTTAGGCTGTGGCAGGCCTGCCACAGAATGTGCAAGTTGGATTGTGCTACAGATCCAACGAGCAATCGTCTGCTTAGACGCAGGAGCACCCATCTTGTTGGGTGCATACAATATAAACAACGAGTCAGATTTTCTGACTCCAGCTGTCCTTGCAATATATATTTTTAATGCTCTGACAACGTCCAGTAACTTGGAGTCCTCCAAGTCACTTGTAGCCGCAGGCACTACAATAGGCTGGTTCAGATGAAATGCTGACACCACCTTAGGGAGAAAATGCGGACGAGTCCGCAGTTCTGCCCTGTCCGAATGGAAAATCAGATATGGGCTTTTGTAAGATAAAGCTGCCAGTTCTGACACTCTCCTGGCCGAAGCCAGGGCTAGTAACATGGTCACTTTCCATGTGAGATATTTTAAATCCACCTTTTTTAGTGGTTCAAACCAATGAGATTTTAGAAATTCCAAAACCACATTGAGATCCCACGGTGCCACTGGAGGCACCACAGGAGGCTGTATATGCAGCACTCCCTTAACAAAAGTCTGGACTTCAGGAACTGAAGCCAATTCTTTTTGAAAGAAAATCGACAGGGCCGAAATTTGAACCTTAATAGATCCCAATTTGAGACCCATAGACAATCCTGATTGCAGGAAATGTAGGAATCGACCCAGTTGAAATTCCTCCGTCGGAGCACTCCGATCCTCGCACCACGCAACATATCTTCGCCAAATGCGGTGATAGTGTTGCACGGTTACTTCCTTCCTTGCTTTAATCAAAGTAGGAATGACTTCTTCCGGCATGCCTTTTTCCTTTAGGATCCGGCGTTCAACCGCCATGCCGTCAAACGCAGCCGCGGTAAGTCTTGAAACAGACAGGGACCCTGCTGAAGCAAGTCCCTCCTTAGAGGTAGAGGCCACGGATCTTCCGTGATCATCTCTTGAAGTTCCGGGTACCAAGTCCTTCTTGGCCAATCCGGAACCACTAGTATCGTTCTTACGCCTCTTTGCCGTATAATTCTCAATACTTTTGGTATGAGAGGCAGAGGAGGAAACACATACACCGACTGGTACACCCAAGGCGTTACCAGCGCGTCCACAGCTATTGCCTGCGGATCTCTTGACCTGGCGCAATACCTGTCCAGTTTTTTGTTGAGGCGAGACGCCATCATGTCCACCATTGGTCTTTCCCAACGGGTTACCAGCATGTGGAAGACTTCCGGATGAAGTCCCCACTCTCCCGGGTGAAGGTCGTGTCTGCTGAGGAAGTCTGCTTCCCAGTTGTCCACTCCCGGGATGAACACTGCTGACAGTGCTATCACATGATTCTCTGCCCAGCGAAGAATCCTTGCAGCTTCTGCCATTGCACTCCTGCTTCTTGTGCCGCCCTGTCTGTTTACATGGGCGACTGCCGTGATGTTGTCCGACTGGATCAACACCGGTTTTCCTTGAAGCAGAGGTTCTGCCTGGCTTAGAGCATTGTAGATCGCTCTTAGTTCCAGAATGTTTATGTGAAGAGACGTTTCCAGGCTCGTCCACACTCCCTGGAAGTTTCTTCCTTGTGTGACTGCTCCCCAGCCTCTCAGGCTGGCGTCCGTGGTCACCAGGATCCAATCCTGTATGCCGAATCTGCGGCCCTCCAATAGATGAGCACTCTGCAACCACCACAGAAGAGATACCCTTGTCCTTGGAGACAGGGTTATCCGCTGGTGCATCTGAAGATGCGACCCTGACCATTTGTCTAACAGATCCCTCTGGAAAATTCGTGCATGGAATCTGCCGAATGGAATTGCTTCGTAAGAAGCCACCATTTTTCCCAGGACTCTTGTGCATTGATGTACAGACACCTTTCCTGGTTTTAGGAGGTTCCTGACAAGCTCGGACAACTCCTTGGCTTTTTCCTCCGGGAGAAAAACCTTTTTCTGAACCGTGTCCAGAATCATCCCTAGGAACAGCAGACGAGTTGTCGGCATTAACTGGGATTTTGGAATATTCAGAATCCAACCGTGCTGTTTTAGCACTTCTTGAGACAGTGCTAATCCCCTCTCTAGCTGTTCTCTGGACCTTGCCCTTATTAGGAGATCGTCCAAGTATGGGATAATTAATACGCCTTTTCTTCGAAGAAGAATCATCATCTCGGCCATTACCTTTGTAAAGACCCGAGGTGCCGTGGACAATCCGAACGGCAGCGTCTGAAACTGATAGTGACAGTTTTGTACAACGAACCTGAGGTACCCCTGGTGTGAGGGGTAAATTGGAACGTGGAGGTACGCATCCTTGATGTCCAAGGACACCATAAAGTCCCCTTCTTCCAGGTTCGCTATCACTGCTCTGAGTGACTCCATTTTGAACTTGAACTTCTTTATGTACAGGTTCAAGGACTTCAGATTTAGAATAGGTCTTACCGAGCCGTCCGGCTTCGGTACCACAAATAGAGTGGAATAATACCCCTTTCCCTGTTGTAGAAGAGGTACCTTGACTATCACCTGCTGAGAGTACAGCTTGTGAATGGCTTCCAAAACCGTCTCCCTTTCGGAGGGGGACGTTGGTAAAGCAGACTTCAGGAAACGGCGAGGCGGATCTGTCTCTAGTTCCAACCTGTACCCCTGAGATATTATCTGCAGGATCCAGGGATCTACCTGCGAGTGAGCCCACTGCGCGCTGAAATTCTTGAGACGACCGCCCACCGCCCCCGAGTCCGCTTGAGAAGCCCCAGCGTCATGCTGAGGCTTTTGTAGAAGCGGGGGAGGGCTTCTGTTCCTGGGAAGGAGCTGCCTGTTGGTGTCTCTTCCCCCTTCCTCTGCCTCGTGGCAGATATGAATATCCCTTTGCTCTCTTGTTTTTAAAGGAACGAAAGGGCTGCAGTTGAAAAGTCGGTGTCTTTTTCTGTTGGGGAGTAGCTTGAGGTAAAAAGGTGGATTTCCCGGCTGTAGCCGTGGCCACCAAATCTGATAGACCGACTCCAAATAACTCCTCCCCTTTATACGGCAAAACTTCCATATGCCGTTTTGAGTCCGCATCGCCTGACCACTGTCGCGTCCATAAACTTCTTCTGGCCGAAATGGACATAGCACTTACCCGTGATGCCAGTGTGCAGATATCCCTCTGTGCATCACGCATATAAAGAAATGCATCCTTTATTTGCTCTAAAGACAGTAAAACATTGTCCCTATCCAGGGTATCAATATTTTCAATCAGGGACTCTGACCAAACTACTCCAGCACTGCACATCCAGGCTGTCGCTATAGCTGGTCGTAGTATAACACCTGTATGTGTGTATATACTTTTTTGGATATTTTCCATCCTCCTATCTGTTGGATCTTTAAGTGCGGCCGTCTCAGGAGAGGGTAACGCCACTTGTTTAGATAAGCGTGTGAGCGCCTTATCCACCCTAGGAGGTGTTTCCCAGCGCGCCCTAACCTCTGACGGGAAAGGGTATAAAGCTAATAACTTCTTTGAAATTAGCATCTTTTTATCGGGGGCAACCCACGCTTCATCACATACATCATTTAGTTCTTCTGATTCAGGAAAAACTATAGGTAGTTTTTTCACACCCCACATAATACCCTGTTTAGTGGTACCTGTAGTATCAGCTAAATGTAACGCCTCCTTCATTGCCAAAATCATATAACGTGTGGCCCTACTGGAAAATACGGTTGATTCGTCACCGTCGCCACTGGAATCAGTGCCTGTGTCTGGGTCTGTGTCGACCGACTGAGGCAAAGGGCGTTTTACAGCCCCTGACGGTGTTTGAGGCGCCTGGACAGGCACTAACTGATTGTCCGGCCGTCTCATGTCGTCAAACGACTGCTTTAGCGTGTTGACACTATCCCGTAATTCCATAAATAAAGGCATCCATTCTGGTGTCGACCCCCTAGGAGGTGACATCCCCATATTTGGCAATTGCTCCGCCTCCACACCAATATCGTCCTCATACATGTCGACGCACACGTACCGACACACAGCAGACACACAGGGAATGCTCTTAACGAAGACAGGACCCCACTAGCCCTTTGGGGAGACAGAGGGAGAGTTTGCCAGCACACACCAAAAGCGCTATATATGACAGGGATAGCCTTATAATAAGTGCTCCCTGTATAGCTGCTTTTATAATATAATTTTTGCCACTATTTTGCCCCCCCTCTCTTGTTTTACCCTGTTTCTGTAGTGCAGTGCAGGGGAGAGACCTGGGAGCCGTCCTGAGCAGCGGAGCTGTGTAAGGAAAATGGCGCTGTGTGCTGAGGAGATAGGCCCCGCCCCTTTTCCGGCAGGCTCGTCTCCCGCTCTTTAGTGTATTCTGGCAGGGGTTAAATATCTCCATATAGCCCCGGAGGCTATATGTGAGGTATTTTTTAGCCAAATAGGTTTTCATTTGCCTCCCAGGGCGCTCCCCTCCCAGCGCCCTGCACCCTCAGTGACTGCCGTGTGAAGTGTGCTGAGAGGAAAATGGCGCACAGCTGCAGTGCTGTGCGCTACCTTTAGAAGACTGAGGAGTCTTCTGCCGCCGATTCTGGACCTCTTCATGTTTCAGCATCTGCAAGGGGGCCGGCGGCGAGGCTCCGGTGACCATCCAGGCTGTACCTGTGATCGTCCCTCTGGAGCTGATGTCCAGTAGCCAAGAAGCCAATCCATCCTGCACGCAGGTGAGTTCACTTCTTCTCCCCTAAGTCCCTCGTTGCAGTGATCCTGTTGCCAGCAGGACTCACTGTAAAATAAAAAACCTAAGCTAAACTTTCTCTAAGCAGCTCTTTAGGAGAGCCACCTAGATTGCACCCTTCTCGGCCGGGCACAAAAATCTAACTGGCTTGGAGGAGGGTCATAGGGGGAGGAGCCAGTGCACACCACCTGATCGGAAAGCTTTACTTTTGTGCCCTGTCTCCTGCGGAGCCGCTATTCCCATGGTCCTTTCAGGAACCCCAGCATCCACTAGGACGATAGCGAAAACTGGTTATTTGTGCATTGTGAAAAGGAGATTTATGGTAGACTTACTATTGTTAAATCTCTTTCTGCGAGGTACACTGGATTCCACAGGGAATAACATCGGGGTGTAGAGTTGGATATTGATCCGAGGCAGCAACAGGCTAAAGCTTTGACTGTTCCCAGGATGCACTGCACCGCCTCCTCTATAACCCCGCCTCCAGGCACTGGAGCTCAGTTTTGTTAACCAGTCCAATACAGTAGCAGGTAAAAGAGAAGGCAGATGTTAGTCACATAGAACCACATTCTCACGACAGGAGAAGGGACTAGCGGCTAATGCCATACAAACCCAAGGAAGCTAAGTGCGTCAGGGTGGGCGCCCTGTGGAATCCAGTGTACCTCGCAGAAACAGATTTAACAATGGTAAATCTACCATAAATCTCCTTTTCTGCAGCGGGGTACACTGGTATTCCACAGGGAATAACATCAGGGATGTCCTAAAGCAGTTCTTCATGGGAGGGGACGCACTGTAGCGGGCACAAGAACCCGGCTTCCAAAGGAAGCATCCTGGGAGGCGGAAGTATCAAAGGCATAGAACCTGGTGAACGTGTTCACTGAGGGCCACGTAGCCGCCTTGCACAATTGTTCTGCGGACACGCCACGGCGGGCCGCCCAAGAAGGTCCAACAGACCAAGTAGAATGGGCTATAATAGCAGCAGGAGCTGGAAGACCAGCCTGTGCATAGGCTTATGCAATCACCATACTAGTCCATCTGGCCAAGGTCTGCTTATTCGCAGGCCAGCCACATTTGTGAAAACCAAAAAGTACAGAAAGGGTATCAGATCTCCTGAGAGAGGCAGTCCTCTCCACGTAAATACGGAGAGCCCGTACCACATCCAAAGACCGCTCTTTGTAGGAGAAACCAGAAGAGATAAAGGCCGGAACCACAATCTATTGGTTAAGATGAAAAGATGACACCACCTTAGGTAGATAACCAGGGCGAGTTCGAAAAACTGCCTGGTCACAGTGAAAAATCAGAAAGGGTGGACGACAGGACAAAGCGCCTAAGTCCGACACCTCCTAGCAGAGGCAATAGCCAGCAGAAACACGCCCTTAAGTGTAAGGCATTTAAGGTCCACAGACTAAAGAGGTTCAAATGGAGACTCTTGTAGGGCATTCAGAACAACAGATAGATCCCATGGAGCCACAGGAGGGACATAGGGAGGTTGAATCCGTAAAACACCCTGAGTGAAAGTTTGAACGTCAGGAAGAGACGCAATTTTTCTCTGAAACCACACCGACAAGGCAGATATATGGACCTTGAGGGAGGCCAGACGAAGGCCCAAGTCTAGGCCTTGTTGTAGAAAAGCCAGAAGCCTGGAAGTTCTGAAAGAATATGCATCATAATTCTTAGCAGCACACCAGGTGAAATAAGAATTGCAGACCCTGTAATAAATCTGAGCCAAAGCTGGTTTACGGGCTTTTAACATAGTTTGAATGACCGCCTCAGAGAATCCTTTTGCTCTCAGGAGTGAAGCTTAAAGAGCCATGCCATCTAAGCCAGTCTGGCCAGGTCCGGGTAGACACAAGAGCCCTGAACGAGGAGGTCTGGGCGTTGAGGAAGTAGAAGAGGACGCTCTATCGATAGACCCTGCAGGTCTGAGAACCCAAGCCGTCTGGGCCACGCTGGAGCGACTAGAAGTAGTATTCCTCCTATTTGTTTGAACTTCCTTATCACCCTGGGCAAGAGTGACACTGGAGGGAACACGTTTGGCAGCCAAAAGTTCCATGGAATAACGCTGCTTGAGGTTCTCTTGTCCTTGATCCGAAGACCGGAACCTTGTGATTGTGTTGAGACGCCATCAGGTCTACATCTGGTAGGCCCCACTTGTCCACTAGGAGTTGAAAGACTTCTGGATGAAGACTCCACTCTCTGGCGTGCATGTCCTGACGACTGAGGAAGTCCGCTTCCCAGTTGAGGACTCCCAGAATGAACACTGCCGATATGGCCGGCAGATGGCATTCCGCCCATTGGAGAATTTTTGACACTTCCATCATTGCCATGCGGCTTCAAGTGCCACCCTGGTGATTTATGTATGCCACCGTGGTGGCGTTGTCTGATTGTACTTGAACAAGCCTGTTGTGTACCAGAGGCAGGGCCAGTGTCAACGCACTGAACACTGCCCGCAATTCCAGAATGTTTATCGGAAGGAGAGATTCCTCCCTGGTCCACCAACCCTGGAGAGAGTGTTGCTCCAACACCCCGCCCCAACCTTGTAGACTGGCGTCAGGAGGACCCAGTTGGAGATCCAGAAGGGACGGCCCCTGCTCAACTGTTGGTCCTGTAGCCAGCAGCTCAGGGACAGACGGACTTCCGGAGTCAAGGAGATTATTTGAGACCTGATCCGATGAGGCAGGCTGCCCCACTTAGAAAGGATTAACCTCTGCAGAGGGCGGGAATGAAATTAAATGTACTCTAACATGTCGAAAGCCGACACAATGAGGCCTAGTACTTGCATCACCGAGTATACCGACACTCTTGGGCGAGAGAGGAAGCATCTGATCGTGTCCTGAAGTTTCAGGACCTTCTCTGGAGACAGAAACAGTCTTTGGCTGTGTGTGTCCAGCAGCGCCCCCAGGTGCACCATGCTCCAAGCAGGGACCAGCGAGGACTTCTTTCAATTGATGAGCCACCCGTGAGCTTGTAGGAATTGGACCGACAACTCCAGTTGAGTAAGAAGGACATCTTGGGAGTTTGCCAGGATCAGCAAGTCATCTAGATACGGCAGGATCCTGATTCCCTGACGACGGAGGAAAGCCGTCATCACTGCCATGGCCTTGGTGAAAATCCAAGGTGCCGTGGCCAGCCCAAAAGGCAGAGCCTGGAATTGAAAATGAAGGTTGCCAATAGCAAACCACAGACATTGCTGATGCTAAATGGCAATAGGTATGTGCAGGTAAGCATCCTGTATGTCCAGGGATACCATATAGTCCTCTGGTTCCATGGCCAGCACAATACAGCGCAGGGTTTCCATACGGAATTTGGACACTGTCACAAACTTGTTCAATGATTTGAGGTTGAGGATAGGACTTCTGTTTCCAGGAGGGATTGTACAACCATGTGTAGAGCTTGCGCTTTCACCGGATCCGAGGGGATTACCGTTGAAAAGAACTGGCAAGGGGGACGTCTCTTGAAAGAGATTGCGTACCCGTGAGAAACAACTTCCCACACACAGGCGTCTGAAGTGGTCTTTAACCAGGCCTGGGCGAACCGCAGAAGTTGGCCTCTCACCCAGGATGGATTGTTTAGATTTAGGCTTAGTGGTTTTGGAAGCACAAGCCTGTCGCGGATACACTTGATCCTTTGCTTTTCCTGGAGGTCAAAAGGAACGAAAGGTGGTGATTTTAGCCTTCAGAGCAGAAGGATTAGTATTTGGGAGACACGCAGTCTTGGCCGTAGCCAAGTCAGTTACAATTTTGTTCAGATCCTCCCCAAATAGGATGTCTCCCTTAAAAGGGAGCACCTCCAAGGTCTTTTTGGAGTCCAGGTCCACCTTCCAGGACCTCAACCACATAATTTGACGAGCCAGGATAGATGTAGTAGATGCCTTGGCCGCTATTACTCCTGCGTCAGAGGCCGCATCCTGAATATAATGGGAGACTGTGGTAATATATAAGACAGATATTGTCTGGCAGTGACAGAAAAATCATGGGGCTGCTCATCTTCAATTGCCTGAACCCAAGCTTTAATTCCTTTCGCAGCCCAAGTGGCTGCCATAGTGGGTCTATGCACCGCTCTGGTAAGAGTGTGAATAGACTTCAGGCAACCCTTCACACGCTTATCCGTCGGTTCCTTCAGCGAGATGACGGTGGTGACAGGCAGAGTCGAGGACACCACAAGGCGGGCGACATGAGAGTCCACTGGCGGTGGAGTCTCCCATCTGTTACTCAACTCCGCAGGGATAGGGTAACAAGCTAGCATCTTCTTGGACAGGGAAAACCTCTTTCCTGGAGACGCCCAGGATTTCTGACGTATGTCAATTAAATGGTTAGAGTGTGGTAAGACTACCTTAGCAACCTTCTGACGTTTGAATTTATCAGGTTTCTTAAATGTAGAAGTGGGTTCAGCGTCATCCTCCATTTGGAGAATCAGCTTAATAGCCTCCACTAGGTCAGGAACATCAACCTGTGTTATAGAATCCTCATCAGAAGCAACTGTATCAGTGTCTGACGGATCAGTATATTCCCCATCTTCATCAAAAGAATTATCCGAAATATTAGTGGATTGGGAGGAAGAAATGGCCCGCTCGGAGGACCCCTTGGCCCTTTTTGAGGGGCGGCGGGTAGGTTCAGCAATCAAAGATTGATATAATTTTTGCACCTGAGTAAATAGTGAATCCGCCCATGGCGGGTTCGCCACAGGAACAATATGTGGCTGTAATGGCACAGGAGGGCCCACAGGGGGTATGAGATGCGATACCAGTGTAGATAGCATATTTGAAAATGCTTCCCAGGGTGGTTCCTGAGTAGCCACAGGTGCTGTGGGCTGGCTGGGAGATGTATGACACATAGTGGCTGAACCAGTAGCCAATACTTCCCCCTCAGGTAAATCCGTGGTGCAAGCACTGCATGATGCAGGAGCATCCGCGGATTTCCAGCCCTATGTAGCAGACATTATAAGGAATGTAGCCTTAGAGCGTGACAGTACAATATAGAGAGACAAATATAATACATGCAAATAACCCCTTGTGTTTTGTGACAGTAAATGCAGAGCACAAACAGAGGATTTTAGCGGTATGAGGTGACTGAAACACACAGAGAAAAATACAAAGTAGTATATCCTGTGTAGTACCATATATATATGAGACCCTGACGCACCTAGCCTCCCGGGGGAAAAGAATATAGTGATAGCGAGTAGTGTGATACACAAGAATGGAATCCACAAAACAGCTCCAGGCACACAGAGTCACATGTACAATGCAGAAGTTATTACGTAGAAACAATAAAACTGCACTGGACTAGTAATTTACATATTACTATGTATGAGCATAGATATAACAATGCACAGTAGATACTGGATGTATATCACAGAATACTTGTACTAAATATTCAGATAGCAGTACACTTGTTCTTAACTAACACTCTCTAAAATGACATGTAGAATACTTAAGTGTCTGTAAAAGCACAGCGCTGATGAAGCAGGCGGCTTTACAGGGGAGACAGTGTCCAGCATTCCCGGAGATCAGCCCAGCTAGTAGTGAAGATGGCGCCAAAATTTCTGTCAGGGAGTGAGGGAGAATGAAATGCAGCTCCAGGGCGGGAAAACCAGCAGTAGATGGCGCCCGGAGATGGGGGAGGGGCTTCAGGTTAGCACCTTATCCCCTCTGCTGGACTTCACCATCAGGTACTGTGGAGCCTATGTAAAACAGATTTTTAACAAATCCGACCTGTACTCCTTGCACTGGTGGATATAGTGGGGTCCCTGTGCGACATAGTGTCCACGCCAGCGGCGCGGTCCATCTCCTGGGACCGCGACCGGATCGCGATTTACCTTACCTCCCCCCTTCTAGTGCAGCCACGTGATCCTGGAAAATGACAGCGGTGGTGTGCCTGAAAAACCTGGGAACAGTCAAAGCTTTAGCCTGTTAGTGCCTCGGATTAAGATACAACTCTACACCCCCTATGTTATTCCCTGTGGAATACCAGTTTACCCCGCTGCTGAAAGTGGTATAACTGAGGAGAGGGTGGGTGGGACTGTTGATTTCCAAGGATTTATTGTGTTACATCCTTTTAATAGAATGTATTTATTATTTCCTTTGGCACATTAATAGGAAAAGTGCATTTGCAGGCACACTTCAACAAATGTAATAAAGACATTTAAATTCACACAAGTGACTTGTAAGAAAGACAGACTTTCCCTCTCTCTCGTACCTAAACTAAGCTGTATTATATAAAAATGTCTAACTGCAAGAGGGTGTGATCTTAAAGTCATAGTGGGATGGACTTGCTTCACTCTTTCCTTCATGCAAACGTTCAGGTGAATCTAGGCATAGAATAATTTCCCAGGAGAAGCTGCAAAGGTGCACACACACGGCGAGATTTTGTCTATCTTCAATTTTGACTATGCAAATGTGACTGTGTGTGCTTGCGATATTGGCTATGTGCGATTTAGACTAAGTGACAATTTTGACTATACTTTCGTACTAGATAGTCAAAATTTACTTGCCTGCACAGTCTATCTAACCTCGTGATACTGAGCCCGCAAGACCACGCATCGGGATCGCATCAAGACCTTGTAATTTGCACTACCTTTCCTTGCGATTTTGAGTATATACTCAAAATCGCAAGGTAATATCGCACTGTGTGTACACACCTTAAGAACTGGGGAGCACCTGTAACCTAAGAAGACAGGTAGATGCATTTGTGCTTTTATAAATCTTTTACTTTGTGATGCTGTGTGCATGAGTGTATTGCTGCTACTCATCCTTGTTAGGACTACTCCTGGGTGAATTGTAAGTTGTATATTCCCTGGTTGCAGTAAATAAGATGGCATGAATGAGATATAGATTATATCATGAAAAGCCAATTTAGTAAAAAAGGCAAAATATGCATCTCCAGTAATGCATAGGAAATATGTGTCAGTATAAGTAACTGTTTATTGCAAGGCAACGCATGAATGTGTGGGACAAGATGGCACTGGTGCTGTGTAAATTCTTGAGTTTCCAGATGGCAAGAGCTGAGCAGTCTGGGGGCAAAGATTAAGTTTGTTTTGCAAACTAAAATTATTTAAATCAAACATCAAAGGGGTGAAGAAGGCACATGCAGTGAAATGTTCCCCATTTGGGGTGAGTGGGGAACTAAACCATGGATGCCTTTCGTCTCTTCCATACACACTTTAGAGATGGTGTAAGTAAAGCTGAACTCGCGCCAGTGTGCAGAGCATAGATTGCATGCTATTGCATTACTCTAGCTCCTTTCACAAGTACAGGCTATGCAGATGTGTATTTAAGTCACAATTCCACTTACAACTGAAGGGTGTAACTGGTCTGTGGGCTATGCAGGTTTGACCGGAAGCCTAAATACACATATTTTCAAATGTATCATTTGCTCCAAGTATAATGTAGGCTAGTGCAAGTGCACCATGATGCTGCTGCTGATGATTATGATGAAACTAAGCATAGGAATAGTGTGCTGCTGCACAGCAAAGATGCAATATACACATTTATTTATGTGCATGCAATGCAGAAGAAATTCTGACTGACTTGCATGCAACTCTGCATTAGGCCTTCTACATGAGTAAGAACATTTGCACTTCGAACAGTAAAATAAAAATATTCAGACACACTTGCTATAAGTGACACATGTGAAAAGTGTCAAGATTCGTTCACACTCATGATTAATTTAAGATGGAAATGAGGATAAAACAAGTATTATTATAGTACAAAAAAAGAAAAGTTGAAATGAATGAAGGAGGTTATGGTAATATGGTAGTCTTGTAAAGTATGATTGATGTTAGCCATCAATGATAGAGGGACAATGTGAATCAAAAGACTCAAAGCCACAACAACAGTATGATTTACAGCCAGTGGCGGCTGCAGCTCACACCACATCATGCAGGGGAGAGCGTGAAAGTGCATATGAACATACATGCAGGGATGTATGTAACATATGGGCTGGCTGCAGGTCTCCAGGAATCGGCAGCGCTGCGTGTCTTACAGCTAGGGATGGCCATCGACCATCAATGATTTGAAATCATTGATGGTCTATGGCCAATGTCGAATGCTTTTACCATCAATGGGGGAGAACCAGATGGTTTCCACCATCAATGGTTCAGAGCTATCACATTTATTTATTTTTTCCCTCAGTGTCAGGGCACTGATCTTAGCCCCGCCTCCTGACACCCACAAAGCTTCGCCCCTGGGCTCTAACTGGCCCGCAGTTTATTTTACAGTAATGCAGGGGTGACCATTGATGGGTAAAACTATCGATGATTCCCTTACAGATGGTTTTACATCATCAAGGTTATCCATCAATGGTGCAATGGATGTGACCATCGATGGATAACCCACCGATGGCCATCCCCACTTACAGCCGCCGCTGAAACCAGGGCTCAGCATAACACCCCTCCACTCTCCTGCTAAGCCCACCCCCAGGCTCCCAGTGGTTAGTTTTCATAAGATTCTGGGGGTGGGCTTTGAAGGAGAGTAGAGCCGAATGCAGCATCCCAGGTTCAGCGGCGGCTATAAGACACGCAGCCCTGGCGATCCCAGAGACCTGCAGCAAGCACATATGTTACATACAATGCATGTATGTTCATATGTGCTATCCCACTCCCACATGCATGATGTGGTGTGAGCTGTAGCCCAGGACTGCAGCCACCACTATTTACAGCACATTCTATAGATCAAAGCTCAATGACGATATTCAGGAACAGTAGTGGGACTGGTACCAGCAAAGCATAGGTAGGACTTTCAGATGCAGCAGTGGGAATGGTACCAGCAAAGCACAAGTAGGACTTTTAGATGCAGTAGTTTGAATTGTAGCAGCAAAGCACAGTTAGTACATTCAGGTGCAGTAGTGGGACTGGAACCAGCAAAACACAGGTAGGACTTTCAGATGCAGCAGTGGGAATGGTACCAGCAAAGCACAAGTAAGACTTTCAGATGCAGTAGTGGGACTGGTAACAGCAAAACACAGGTAGGACTTTCAGATGCAGCAGTGGGAATGGTACCAGCAAAGCACAAGTAAGACTTTCAGATGCAGTAGTGGGACTGGTAACAGCAAAGCACAGGTAGAACATATTGGTGCAGTAGTGGGAATAATAACAGCAACGCACATGTAGAACATTCGGGTGCAGTAGTAGGACTGGTACCAACAATTCACAGGTAGGACTTTCAGATGCAGTATTGGGACTGGTACCAGCACAGCACAAGTAGGACATTCAGGTACAGTAGTGGGAATGGTACCAATAAATCACAGGTAGTACTTTTAGATTCAGTACTGGGAATGGTACCAGCAAAGCACAGGTAGAACATTCAGGTTCAGTAGTGGGAATGGTAACAGCAACGCACAGGTAGAACATTCGGGTGCAGCAGTGGGAATGGTAAAAACAAAGCACAAATTGGACATTCGAGTGAAGTAGTGGGAATAGTACAAACAAGGCACAGGTAGGACATTCACACGCAGCAAAGCACAAGTGTGCAGTGGCAATACAAGATCTTTGGAGATGTTGAAATAGTTATCTTGTCAAATTTGCAAGCAGTAAGTTCTAAGTAGTTGTTTCAAAGGGATTTCTTTCAATTGTACAGACTTGAGGGTTGGGAGGTGTCAGACCATATGACTAATAACGAAAAACTATCCAAATGCTTAAATTTTTTTATTTTGTGAAAGTGTATAATGTCATTATCAGTTAATAATTGGATTCTGCTGTAATAATCATTGTGATTGAACTTGTTTATTTTAAGTTTAAGTGAAACGTGAATAGTAAAAATGAACATTAAAAAATATGGCAAATTAATTTCTCTTACGTCCTAGAGGATGCTGGGGTCCACATTAGTACCATGGGGTGTAGACGGGTCCACTAGGAGCAATTGGCACTTTAAGTTTGAGAGTGTGGGCTGGCTCCTCCTTCTATGCCCCTCCTACCAGACTCAGTCTAGAAACTATGCCCGAGGAGACGGACGTCTTCGAAAGAAGGATTTTACACAGATAGTGGCGAGATTCACACCAGCTCACACACAAGGCAAACCAAGCTTAGTTTAGAAAATGTGCACGGAGGAGCCGGTCACAGCTAGGGGAGCTCTACAGAGCTTCTTTAGAAAAAGTTTATTTTAGAGTTTATTGTTTTACAGGTAGGCTGCTGGCAACAGCCTCCCTGCTTCAAGGGACTAAGGGGGGCAGTAGTGTTCGCCCTACGCGGTCTGAGCCACTATCTCCGCTGACAGGACACTGAGCTCCTGAGGGGATCGAACGTTGCCCGCCACAGGGGATCGCTCACCCCGTCAGCATGCCGCCACCCCCTTACAGAGCCAGAAGATCAGAAGAGGCAAGATATGGCAGCACAAGGGTAGGAGCGCAGCTCTGAGCAGCTGCGCTCCGGGTAGGCTCAGCGGCACACAGTGTTGGCGCTTTGAGGGGCATCCTGAGCCAGCGTGTTAATACCCTGCACTAGTCACAGATGCTAACCGGAGACTGAATCCCCAGGCTAGCGTCAGAATCCTCCATACACAGACGCTCACAGGGGACGGAATCCCCCGCCTTGCGACAGAGTCCTCACGCCAGTATAAAGAATTTGTGCTGGAAGACGCGCCACCTTCAAGGGGCGGAGCTTCTCCTCAGAGCGGACCCAGCAGCGTTCAGCTCCATTCCTGCCTGCAGTTCCTGTACACAGACGCCAACAGAGCTGTCCCTCCAAGCAACTCCAGCTATCCTGTGTGGTACCAGGGGGTTGTAGAAGGGGGGGGGAGGCGGTGAATTAGATCTGTGTAACTATTAAAGTACACAGTGGGCACTGATAAGTGTTTGGGGTCTCCAGTTAGCTATGTCCAGGGACTCTGTGTCATATGCAGCTGAGGATATGTCCTCTCAGGATGAGCTCATTCCATGTAATCAGGATTGCACTGTTGTAGCGCAGACAAACGTGCTCTTGCCCAGATCATGCAAGACGACACGGATACTGACTCTGACACGGCAGACGGTGATGGGGACGTGCTCAGGGGGGCCTGCATCTCTTGCAAAAGGGGTGCAGTTGATGATAGAGGGTATTAGAGATGTGTTGAATATTACTGACACACCTGAAAAGGTTGAGGAGGCTTACTTCACTGACAATAAGAAAGCCTCGCTAACCTTCCCTGCGTCCAAAGAATTAAATGCTATTTTTGAAAAAGCATGCAAAAATCCAGAGAAAAAATTCCAGATCCCTAGGAAGGTTCTGGTTGCTTTCCCCTTCCTTGAGGATTGAAAGAAATGGGAAAACCTACCCATAGTGGACGCATCTGTATCCAGACTCTCGAAAAAGGTGGTTTTACATGTCCCAGGATCTACCACCTTGAAGGAGCCGGCTGATCGCAAAATTGATACTACGCTCAAATTCATATACACGGCTTTGGGGGCGATACTACGTCCCACTATTGCCTGTGCATGGATTTCAGACAGGGAGTGAACATAATTCCATATCTGGACGATCTGCTGATAAAGGCATCGTTCAAGGAGAAGCTGTTACGGTCAATAGCTCTCACGACCCAGCTTCTCAGGGAACACAGTTGGTTCCTGAATCTTCCAATATCACATTTGGAGCCAACCAGAAGGTTGTCCTTTCGATCCTCGACATGGAAGCGCAGAGGGTGTTTCTTCCAGAGGAAAAAGCGTTGGTGATACAAACAATGGTCCGGGATGTCCTGAAGCCAACCCAGGTGTCGGTTCATCATTGCATTCTCCTTCTGGCGAAGATGTTGGCCTCTTGCGAGGCTCTGCAGTATGGAAGGTTTCACGCTCGGTCCTTCCAACTGGATCTCCTCGACAAGTGGTTGGGATCTACACATACACCAGAGAATACGTCTGTCTCCAAAGGCCAGGATTTCACTCCTCTGGTGGCTGCAATTACCTCACCTTCTGGAGGGTCGCAGGTTCGGGATTCAGGACTAGATCCTTCTAACCACGGATGCAAGTCTCCGGGGCTGGGGCGCAGTCACTCATGGGGAAACCTTCCAAGGAAGCTGGTCAAGTCTGGAAGCCGGCCTGCCGATAAACATTCTGGTACTAAGAGCCGCCTACAACGGTCTTCTCCAAGCGGCCCATCTTTTGAGAAATCGGGTCATTCAGGTACAGTTGGACAACGTAACGACATTGGCTTACATAAACCGACAAGGCGGAACGAAGAGCAGAGCTTCAATGTCAGAAGTAACAAGAATCATCTTCTGGGCAGAAAAACACGTGTTGGCGCTGTCAGCAATCTTCATTCCGGGAGTAGACAACTGGGAAGCGGACTTCCTCAGCAGACACGATCTCCATCCAGGGGAGTGGGGTCTTCATCCGGAGGTGTTCAAGGAGGTAACAAATCTTTGGGGCGTCGTCCAAATCGACATAATGGCCTCTCGTCTCAACAAGAAGCTTCTGCGCTATTGTTCCAGGATTCGAGGAACCCGCAAGCAGTGGCGGTGGACGACCTAGTGACTCCGTGGGTGTTCCAGT
The DNA here is from genome assembly GCF_028390025.1 of Pseudophryne corroboree. Taxonomy (NCBI): domain Eukaryota; kingdom Metazoa; phylum Chordata; class Amphibia; order Anura; family Myobatrachidae; genus Pseudophryne; species Pseudophryne corroboree. The sequence continues at coordinate 357,936,795 of NC_086449.1, forward strand.
CGGGTGTATGTTTCCTCCACTTCCACTCATTCCAAGAGTTCTCAAACTCATAAAGAGAACAAGAGTTCAGGCAATCCTCATTGCTCCAGAATGGCCAAGAGGGGCTTGGCACGCGGATCTTCTGGATCTACTATAGAAGAGCCGAAGCCTCTTCCTCTTCAGGAGGACCTGCTGCAGCAGGGGCCATTCACCTATCAAGACTTACCACGGCTACATTTGACGGCATGGAGGTTGAACGCCAGATACTAGCTCGGAAGGGCATTCTGAACAAGGTTATTCCTACCCTGATACAGGCTAAGAAAGGAGTAATGTCAAAACATTACCATCGCATTTGGAAAAAATATGTATCTTGATGTGAGTCCAAGAAGTTTCCTGCGGTGGAGTTTCAACTGGGACGTTTTCTCCTCTTCCTGCAAACAGGTGTGGATATGGGTCCATAAAGTTCCAAATTTCGGCCCTATCCATTTTCTTCCAGAAACAACTGGCTGCCCTCGCTGAGGTTCAGACTTTTTTGAAGGGAGTTCTGCACATCCAACCTCCCTTTGTACCGCCTACGGCGCCTTGGGATCTTAATGTGTTGTTGCAGCTCCTCCAGTCGGACTGGTTTGAGCCTCTACAGGAGGTTGAGGTCAAGTTTCCCACGTGGAAGGCTGTCACTTTGTTGCCCTTAGCTTCTGCTAGACGCGTGTCGGAGTTGGGGGCATTGTCATGTAAAAGCCCATACTTGATCTTCCATGAAGACAGAGCTGAGCTTCGGACACGTCAGCAGTTTCTTCCAAAGGTTGTGTTGGCATTTCATATGAACCAACCCCTATTGTGGTGCCAGTTGTGACTAACTCTTCAATTTCATCAAAGTCCATAGATGTTGTAAGGGCTCTAAAAATCTATGTGAGAACTGCTCGTCACTAAAAAGCAGACTCTATGTTTGTCCTGTATGATCCCAAGAAAATTGGGTGTCCTGCTTCTAAGCAGACGATCTCTCGCTGGATCAGGTTCACTATCCAGCATGCGTATTCTACGACAGGCTTGCCGTGTCCTACGTCTGTTAAGGCCCACTCTACTCGTAAGGTGGGTTCTTCCTGGGCGGCTGCCCAGGGTGTCTCTGCGTTACAACTCTGCTGAGCAGCTACTTGGTCGGGGTCGTTCTACAAGTTCGATACTTAGCCTCTGAGGACCTTAAGTTTGGTTAATTGGTTCTGCAGGAGCCTCCGCGCTCTCTCTCCCGTTCTGGGAGCTTTGGTACATCCCCATGGTACTAATGTGGACCCCAGCATCCTCTAGGACGTAACAGAAAATAGGATTTTAATTACCTACCGGTAAATCCTTTTCTCGTAGTCTGTAGAGGATGCTGGGCGCCCACCCAGCGCTTCGTGATCCTGCAGTGGTTATTTAGTTCAGTACTGTTTAGTTCTAGGTTAAGTACTGTTTTGTTACTTGGTAAGTAATCTTGTTCAGCCGTTGCTGATGTTTCAAGCTAGTTAGCTTGGTTTGCCTTGTGTGTGAGCTGGTGTAAATCTCGCCACTATCTGTGTAAAATCCTTCTTTCGAAGACGTCCGTATCCTCGGGCACAGTTTCTAGACTGAGTCTGGTAGGAGGGGCATAGAAGGAGGAGCCAGCCCACACTCTCAAACTCTTAAAGTGCCAATGGCTCCTAGTGGACCTGTCTATACCCCATGGTACTAATGTGGACCCCAGCATCCTCTACGGACTACGAGAAAAGGATTTACCGGTAGGTAATTAAAATCTTATTTTCTGTCCCATTAAGTGGGGTATCCTATTAGGTGCGATTTTCGGCCAATAAAAACGGCCTGATAGCCCAGTTTTTGACCAATTGTCATTATCGCTCTATCCAATTTTAGGGCTTTTTTAATTATCCGGAAAAGAATGTGTAATCGTGCGATAACACATGGGATCCAGGATAAGGTCATGTGTTATAGCAGCTCCGACAGATGCTTATCGCATAATTCCCAATAAGTGCTTATTTATGGGGCTAACTGGATAGCCCACGGCTAACCTATTAGTTGCAGTAAATTTCCGCTGCTAATAAGATACCCCAGCAAACCTTATTTACAAATGTTGACTTTTTTTCCAAGATAGATTAATAATATTTTATTTTGGAACCAATATAAATGTGAATGAGTACTGATTACAGGAGTTTTTAAAATAGATCAATGTGTGAAATAATGCACTATTAATAACTTGTTTAATTGTGCAGCTTTACGTGTGCATGCTAATGAAGTACAGGTCGAGTCTCCCATATGCTACTAACCAGCAGTATTTTGGATTTTGTATATTTTGGAATATTTGCATACCAAATGAGATATCTTGGGGATGGGACCCAAATCTAAACAAAAAAAAAGCATTTCTTGCGTCATATGCACCTTCTACACATAGCCTGAAGGGAATAAGTATGGGGGCAGGCTTACACAGGACGGAGAACTGAAGCTGAGTGTTGTGTCCCAGGTGCAGTGGAGCCTGCGAAACACAGTGCTGCTGATCCCTGGGGATAAGCAGCCATCACATATATTACTTGCAACATTAAAGGTAACTATAGTAACATAGTAATATAGTAACTAAGGTTGAAAAAAGACAATTGTCCATCGAGTTCAATCTATTTGTGGTCTCCTATGCAGTCCTATTATAGGACTAGTTATTTTTATGTTAGGACTAGTTATATTAACTATAATGCGTGACTACGCACCATAACCCTGAATATCTGTATCCAATAGGAATTTATCTAACCCATTCTTAAAGGTGTTGACTGAGTCCGCTGTTACTACTCTCTCAGGCAGGGAATTCCAAACACGTATTGTCCTTACTGTGAAAAAAACTTTTTGCCTCAATGTGCGGAAACTCCTCTCCTCTAACCTAAGCGAGTAGCCACGTGTCCTCTGTGCTGATCTTATAGAAAACAGGTCCCTCCCAAGCTCTGTGTATTGACCCCTTATATATTTGTAGAAGTTAATCATGTCCCCTCTTATTCTCCTCTTTTCCAATGTAAACATGCCTAGCCTTGCAAGCCTTTCCTCGTATTCCAGCGTCTCCATGCCCTTGATTAGTTTGGTCGCCTGCCTCTGAACCTTTTCTAGCTACAGGATATCTTTTTTGTAATATGGTGCCCAAAATTGCACACAGTATTCAAGATGTGGCCTCACTAGTGATTTATATAATGGGAGTATTATACTCTCGTCCCTTGCATCAATTCCCCGTTTTATGCATGCTAATATCTTATTTGCCTTCTTTGCTACCCTCCTACTTTGGCTTATGATTATACACACCTACCCCGCTATATGTGGTCTACTGCTGCTCATGGGCAGCAGCCGCCACTACTAATAAAACTAAGTTTGTGTACAATGAACCTTCAGAAAGCAAAGGTATTACTATCTCACGCTCAAAAATATTGGGATTTTGGATCGGATATTCAGATATGAGACTCAATCTGTAGCATCCTTTTATGCAACTGTAGGTGACATCTGACTTTAAGCAAAACGCAGGACAAAATGATAAAAGAGATATAACCAACAAATATTTTGCTTCCTAACCACACAATTTGTACCTCCCCAACAACACGTTCATGCCATGGATATAATATGCTTAGAGACTAGTGTCTTATCAGCTGTTCATAATTCTCTTTACATATTTCTTATGTGTCATTGTCTATCCCAAGCATCAACTGTCACAAAATAATATAGATAATAATTGCATGCAGTTTGCAGTTAATTCTAAATATATCCATCCACTGTCAATGCCAAACTGAATTTAACGATTCTTCCTGCATTGCAAATACACAATTTCATACAAGTCCATATCATTTATATCAAAACCTTGTCCAGAGCAACATGATCTTTATACAGACAACTGATGCACAGATTTATCACCCATCACATAAAATTAATTTCAATAGAAATACAACAGATTAAACTAATGGAGCCTTCTGGGTATACTGGAGGACATAAAGGGGGTAATTCAGGCCTGATTGCTAGGCTGCGCTTTCTCACAGCCTGTGATCAGGTCTAAACTGCTCATGCGTATGCATCGCAATGTGCAGGCGTGTCGCACGGGTACAAAGCGGATCGCCGCTCAGCAATGGGTTTGTGGGACGGATCTGTTCGAACGGGCGATCGCAAGGAGATTGACAGGAAGAAGGCGTTTGTGGGTGGCAACTGACCGTTTTCAGGGAGGGGTTGGAAAAACGCAGGCGTGTCCATGCGTTTGCAGGGAGGGATCCTGACGTCAATCCCGGCCCGGACAGGCTGAAGTGTTCGCAGCGGCTGAGTGAGTCCTGGGCTGCGCAGAGACTGCACAAAATCAGTTTGTACAGCTCTGCTACACATGCGTTCGCACACTTGCAAAGCGAAAATACACTCCCCCTGTATGCGGTGACTATCTGATCACAGCAATGCAAAAATCGCTTGCTAGCGATCAGGTCTGAATTAGGCCCAAACTATGGTGTGTTCACAAATATTTGTTTTGGAATCATGAAAATTGCACATGCCTCTTGGTATATCTCACATACACATTATCTAGTGTCAATAGATTAAACGGTGAAGAAAGGACCTGAATAGACAAAAAAAATTGCAGATTCACGTAAAGTTTGCTTAGGCTTAATGGATTATATTACCAAAGGGTAGAGCAAAGAAAAACAGTTTAAGAAGCATGATTTGGGCATGTGGTGTTTTAACGGGATGTAGTTAATATCCCGGTGGCTGGGATCCCGGCAGTCAGAATACCGACACCGGGATCCCGACCGCCGTGAATGCTGACAGCTGTGCCACAGCTATTCCCACTCATGGGTGTCCATGACACCCATAGAGTGGGAATTGAACCTGTGGCGAGCGCAGCGAGCCACCGAGTCTACAGCGTGGCGAGTGCAGCAATCCCGCAAGAGTCTTTCTAGAACTCGCTCCGCTGCTGGCATTCTAGCGGCAGGGATCCCAGCGTCGGTATTCTGACCGTTGGGATCCCATACCCAACCCATTTTTACTACTAAATTCTCAAATCCATAATTCTGCTTTTTGAGAGTAAGGTTTAGCTAATGTCATCTTTGAAGCAAAAATGACAATAAGAAACTTATGTTATGAAACATGCCGGCAGGCCTGCGCCCCCCTGAGGTTGGAATGCTTCTACAGTAGTTCCAGCACTTGACCCGGTGACATTGGTTCTGTTCTTGGGGACCCACACAGCAATAGACTCAGTGTCGGACTGGGGCATGAAGGACCCACCTGGGGAATGCAGTGGTAGGGGTCCATGCTTAGTGGGTTGGCTAACCTTTAGTGAGTGCGTGGTCTGGGCTCCTTGATAAATACGAGTAAATACTGCTAATGCATTCATGATAATGTACTAGATTAATAATAATAATAATAATAATAATACACTGTAGTGAATACACCATAGTCCTGTGCAGTATAATGTAACATATGTATAATATATAATTCTAGTGCACAATCTGGTACCTGATTCCTAAAGGAAAGGGTGGGCCACCAGGCAGTAGGGACCACCAGGGGATTCCCCTATGTCCCTGTGAGCCAGTCCGGCCCTGAATAGACCTGTTGAAGTCAGTGTGACAGTAAGACTGAGTTATCCTTTCAACATACCGTATCAATTACACAACAGGTTGAGTCTCCCATATCCGAAAATCTGATATCCGAATTATTCAGAAATCCCAAAACATTTTGAGCATAAGACACAAACATTGTTTCAAACACAAAATTATTTAAAATATTGTATAGAATTACCTTCAGGCTGTGTATAAAGGTGTAAATAAAACACAAGTGCACTTTGTATACAGACTTGGGTCCCATCCCCAAAATATCTCATTATGGTATGCAAATATTCCAAAATATGGAAAAATCTGACATACAAAATACTTTTGGTTCCAAGCATTTCAGATATGGGTGACTCAACCTGTATTTGCACAGGTACTCATGCATAAATAAAAGATTGTCACAGAATATAAAGGTCGAAAATCTTCAAAACAGATGACACCAAAGGGGAAATTCACATATGTGTGGTTTATTGTGCAGTTTACATTGGAAAGATCTTTCTTATACAGTTTTTAGGTATATGTGCAAGATGAGTCCACTCGTTCTAAACGAAAATAAAGTAAACAGCTCAGCCTGCTAGGGTATCCATTTGATCGATAAACAGTGTCTAGTTAGACAGTCAATAGATAGACACCATATGTTAGACAGACATTAGGTCGACAGAGTCAAAAGGTCGACATGGAAAAAGGTAGCCAGTACAAATGGTCGACAGGTCAAAAGGTCAACATGGTCAAAAGGTCGACATGAAAATGGTCGACATAAAAAAGATAGCCAATTTATTTATTTGTTAACATGTTTTTGGACTATTTCATACTTTCTCTATCCATGTCGGCATAGAGTTGGTTATAAACCTTGTGGCGAGCGCAGCGAGCCACTGTGCCCGAACGTGGCGAGTGAAGCCAGCCCGCGAGGGTATGCCTTTCTACAATTGGGGGTCCCAGATGACAAAACTATCCACACAAACCACAAAAATGCAAAAAACATGATTAGTTGAGGCTTTAGAAACAACAGAATGGGAACACATCTCTATGAAATGTCTTAAAATGTGCTAATTAACTTGTTGGAGGCAGGGCAAAAAGTCTGAATGGTCCCCTCTAAAATAGACACAGTTATCATGGTATCTGATTTTAGCTTAGGCAGGTGTGACCAAGAGTGAACAACATTATACAAAGTGGGCATTCACAAAACTGTGTGGATATTTTAGAGCATGATCTTTTGTGTTATTATTACCATGGCACCTCAGGTGAGTTTCTCTTCTTGGCAGCTAGTGAGATTTAAGTGCCTCATAACAGATGATTAACAGTACATTAATAAGTCTCAAATCAGAAGGAGTGCTGGGCTGTTGGAGAGATGGATTCTGGGGCAACTTCCTCTATACCACACCAGTGGCAAACGCAGGATTTCTAGAGGGGGGTTTCCAAATGCTATACACAATCTCCCACTCTGTGGAACATTGCAGCAAGTGAGGGAGTTTGCTGGGGCAGTAGAAGAACCTAGTACAGACCCTGGACATTAATGTAAACATTGGGGTCTTTTTATACATGGGATACTATATGGAATACATTATTAATATCTAACACTATAGATGGTCAATAGTATAGGATGTATCAAATATTTAAATACTATAAATAATTGGTCAGGAAAAGGCTAAACATACCATAATAAATAAAAACACAAACATAATAGAATCAGAACTGCACTCTGTCTCTTCTTTCTGGCAGCTACTCGCTGGTCCAGTGCACTGATTGAGGACTCCGATCCACATACACAACTAACTTGGTAGAAGAAGCTGCTACCACTGGGCATGTGCAGCAGCTTTGCTCTGTCCCTTACACTGCATGATGTAGTGGCAGCTCTAGTAATCATATTTTACACCATTGCTATTGTTGTCATAATTTGAGCCATTTGCCAGTAGGAGGAGGGTTTCCTGGCAACCGGAACCCCCTTCCCCCTCATTTGCCTATGCACACAGCTCTACAGTCCCATGCCAGGAGGCAGTCATGAGACATAAACAACGATTTGTAATAGAACATACTCTCCTGAGAAAATTGGGTTCTGGGTGACCTGCATTTTTCCTAAATTCTTAACGTTCAAGAAAAAGTCAGTGTATTTCAAAATGAAAACAAATTGTGACTTTGTGCCATTTTTGGAACATTTACTAAAATTAAGATTGAATAGGTTAAAAAAAAAAAAATTCTGTTCAAATATTTTCAATGAAAAAACTGGAAATTAAAGAAGTGAGAAAATCATTCCAATCATTAGGGTGTAACAATGAATGTTTTCAAAGACAATGCTTTTGAGAACATGGAGAAAAGATAAACATGATAGAAATAGTGGTAAATCATTTGAAAATAATGTATGGTTATTCTTGTTTTCTACATACAGTTCTGTACTCTTTACAAACAGCGTGAGCAGATAATGCTCAATATATTTTATGCATATCCCCCATTGTGAGAGCAGACTGCACAGGCCACATTTCTGTCACATTATCCTATGTCTCAGCACAGGAAATACAAGATGCCCCATGCCATCTAATGCTATGCCAGAGCCTGGGTTCAGCATTCTGCATAAGTTTGTGTTCCCAGTCCCTAAATAGACTATCTCCCTGTCATAACCACTACAGTCTTGCTACACCAGGGGCTATGTTCTACAGCTACTAACTTGAGCACTTGTCATGCTAGAGCAGCAGTGAAGCTAAACACTTCTCTTACACACTATTTTTACTGGTAGCAGAACAGTTATATGTTATACAGTAGTTCTCTAACTGGTGTTTGGCAAGTGAAGATTATATGACACAGCTCTAATACGATTGTCACTGCGACTTAAATTACTTGCAATTAATACCCCTTTTATACCGCCAGCTTTGAATATGGGTTATTGCACATGAGCGTGCATAACCTGTGTTGCTGTGTGGTGTAAAACGGGCCCAGTTGGAATAATCTGGGTTGAGCGACTCGGGTATTCCAACTCGGGTAGCTTGAAGGGTAGAACACGTGTTCAACCCGGCTCGCTTTGCTGTGTAAATGGGAAACTGTTAAGATGCGACCCGTTTTCCATTAACTGTGTGGACGGTCGGCGCTTGGAGATCATGTGATCCCTAAGTGCCGCCCCCGTCGCATCACCGCTGATGTCACCAACATGCCAATATGCCAGGTTGGAAACTGCGGCGGCAAGGGGCCTGTGGCAGGCCGCAGCCAGGAAGCACCCGTGTCAGGCTCCCGGGTGCGACCTGCTTCAGGCGGTATAAAAGAGGCATTAATGGGGGTGATTCATTTCTGAGAAATGTATGTTGAGTACCACAAGACCACAAGCCACAGAGAAGCGCGGGAAAACCTGCAGGATATTGGCACAAATGATACATTATTTTTGTAACGGACTGTGCAGGTTTGATTACTTTTCTTTGTCTGTTAGTAAATTTAACATATAGATGAGGTATTTAATCCAGTGTGATGTGCACTGAGTGCCTCCGGTATGGTCAGACAAAAGCACCTATTTTTGTACATTTACCTCGCATCCCACAGAGGTGAACAGGAAAAAGGAGATTTATGGTAGACTTACCATAGTTAAATCTCTTTCTGCGAGGTACACTGGATTCTACAGGGAATAACATTGGGGTGTAGAGTTAGATCTTGATCTGAGGCGCCAACAAGCTAAAGCTTTGACTGTTCCCAGGATGCATTGCACCGCCTCATCTATAACTCCGCCTCCAGGAACTGGAGCTCAGTTTCGTTAACCAGTCCAATGCAGTAGCAAGAAAAAAAAAACACCTACACTCAAGTAGTCCCCCTGGCGCCAATATAATTCGTTTTATTCGATTACCAACATGTATATGTCCCAAATCCGCATGCAGCTCACCATACACAGAGGGACTTCCCAACCCCCTTCAAATGGACAAAAAAACTAAAACAAAAGAAATACAGATAGCGCTTGCAGATTTATTATTATAATAAATTTATTGATTAACTATTATCTCAATGATAATTCTCCACTAGTACTATTATAGTACCAAGGATATAGATTAATAAAAAATCTTTCCCTAGCCTTGACAACAAATTTATATATGTAAAAAAAACTAAAACCACATTGACATCAATTAATAATATATAAGAAAATGCTCTGCTCCACAGATTAGTTTAGCTAGCCCTTTTTGTAGAGAAAAAGATACAATAGTTTCAGTGAGTCCCAGTGTTTCACTTAATTGCTATAAAGCTGCAACAGCTGAGTCCATTGACTGGTTACTTAATTTCATTTAGTTTGCTGCTGTTTCCTTTCTTTGATAATTGTAATCTTGAGATAGATGTTATAGCATTAGATAATGTATGATATATAGAATAGAGCTTGCTTTCAATCACACATAATACGTATAGTATTTAGCAGCTTTTTTGTCCACTTTAAATGACGCTGATCAGGTTAGCAGCAATTTCATCATGAAGCAGTAGGATTAATGGATATAATCACAGTTTTTATAAGACATGGCCATGTTAAGTTTTAATTACCACTCCGCCTCAGGTTTCCGTCTTTGCAGTCCTCCCGGCTCTGGTGCTAATTAACCGTTCAAAACGAGCCCTATCCGGAGATTTGTCCAAAGTCCTCCTGATGCTCGGCGTGAGTGGTAGAGTAGGTTGTCACTGGCAGGTGCAAATACAGAGACGCGTTTCACTACCTCCTGGCATCGGCAGCTTCCTCAGTCTGATACTTTGCATCTGCCGCCCTGCTCCTTTTTATCCTCGCGATTTCTCCGGTGTACCGACGCCTCCTACATGCGTTCCACACCTCGTTCTCTTATTACTCACATCAGTGTTTCTGAGCTTGATGTTACCCAGCTGTGTGTAACTTAATCCGATCTCGGCCCGTCAATGACAGCTATTCATACTCCTTCAGTGTCACACAGCTAATTTCTCAGTTATTTTGATACGTAATAATTATATAGAGCCGCAGCAGGTTCAGCGGACTCAAAGCTCATTGATAACATATGTACATTCTAATATACAGCATCCCTTTATCTAGGAGCAGAGCAACATTTAGCTAAAATTGGTAACATATGTACATTATAATATATAGCAACCCTTTATCTAGGAGCAGAGCAACATTTAGCTAAAATTATATTTAAAAAAACACAATCCTTTACTATGAGACATATACACGCCATGTTCTATATGGCTCATATTGCATCCTATTTTTATAACGTAAATTCCAAATTCATACATCATATTACCTGTCTAGATATATAGATAAATATGCAGATCAAATCAAAACCTGCATATATCCACATATTTAGACTATCTAAAAAGGGCAGTGGTTAATTTTAATCTGTTGACTACATTAACCTGTTAAATCCAAAATCCTATATAGAGAAGTGTATATTTTTTATAGTTATTATTATTTAAATTTTTTCTATCTAACCTATCCCTTATTTTACTTTTAACCCATTGAATGGTCACATCCAGATTTTTGCTATGAAAATAAATATCAACCAGTAAAATTAATTAATTAATTGAACAACCAGTCTTCCGTCACAATGCTAGTCCCTTATCCTACCAACTTTCCAAGAGTTCCCACAGACCACCATATTCCAATTACCCACGGTTTAACTGATATGGTTCAATTCGACCGTGTCGTTCAGACCATCAGGACACATGGTCCCCAATCTGAAAATCCAGTAAGCCTCCCTTCGACAAAGAGTATTGAACCTATCCCCCCCACGTGCAGTACTCTTCACTTGTTCAATACCTATTATTTTGACATTGCTAGATACACATACACTACATTGTGCAATGTGGTTGGAGAGGGGATGTGTTCTAACATTCTTGTTTATATTCCTCCAGTGCTCCATAAATCTCGTATGGAGCATACGTACTCTTTGTCGAAGGGAGGCTTACTGGATTTTCAGATTGGGGACCATGTGTCCTGATGGTCTGAACGACACGGTCGAATTGAACCATATCAGTTAAACCGTGGGTAATTGGAATATGGTGGTCTGTGGGAACTCTTGGAAAGTTGGTAGGATAAGGGACTAGCATTGTGACGGAAGACTGGTTGTTCAATTAATTAATTAATTTTACTGGTTGATATTTATTTTCATAGCAAAAATCTGGATGTGACCATTCAATGGGTTAAAAGTAAAATAAGGGATAGGTTAGATAGAAAAAATTTAAATAATAATAACTATAAAAAATATACACTTCTCTATATAGGATTTTGGATTTAACAGGTTAATGTAGTCAACAGATTAAAATTAACCACTGCCCTTTTTAGATAGTCTAAATATGTGGATATATGCAGGTTTTGATTTGATCTGCATATTTATCTATATATCTAGACAGGTAATATGATGTATGAATTTGGAATTTACGTTATAAAAATAGGATGCAATATGAGCCATATAGAACATGGCGTGTATATGTCTCATAGTAAAGGATTGTGTTTTTTTAAATATAATTTTAGCTAAATGTTGCTCTGCTCCTAGATAAAGGGTTGCTATATATTATAATGTACATATGTTACCAATTTTAGCTAAATGTTGCTCTGCTCCTAGATAAAGGGATGCTGTATATTAGAATGTACATATGTTATCAATGAGCTTTGAGTCCGCTGAACCTGCTGCGGCTCTATATAATTATTACGTATCAAAATAACTGAGAAATTAGCTGTGTGACACTGAAGGAGTATGAATAGCTGTCATTGACGGGCCGAGATCGGATTAAGTTACACACAGCTGGGTAACATCAAGCTCAGAAACACTGATGTGAGTAATAAGAGAATGAGGTGTGGAACGCATGTAGGAGGCGTCGGTACACCGGAGAAATCGCGAGGATAAAAAGGAGCAGGGCGGCAGATGCAAAGTATCAGACTGAGGAAGCTGCCGATGCCAGGAGGTAGTGAAACGCGTCTCTGTATTTGCACCTGCCAGTGACAACCTACTCTACCACTCACGCCGAGCATCAGGAGGACTTTGGACAAATCTCCGGATAGGGCTCGTTTTGAACGGTTAATTAGCACCAGAGCCGGGAGGACTGCAAAGACGGAAACCTGAGGCGGAGTGGTAATTAAAACTTAACATGGCCATGTCTTATAAAAACTGTGATTATATCCATTAATCCTACTGCTTCATGATGAAATTGCTGCTAACCTGATCAGCGTCATTTAAAGTGGACAAAAAAGCTGCTAAATACTATACGTATTATGTGTGATTGAAAGCAAGCTCTATTCTATATATCATACATTATCTAATGCTATAACATCTATCTCAAGATTACAATTATCAAAGAAAGGAAACAGCAGCAAACTAAATGAAATTAAGTAACCAGTCAATGGACTCAGCTGTTGCAGCTTTATAGCAATTAAGTGAAACACTGGGACTCACTGAAACTATTGTATCTTTTTCTCTACAAAAAGGGCTAGCTAAACTAATCTGTGGAGCAGAGCATTTTCTTATATATTATTAATTGATGTCAATGTGGTTTTAGTTTTTTTTACATATGTAAATTTGTTGTCAAGGCTAGGGAAAGATTTTTTATTAATCTATATCCTTGGTACTATAATAGTACTAGTGGAGAATTATCATTGAGATAATAGTTAATCAATAAATTTATTATAATAATAAATCTGCAAGCGCTATCTGTATTTCTTTTGTTTTAGTTTTCAATGCAGTAGCAGCCAAAAGAGAAGGCAGATGTTAGTCACATAGAACCACATTCTCACAACAGGAGAAGGGAATAGCGGCTAATGCCATACAAACCCAATGAAGCTAAGTGTGTCAGGTTGGGCGCCCTGTGGAATCCAGTGTACCTCGCAAAAAGAGATTTAACTATGGTTAGTCTACCATAAATCTCATTTTCTGCAATGGGGTACACCGGTATTCCACAGAGAATAACATCGGGAATGTCCTAAAGCAGTTCCTCATGATCAACGTGTTCACAGAGGACCACGTAGCCGCCTTGCACAATTGTTCAGTGGACACACCTCGGCGGGCCGCCCAAGAAGGTTCAACAGACCGGGTAGACTGGGCTTTGATAGCAGCAGGAGCTGGGAGTCCAGCCCGTGCATAGGCTTGTGCAATCACCATTCTAATCGATCTGGCCAAGGTTTGCTTATTCGCAGGCCAGCCACGTTTGTGAAAATCAAAAAGGAACAAAAAGGGTATCTGACCTCCTAAGGGACGCAGTCCTCTCTACGTAAATTAGAGCCTGTACTACATCCAAAGACCGCTCTTTGGAGGACAAACCAGAAGAGATAAAGGCCGGAACCACAATCTCTTGGTTAAGATGAAAAGATGATACCACCTTAGGTAGATTACCAGAGCTAGTTCGCAGAACTTCCCGGTCACGGTGAAAAATCAGAAAGGGTGGACGACAGGACAAAGCGCCTAAGTCCGACACCTCCTAGCAGAGGCAATAGCCAGCAGAAACACTACCTTAAGCGTAAGATGTTTAAGGTCCACAGACTCAAAAGGTTCAAATGGAGACTCTAGTAGGGCATTCAAAACAACACACAGTTCCCATGGAGCCACAGGAGGGACATAGGGAGGTTGAATTCGTAAAACACCCTGAGTGAAAGTATGAACGTCAGTGAGAGACGCAATTTTTCACTGAAACAACACAGACAAGGCAGAAATATGAACCTTCAGGGAGGCCAGACGAAGGCCTAAGTCCAGGCCCTGTTGCAGAAAAGCCAAAAGTCTGGAAGTTTTGAAAGTATATGCATCATAATTCTTACCAGCACACCAGGTGAAATAAGAATTCTAGACCCTATGATAAGTCTGTGCAGAAGCCGGTTTACGGGCTTTCAACATAGTTTGAATAACCGCCTCAGAGAATCCCTTGGCCCTCAGGAGTGAAACTTCAAGAGCCACACCGTCAAAGCCAGTCTGGCCAGGTCCACGTAGACACAAGGGCCCTGAACAAGGAGGTCTGGGTGTTGAGGAAGTAGAAGAGGACGCTCTATCGAGAGACCCTGCAAGTCTGAGAACCAATGCCGTCTGGGCCACGCTGGAGCAACTAGAAGTAGATTCCTCTTTCTTGCTTGAACTTCCGCAGTACCCTGGGCAGGAGTGACACTGGAGGGAACACGTATGGCAGCCGAAAGTACCATGGAATTGCCAGTGCATCCACGAACGCTACTTGAGGATCCCTTATCCTTGATCCGAAGACCGGAACCTTGTGATTGTATCAAGACGCCATCAGGTCTACATCTAGTAAGTCCCACTTGTCCACTAGGAGTTGAAAGACTTCTGGATGAAGACTCCACTCTCCGGCGTGAACGTCCTGACGACTGAGGAAATCCGCTTCCCAGTTGAGGACTCCGAGAATGAACACTGCTGATATTGCTGGCAGATGGCGTTCCGCCCAACGTAGGATCTTTGATACTTCCAACACTGGCATGCGGGTTCGAGTGCCACCTTGATGATTTATGTACGCCACCGTGGTGGCGTTGTCTGACTGTACTTGAACAGGCCTGTTCTATACCAGTGTCAATGCAGTGAACACTGCCCGCAATTCCAGAATGTTTATCGGGAGGAGAGATTCCTCCCTGGTCCACCGGAATTTGGACACTCTCCCAAAGTTGTTCAATGATTTGAGGTTGAGTATAGGCGGGAAGGATCCATTCGGCTTCGGAACTAGAAACAGGATTGAATAGTATCCCCTGCCTCTCTGAGACAGAGGTACCGGCACTACCACTCCTGTTTCCAGGAGGGATTGTACAACCAAGTGTACAGCTCGCCCTCTTAACGGATCTGCACATATAACCGTTGTGCAAAACTGGTGAGGGGGACGTCTCTTAAAAGAGATCGCGTACCCGTGAGAGACAACTTCCCGCACCCAGGCGTCCGAAATGGTCTCTAACCATGCCTGGGCGAACTGCAGAAGTCAGCCTCCCACCCTGGGGTTCCCCAGGACGAGGCCTGACCCGTCATGCAGCAGGCTTGTCTTGTTTGTAAGCAGGTTGACGGGCGGCCCAGGATTGTTTAGATTTAGGTTTAGTGGTTTTGGAAGCACGAACCTGTCGCGGATACGTCTGACCCTTTGCTTTTCCTCGAGGTCGAAAGGAACGAAAGGTGGTATTCTTAGCCTTCGGAGCAGCAGGATTAGTATTCGGGAGACACGCAGTTTTGGTTGTAGCCAAGTCAGTTATGATCTTGTTCAGATCCTCCCCAAATAGGATGCCTCCCTTAAAAGGGAGCACCTCCAAGGTCTTTTTGGAGTCCAGGTCCACCCTCCAGGACCTCAACCACATAATTCGATGAGCCAGGATGGACGTAGTAGATGCCTTGGCCGCCATTACACCTGCATCAGAGGCTGCCTCCTGAATATAGTGGGAGGCTGTGGTAATATAAGACAGATATTGTCTGGCAGTGTCAGAAAAATCCTGAGGTAGCTCATCCTCAATTGCCTGGACCCATGCTTCAATACCTTTCGCAGTCCAGGACGTGCCATAGTGGGTCTATGCACAGTCCCAGTGAGGGTGTAAATAGACTTCAGGCATCACTTCACACACTTATCTGTCGGTTCCCACAGTGAGGTGACAGTGGTGAAAGGCAGAGTAGATGACTACACAAGACGGGCGACATGAGAGTCCACCGGCAGTGGAGTTTCCCACTTGTTATTCAACTCCGCAGGGATAGATTAACGAGCTAGCATCTTTTTAGACAGAGAAAATTTCTTTCCTGGCGACGACCAGGAGTCCTGATATATGTCAATTAAGTGGTCAGAATGTGGTAAGACTACCTTAGCAACCTTCTGACGTTTGAACTTGTCAGGTTTCTTAGACACAGTAGCAAGCTCAACGTCATCATCTATTTGAAGAATTAACGTAATAGACTCCACTAGGTCAGGAACATCGACCTGGGTTGTAGATTCCTCATCAGAAGCAACTGTATCAGTGTCTGACGGATCAGTATATTCCCCATCCTCATCAGAAGAATTATCCGAAATATTAGTGGATTGTGAGGAAGAAATGGCCCTTTTAGATGACCCCTTGGCCCCAGAGGGAAGTGTGGTAGACTTTTGTCTAACCAAGGTTTGATTTAATTTTTGTAACTGGGTAGATAGAGTATCCGCACAGGGCGGATTAACTACAGGGACAATATGTGGCTGCAATGGCACAGGAGGTCCCACAGGGCACGCAAGACATGTCACAAGTGTACTCAGCATACTTGAGAATGCTGCCCAAGGTGGGTCTTGATTGGCCACAGGTACCGCAGGTAGACTAGGTGCATGGCACTCAGCGCCTGAACCAGCAGCTAAAATTTGGCCCTTAGGTAAATCCGTGGCGCCAGTACTGCAGGGTGCAGAAGCGTCCGCGGATATCCCACCCTGTGTAGGAGACATTATAGGGAATGTAGCCGTAGGGCGTAGCGGTACAATATAGCCAGACAAACACAATATCTGCAAAAAAAACCCTATGTTATGTGACAGTAAACACAGGACACAAAACAGAGGATTTAAGCGATATGAGGTGACTGAAACACAAAGTGAAAATACCAAATTGCATATTCTGTGTAACACTATATATATATATATATATATATATATATATAAAAAACAATCACCATGAGGCTCCAGCAGGGGCTATGGTAATGTAGAACCATCACTCCTTTAAGTCCCATATCAAAAAGTATTTATTAGCACCATAACGGAGGCAAACAGCATGTAAGTAGAGTATCCAATACTTATCAATTCAATTCATGGATATCGTCCAGCCTGGGGAGGTTTGTCTCATACCCTGGGTATGGTGCTCATAAATACCCTTTGATATGGGACTTAAAGGAGGGCTGGTTCTACTTTACCATAACCCCTGCTGGAGCCTCATGGTGATTGTTATATATTGACTGACTGACCAGTCACGCACCCGTGGATTGGAAAGATATCAGTGTTGTGCAGCTTTTTCTCACATGTATGTATACATGTACACTGCTCAAAAAAATAAAGGGAACACTTAAACAACACAATGTAACTCCAAGTCAATCACACTTCTGTGAAATCAAAATGTACACTTAGGAAGCAACACTGATTGACAATCAATTTCACATGCTGTTGTGCAAATGGAATAGACAACAGGTGGAAATTATAGGCAATTAGCAAGACACCCCCAGTAAAGGAGTTGTTCTGCAGGTGGTGACCACAGACCACTTCTCAACTCCTATGCTTTCTGGCTGATGTTTTGGTCACTTTTGAAAGCTGGCGGTGCTTTCACTCTAGTGGTAGCATGAGACGGAGTCTACAACCCACACAAGTGGCTCAGGTAGTGCAGCTCATCCAGGATGGCACATCAATGCGAGCTGTGGCAAGAAGGTTTGCTGTGTCTGTCAGCGTAGTGTCCAGAGCATGGAGGCGCTACCAGGAGACAGGCCAGTACATCAGGTGACGTGGAGGAGGCCGTAGGAGGGCAACAACCCAGCAGCAGGACCGCTACCTCCGCCTTTGTGCAAGGAGGAACAGGAGGAGCACTGCCAGAGCCCTGCAATATGATCTCCAGCAAGCCACAAATGTGCATGTGTCTACTCAAACGATCAGAAACAGACTCCATGAGGGTGGTATGAGGGCCCGACGTCCACAGGTGGGGGTTGTGCTTACAGCCCAACACCGTGCAGGATATTTGGCATTTGCCAGAGAACACCAAGATTGGCAAATTCGCCACTGGCGCCCTGTGCTCTTCACAGATGAAAGCAGGTTCTCACTGAGCACATGTGACAGACGTGACAGAGTCTGGAGACGCCAAGGAGAACGTTCTGCTGCCTGCAACATCCTCCAGCATGATCGGTTTGGCAGTGGGTCAGTAATGGTGTGGGGTGGCATTTCTTTGGGGGGCCGCACAGCCCTCCATGTGCTCGCCAGAGGTAGCCTGACTGCCATTAGGTACCGAGTTGAGATCATCAGACCCCTTGTGAGACCATATGCTGGTGCGGTTGGCCCTGGGTTCCTCCTAATGCAAGACAATGCTAGACCTCATGTGGCTGGAGTGTGTCAGCAGTTCCTGCAAGACGAAGGCATTGATGCTATGGACTGGCCCGCCTGTTCCCCAGACCTGAATCCAATTGAGCACATCTGAGACATCATGTCTCGCTCCATCCACCAACACCAAGTTGCACCACAGACTGTCCAGGAGTTGGCGGATGCTTTAGTCCAGGTCTGGGAGGAGATCCCTCAGGAGACCATCCGCCACCTCATCAGGAGCATGCCCAGGCATTGTAGGGAGGTCATACAGGCACATGGAGGCCACACACACTACTGAGCCTCATTTTGACTTGTTTTAAGCACATTACATCAAAGTTGGATCAGCCTGTAGTGTGTTTTTCCACTTTAATTTTGAGTGTGACTCCAAATCCAGAACTCCATGGATTAATAAATTTGATTTCCAATGATAATTTTTGTGTGATTTTGTTGTCAGCACATTCAACTATGTAAAGAACAAAGTATTTAATAAGAGTATTTCATTCATTCAGATCTAGGATGTGTTATTTTAGTGTTCCCTTTATTTTTTTGAGCAGTGTATATATATATATTGTGACAAGAACACTGGGATAGTGTTTGAGGGCAGGTATGTTTGTCCCAGGTTCTTGTCTTACCTGTATTAGAAAAATGAAAACTTCTAGGAAAATGTTTTGTTTTGTCAGAACCTTTTCAGTTTGTTGGAAAAGCTGGATAAGGGCCCTGAAAGAGAGATGGGGCAAGTTCCAGACATTGGGCCCAGTTCGGGTCTTTGGCCTCACAGAGGGCTAATCAGGGTTTCTGCTGTGTAAGTGGGTTATAGGGCTGCTAGACTGATTAGTGTGGGCAGACTGCCTGGGAAAACTGCAGGATCTCTGTGAGACAAATACGCTGCCTTATACAAGTGAGCCATACAGTGTTGATTGGAAAACTCTGTGTTTTTTGTTTAGAGACAGTTAGGAACATCTTGTGTTTAGTTAGTGCCGGACAGGCAAGGTATTTCCTTTTGATGTTTGTTTTGTGTTCTGTTTAATAAAACTGGTCGTGGCCAGTTGCACCATAAAAACTGGACTTGTATGACTTCTCAGCTGCTGCCATCCACCCCAAGAAACGGGGTCCGGTTCCCCTACAGTGTTACAATATATATATACATATATATATATATTCCAACACTTGCCCCGTCACTCCTCCAAAATACCTGGCTGTGGTGCCCTTCCTTGTGGACCAGCAGGCCCACCAGTATGCAAGCAGAGAAATTAGGTGGCACTCACAGGCTTGTAGTTAAACGTGAAAAACTCCGTGAAGAGATTTATTGTGCAAAACAAGTAACGTTTCGGGGACGTGTCCCCTTCCTCAGACAATTCAATAATGACAAATACATTGAATAAATAGCATACAGTGACCCCACTTACCCCCATCATCATGACTCCCAGCTGCGTGGACCACGGCTTGTCTCGGCGTCTCCCGGCCCGCACTTCCGGTTTCGGCGTCACCGCCCGGCCGGAAGTGACGCATGCGGGCTTCGCCGGTCACCATGGAGACGCACTGGGAGCCCTGTGAATGTAAACAGACATGAAACAAAACCAGAACACGAATTACTCACTGTGAAAAAATGACACATTATAAAACAGCGCTGTTTTATAATGTGTCATTTTTTCACAGTGAGTAATTCGTGTTCTGGTTTTGTTTCATGTCTGTTTACATTCACAGGGCTCCCAGTGCGTCTCCATGGTGACCGGCGAAGCCCGCATGCGTCACTTCCGGCCGGGCGGTGACGCCGAAACCGGAAGTGCGGGCCGGGAGACGCCGAGACAAGCCGTGGTCCACGCAGCTGGGAGTCATGATGATGGGGGTAAGTGGGGTCACTGTATGCTATTTATTCAATGTATTTGTCATTATTGAATTGTCTGAGGAAGGGGACACGTCCCCGAAACGTTACTTGTTTTGCACAATAAATCTCTTCACGGAGTTTTTCACGTTTAACTACAAGCCTGTGAGTGCCACCTAATTTCTCTGCTTATATATATATATATATATATATATATAAATAATATATGAGACCCTGACACACCTAGCCCCCCAGGGTCAGAATATAGTGATAGCAGTATGTGATTTAGGAGAATGAAATCCCACACAACAGCTACAGAATGCAGAAGTTATTACATGTAAACAATAAAACTGCACTGGACTAGTAAATTCCACACAACTATGTATGAGTAGAGATATAACAATGCACAGTAGATACTGGATGTATATCACAGAATACTTGTACCAAATATTCAGCTAGCAGTAAACTTGTTCTTAACTAACACTGTCTAAAATGACATGTAGAATACTTAAATACCTGTAAATGCACAGCGCTGATGAGACAGAGGAGACTTAGCCCAGCAGTTCCGGAGATCCGCCCAGCTAGTAGTGAAGATGGCGCCAAAATCTCTGTCTGGGAGTGAGAGAGAGAGAGAGATGCAGCTCCAGGGTGGGAACACCAGCAGTAGATGGTGCCCGGAGCTGGGGAAGGGGCTACAGGTCAGCGCCTTATCCCCTCTTCTGGACTTCACCACAGGGTACTATGGAGCCTATTATAAACGGATTTTAGTAAATCCGACCTGTGCTCCCTTCCCTGGTGGATATAGTGGGGTCCCTGTGCAGTACAGTGTCCACGTCAGCGGCGCGGTACCTCCTCCCTGATGTGCAGCCACGCGATCCAGGAAAGCGTCAGCGGTGTGTGCCTGAAGTCCGGTGCGCCTCTGCTGCAAGTTCCCGGGAACTAGGCCGCGGGAGTATGCAGCGCTGCTGGGGGAGGTGATGGAGCCGCAGCACAGGATGTCAGACTGACATAAACAGTGCTGCGGCCCTTGACGTCTTCTAAAAAAGCTCTGCGGCCCCACCTGTTAGCTGCCTGCTCTGCACCAACTTACAAACTGAGCTCCAGTGCCTGGAGGCGGGGTTATAGAGGAGGCGGTGCAATGCATCCTGGGAACAGTCAAAGCTTTAGCCTGTTGGTACCTCTGATCAAGATCCAACTCTACACCCAGATGTTATTCCCTGTGGAATACCAGTGTACCCCACTGTCCCATGTGCTGAACTAAATTGCCCTCAAAAGTTCTACAATGCTAGAAGAATTCAAAAAGGAAGAATGTTCAAGTGATGACAAAGGGAAAAAGAAAAACAAAAGTAAATCTGCTCCAATGGACATCTCTGCTTTTTCTAAAAATAAATAAATATGCATTTCTATAAATTCATGTTATAGAGTTTTATTTCCTGAAAAGTGAATAATTTCTTTAATGCGCCCAAGGTCTTGCCCATAGTAGTCAGGGTTGTGCAGTGAGGTAAATGGCTCAGGAGGTACTAGCTAGTACCAGAGCCAGATTTACACACAATATATGAGCCTAGGGGGTTCATGTGGGCATTATACACAGGGGCAGCAGTATATACACTGCTGGAAATTTGGTGAATACTGAGCAGAGATGTGTGAAAAAGGTAGGCAGGGGAGGCACTGCCTTACCTGCCATAGACTTTAATTTAGTTTTAACTATAAAAATAATTAGAATAATACAAAGACAATATTTCTAATATATTCTTTGTATTTGTTTTAAATATTTTTTTTATTGAGACATCATAAATCCATTGTACAACAGTGTTTTAGAAACATTTGTTCATCGGTATAAAATAAACATTACTATTACAGCAAAGTTGTGATGGTTGTAATTAATTCTTCACATGCTTATCGAGTGTGGCCTTGAACAAGCCATTTCTAAATTATTCTTTGCATTTTTCATATACTTTATATAGATAAAACTCTGGCGCATATGTTAGTATGACAGGCAAAACTCTGCCTCACATTACTGCACGTCACTGATAGTAGTGTATACATATTCAGTCAAAAGTAAGGCTACACAGCAATAAATTATTACATCAAAATATACTCATTTGAGTCATATTATTTGCAGTACAACAGAAAAATAGGGTGACATTTTATACAAGTGCAAAAAAAAAAAGTAAGCCTGTACAGTAGGTCTGTTCTGCTTCAATAAAATAGCTGTAATTAATATATTTTAACATAATAATTTATTTGGTTTTACACATGGTACTTGGGTTTCAAGAGACCTGCCTTGTAAGTGCGCCACCTTTAGTAAGGGAAGGTTGTAACTGGAAGACTCCACACTTGTACTTTTTCTTTTGGCTTGCCCATAGAAGTAACAGTATAATTTGGTAAATAGGTATGTTCCAGTCTGTAATACTGTATCACGTGATGCCTCCTGGTAACACATAGCACTGTGTGCACTCACACAGTAGAAGGCAATCCCATGCGATATCTTGGGGCAGATTTAATTAGCTGAGAATTTTCGTGATGTGAGGGTGTGACACTTTGGTGGTTAATACACCTATATGGGATGTAAGCAAAATAAGCAAAGTTTTCCTACCTTAATATCCCGTGTGTTAGAGCGCAAGGTTACGACGAAACCTCACAGCTAATTGGAACTGCCCTTTAGGGTCAAATCTTGGCTGCAATAAAAGCAGTAAGTGTAACTATGCCACAGTATAGATCATCTATATATGACCCAGCAGATCCCTGATTGTTTTTTGCCTCAAGCGATTTACTAAAATCACATTTTATAATTCACCCTAATTACCCTTTCAAATGATATTAAATGATGGCATAAAACACAGAGATGGGGTAAGGAGAAGGTGTAAGGGTGGTAAGCAATCTCATAAGATGGAAGACACTTTCTATTTGGGAGAATGATAGTTACCTACGTTATGAACGAGAGCATCTGCAATGGAGCATGGAGAATAAAACAGCCAATGAGACAAAGCATGACAGATGGCAGGACAACAACGTGCAACAAAATACTCACAATATACCACATATTCAAATAAAAGTAGCTCATATAAAGTACATAAAAATTCCATATACAACACAATGTATAGATAGAAACAAAAATGTATTATTTAAAAAAGTGGAAGTTAAACCGAAGAGTTACAAAATACACACAATGTAAAAATAACATGGAAAACAAACACATACAGTACATCATTTAAACCAAGATAATGTGATTTGGAATATTCTATAATCTGGTACAAATAGTGGCCCTCATTCCGAGTTGTTCGCTCGTTATTTTCCTTCGCATCGGTGCGATTTTCCGCTAATTGCGCATGCGCAATGTTCGCACTGCGGCTGCGCCAAGTAAATTTGCTAAGAAGTTTGGTATTTTACTCACGGCATTACAAGGTTTTTTCTTCGTTCTGCTGATCGTAGTGTGATTGACAGGAAGTGGGTGTTTCTGGGCAGAAACTGTCCGTTTTATGGGAGTGTGTGAAAAAACACTGCCGTTTCTGGGAAAAACGCGGGAGTGGCTGGAGAAACGGGGGAGTGTCTGGGCGAACGCTGGGTGTGTTTGTGACGTCAAACCAGGAACGACAAGCACTGAACTGATCGCACTGGAAGAGTAAGTCTCGAGCTACTCAGAAACTGCAAAGAAAAATCTTTTCGCAATATTGCGAATACTTCGTTCGCAATTCTGCTAAGCTAAAATTCACTCCCAGAGGGCGGCAGCTTAGCGTGTGCACTGCTGCGAAAAGCGGCTAGCGAGCGAACAACTCGGAATGAGGGCCAGTGTGCGCTGTGGAGCAAATATGAGAATTTAGAGAAACTACAGGGAACCTCTATAATCAAGAACGCATTTCATATTCTGCACAACTTCTAGACAAAAGAGACCCAAAACATAAAATTCAGAGACTGAGGACTTGTGACCAAACAGGTCAGTAATGCGTAATGCATGCACCTCTGAGAAGAAACTTTGATAGGATTTGGCGTGCTGAAATAAAGCCATGTGAAGCACAAAGACATAAAAGGCTATTATGATGATAAATACATATGACATATATTTAAATATGCAATCTCATACATGTGAGGCATATTTTTAAACAACTCATGACCAAGAATGTCTGTGGACTATGCTTGTCAAAGACCTGTCAAGTCCTAAAGAAGAGACATTGTTATCATCTACACACCCATGTTTCAGAGGTGGCAGGCAGGTTGCCTTATGGTGAACACAATTCAAAGCAGGACATCCTCTATTACACACCTCAGAGACAGGACCTGGTCAGACTTCTGCCTCACACACCTCAAAGGAGGAGGGCGAGGGGTTTCTGTAATACATGCACATCAGAGGCAAGAGGCTTTTGTAATGCACACACCTCAGATATAAGGGGCTTCTGTATTACACACACATCAGATACATGGAGCTTCTGTAATACACACACCTCAGATATAAGGGGCTTCTGTAATACACACACATCAGATACAGGGGGGCTCTGTAATACACACACCTCAGAGGCAGGGGCCTTTTGTAATACACACACTTCAGATACAGGGGGCTTCTGTAATACACATACCTCAGATACAGGGGGCTTCTGTAATACACACACCTCAGATACAGGGGACTTCTGTAATACACACACATCAGATACAGGGGGGCTCTGTAATACACATACCTCAGATACAGGGGGCTTCTGTAATACACACCTCAGATACAGGGGGCTTCTGTAATACACACACCTCAGATACAGGGGACTTCTGTAATACACACACCTCAGATACAGGGGACTTCTGTAATACACACACCTCAGATACAGGGAGCTTCTGTAATACACACACCTCAGATACAGGAGGTTTCTGTAATACACACACCTCAGATACAGGGGACTTCTGTAATACACACACCTCAGATACAGGGGGCTTCTGTAATACACACACCTCAGATACAGGGGGCTTCTGTAATACACACACCTCAGATACAGGGAGCTTCTGTAATACACACACCTCAGATACAGGAGGCTTCTGTAATACACACACATCAGATACAGGGAGCTTCTGTAATACACACACATCAGATACAGGGGGCTTCTGTAATACACACACAGATACAGGGGGGCTCTGTAATACACACACCTCAGATACAGGAGGCTTCTGTAATACACACACATCAGATACAGGGGACTTCTGTAATACACACACCTCAGATACAGGGGACTTCTGTAATACACACACCTCAGATACAGGGGGCTTCTGTAATACACACACCTCAGATACAGGGAGCTTCTGTAATACACACACCTCAGATACAGGAGGCTTCTGTAATACACACACATCAGATACAGGGAGCTTCTGTAATACACACACATCAGATACAGGGGGCTTCTGTAATACACACACAGATACAGGGGGGCTCTGTAATACACACACCTCAGATACAGGAGGCTTCTGTAATACACACACATCAGATACAGGGGGGCTCTGTAATACACACACCTCAGATACAGGGGGCTTCTGTAATACACACACATCAGATACAGGAGGCTTCTGTAATACACACACTTCAGATACAGGGAGCTTCTGTAATACACACACCTCAGATACAGGGAGCTTCTGTAATACACATACCTCAGATATAAGGGGCTTCTGTAATACACACACATCAGATACAGGGGGGCTCTGTAATACACACACCTCAGAGGCAGGGGCCTTTTGTAATACACACACTTCAGATACAGGGGGCTTCTGTAATACACATACCTCAGATACAGGGGGCTTCTGTAATACACACACCTCAGATACAGGGGACTTCTGTAATACACACACATCAGATACAGGGGGGCTCTGTAATACACATACCTCAGATACAGGGGGCTTCTGTAATACACACACCTCAGATACAGGGGGCTTCTGTAATACACACACCTCAGATACAGGGGACTTCTGTAATACACACACCTCAGATACAGGGGACTTCTGTAATACACACACCTCAGAGGCAGGGGCCTTATGTAATACACACACCTCAGATACAGGGAGCTTCTGTAATACACATACCTCAGATACAGGGGGCTTCTGTAATACACACACCTCAGATATAGGGGACTTCTGTAATACACACACCTCAAATACAGGGGGCTTCTGTAATACACACACCTCAGAGGCAAGACGCATACTTGCCTACCTGACCCTCTCCATGAGGGAGAAAATGCTCTGTTCCTGGACTTTCCTGGTAATGTATGATTGCCATCACCTGTGGTGAAACACCTTTCTTATCAATTAACTAGCTCACCACAGGTGATGGCAATCATACATTACCAGGTAAGTCCAGGAACAGAGCATTTTCTCCCTCATGGAGAGGGTCAGGTAGGCAAGTATGGGCAAGAGGCTTCTGTAATACACATACCTCATATACAGGGGGCTTCGGTAATATACACACCACAGAGGCAAGAGGCTTCTGTAATACACACACCTCAGATACGGGTTCACTACGATCTGCCGGCGGCCGGCCTCCCGGCGACCAGCATACCGGCGCCGGGAGGCCAGCCGCCGGCTTACCGACAGTGTGGCGATCGCAAATGAGCCCCTTGCGGGCTCGCTGCGCTCGCCACGCTATGGGCACGGTGGCGCGCTACACTATTTTATTCTCCCTCCAGGGGGGTCGTGGACCCCCACGAGGGAGAATAAGTGTCGGTATGCCGGCTATCAGGCTCCTGGCGCCGGTATACTGGTCGCCGGGAGCCCGACCGCCGGCATACTGAAGACCACCCCTCAGATACAGAGGGCTTCTGTAACACACACCTCAGAGGCAGGGGCCTTCTGTAATACACACACTTCAGATACAGGGTGCTTCTGTAATACACACACCTCAGATACAGGGAGCTTCTGTAATACACACACCTCAGATACAGGAGGCTTCTGTAATACACACACCTCAGATACAGGGAGCTTCTGTAATACACACACCTCAGATACAGGAGGCTTCTGTAATACACACACCTCAGATACAGGAGGCTTCTGTAATACACACACCTCAGATACAGGGGGCTTCTGTAATACACACACCTCAGATACAGGGAGCTTCTGTAATACACACACCTCAGATACAGGAGGCTTCTGTAATACACACACCTCAGATACAGGAGGCATCTGTAATACACACACCTCAGATACAGGGCGGGATGTACTAAAGCAAAAATGCGGTAAAACCCCCGAAAACGGGGGTTTTACCGCATTTTCATATTTACTAAGACCCTACCGCAGCGCTTTCGGCGTCCAGGGTTTCGCCATCTCTGGATGGCGAAACCCTATAGAAGCCTATGGGCTTCTTTTCGCCGACCGCCGCAACCCGCCGACACCGTCGACCCCCGCCGCAGACGCCGACCCCCCTTCCCCCTGGCTTACCTTCCTCCAGGCTGCCCTGGACCCGGAAGGTAGTGTCCTCCTCCCCCTAGCAACGCAGCCGGACGTCCTTCCGGCTGCAGGGGGGAGGAGGAGGTGCCGGGGGCAGCCTGCTGCTGCTTCCCGGCATCTAGCCAGTGTGGGGACCCCGGGAGGTGACGGAGACCCCCCGCAGACCACCTAACAGGTATCGCGGGGGGCCTCCGTCACCGCATCGCGATGTTGATCGCATATGTTAGTACATATGCGATCAACATCGCTGCGGTAACCGGCGAGGGGCGGCGATGTATGTTAATACATCCCGCCCACAGGGAGCTTCTGTAATACACACACCTCAGATACAGGAGGCTTCTGTAATACACACACCTCAGATACAGGCGGCTTCTGTAATACACTCACCTCAGATACATGGGAGCTTCTGTAATACACACACCTCAAATGCAGGAGGCTTCTGTAATACACACACCTCAGATACAGGAGGCTTCTGTAATACACACACCTCAGATACAGGAGGCTTCTGTAATACACACACCTCAGATACAGGGGGCTTCTGTAATACACACACCTCAGATACAGGGAGCTTCTGTAATACACACACCTCAGATACAGGAGGCTTCTGTAATACACACACCTCAGATACAGGGGGCTTCTGTAATAGACACACCTCAGATACAGGGGGATTCTGTAATACACACACCTCAGATACAGGGGGCTTCTGTAATACACACACCTCAGAGGCAGGGGCCTTATGTAATACACACACCTCAGATACAGGGGGGCTTCTGTAATACACACACCTCAGATACAGGGGGCTTCTGTAATACACACACCTCAGATACAGGGAGCTTCTGTAATACACACACCTCAGATACAGGAGGCTTCTGTAATACACACACCTCAGATACAGGCGGCTTCT
The DNA here is from genome assembly GCF_028390025.1 of Pseudophryne corroboree. NCBI lineage: Eukaryota > Metazoa > Chordata > Amphibia > Anura > Myobatrachidae > Pseudophryne > Pseudophryne corroboree. The sequence goes on from NC_086449.1 coordinate 357,965,401, forward strand.
GTAATACACTCACCTCAGATACATGGGAGCTTCTGTAATACACACACCTCAAATGCAGGAGGCTTCTGTAATACACACACCTCAGATACAGGGGGGCTTCTGTAATACACACACATCAGAAACAGGAGGCTTCTGTAATAAACGCACCTCAGATACAAGGGAGCTACTATAATACACACACAGATACAGGCGGCTTCTGTAATACGCTCACCTCAGATGCAGGGGGGCTTCTATAATACACACACATCAGATACAGGAGGCTTCTGTAATACACACACATCAGATACAGGGAGCTTCTGTAATACACACACCTCAGATACAGGGAGCTTCTGTAATACACACACCTCAGATACAGGAGGCTTCTGTAATACACACACATCAGATACAGGCACATCAGATACAGGGAGCTTCTGTAATACACACACCTCAGATACAGGGAGCTTCTGTAATACACTCACCTCAGGTACAGGGGGCTTCTGTAATACACACACATCAGATACAGGGAGCTTCTGTAATACACACACATCAGATACAGGAGGCTTCTGTAATAGACACACCTCAGATACAGGGGGATTCTGTAATACACACACCTCAGATACAGGGAGCTTCTGTAATACACACACCTCAGAGGCAGGGGCCTTATGTAATACACACACCTCAGATACAGGGGGGCTTCTGTAATACACACACCTCAGATACAGGGGGCTTCTGTAATACACACACCTCAGATACAGGGAGCTTCTGTAATACACACACCTCAAATGCAGGAGGCTTCTGTAATACACACACCTCAGATACAGGGGGGCTTCTGTAATACACACACCTCAGATACAGGGGGCTTCTGTAATACACACACCTCAGATACAGGGAGCTTCTGTAATACACACACCTCAAATGCAGGAGGCTTCTGTAATAAACGCACCTCAGATAAAGGGGGGCTTCTATAATACACACACATCAGATACAGGAAGCTTCTGTAATACACACACCTCAGATACAGGGGGGCTTCTGTAATACACACACCTCAGGTACAGGGGGGCTTCTGTAATACACACACATCAGATACAGGGGGCTTCTGTAATACACACACCTCAGATACAGGAGGCTTCTGTAATACACACACCTCAGATACAGGCGGCTTCTGTAATACACTCACCTCAGATACATGGGAGCTTCTGTAATACACACACCTCAAATGCAGGAGGCTTCTGTAATACACACACCTCAGATACAGGGGGGCTTCTGTAATACACACACATCAGAAACAGGAGGCTTCTGTAATAAACGCACCTCAGATACAAGGGAGCTACTATAATACACACACAGATACAGGCGGCTTCTGTAATACGCTCACCTCAGATACAGGGGGGCTTCTATAATACACACACATCAGATACAGGGAGCTTCTGTAATACACACACCTCAGGTACAGGGGGGTTTCTGTAATACACACACATCAGATACAGGGAGCTTCTGTAATACACTCACCTCAGGTACAGGGGGCTTCTGTAATACACACACACATCAGATACAGGGAGCTTCTGTAATACACACACACCAGATACAGGAGGCTTCTGTAATAGACACACCTCAGATACAGGGGGATTCTGTAATACACACACCTCAGATACAGGGAGCTTCTGTAATACACACACCTCAGAGGCAGGGGCCTTATGTAATACACACACCTCAGATACAGGGGGGCTTCTGTAATACACACACCTCAGATACAGGGGGCTTCTGTAATACACACACCTCAGATACAGGGAGCTTCTGTAATACACACACCTCAAATGCAGGAGGCTTCTGTAATACACACACCTCAGATACAGGGGGGCTTCTGTAATACACACACCTCAGATACAGGGGGCTTCTGTAATACACACACCTCAGATACAGGGAGCTTCTGTAATACACACACCTCAAATGCAGGAGGCTTCTGTAATAAACGCACCTCAGATACAGGGGGGCTTCTATAATACACACACATCAGATACAGGAAGCTTCTGTAATACACACACCTCAGATACAGGGGGGCTTCTGTAATACACATACCTCAGGTACAGGGGGGCTTCTGTAATACACACACATCAGATACAGGGGGCTTCTGTAATACACACACCACAGATACAGGGGGCTTCTGTAATACACACACATCAGATACAGGGAGCTTCTGTAATACACTCACCTCAGGTACAGGGGGGCTTCTGTAATACACACACATCAGATACAGGGGGCTTCTGTAATACACACACCTCAGATACAGGGGGGCTTCTATAATACACACACATCAGATACAGGAAGCTTCTGTAATACACTCACCTCAGGTACAGGGGGGCTTCTGTAATACACACACCTCAGATACAGGGGGCTTCTGTAATACACACACCTCAGATACAGGGGGCTTCTGTAATACACACACATCAGATACAGGGAGCTTCTGTAATGCACACCCCTCAGATACAGGCAAGTTCTGTAATACACACATCTCAAATACAGGGGGGCTTGTGTAATGCACACACATCAGATACAGAGAGACTTCTATAATACAACTCAGATACAGGGAAACTCTGTAATACACACCACTCAGATTCAGAGGGGCTTCTGTAATAAATGCACCTCAGATACAAGGGAGCTCCTGTAATACACACACCAGAGGCTTGAGGCTTCTGTAATACAAACACCGCAGATACGGAGTGTGTGTGTGTGTGTGGGGGGGGGGGGCTTCTGTAATACAGATACCTTAGATACAAGGGGTTTCTGTAATACACACACACACCTCAGATACAGGGGAGCTTCTGAAATACATATTCCTCAGATACAGGGAAGGGTGGCTTCTGTATTACACACACCTTAGATATGGGGATGATTCTGTAATACACACCCCTCAGATACAGGGGAGCTTTTGTAACACACACACCTCAGATACAGGGGAGCTTCTGTAATACACTCACCTCAGATACGGGGAGGATTATGTAAACATACCTCTCAGATACAGGGTGGGGCTTCTGTAATACACGCACATTTTTTGAGGTATGTGTTTCACAGGGTCCCTTCGCTATTGAGGTGTGCGTATTACAGAAGCCCATCTATATATCAGGTGTGTGTATTACAGAAATCCATCTGTATCTGAGGAGTATGTCTTACAGAAGCCAATATGTATCTGAGGTGTATGTATTACAAAAGCTCCCTCATTCTATCTGAGGTGATACAGATAGGCTTATTTAATACACACAACTCAATAGTGAGCGAACCCTGTGATACACTTACAGATGCATCCTTATAGACCCAGCATCTATACGCCATGCAGTTTGAGATGCCTGGCATGAGTGAGCTACCAGCTTCCGTGTAACTCTGTTAACGTCAAGCATCTTTTTTTCCGAAAATGCGTCTTAGTCACAACACAAAGACTATGACGCACAAGGAGAGTGTGCTAATTAATTTCATATATTACATTACATATTGCAGTAAATGGAAACGCCTCTGTCTGTCAATCAGGCAGAGGCGTTCGCGGGGCGGGGAGGGGGCGGCAATGCTTGTTTTCCTAGGCGGAAACGGAGCAGTGTAAAGGAAACAGGGGTGGCAGCAGTCAAACAGGGGGGCGTGGCGTGGGGGTCGTCACACGCAGCCACTCCGATCTAAAAGATGGTGGCGGCCCTCCTGCCATCGCAGCCAGGCTGCGCCGTCAGGAGGCTTCCTTACTTTCTGCGTTCATGTTGAAATTACAATGCGACCGCAATTTCAGTGTGGTCGCAGGGGTGAGGTGGCAGGTAGCATGCTGGGTGGCCTTGCCCTGCGATGGGCGGCCCCCAGCATGCGAGCAACAGGATTGCAAATTCTGCTAAAAAGCAGAATTTGCAATCCTTACTGAATCGGGACCTGTATACGTAACAGAACAGAATTTGCATTGGAAAAAATCTGCTACATTGGAGCAATTCGTACACAGAATCAAAGGGGTATATTTACTAAGGTGCGGATTTATAGAAATGGAGATGTTGCCCATAGCAACCAATCAATTCTAGCCATTATCTTCTAGAAGGTGCTAGATAAATGATAAGTAGACACTGAGTGGTGGATATGGGCAACATCTACACGTCTATAAACCCGCACCTTAGGGGTATATTCAATAACTGTCGGAAGCTCTTCCGACAGTTTTAGGTCGGAAGGGGTTCCGACCTATTCATTAGTGCCCCGTTTATTCCGACAAGTCGGGAAACCCGACTTGTCGGAATGCACGCTGATCGTGCATTGTCGGAAGCGAGGCCAAACCCGAAACGTTTTAGCCCCGTTTCCGACAATCTCAATCGGACTTAAAAAAGTCGTATTGAGATGAGGAGACTAGTGGTGCTGCGGCGGCGGGGGGAGCAGAGATCGGCGGCCGGCGGGAGGAGCAGGCTGCGGGGGGACATGTCTGCGGCGGCGGGGGGAGGCGTTGCAGGGAGAGAGGTGCCTGGCCGTCTCCCGGCCAGTCACCTCTCTCCCTGCAGCGCCTCCCCCCACCACTGCAGATATGTTTCCCTGCTGCCAGCACCTCCCGGCGGCCGCCGATCAATGCTCCCCCCGCCGCAGGAGCACCTCTCTTCCTGCTGCCAGCTCCGCCTGCGGCTCCACATATGTCCCCTGCAGCCAGCCCCTCCCGCTCACGGCCGCCACTCTATGCTCCCCTGGCCGCTGCTGTCAGCGCATCCGCAGCTGCTGACAGCAGCAGCCTGACAGGACGGCCAAATCCGACAGTCAGATTTGGCCGTCCATTGAATAGGGGTTGTCGAATCCATTCCGACAACTGCATGTCGGAATGGATCCGACTCCTATTGAATATACCCCTTAGTACATATACCCCAGGGACTAAGGGTCTATTTAGTAAGCCTTGGATGGAGATAAAGTGGACGAAGATAGAGTAACAGCCAATCAGCTCCTAACTGCCGTATCACAGACTGTGTTTGAAAAATGACATCTAGGAGCCGATTGGCTAGTATGTTATCTCTGTCCACTTTATCTCCATCCAAGGCTTAGTAAATAGACCCCTCAGTCACAAAGTGTCATATATCAAAGTAATCAGCACAGTCTCCTTTTCATCCTAGTCACAATCCATTGCAACTAAGACGCATTTTCGGCAAAAAAATAAGCAAAAAAGGCACCCAGCGCTAGAAGACTCTCATGCGATCTTGCGTGCCAAGAGGGGCTGTTTAGCGTGACTGCAGTAAAGATATATGAGGACATATCTGTACCTTAAAAGAGTAGGGATATGGCTTATGTAATACACATACTGAATATCTCTGTGTCTCTGTCACAATATCTCTCTAACATATACTGTAAGGTATGTAGTTTGTCCCATAACCTTGGTGATTACAGCATTCTTACCTTTCTTCCTATTTCTCAGTTGATTTGAGTATATCTGGGTCTATATGATGTACATGTAAATTTACAATGAAAAACTGTAAAACTGGAGAATCCTCTTGTGCTTGGCTAGAGTAGGTATGCGCTGACTCTGCGCATTGTATCTGAGTAACCTTTCTCCAGCTCTTGCTTATATAGCGGGCTGTATCCCATTCAGTGAACGCTTTTGTATGTATATTTGGTTTACTGTGTTATTTGGTTTCCCTAAACTGCAAAATGATGGATGTTGGAGTCTCACACTCACCCTTCACTCTCTCCCCTCTGTTGAGTTGGATCTCGCCAGGTCCTTGTGGTTCGTACGACTTCACTGCTATGAACGTTCTCCCAGGGACTGCGCTGTACAGTTTTCTTTTGGGCCCCCGAGGGCCGGTGCTCCTCATATCCAGGGGCCCGGGGCTGTAAACAAACACATAGGTGATGGTGCTGAGTGGATGTGGGCGTGCCATGTGAGAGGCCAGTAGCTCACAACTCCCCCACAGTGTCACTGACATCTCAACTTTGAGGGGGGTGGTGGCCCTTGAGGCTTGCTGTAGGACCCCAAATCTCCATACTGGGACTCAAACATTCCCCCCAATTCATCTTGTTATTACAACCTCCTGGAAAACCTTGCTCTCCTGCACCATAAGTCCCCACACCTTACTGAGGACAACTTTGTACTCTACTTGTCCTTAAATCACCTCTACCCCTCCCACCAGCCCACAAAATCCAAAGCAAAGATCAAAAATTAAATCAGAGAAAGAAAGCCACATGGAAGCCTGAGCTGTGTGAGATAAGATGGGATGAAGGTGAAATTGAAAGGAAAACAGAAAAGGGATAGAGAAGGACAGATGAACAAGGATAGAGTGAATCAGAACGATGGAGAGTAAGAATCTAGTAGGGAGAGGAAATGGAAGAAGAGGAGGGCTAATAAGGGGTGGATGGGGAGATAAATGAATATATAGCGAGACAACAGGAGAGGAATACAAGGAGATGGACAGAAGGGGGGAGGGCATTTGAGGGATGGAGGGATCGTCAAAGGGATGGATGGAGAGGCTCAGGGAAAGCACGGCTGTCTGCAGTTCTCCCTGTTCTTTTGCCGTTCCAGTTAAACTGTCAGCAGCAGAGGAGGGGGAGAGTGAGGAGGGAGGACAAGGGGAGGAGAAGGGGGGGTTGTCCATTCATGCTTCTCTCTCCCCCTGGCATTCTACAATACCCAGACCTGCTAACCCCCACCCCGCACTCACCAATCTTCACCTTGATCAATAGGCAGCCCTTCATCGTCTATCACTGGTCTTATCTCTTTGGCCTCTCTCTCACTTCTATTCCTTCCTGATTAATCTCTTTCAGTCTCTGCTTTCTCACTTCTATTTCCTACCTAATACTCACTTTCCATTTCACCTGGTTTATCTTTTTTCTGCATCTGCTGTTCTCCATCCACTTTCCTTCAGGCATTTGTTTCCCTGCTCCTGTATAGTCTCTCGCCCTTTTCCAATTCCCATGCTCTTTACCTTCAACTTGCTCTATCTTCCAGAAATCTGTAATATTCCAATGCCCGTTCTTTTGTTTCATATCTATCTTATTACCTTTCATTATGTCAATTATCCTATATCATCTGTTTACATTCTCCTTCAGTGTCAGTGCTTCTTATCATAGTCATCCACGTTTATTTCTAAATGCAATCACTCAGCAGGTATTTAGATATATCTTATCCATCAATTCTATATTTCGCACGTCATTTTTATTCTGTCTCAACAAATATTTTGTCCCTTCTCTCTTCCCATCCCGTTTTCCTCCTTCGTTCCCTCTCACTTTCACTCTCTCCCTCCTCTCTGCTGCCTGACAGATTTTGAATTACTGCAGAGAGTGTGTGATGGGAGCTGAATATTAATGCAAAATGTGACATGGAAAGAGACTGTTGACTATAAACAGCGAGACCACTCCACATTAGACTGAGCAAGTGCTCTGTGTGCAGACATCACTACAATATACAGTATAGAAAGCATATACCTACAGTAGCTTTGCAGAAAGTGACTTGTCCACATTATACATACATTATGATAGACCTTCCCACAAGAGGCTGCTAGACTATATTACTGTACCTTTTCCTAATAGAATAGGCCTGTGAGGGTAAGCTGTACTGTGACATTGTGCTTCTGTTTAGGGAATAGGACTGTAGTCACTGATGACTCTTTGTAAAAAGAATATGACCATGCAGGTAAGCTGGACTATGAGAGATCTTGCTTCTGTTTGGGTTCATTGACTTTGAAAAGATACTGAATTACTGTGGCAAGTCTTATCCACCATGCATTGCCATTTTCATGGGCCACTGTCACCAGACATGGTCACCATGATTATAGCATGCAGCATAGTACTCACATTGTCTAGGAAACTTTACAGGTTTTGCATGAATTGTGGCCCATATCTGCAACAAGTAGGTACATGAGCAATACCCTAAGGACCAAAATATGATGAGCAGCTGATGGAAAGCATCACAACTGACTGTGGAGTAAGGGAACAGTACTGTAGCTTAGCCTTCATGTAGGTGTGCTGAGGATGAGCAAAATGATGTTCAATTCAGGTCTTGCTTTAAAAGAGTAGGTGCATCACTATACTACAAGGCTTACATTGCATGCTATAATAATTAAAATAACTAATATTAGGTGGTAGTGTGCACCCACATCTGCATGACTGCAAAAATAAGTTCTACATGTTAAGCCAAAAGCAAAATAATGTATATAACTTAACTTACTCAGATCAGAATGGGTATTCTGTACATGATCATCTCTCATAAAAAATATGACCTTTCAAAAAATACTTTGGCTGATATTCAATTACCCATGACGAAACATCAGGAGTGAAAAACTCTAATGTTTCTTCAATTCGTTTTTCGGACTATCCAATTAGGTCACCCGAATAATAGTACATTCTCTCCCGAAAACACACAGATTCAGTGAAACCGGAGTGTTTTCGGTAGAAAAAGACCCGTTTTTCGTACCTGTTTACGGGATTTTGCTTCGCCTGCCTGAGGCAAGTGAAACAGATCACCAATAAACCGCAGCTCACACTGGCATATCGTGGCTACCTGAATACTGAATCAATGATTGCGGATAATTGAATACCGGCATGTTATGAGCTACTTCACCTGGTTTCTCAAGAACAGCAAGAATCCTGGCCCTCATTCCGAGTTGATCGGTCGCAAGGCGAATTTAGCAGAGTTACACACGCTAAGCCGCCGCCTACTGGGAGTGAATTTTAGCTTCTTAAAATTGCGACCGATGTATTCGCAATATTGCGATTACTAACTACTTAGCAGTTTCAGAGTAGCTCCAGACTTACTCTGCCTGTGCGATCAGTTCAGTGCTTGTCGTTCCTGGTTGACGTCACAAACACACCCAGCGTTCGCCCAGGCACTCCCACCGTTTCTCCGGCCACTCCTGCGTTTTTTCCGGAAACGGTAGCGTTTTCAGCCACACGCCCCTGAAACGCCGTGTTTCCGCCCAGTAACACCCATTTCCTGTCAATCACATTACGTTCGCCGGAGCGATGAAAAAGCCGTGAGTAAAATTACTTTCTACATAGCAAAGTTACTTGGCGCAGTCGCAGTGCGAACATTGCGCATGCGTACTAAGCGGATTTTCATTGCGATGCGATGAAAAATACCGAGCGAACAACTCGGAATGAGGGCCCCTGTCCTTTGCAATGCTTAATTTTAATAATTTAGTAAATAAATTAAATAATATGGCTGTATGCCGCAAATTGTATCTACATTGTACTAGATAGATAGATCTTTTATGCAAGATGGTCCAGATGCCACTGACCTAAGCCACTAGAATAGGATTGGTGGTGTAGCAGGTAGCTCCTGCCAGCGCATTTCGAACTGGGCTCTTTATCAAGGCAGTATTGGGCTGCACTACTGACTATTTTTTTATTTCTTTTAGTAGAATGGTTACTCCTGAAGCATGTAAAAGATTACTGTTATCCTTTTAGCAGCTGTAGCTCAAAAATAGAAAAGATTAATAACGCTAATTAAACTGAACTAACTTACCTTACAAATTTACATTATTTAAAAATATAATGATCTTGTTTCTTTAGATGACAGCTCCAACTTGGGTGGTCTTCTGTATGCTGAATGTCGGGATCCCGGCGCACATTATACCGGCGCCGGAATCCCGACAACTATTCTCCCTCGTGGGGGTCCACGACCCCCCTGGAGGGAGAATAAAATAGTGTGGCGCGCCACCGTGCCCGCAGCGTGGTGAGCGCAGCGAGCCCGCAAGGGGTTCCTTTGCGCTCGCCACGCTGTCGGTATGCCGGCGGTCGGGCTCCCGGCGCCGGTATGCTGGTCGCCGGGAGCCTGACCGCCGGCATACCGTACTACACCCCTCCAACTTAACCACTTAACAGTCTAATATTTTTTCCAAAAATGTCCTCAAAATTGTAGATTTTTTTTAAATTATCAAATTATGAAATGAAAAATATTTAGACCCGATTCAGTATAATTATACAGGTTGAGTATCCCATATCCAAATATTCCGAAATACGGAATATTCCGAAATACATACTTTTTTGAGTGAGAGTGAGATAGTGAAACCTTTGTTTTTTGATGGCTCAATGTACACAAACTTTGTTTAATACACAAAGTTATTAAAAATATTGTATTAAATGACCTTCAGGCTGTGTGCACAAGGTGTATATGAAACATAAATGAATTGTGTGAATGTACACACACTTTGTTTAATGCACAAAGTTATAAAAAATATTGGCTAAAATTACCCTCAGGCTGTGTGTATAAGGTGTATATGAAACATAAATGCATTCTGTGCTTAGATTTAGGTCCCATCACCATGATATCTCATTATGGTATGCAATTATTCCAAAATACGGAAAAAATCTGATATCCAAAATACCTCTGGTCCCAAGCATTTTGGATAAGGGATACTCAACCTCTATTAACAAATATGCAGATTTGTCTATTAAAGAAAATCAACAATTTTGTACATATATATACATATATATTTTTTTACGGTGTACAGATCGATAGTTCCAGGTCGATAGTTCAAATGCGACCGTGTCAGGGAAAGCCTAAGATGGCATGGTCACATCTGATCAGTTTTCCTAAGAGGAGCCCCAGGGACTGCTATATGCAGGCATTTTCATAAAGTTCTCTTTTGTTTTTGGCTTAAAACAAAATCAATTTTGTTAACCACATTTAAAAGGCGAAGGAAGGGAAGCTTAGAAGGAAAGCATAATTGTGACTAGTGGGTTCTCTTCTACTGAGACGTCTCCTGCATGTTCCCTCCTTCAAATCGGATGGTAATTTAAAGCCGCTTAAAAGCGTCTTTGAGTTTTCGTCCATCTCTGAATCAGACCCTCTGTTGGTTTTCACACATGCTAAGGGATGTAAAGACGGTATGTATTCAGACAGTATGTAAAACAACAATAATATTAAATGCCAAAACAGGTGTGTTTTGCAATTTAATATTATTCATTTTAGATTCCATGGCTAGAACCCGCTGTTTAGTAAATATACAGATGTGTCATCTTACATCCTTGCTGGAGCCATGCCATGTCGTTGCGGGACTCTGTAGCCGAGCATCTTCTTTTGTGTTTTTCCTCCAAAATACATCTTAAACGCAAAGTAATGTAATAGGACACACAAGCCGCTTCTGCTTACTAAAATGATATGCGGCATGCCTATATTCTGTGTGTAATTGCCGTTTTATCTGCATCCAAAATGCTACACATTCCAGTGTTTTCTATGAAAACACTATAGCATAGCATTTTGTATGCAAATACAGTCGCAGTCACAGAATACAGGCATGCTGCATATCATTTTAAAAAGCAGAAGCTCCTTGTGCGTCCTATTACATTACTTTGCGTCTAAGACGCATCTTCACAGGAAAAATGCAAAAAAGACACTCTGCGCTACCAAGTCACACGGCACTCACTCATTGTATGTAACGCGACTTGTAGCGCACGGAGCAAATATGTAAGTTGACACATCTGTACTCCAATTGAATAGCCCAAGGCCTTTTCCCCTAGTCAGTTAGGTACACAATCTGTCAGGGTTTTCCAATGGCCCAACCTTGCACATGTATGCAGAACACAAAAACATGTGAAATATTGTGGAAACCAGGCAAATCTGGGTTTGCTGTGACATTTTACGTTGTAATTGAAACTGATCTTATTTGCAGTATTGAGGGTAAATTAAACTTAATTTTGGTTGTGTCGCCATAGGCAGGGGAGCTGTGAGTGGATACTTATATCCCTTTTAGACCACTATTGGCGGGTCGCACCTGGGAGCCGTACATGGGTGCTTCCCAGGTGCAACCCGCCTGAGCCCCTATCACACCGCTATCCCCAGCCCGCCATATTGTCGGGTTGGTGACACGTGCGGGGGCGGCGCTTGGAGATCATCTGATACAGTGGCAATGGGAAATGGGTCGCATCGACCCGGCAACCCCGTTCACAACGCACAGTGGCCCGGGACAATTTATTTTAAAGTCAATATACTGCCAAATATTAAATATAACCCATGGTATGTATGTTTTGAAAGTAATATTCCCCCAGATTAATTAGGAGGGGGCTGCGGTGCGGGGGTGGGGTGGGGGGGCGGTAGGATAATTAGAAGGTTGGAGGAGCTTTTAAACTAGGAGCCTAGGGGGAGGGTTTAGCTAGATGCTACGGATCAAACAGTGAGAACAGGAAAGATGGGGGTAGTGAACAAATTGGGGAAGGAGAAGGGGGGAGTGAAAGATCAGCCGGCAAGGCCAAGGGTATCTGCATGGGTATTGACACCGGAATTACTGACACAGGTATTGCCCAAGATATTCCAAATTTATTACCTACTGATGATTATTGTACAACAATACGGTATATAGAAAGTGATGTCCATAGCATAAGGGAAGATACTAACATCAGGAGGAGGGGTTTAGATAGCAGCAAGGAAGGCTGTATTAAGTATGAAGGGGGTGGAAAGGGAGGGAGGAGATTAACAGTCGGTAAGAGTAATTCTAGAACAGCACTTGTAAATATAGATAAGATACCATTGAATCTAATGGGCATGGGAGAGGCTAAGCTAAGATGTATGCTTGCGAACGCAAGAAGCCTATCGGGTAAAATGGGGAATTGGAATGGCTTACATCAGTCTATGTATGATATTATAGGTAATACGGAAACATGGTGGGACGACTCTCACAACTGGGTTGCGAATTTGGAGGGATATTCTCTCTTTAGGAGGGACAGGGCTACCAAAAGGGGAGGAGGGGTATGTCTCTTTGTTAAACCATCTCTAAAACCAAACTTAATAGAGGGTATTTTCGAGGGGGCAGGAGATAACGTGGAGTCGCTATGGGTTAAGAGGGGGCACTGAGGCAAAGAAACAAGTCATTGGCACGTGCTACAAGCAACCGGATATTAGCATACACGATGAGGAACAACTCTTACACTAAATTGAAAAAGTAGCAGGAATGGGGGACACCCTAGTGTCAGGGGACTTTAACTATCCTGATATAAATTGGAGTAACGATTCATGTGTAAAAACCAGGAGCAGCAGGTTTTTAAATATATTGAAGGATCAATTCGACTCAATTAGTTAAGGACCCAACTAGAGGTAAAACTATTCTGGACCTAGTTATTACCAATAATGTGGACATTATTTCAAACACTAAAGTTGGGGAGACCCTGGGAAACAGTGACCACTATATGATCACATTCGACATCAGTTTTAAGAAACATAGCTATAAGGCAGCGACCAAAACATTTAACTTTAGAAGAGCTAACTTCAACATCCTGAGACGGGCACTAAACGACATTGACTGGGAAGTTTTGTTTCAAGGCAAGGACACATCGGAAATGTGGGAAGCTTTAAAAGGGTTGCTTGAAAACAATATTCACAAATTCATTCCCATGAGCAGTAAATGCAGGAGTACTAAGCAAAAACCAATGTGGCTCAATAAGGTGGTCAAGGAAGCAATGGCTAATAAGAGGCATGCTTTCAAAACATTTAAATCTAATGGAGGGGAGGAGTCATTCCAGTATTACAAGGAATGCAATAAAAAATGTTAATAAGCGATAAGGGCAGCTAAAATTATAAACGGAAAAAAAAAATCGATATAGAGTAAAACCAATCCTAAAAAGTTATATAATAAGAATTTACTTACCGATAATTCTATTTCTCGTAGTCCGTAGTGGATGCTGGGGACTCCGTCAGGACCATGGGGATTAGCGGCTCCGCAGGAGACAGGGCACAAAAATAAAAGCTTTAGGACTAGGTGGTGTGCACTGGCTCCTCCCCCTATGACCCTCCTCCAAGCCTCAGTTAGGATACTGTGCCCGGACGAGCGTACACAATAAGGAAGGATTTTGAATCCCGGGTAAGACTCATACCAGCCACACCAATCACACTGTACAACTTGTGATCTGAACCCAGTTAACAGCATGATAACAGAGGAGCCTCTGAAAAGATGGCTCACAACAATAACAACCCGATTTTTGTAACAATAACTATGTACAAGTATTGCAGACAATCCGCACTTGGGATGGGCGCCCAGCATCCACTACGGACTACGAGAAATAGAATTATCGGTAAGTAAATTCTTATTTTCTCTGACGTCCTAAGTGGATGCTGGGGACTCCGTCAGGACCATGGGGATTATACCAAAGCTCCCAAACGGGCGGGAGAGTGCAGATGACTCTGCAGCACCGAATGAGAGAACTCCAGGTCCTCCTCAGCCAGGGTATCAAATTTGTAGAATTTTGCAAACGTGTTTGCCCCTGACCAAGTAGCAGCTCGGCAAAGTTGTAAAGCCGAGACCCCTCGGGCAGCCGCCCAAGATGAGCCCACCTTCCTTGTGGAATGGGCCTTTCAAGATTTTGGCTGTGGCAGGTCTGCCACAGAATGTGCAAGCTGAATTGTACTACAAATCCAACGCGCAATCGTCTGCTTAGAAGCAGGAGCACCCAGCTTGTTGGGTGCATACAGGATAAACAGCGAGTCAGTTTTCCTGACTCCAGCCGTCCTGGAAACATATATTTTCAGGGCCCTGACAACGTCCAGCAACTTGGAGTCCTCCAAGTCCCTAGTAGCCGCAGGCACCACAATAGGTTGGTTCAGGTGAAACGCTGACACCACCTTAGGGAGAAACTGGGGACGCGTCCGCAGTTCTGCCCTGTCCGAATGGAAAATCAAATATGGCTTTTGTGAGACAAAGCCGCCAATTCTGACACTCGCCTGGCCGAGGCCAGGGCCAACAGCATGGTCACTTTCCATGTGAGATATTTCAAATCCACAGATTTGAGCGGTTCAAACCAATGTGATTTGAGGAATCCCAGAACTACGTTGAGATCCCACGGTGCCACTGGAGGCACAAAAGGGGGTTGTATATGCAGTACTCCCTTGACAAACGTCTGGACTTCAGGAACTGAAGCCAATTCTTTCTGGAAGAAAATTGACAGGGCCGAAATTTGAACCTTAATGGACCCCAATTTGAGGCCCATAGACACTCCTGTTTGCAGGAAATGCAGGAATCGACCCAGTTGAAATTCCTCCGTGGGGGCCTTCCTGGCCTCACACCACGCCACATATTTTCGCCAAATGCGGTGATAATGTTGTGCGGTCACCTCCTTCCTGGCATTGACCAGGGTAGGTATGACCTCTTCCGGAATGCCTTTTTCCCTTAGGATCCGGCGTTCAACCGCCATGCCGTCAAACGCAGCCGCGGTAAGTCTTGGAACAGACAGGGTCCTTGCTGAAGCAAGTCCCTTCTTAGCGGCAGAGGCCATGGGTCCTCTGTGAGCATCTCTTGAAGTTCCGGGTACCAAGTCCTTCTTGGCCAATCCGGAGCCACGAGTATAGTTCTTACTCCTCTCCGTCTTATAATTCTCAGTACCTTGGGTATGAGAGGAAGAGGAGGGAACACATACACTGACTGGTACACCCACGGTGTTACCAGAGCATCCACAGCTATTGCCTGAGGGTCCCTTGACCTGGCGCAATACCTGTCCAGTTTTTTGTTGAGGCGGGACGCCATCATGTCCACCTTTGGTCTTTCCCAACGGTTCACAATCATGTGGAAGACTTCTGGGTGAAGTCCCCACTCTCCCGGGTGAAGATCGTGCCTGCTGAGGAAGTCTGCTTCCCAGTTGTCCACTCCCGGAATGAACACTGCTGACAGTGCTATCACATGATTCTCCGCCCAGCGGAGAATCTTTGCAGCTTCTGCCATTGCCCTCCTGCTTCTTGTGCCGCCCTGTCTGTTTACGTGGGCGACTGCCGTGATGTTGTCCGACTGGATCAGCACCGGCTGACATTGAAGCAGAGGTCTTGCTAGGCATAGAGCATTGTAAATTGCCCTTAGCTCCAGTATATTTATGTGGAGAGAAGTCTCTAGACTTGACCACTTTCCCTGGAAATTTCTTCCCTGTGTGACTGCTCCCCAGCCTCTCAGGCTGGCATCCGTGGTCACCAGGATCCAATCCTGAATGCCGAATCTGCGGCCCTCTAGTAGATGAGCACTCTGCAGCCACCACAGAAGAGACACCCTTGTCCTCGGAGACAGGGTTATCCGCTGATGCATCTGAAGATGCGATCCGGACCATTTGTCCAGCAGATCCCACTGAAAAGTTCTTGCGTGAAATCTGCCGAATGGAATCGCTTCGTAAGAAGCCACCATTTTTCCCAGGACCCTTGTGCAATGATGCACTGACACTTTTCCTGGTTTTAGGAGGTTCCTGACTAGCTCGGATAACTCCCTGGCTTTCCAGAATCATCCCTAGGAACAGCAGACGTGTCGTTGGGATCAGCTGCGATTTTGGAATATTTAGAATCCAGCCGTGCTGTTGTAGCAGTACCCGAGATAGTGCTACTCCGACCTCCAACTGTTCCCTGGACTTTGCCCTTATCAGGAGATCGTCCAAGTAAGGGATAATTAAGACGCCTTTTCTTCGAAGAAGAATCATCATTTCGGCCATTACCTTGGTAAAGACCCGGGGTGCCGTGGACAATCCAAACGGCAGCGTCTGAAACTGATAATGACAGTCCTGTACTACGAACCTGAGGTACCCTTGGTGAGAAGGGCAAACTGGGACATGAAGGTAAGCATCCTTGATGTCCAGGGACACCATATAGTCCCCTTCTTCCAGGTTCGCTATCACTGCTCTGAGTGACTCCATCTTGAATTTGAACCTTTGTATGTAAGTGTTCAAAGATTTCAGATTTAGAATAGGTCTCACCGAGCCGTCTGGCTTCGGTACCACAAATAGTGTGGAATAATACCCCTTTCCCTGTTGTAGGAGGGGTACTTTTATTATCACCTGCTGGGAATACAGCTTGTGAATTGCTTCCAATACTGCCTCCCTGTCGGAGGGAGACGTTGGTAAAGCAGACTACAGGAACCTGCGAGGGGGAGACGTCTCGAATTCCAATCTGTACCCCTGGGATACTACCTGTAGGATCCAGGGGTCTACTTGCGAGTGAGCCCACTGCGCGCAGAAACTCTTGAGACGACCCCCCACCGCACCTGAGTCCGCTTGTAAGGCCCCAGCGTCATGCTGAGGACTTGGCAGAAGCGGTGGAGGGCTTCTGTTCCTGGGAAGAGGCTGTCTGCTGCAGTCTTTTTCCCTTTCCTCTACCCCGGGGCAGATATGACTGGCCTTTTGCCCGCTTGCCCTTATGGGGACGAAAGGACTGAGGCTGAAAAGACGGTGTCTTTTTCTGCCGAGAGGTGAGTTGGGGTAAAAAGGTGGATTTTCCAGCTGTTGCTGTGGCCACCAGGTCCGAAAGACCGACCCCAAATAACTCCTCCCCTTTATACGGCAATACTTCCATGTGCCGTTTGGAATCCGCATCACCTGACCACTGTCGTGTCCATAAACATCTTCTGGCAGAAATGGACATCGCACTTACTCTTGATGCCAGGGTGCAAATATCCCTCTGTGCATCACGCATATATAGAAACGCATCTTTTAAACGCTCTATAGTCAATAAAATACTGTCCCTGTCAAGGGTATCAATATTTTCAGTCAGGGAATCCGACCAAGCCACCCCAGCGCTGCACATCCAGGCTGAGGCAATCGCTGGTCGCAGTATAACACCAGTATGAGTGTATATACTTTTTAGGACATTTTCCAGCTTCCTATCAGCTGGTTCCTTGAGGGCGGCCGTATCAGGAGACGGTAACGCCACTTGTTTTGATAAGCGTGTGAGTGCCTTATCCACCCTAGGGGGTGTTTCCCAACGCGCCCTAACTTCTGGCGGGAAAGGATATAATGCCAATAATTTCTTAGATATTAGCAGTTTTTTATCGGGGGAAACCCACGCATCATCACACACTTCATTTAATTCTTCTGATTCAGGAAAAACTACGGGTAGTTTTTTCACACCCCACATAATACCCTTTTTTGTGGTACTTGTAGTATCAGAAATATGCAAAGCCTCCTTCATTGCCGTGATCATGTAACGTGTGGCCCTACTGGAAAATACGTTTGTTTCTTCACCGTCGACACTGGAGTCAGTGTCCGTGTCCGTGTCTGTGTCGACCGACTGAAGTAATGGGCGCTTTAGAGCCCCCAACGGTGTCTGAGACGCCTGGACAGGCACTAACTGATTTGCCGGCTGTCTCATGTCGTCAACAGTTTTCTGTAAAGTGCTGACACTATCACGTAATTCCTTAAATAAGACCATCCAGTCAGGTGTCGACTCCCTAGGGGGTGACATCACTAATACAGGCAATTGCTCCGCCTCCACACCATTTTCCTCCTCATACATGTCGACACACGCGTACCGACACACAGCACACACACAGGGAATGCTCTGATAGAGGACAGGACCCCACTAGCCCTTTGGGGAGACAGAGGGAGAGTTTGCCAGCACACACCAAAGCGCTATATATGTATAGGGACAACCTTATAAATAAGTGTCTATCCCTTATAGCTGCAATATATCTATATCTAGCCAAATAAGTGCCCCCCCTCTCTTTTTTACCCTGTTTCTGTAGTGCAGGAGTGCAGGGGAGAGTCTGGGAGCCTTCCTACCAGCGGAGCTGTGTGGAAAAATGGCGTTTGTGTGCTGAGGAGATAGGCTCCGCCCCCTTCTCGGCGGCCTCTCTCCCGCTTTTTCTGAGGTAAAATGACAGGAGTTAAATACATCCATATAGCCCAGGAGCTATATGTGATGTATTTTTAGTCATATATAGTGTTTTCATTGCGTCTCAGGGCGCCCCCCCCCCCAGCGCCCTGCACCCTCAGTGACCGCGGTGTGAAGTGTGCTGAGAGCAATGGCGCACAGCTGCAGTGCTGTGCGCTACCTTTATGAAGACATGGACGTCTTCTGCCGCCGATTTCTGGACCTTTTCTGTCTTCAGCATCTGTAAGGGGGCCGGCGGCGCGGCTCCGGGACCCATCCATGGCTGGGCCTGTGATCGTCCCTCTGGAGCTAATGTCCAGTAGCCAAGAAGCCCAATCCACTCTGCACGCAGGTGAGTTCGCTTCTTCTCCCCTTAGTCCCTCGATGCAGTGAGCCTGTTGCCAGCAGGACTCACTAAAAATAAAAAAAACCTAAGTCTATACTTTTATTCCAAGCAGCTCAGGAGAGCTACCTAGATTGCACCCTTCTCGGCCGGGCACAAAAACCTAACTGAGGCTTGGAGGAGGGTCATAGGGGGAGGAGCCAGTGCACACCACCTAGTCCTAAAGCTTTTATTTTTGTGCCCTGTCTCCTGCGGAGCCGCTAATCCCCATGGTCCTGACGGAGTCCCCAGCATCCACTTAGGACGTCAGAGAAAAATAGATAAACAGTAAAAGGTTAAAGAAGGAGAATGTAGGCCCTTTGAAAGATGAATTGGGAGCTTTGATAAATGATGACAAATTAAAAGCGGAAATATTGAACAATTTTTTTTCATCAGTATTTACCAGGGAGGATGAGCCGGTGACATTAGTGCATAACGACAGTGAAGGTAATGACTCTTGGCTTGATGCTTGTTTAAGTGAGAAAGTAGTCCTGAAGAAACTAGGTAACGTGAAGATTAATAAATCACCAGGCCCAGGCAGTATTCATCCAAGGATTATTATGGAGCTTAGGTTACAGCTAGCAAAACCCCTATACTTGATTTTCCATAGTTCAATTAGATCAGGCATGGTACCAAGGGATTGGCGCATAGCGGAGGTAGTGCCTTTATTTAAAATGGGAAATAAAAATGATCCTGGAAACTATAGACCAGTTAGTTTAACCTCTATAGTGGGTAAAATATTGGAAGGCATTTTAGGGATAGCATAGGGGATCACCTACAGGCTACAAAGTTTATTAGTAAAAGTCAGCATGGGTTTGTAAGGGACAGATCATGCCAAACCAACTTAATTAGCTTCTACGAGGAAGTGGGCAAGAATCTTGACTATGGAAAAGCAGTGGATGTGGTGTATTTAGATTTTGCAAAAGCTTTCGATACAGTGCCTCATAGGAGACCGATCAACAAATTACGGGAACTTGGTCTATGTTATATTATTTGTACATGGATAAGTAATTGGCTGGATAACAGAGTGCAACGAGTAGTCAGCGGAATACCACAGGGGTCAGTTCTTGGCCCACTGCTCTTCACTATATTTATCAATGATCTAAGAATAGGCCTGGAAAGCACAGTGTCAATCTTTGCAGATGATACTAAACTGTGTACCGTAATTAATTCAGAAGGCGATGTGGAGTCTTTACAGAATGACTTAGTTAAACTGGAAACCTGGGCGTCTAAATGGGGAATTCGGTTTAATATAGAAAAATGCAAAGTTATGCATTTTGGAAAAAAAACACACACATGCATCCTACACTCTAGATGGGGAAAGTATAGGGGAAACTATGGTGGAAAAAGATTTGGGGGTGCTCATAGATAATAGGCTTAATAACAGTACACAAAATCAAAGTGCAGCAAAGAAGACAAGTAAAGTGCTTGCGTGCATTCAACGGGGCATAGAGACAAGGGACGAGGATGTAATCCTGCCACTGTACAAATCATTGGTTCGTCCGAACCTGGAATATTGTGTCAAGTTCTGGGCACCGTATTATGAAAAAAATATCGGGAAACTAGAAAGAGTGCAAAGAAGAGCTACTAAACTGATTAAAGGGTTAGAGTCTCTGGAGTACGAGGAAAGGCTTGCTAGGTTAAATATGTATACACTAGAAAAGAGGCGTCTAAGAGGAGACATTATTAATATCTTCAAATATGTGAAGGGTAATTACAAGGAGCTAGCAGCGGATTTGTTTATTAAAAGAACTCTGTATAGGAAGCGTGGGCACTCGCTTAGGTTAGAGGAGAGGAAATTCAGTACACAACGTAGGAAAGGGTTCTTCACGTAAGGGCAATAAAGATTTGGAACGCCCTGCCGGAGAGGGTAATAATGGCAGACTCTGTAAATGTATTTAAAAGTGGATTGGACATATTCCTTACTGGTAGATGTATCCAGGGCTATAGCATTTAACATATTGACATTACATTACCTGGGAGTGGTAAGAATCATTGTTGTCATTTGGTACTAAGCCATTACTTCAGCAAGCACGTTATAATATGAATAGATTAACACAGAATACAGGTTGAACCCGATTGGCAGTTTGCCTCTTTTCAACCTCACTGACTATGTTACTATGTAACTACATAAAATAGTCACTTTCCAAATAATAGGATATTAGTACCTACCGGTAAATCCTTTTCTTCTAGTCCTAGAGGATGCTGGGGACTCCAAAAGGACCATGGGGTATAGACGGATCCGCAGGAGCTTGGGCACACTATAAAGACTTAAACTGGGTGTGAACTGGCTCCTCCCTCTATGCCCCTCTCCCAGACCTCAGTTAGAAAACTGTGCCCAGGAGAGACGGACATTTCGAGAAAATAATTTATAATTTAAACACAGTGAGTGTTATACCAGCTCACACCACGAACATACCGCAAGACATGGCCTTCAACAGAATACCAGCCCACGGTATGAAAAAACATACAGCCCTATGCTGAGAGAACATGTAACACAACCTGTGTGTTAACCCAACCAATAATAAGAAACCACCTGCCATGGCATGAACAACGTACCAGTCTTACCACCCAGCGGAAAACTATTTCAGCTTCTGCCATTGTCGCTTTGCTCCTTGTTCCGCCCTAGCGGCATACTCACGCCACTTCTGCCAACTCGTCCGACAGAATTAACACGGGCAGATCACGAAGAATATGTTTGTTGAAAATAGCTCTTACTTCAAGAAAACTTATTGCAGACATGCTTCGCAGCTTTACCTTTTCGTCTGGAAATACTTCCCATGCAAGGACTGCTCCCCAGCCTCAGAGATCTGCACACACGTACACCAGGATCTAATCGTGAATCCCAAACCTTCATCCCTCTAGGAGGTGAGAACTGAGAAGAGTTCACAGGAGCGATATCCTGGCCATTAGAATTATATTCTAGTGCATGTGCCGGTGAGACCCGGACCACATTCCCAACAGGTCCCGTGAAAACCACTCTGGCATTTTACCTGCTCACCGAAAAGGCCTCTTAGGCCGCACCCAACTTCTTCATCAATGGAACATACAGATGGATTGTCACTGCAAATCTAATCCGACTCTGGATCCTCAGACCTCCTTCCACAGGAACACACAGAACTTCAACCGTTCCGTATCTACTCTGATACCCACCTCCGACGTCTGCGTCGTTGGGAATAACAGGCTTCCCCTGTGTTGAAGCCCAGTCATAGAGCAAACGACGACTTTCACGACTTGTGACCTGACCATGCCGTAAACAGGAGAGTATCTCAGTACATAATAACAATGGGTCTTACTATTGAAAGAACCCCCGCATACTGCCCTCACTCCAGTGAAATGGCAAAGATAACCTGGATATCAACCTAGGTAGGCTAAATGTGAGGAAAACTCATTTACCCCCTTTTCTACCTTTACGTGCTGAAGCACCTTCATAAGTAGAAACTTTAAATTCTATTTTTTTTTTTGATTGCAGGACAATGTCCAGAACCTGACGCAACTCTGGTATGGCGTTGCATATTACCTCCCTTTCCAAAAGGGAATCGCCAAGACCTATTAAAAAAAAGTCAGTGAGGGAAATCATCTGTAAACCCTTAGCATATCTTCTATGAGTAACTCCCATGTCCAAGACCAGTCTTGGACAGACTGAAGAGTAGTAGACGAGTTCCCACCGGAGTGGTCTCCAGTCAGATAGACCACCGACATACGATGGATGTGTTAGCCACCAGACAACAACATCCGCTTCTGCGAACCAAACAGGGCTGCAGAACTCTTACCTTGTCACCCTCCACAATTTGCCCCGAAGAGGAAAAAAGAAAGGTATCAACCCGGTTAAAGTGACAGCATCCCACAACCGAACGCGTCACCAACCGTTGTGAGGTAGTCCAACTCACGTAGCTGACTTACCCGCGGTATCTGCCAAGATTGACCAAACCGAGGCCACCCCCACAGCGGTACACCGTCCCTGGGAAATACTCCAGTACCTCTCGGATTCAGCCTCAGCATTTCTACTGCCGGCGCACTGCAACCTGTCTCTATGTTATAGAAAAGGATCAACATAAGACACATCCCCTCTTTCTATAGGGTAAATCTATCGGATGCCTTTCCGAATACCACATTCCCCCCATATGCAGGCAATGTACATAACTCTAGAGTAAATAATAAAATATCACTTAGCTTATTGTGTACGATCCTTTGCGACAGGGCCCTATGCCGACCAGGAGTTGATTTTCATAGTATTCTATCCGCAGCAGAAAAGAATAACAATTCGGCTTCTTTCTGACACCAACTCGTCACGGCCGACCTAGAGCTTCACCAACAGAGCGACCAGCACATGAAAGGAATACTATTATTACAGCATCCATCCACAATGTAATATGAATATACATAAGTAAAACACAACTCCACACATATCCTAAATATATCTATATATCTATATCTATATATATATATATATATATATATATATATATACATATAAGCGGATTACCCGGAACCAACGGGTCCCTAGGTGTGTTCTGACTGTGTATGAGCATGTACTGAAGCCCCAGTTGAGGATCTGCCAGGAAACATTATGGTCGATAGAAAACTTAGCATTCGTCGACAGCAGGGAGTAGTAATCATGCAAAAATAACATACTTGTAACTCCGAGGGGACTGAAGGAAGGTACACAATAGGTTCAATAACACTCCCCTATATGTACTATCATGTCTGTGTACGAGCTACAGGCCCTCAGAACCGTACCCCCCATATACATAAAACATATATAGAGGTATAGGCAGGTATCGCATGTTAAATAACACCCAGTAATGATAGTTGATGCCGACACAGAGTTTACGTTTGACAAGTATACAACTACCGACTTGCTGACACTGCATTTACATAATCAAGTACCAACAGTAGCCGGTAATGTCGACCGTGATCCGCATAAATGACAGAGCACGCACACCTGTCGACCTATGTCGACTGAACTATAGTGGGTATCCGACAGGGAACAGATAGATATAAATATATATATTTATAACACAGAATACCAGCCTATTTGTTCAAAATAGGGCTATTTTCTCTTCAAACAGCATTCCACATTGTGTCCCCTCAGCTTTTGGCGGGGACAATCAGAAAAATGACGCTGTATGTTGGAGAGAAGGCTAAGCCCCGCCCCTCCCGGCGCGATCTAGCCTGCAACAAATATAACCTCCTGTATACCAACGAGGGTCCCTATACAGTGTCTAGACACTGTATAGGTGTCCAGTCCCCCCAAATAAGTGATATATACCATTGCTGCTCAGGGCGCTCCCTCCCTAGCGCCCTGCACCCTCGTAACAGCCGCTGGCGAGTGGGAGCAATGGCGCGCAGCCTGGTCGCTGCGATCTCCGGCGGAGGAATTGGACCGGTGTCCCCGTATGGAGTCTGCATGTCAGCTGTAATTTTAAAAACTTCTAGTAACTTGCTGCCCAGGGCGCTCCCCCCCCCAGCGCCCTGCACCCTGAGAGTGCCGTTGGTGTGTGGAAGCATGGAGCGCAGCGCGACCGCTGCGAGTTACCTCCGTTACTGAAGTCTTCTGCCGTCTGAAGTCTTCTGTTCTTCACATACTCACCCGGCTTCTTTCTTCTGGCTTCTGTGAGGGGGGTGACGGCGCGGCTCTGGGAACAAGCAGCTAGGCACACCAAGTGATCGAACCCTCTGGAGCTAATGGTGTCCAGTAGCCTGAGAAGCAGAGCCCTTAAACTAAGAAGAAGTAGGTCCTGCTTCTCTCCCCTCACTCCCACGCTGCAGGGAGCCTGTAGCCAGCAGGTCTACCTGGAAATAAAAAACCTAACATAAAGTCTTTTAGAGAAACTCAGTAGAGCTCCCCTAGTGTGTGACCCATCACTCCTGGGCACAGAGTCTAACTGAGGTCTGTCTGGAGCGGCATAGAGGGAGGAGCCAGTTCACACCCAGTTTAAGTCTTTATAGTGTGCCCAAGCTCCTGCGGATCCGTCTATACCCCATGGTCCTTTTGGAGTCCCCAGCATCCTCTAGGACGTAAGACAAATAATATTTTTATTACTGTTAAACACTTCCTCTTTGTAGACCTAAATACGCACAACATCACTAAATGTCTACTGAATCTCCCAAAGGTTATTTTTCTGCACCGTCCTATTCTGGTTATGACACGTATTTGCCTCCAAAATAGCTTGTATTTTTTGTGGCATCAACAAAGTGATGGAGATGCTTAGAGATCCTGGTCCACATTGACATGATAGCATTACGCAGTTGCTGTACATCTGTCAGCTGCACATTCATCCTGCATAACTTCTGTTCCATCACAGCCCAAGGATGCTCTATCACAATGAGATGTGGTGGCTGTGTAAGCCATTGAAATACACTGAAGTCAATACAGGTTGAGTATCCCATATCCAAATATTCTGAAATACGGACTTTTTTGAGTGAGAGTGAGATAGTGAAACCTTTGTTTTCTGATGGCTCAATGTACACAAACTTTGTTTAATACACAAAGTTATTCAAAATATTGTATTAAATGACCTTCAGGCTGTGTGTATAAGGTGTATATGAAAATAAATGAATTGTGTGAATGTACACACACTTGTATATGAAACATAAGTGTATTCTTTACTTAGACTTGGGTCCCATCACCATGATTTCTCATTATGGTATGTAATTATTCCAAAATACAGAAAAATCCGATATCCAAAATACCTCTGGTCCCAAGCATTTTGGATAAGGGATACTCAACCTGTATCATGTTCATGGAACCTGCCTGAGAGCACATGTGCTTTGTAGAATGGCAATGACATAATTAAAGAACACACCTTCCAGACTACACACTACATGCATTTTGACAACCCAGGAAATATGGAGAAAGCATTAGAAGTCCTCTATCTCTGTAAGTTTGGCACCCAAAGACTCAGGTCATTTAGAAGAGTCGCCTCTGTCATGTGTGATCTCCACAGAATAACCCTAGCATTGCAGAAATCATTATTAAGTCCAGGGATGGGGAAATATTTTCCCTACTCTAGCTTCAATAAACTTGTTTTAAAGTGGACAGTCCCCATTTTAAAATTATGTGGTCAATGATTGGTTATTTTCAGGTGTTCAACTATGAACACCAGAAAAAATAAACCTGCACTGCAAAAATACTAGCAGATCGGCAGATGAGGGAGACAAGATCTCAACACAACTGTCCTTTACACAATTGGGTGCACCCTTGTTTAAAAGAGTGAAGTCTCTTCTTTTAAACAATTCTCTCTTTAAGTGCCAGAGGTATGGGCTAATAGGATAACCCCCGGCTGCTTATTAGCTGCAATAATTAACCACAGCTAATAGGGGATCGGTATGTGATCCCGCCGCATGAGATGCCAAATGTCAGTATACCGACATCGGCATCCCGGATGCTAGAATGTCGGCAAGGGGGCGAGCAGAACACCCATAGAGGGGGACACCCATAGTGTTGTGGACACCCATGGAGGGGGAATCACCTACCTCGCTGGTATTCATGTGGCGGTATAGTACCCCCGTCGAGATCCCGCCATCATTATTGAGACAGCCGGGATCCCGACGGGAGGTATGTTAACCGCATACCGCTAATAGGATACCAGCTATTGCCTGGAAATCATTAGTCAATAAAACTGTATACTACAAAATGATGGGGGTTAGGGGGTGTAATGCTCAGACCTCTTCCATCCTGGCTTCACAGTGGTCCTTTCATTTCACGTACTGTAGATTGCTTTTTATTTTTCAAAATGTATGCCTTGTTAGGCTACCATATTATTCCTAATCAATTTATGGGTCTCTTTTAATTAGTGATGTGCACCGGACATTTTACGGATTTTGTGTTTTGGTTTTGGATTCGGTTCCGCGGCCGTGTTTTGGATTCGGACGCGTTTTGCCAAAACCTCCCTGAAATTTTTTTGTCGGATTCGGGTGTGTTTTGGATTCGGGTGTTTTTTTTTACAAAAAACCCTCAAAAACAGCTTAAATCATAGAATTTGGGGGTCATTTTGATCCCATAGTATTATTAACCTTAATAACCATAATTTCCACTCATTTCCAGTCTATTCTGAACACCTCACACCTCACAATATTACTTTTAGTCCTAAAATTTGCACCGAGGTCGCTGGATGACTAAGCTAAGCGACCCAAGTGGCCGACACAAACACCTGGTCCATCTAGGAGTGGCAATGCAGTGTCAGACAGGATAGCAGATTTAAAAAAAAGTCCCCAAACAGCACATGATGCAATGAAAAAAAGAGGTGAAATGAGGTAGCTGTGTGACTAAGCTAAGCGACCCAAGTGGCCGACACAAACACCTGGCCCATCTAGGAGTGGCACTGCAGTGTCAGACAGGATGGCACTTCAAAAAATAGTCCCCAAACAGCACATGATGCAAAGAAAAACAGAGGTGCACCAAGGTCGCTGGATGGCTAAGCTAAGCGACCCAAGTGGCCGACACAAACACCTGGCCCATCTAGGAGTGGCACTGCAGTGTCAGACAGGATGGCACTTCAAAAAAAAGTCCCCAAACAGCACATGATGCAAAGAAAAAAAGAGGTGCACCAAGGTCGCTGGATGGCTAAGCTAAGCGACCCAAGTGGCCGACACAAACACCTGGCCCATCTAGGAGTGGCACTGCAGTGTCAGACAGGATGGCACTTGAAAAAATAGTCCCCAAACAGCACATGATGCAAAGAAAAAAAGAGGTGCAATGAGGTAGCTGTGTGACTAAGCTAAGCGACCCAAGTGGCCGACACAAACACCTGGCCCATCTAGGAGTGGTACTGCAGTGTCAGACAGGATGGCACTTCAAAAAATATTCCCCAAACAGCACATGATGCAAAGAAAAATGAAAGAAAAAAGAGGTGCAAGATGGAATTGTCCTTGGGCCCTCCCACCCACCCTTATGTTGTATAAACAGGACATGCACACTTTAACAAACCCATCATTTCAGCGACAGGGTCTGCCACACGACTGTGACTGAAATGACTGGTTGGTTTGGGCCCCCACCAAAAAAGAAGCAATCAATCTCTCCTTGCACAAACTGGCTCTACAGAGGCAAGATGTCCACCTCCTCCTCATCCTCCGATTCCTCACCCCTTTCACTGTGTATATCCCCTTCCTCACAGATGATTAATTCGTCCCCACTGGAATCCACCATCTCAGGTCCCTGTGTACTTTCTGGAGGCAATTGCTGGTGAATGTCTCCACGGAGGAATTGATTATAATTCATTTTGATGAACATCATCTTCTCCACCTTTTCTGGAAGTAACCTCGTACGCCGATTGCTGACAAGGTGAGCGGCTGCACTAAACACTCTTTCGGAGTACACACTGGAGGGGGGGCAACTTAGGTAAAATAAAGCCAGTTTGTGCAAGGGCCTCCAAATTGCCTCTTTTTCCTGCCAGTATACGTACGGACTGTCTGACGTGCCTACTTGGATGCAGTCACTCATATAATCCTCCACCATTCTTTCAATGGTGACAGAATCATATGCAGTGACAATAGATGACATGTCAGTAATCGTTTGCAGGTCCTTCAGTCCGGACCAGATGTCAGCACTTGCTCCAGACTGCCCTGCATCACCGCCAGCGGGTGGGCTCGGAATTCTTAGCCTTTTCCTCGCAGCCCCAGTTGCGGGAGAATGTGAAGGAGGAGCTGTTGACGGGTCACGTTCTGCTTGATTTGACGAGGTGGAAGTGAATCTTGATCTTTCCCTATTTTTCCCTCCACATTTTTGTTCTCCATTTTTTAATGTGTGGAATTATATGCCAGTAATATATCAATAGCAATGGCCTACTGTACCGTACTGCTATATATTATATACTGGTGGTCAGCAAAATTATGCACTGTCCTCCTACTATATATACTGCGCACAACTTAAATGCACCACAGGTATGGATGGATAGTATACTTGACGACACAGAGGTAGGTAGAGCAGTGGACTACTGTACCGTACTGCTATATATTATATACTGGTGGTCAGCAAAATTATGCACTGTCCTCCTACTATATATACTGCGCACAACTAAAATGCACCACAGGTATGGATGGATAGTATACTTGACGACACAGAGGTAGGTAGAGCAGTGGACTACTGTACCGTACTGATATAATACTGGTGGTCACTGGTCAGCAAAATTCTGCACTGTCCTCCTACTATATACTACAATGCAGCACAGATATGGAGCGTTTTTCAGGCAGAGAACGTAGACATTTTCAGCACACTGAGCACAGATATTTGCAAGCACACTGAGCACAGATATTTGCAGCACACTGAGCACAGATATTTGCAGCACACTGAACACAACTGAGAGAACGCTGAACGTCCTCTCCCTATCATCTCCAATGCACGAGTGAAAATGGCGGCGACGCGCGGCTCCTTAGATAGAATACGAATCTCGCGAGAATCCGACAGCGGATGTTCGGGCACGCTCGGGTTAACCGAGCAAGGCGGGAGGATCCGAGTCTGCCTCGGAACCGTGTAAAATGGGTGAAGTTCGGGGGGGTTCGGATTCCGAGGAACCGAACCCGCTCATCACTACTTTTAATACGTAAAAAACCCAAACATTATTATTTTCAGATTTTGTTACGAAAACTTATGTGTAGAATCCAGCTTTTCGCCGTTTCTGAAAATTTGTTTAATTTTGAACCAAGAAGCATAGAGTATTTATTTGTGGCAGTTAGAAATATATACGTACATACACACCATTGCTTTTAGTTCACTCTCTTGCAACTTAAATTTAGAAACATAATAAACAAAAAAAATCTTTCTTGCCCATTTTGGGTAGTCTGGTTTTGTTCTATGAGTATAAATAAGCATCTAATGGTATTTTTAGGAAATTCAAAGTTTTCTTTAAGAAAGGTATAATTTTTTTAATTGTGAGTACAGATCGGGTACCTTTGCCAAATCCACTACAAAGTGAGGCTATGATACTACAGTATATGCTGTGCCAGCCACTCAATGTTCTTTAATAAAAAATAAAAAAAGGATAAAAGTAATTACTAATATTGATGTTGGAATGTGCCCAGCCCAAATAATGCCAAAATAAGCTCAGCTGCGAAGGAGATATATATAGCCATGAGAACAAATGAACAATAAGGAAGGGAGTAGGATCTCAATAAATAAATTGGACATACTGTACATACTTTAAGATCTCAAAAGCAGGGCCCACTTAACCACTTGTGCCTTTTATTTACAGTATGTAAGTAACTGTTACATCAAATCCTGCCTTTTGTATAGCTCTGAAGTTTCATAACTACAGTATGAATACATGATAACAACATTTTAAAAGTGAAATCTAAGGTCTTGATAATATGACAAGTAAATCAAACATAACGTCCCCTACAAAAGGTGAAAAAGAACCTGGTCATAGTAAACACCACTGGCATATTTATAATTTGTGCAGTGTGTGGTGCACACGGGCCCCCGTGGTCCAGGGGGCCCACACTGCACACATATTTTTCAATACCTACCCTCCTGAGTTCCGCGTCAGCTGCGCTGCAGAAATCTCCAGGAAAATGGCGTGGTGGCCTTTTTCCCGGCGTTTCACACATGTGCAGTGAGAAAATAACTAGGAAACTGGCTGCCGAGCTATTGTCCCAGAGACCTGAACATGCACACTAGACTCTGGGACAGCGCTAGGTTCTCCTAGTGACCCTAGCGTCCAGAGTCTATAGCGCTGCTGGCTAGAGAGGAGGGGGCCCAGACAAAGGCTGCACACGGACATTCTCCTCTCTTGATGCACCCCTGGTAAACACAACCACCCCTACAAAAAGTGAAAGAACACCCGATCTTAGTAAACACAACCACCCCTTCAAAAAGTGAAAGAGCACCCAATCATAGTAAACACAACCACAGCTACAAAAAGTGATAGAGCACCTGATCATAGTAAACACAACCACATACAAAAAAACATAACTACCCCTAAAAAAGGAGAAAGAGCATCTGATCATAGTAAACACAACTACCCCTACAAAAGTGAAAGAGCACATGATTATAGTAAACACAACCACCCCTACAAAAAGTGAAAGAGCACTTGATCCTAGTAAACACAACCACCCCTACAAAAAAACACAACTACCCCTAAAAAAGGAGAAAGAGAACCTGATCATAGTAAACACAACCACCCCTACAAAAAGTGAAAGATCACCCAATCATAGTAAATACTACCACAGCTACAAAAAGTGAAAGGTCACCTGATCATAGAAAACACAACCACACCTACAAAAAGTGAAAGAACACCCAATCATAGTAAACATAACCACCCCTACAAAAAGTGAAAGAGCACCCGATCATAGTAAATACAACCACAGCTACAAAAAGTGAAAGAGCACCTGATCATAGAAAACACAACCACACCTACAAAAAATCACAACTACCCCTAAAAAAAGAGAAAGAGCATCTGATCATAGTAAACACAACTACCCCCACAAAAGTGAAAGAGCACATGATCATAGTAAACACAACCACCCCTACAAAAAGTGAAAGAGCACCTGATCCTAGTAAACACAACCACCCCTACAAAAAGGTGAAAGAGCACCTGATCATAGTAAACACAACTACCCCTACAAATAGTGAAAGGACACCCAAGCATAGTAAACACAACTACCCCTACAAATAGTGAAAGTGCACCCAATCATAGTAAACACGACTACCCCTACAAAATGGGAAAGAGCACCTGATCATAGTAAACACAACTGCCCCTACAAAAAGTGAAAGAGTGTCACGTTCGTCTGGAAATGAGGATATGACGACTGAGGTTTGCCTGAGGAAGCGGACACTTGCGAGGGAAGAAGACGAGGTGGCTGGATGTAATTCCTACTCATGGGTCAGGAGCAATGGAAGTGGAGGCTACCGAGATGGGATAATCACTGTAAATAATGAACTGCGGGTGGTAATCTGTAACTTGGAAAACTGAAGACTGTGAGCTGTGGCTTTAATAACGAGGCTGAAGAGCATTGAAGATGAAGGACTGTGAACGGTGAGCTGTGGCTTGGATAACGAGGCTGAAGAACACTTGGAGATAATGAACTGTGGTTTGAAAGACGAGGTTGAAGAACACTGAAGATGAAGGACTGTGAACGGTGAGCTGTGGCTTGGATAACGAGGCTGAAGAACACTTGAAGATAATCAACTGTGGTTTGAAAGACGAGGTTGAAGAACACTGAAGATGAAGGACTGTGAACGGTGAGCTGTGGCTTGGATAACGAGGCTGAAGAACATGGCAACTGTCAAAGACCAAGATCCTTGAAGAATCAAGATTAAGCCGTTGTTGCCTAGCGATCGCCTCTGAGACAGAGGCGGTCGCTGGGCGGGGGAGGGGGCTGGACGGCGGCGTTAAGTCGCCATTTAGGGGGAGCGGACCTGCCAACGCAGGCGTGGCCGGACCGTTGGGGGGGCGGGCCGCGGCAGCGACAATTAACTACCGGCCAGCCGCAGGAGCTGCGCTGGTCGGGAGTTACTCCACAAATACAAAAGCATCGCCGCTGTATTTGTGCGGGGGGGGGGGGGAGAGGGGGGGCAGGGACTGACATGCGGGGCAGACTAGTGCTGGGCGTGCCCCCGCATGTCAGGGAAGATGATCGTAGCTGTGCTAAATTTAGCACAGCTACGATCAAATCGGAATGACCCCCAATATCAACATAGTTGGACGCAGTACACATGGTCCACACTTCACATCTTTGGGCCATGAATAACATTAGTGTATAACATTTGACTTATTGTCCAGCAATACCAAAGTATAGAAAGGGTTAAGGGCCCCATAAACTAGAACGATAATGCCCGATTTCAGCCAATTTAGGGCATTCGGGCCGATATATCGGGTGAAATCGGGCATTTTGGATGTGTTTCCGGTCCGATCAAATGCGCGTTCCCATGAGGGTCGGATCGGCTCCCCTAGATCATTAGTGCTGCACTCGTGATATGTCGGTTCCCGCAGGCATGGCTGTGATCGCATACGATATATCGCATGCAAAATGTACCAAATCGTATGGAAGCTCCCAAGAGAGTTCAAGGGAAACCGCCTCCGACTTCAGCCTCAGACATATCGTTCTAGTGTATGGGGCCCTTAAGTTAGTAGAATCCTAATCTAGATGGCTTTTCACTGGTTAGGATTAGTTCTCCCTGTGCATTTCTACAACGTGAAAGATCAGTGTCTGCCTTCCTGCTGGAGCCTTAAAATGTGCAAAGTATATGCCACATAGTGTATGTCGACATTTGACATAACATTCTGGACAGATCAACATTATGAATGTTGACAAAACATTCCACAAAGACACAGAATACAAGGTGTGTGCAATAAGTTTCTGGATGCACAAAAAGTATAACATTTACAAACAAAGTGAACATTACATTTATTCAAAGTATTCGCCAGAGGAGTCTATGCAAAGTTGCATGTGCTCAAACCACTTGGTGAAGCAGCTGGACCAGTCTGAAGCAGGTATGCCTTCTATATACTGGATGAAAGTGTCCAATGCAGCTTCCATTTACTCAAAATCGAATCTCATGCATCTTGCGTTTGGTTTGTGGGAATATGAAGTCACAGGGGGCCAGGTCTAGACCGTACGGCAGATGACACAGCTCCTAGATGTGTTCATGGGACAGAAAATCCATCACTTTCTTGGACTTGTGGGCAGGTGTATTGTCGTAATGGAAAAGGGCACCACAAGGAAAAGATCTTGGACGGCACCTGGAAATGGCTTCCAGCACTTACGACAGACTCCAATGACGGTGAAAGTGGTACGGTAGCTACATGTCCAGTCTTGAACACAAAAGCAGCCATCTACTTGGACATGCTGCACTCATTTCAGAACTTCTGTGGTAGCGCACCTCCAACGTTATATAGATAATATACTCCACTTAGGCGCTCCCTGGATTTAACATGAGGATGGATCACACCTATATAATGTATGTCCTTATTGGCAACTGCCGTTCAGGTACATACAAGGAAAAAAACAAAAAAGACACAATAGTGTAGAATGCTTTTGTCAGATGGCACTGAGTTCTATTTTCAATACATCTCACTCACAAGACTCCAAATGGTTAAAGGCACATCTTGGTATCTTTAGAAATATCCAGCTCCACAGAATTCCAACAGCTCAATAACCAGCCTCTGATAGGTTGAGGTGGAGTAAACCTGAAAATCTCTCAGGGAGCGGTTGTAAGAACTGGACGGAGTTAGCAGATAGGTCCAGGGACTGGAGGTCTGGAGGGACTGTATGTGGGATGTGAGTCCTTTCAGGCTGCAGTCTGCACTACCCGATTGCAGTGGAAGCCTCAGTGCTGGAGGATTTGGACAGTACAGCGTTTCCAGTGATTGTGGGTCCGGTGATGAAACAGGATCCCCAACTGGAGACCCCCAAACCGCAGGATGCCGGCTGTCGTTTGGTCTCCGGGTCGAAAGCATAGATCCAGGATTCATCTGCAGGGATGATCTCCCAGACACAGTTTGTGCGACTGCTATGGTATCTGGCCAACATGTTGAGGCACAAAGTCATTCGTGCTTTTGAGTCAGCTGATGGGGCACACTGCTTGCAGAAACCTTGTGCAGGCTAAGCTTTTCATAGAATATCAAGCAGATAGATCCTTCTCTTACTGGGCCATGGTCATCCTGGTGTCTAACTCAATTATGGCCACACAGCAGCAACGTTGTCCTCTGTGATGGCAGACATATGTCAGTTGCAGTGTTCCTCATTTTCCAGGTACCGTCTACCACACCAAAATTTAGCAAACAACTCAAACACAGTGATTTGGGACAGTGATTGCTTTCCCAAATCAGCTTGCATTTGGTCAAAACTCTCCTGCTGTCGCAGAACACTCTTATAGTCGTAGAAGATAATGGTTCTCCAGTGACCTCTGTTGAGCTCCATAATGAGTTTGTGAAGGAAGTGAACATGCTGACTTCTTCAGTGTGCAGTGCTGCTTATATAAGGTTCTGTGCTTTGACATTTCACAGGAACTTTAGTCAGAGATTACAGGTCACAACCAGACAGATTGTGTGTACTCTCCGTATTCACTGCACATCCGGAAACTTATTGCACACGCCTCGTATATCTACAATTTTATGATGCGAATTACCATACATGTTGGAACCATATTACCCTGTATCTCTTTTCCTTCAAATGGAAATTACATTGGAACTTAAATGTGTTGTCAGCAATTCCTAATAAATAATGCTCGTGTTTTAATTAGAAATTGTCAAGGAGTTAAAAGAAATCAATTATATTTTGTACATTGTCCTTCCCTTCTGTAAGCTATTGATTGCTTCAGAATTCTCCACAACTTGCAGATTTCTCATGTGTTATAAAGGTCATGACTTGTGCCATTTTTGCTGAAGAGCCTCCCAATAAATTAACTATCTCCAGAGACCTATCAACCAAAGTCAGAAGCATCCTGACAGCAGGGGAATTCCTAAAAACAGCAGAGGTTAGAGGCTAGGAGGTACTGTAACACAGATGTTAGATTACTGCTTTTAACCAGTTTACCATTATATGAAGACACATTAAAATATAAATATTAAAGGATATATATTTAAGATTAAGTTTATGGGGTATTTTCAATTAGGGTCTGATCCATTCCGACAAATGGATCCGACAACCACTTTTCAATTTCATCTCAATTCGACTTTTAAATAATCGAATTGAGATGAGGGACCGGAGAGGGAGGAGAGGGGAGAGACCAGTGGGGACAGCCGCGGGCAGACGGAGGAGATCAGCGCTACAGCAGCACTGCAGAAGGATGTCTCTCAGCCGCCTGACCTCACGGCAGTGTCCATCCGGCTCCAGCAAGTGTGACCTCACTTGCTGGAGCCAGGTGGACGCTGCCGTGAGCGGCGCGGCTGTGAGACATCCTGCTGCAGCGCTGTGCTGTAGCGCTGCTCTCCCCTGTCTGCCCGCGGCTCCCCCACCATCTCCTCCTCTGGGTCCCACATCTCAGTAAGACATTTTTTTATGTCGGACTGAGATGGCCGGAAACGGGGCCAAATCCTAACGAATTTGGCCCCGTTTCACTCAAAAGTACGTGAATCGCCAGCTATACTGCCGAATTCCATGACTTGTCGAATAAAAACTGCAGGGATTGAATAGGTCGAATCACTATTCGACCTTAAAAAGTAGAAAACTGACGTCTTTTCGACAGACGGCAGTTTTCGACCCTAATTGAATATACCCCTATGTGTCAAAATAGTTATCCATTTATACTGTATAGGTATCTAAAGAAAAATAGGATTTTAATACCTACCGGTAAATCCTTTTCTCTTAGTCCGTAGAGGATGCTGGGGACTCCAAAAGGCCCATGGGGTATAGACGGGATCAGCAGGAGACATGGGCACACTATAAGACTTTGAATGGGTGTGAACTGGCTCCTCCCTCTATGCCCCTCCTCCAGACTTCAGTTAGAAAACTGTGCCCAGGGAGATGGACATTTCCAGGAAAGAATTTATTGTTTAAACACGGTGAGTGTCATACCAGCTCACACCTCGAATATGCCGCAGAACGTGGCATTCAATAGAACACCAGCTGACGGCATGGAAAAAACAAACAGCAATATGCTGACCGAAAATGTAACACAACCTGTGTGTAAACACGACCAATAATCACATACCGCATGCCATGGCATGAATAACAGCAGCA
Source organism: Pseudophryne corroboree (assembly GCF_028390025.1). Taxonomy (NCBI): domain Eukaryota; kingdom Metazoa; phylum Chordata; class Amphibia; order Anura; family Myobatrachidae; genus Pseudophryne; species Pseudophryne corroboree. The sequence goes on from NC_086449.1 coordinate 358,001,904, forward strand.
ACAGACTTGACTGAAAAGAAACACCACATGAGTGTAACGACAACCAAGAGCTGCAGATACAGTACGCACTGGGACGGGCGCCCAGCATCCTCTACGGACTAAGAGAAAAGGATTTACCGGTAGGTATTAAAATCCTATTTTCTCATACGTCCTAGAGGATGCTGGGGACTCCAAAAGGACCATGGGGTTTATACCAAAGCTCCAGACCGGGCGGGAGAGTGCAGACGACTCTGCAGCACCGATTGTGCAAACATGAGGTCCTCATCAGCCAGGGTATCAAACTTGTAGAACTTAGCAAAAGTGTTTGAACCCAACCAAGTAGCTGCTCGGCAAAGTTGAACCGCCGAGACTCCTAGGGCATCTGCCCCAAGAAGAGCCCACCTTCCTGGTAGAATGGGCCTTCACCGACTTCGGTACCGGCAATCCAGCCGTAGAATGAGCATGCCGAATCGTATCACAGATCCAGCGTGCAACAGTCTGCTTAGAAGCAGGGCCCCACTATTGTTGGGAGCATACAGGATAAACAGAGCATCTGTTTCCCCAATCTGAGCCGTTCTGGCGACAAATATTCAAAGCTCTGACTACATTAAGAGACTTCGAATCAGCCAAGGCTTAAGTAGCCCCAGGCATTACAATTGGCTTGTTCCTGTGAAACGCAGAAACCACTTTTTGCAGACATTGTTGCCAAGTTCTCAATTCCGCTCTATCCACATGGAAGATCAGATAGGGGCTCTTGTGAGGCAAAGCCGCCAATTACGACACCCGCCTTGCAGACGCCAAGGCCAATAGCATGACCACTTTCCAAGTGAGAAATTTTTACCCAACCTTTCGTAAGGTTCCAACCAGTGTGACATAAAGAAAAGCAACACCACGTTAAGGTCCCATGGTGCCACTGGGGGCACAAATGGAGGTTGGATGTGCAGCACTCCTTTCACGAAAGTCTGAACTTCTGGATAGGTGGGCAATTCTTTTTGAAAGAAAATTGATAAGGCCGAAATCTAACTTTAGGCCTGCATCCACACCTGCTTGCAAAAAATGGAGAAAACGACCCAGCTGAAATTCTTCCGTAGGAACCTTCTTGGATTCACACCAAGACACATACTTCCTCCAAATACGGTGGTAAAGCTTTTCCGTTACTTCTTTCCTAGCCTAAAGCAATGTGGGAATGACTTCACCGGCAATACCCTTTCGGGCTAGGATATGGCGTTCAACCGCCAAGCCGTCAAACGCAGCCCCGGTAAATCTGGATACATGCCTGGTCCTTGCTGTAACAGGTCCTCTCATAGAGGAAGAGGCCAGGGATCTTCTATGAGTAAGTCTTGAAGATCTGGATACCAAGCCCTCCTTGGCAAGACCGGAATAATGAGGATTGCCTGAACCTTTGTTTTTCTTATGTTTATCACCTTCGGAAAGAGTGAAAGTGGAGGGAACACATAGACCGACTGAAACACCCAAGGTGTCACGAGGGCGTCCACTGCTATAGCTTGAGTGTCCGTTGACCTGGAACAATATCCCTGAAGTTTCTTGTGGAGGCGAGACGCCATCATGTCTAATCGAGGAATTCCCCAAAGACTTGTCACTTCTGTGAAAACTTCTTGATGAAGACCCCACTCTCCTGGATGGAGGCCGTGTCTGCTGAGGAAGTCTATTTCTCTGCTGTCTTCACCCGGAATGACGACCTCTAATAGAGCGTTTACATGCCTTCCGCTCATCGGAAACTTTTGCGGCTTCTACCATTTCCACTTTGCTCCTCATTCCGCCCTAGCGGCTTACTTACGCCACTGCTAGTTCAGTCGTCCGACAGAATTAAGACGAGCAGAACACGAAGAAGATGTTCCGTTGTAAATAGCTCTTAATTCAAGAAAGCTTATTGCAGACAAGCTTCCCGGCTTGACCTTTCCCCCTGGAAAGACTGCTCCCCAGCCTCGGAGACTTGTATCCATGGACACCAGGATCTAATCCTGGATCCCGAACCTTCGTCCCTCTAGGAGGTGAGAACTGTGAATCCACCACAGGAGATATATCCTGGTCCTGGAAAACAGGATTATTTTCCGGTGCATGTGCAGGTAAGACCCGGACCACATGTCCAACTGGTCCCGCAAAAACAACTCTGGCATTTGACCTGCTCACCGAATGGCCTTGTAGGCCGCAACCATCTTCTGCATCAACGGAACGTATCGACGGGTTTACACTTTTGCAAATCTGATCCGACTCTGGATCATCAGTTCTCTTTCCACAGGAAAAAACAAACTCTTAACAGATCAGTATCTAATCTTATTCTCAATTACGACTTCTGCGTCGTTGGGATCAACAGCGATTCTTTGTGTTGAAGAACTGTCAGAGAGAAACAACGAATTGTACCACTTGTTTCTTGACCTCGCCGTAGTCAGGAGAGCGTCCCAGTACAGAATAATAATGGCTCTTACTATAGAAGGAAAACCATCATACTGCCATCACTCTGGTGAAATGGCAATGACAATCCTGAGTAGCAAAACCAGGTAAGCTTAATGCGGATGACACCGCATTTAAACCCTCCTTCTTCTTTTACAGGTTGGAGATCCCTGTCCTGAGAGATTCCATCTTATAGTTCAATTTCTTGAGTAGAAATCTTTTTTGGGATTGTTCTGACCTAGGTGTCCGGGCTCTGAAGCACGAAAAAGCTTGAATAACAGCTTTTTTTTTTTTTTTTGTGACAGGGACAGCAGGACAATGTTCTGATCCTGACCCAACTCTTGTATGGCGTTGCATACTACCTCTCCAGAGGAAAATCAGTAAGATCTATTTAAAAATTCAGTGAGGGGAATCATTTGGAAAACTCGAGTTTGTCCCCCTTTGGACTCTATTCTTAACTCACTGTGTCAAGTCCATTCCAGGACTGACTGAAGAGTATTAGACGAGTTCCCACCGGTGTGGGCTCCAGCAAGATAGACCCAGCGACCTGCGGTGGATGTGGTAGAAACAGAGGACGATATCAGGTTCTGCAAAGTTGAAAAGGCTGCAGACCTCTTACCTTTTCACCTCCCTCTACCTACAAAGAAGGGGAATAAAAACGGTATCCAACCGGTCAAAATTACTGCATCCCACAAAAAATGCGTCACCAACCGTTGTGATGGAACATAGCACAAGAAGGTAGACTTACCAGTGGTATCTGCCAAAATCAACTTAACCAAGTCATCCCCAAACCAGATTATCCCTTCATAGGGAAGATACTCCAGTACTTCTCGGAGTCAGTGCATACCTCTTGTAGTCGCACGGCAGCAAGCTGCAATGTTCTAGATAAGAATATCCCATTTCTCCCCAGGGTAATTATATCGGATAACAAGGTAACCGACCATTTCTGAACACAAGCACTCCCCCATGCGTATGTAATGCAAATATCATCAAAGCATATAATTAAAATACCACTTAGCTTCCTGTATACGATCCTTTGTGACAGGGCCCCGTGCAGACCAGGGGTTGACATTCACTTTATTCTATCCACGGCGGGAGAAGAATAAACACTCGGACTCCTCGTGAGGATTCAAGACCATCTTGTCACAGCTGACCTAGAGCTTCATCAACAGAGCGACCAGCACATGAGAAGGAATAACTTTACTTCAGCATTCATAATAAATTGTAATATAAATGTACACATTTAAATACACATATATACACATATATCTATATATACATCTCATATATAATCTGTCAGGAACATCAGGGTCCCTAGTGACATTAATGTGTTCTGAATGTGTATGAACATGTACTGAATGCCAATGTTGTGGATCTAATCAGGAAACATTATGGCCGACATAGAACATAGTATTCGTGTCGACAACAGGGAGTAGTAACTGGGCAAAATAACATTTTTGTGACCCCGAGGGGTCTGAGGGAAACATATACCTAATTTCACTAGGATGCCCCCACAAATACTATCACGTCTGTGCTCGAGCTACAGCTCAATGCAAACGTACCATACATATATATATACATACAGGTATAGGTTTTTTACATTATTTTACACCCAGTCATAATAGTTGGTGCCGACAGGGTCACCCACTTACGTCTGTGTCTCCCAAACAGTGTTTACTTTGGAAAAGCTTACAACTACTGACATGCTGACACTTAATCTCATGAATCAAGTACCATCTGAAGTCGGCAATGCCGACAGAGGGATTCCCATATCTGTTTGTGGTAGAGCACTCACACATGTCGACACACGTGTACTAAACGCCAACCAACATTGCTAAAATGGCCAGATTTCTGACAGGGAAAACATAGAACTTTAACCAACTCATTTTACACACGCTCATTATATATATACATATATATAGTGCTTCATGCATGAACCCATACTGCACTAAATAACTGTGCCCCCCCTCATTTTACACTGTTAGCTGTTTAACAGTGTTTTGGCGGGCCCAGCATTTCTGTGAGGAGAAAATGGCGCTGTATAGAGTTGTGAGGGCTAAGCCACGCCCCCTTCTCGGCACGCTTCAGTCCCATTATTTTTGCATATTTTTGTCCCGGGGGGGGGACGACAGTATACAGTGCCTATGCACTGTATATTACTTTGCCAGGTCATATCTAAGAGGTATATTGCTGCCCAGGGTGCCCCCCCTGAGCCCTGCACCCTTGTAGTGCCGCTTGTGTGTGGGAGCAATGGCGCGCAGCGCGACAGCTGCGCGGTACCTCCGAGATCCTGAAGTCTTCTGCCGTCACATGAAGTCTTCTGTTTTTCTAATACTCACCCGGCTTCTTTCTTCTGGCTTTGTGAGGGGGGTGACGGCGCGGCTTCGGGAACAAGCAGCTAGGCGAACCAAGTGATCAGACCCTCTGGAGCTAATGGTGTCCAGTAGCCTAAGAAGCAGAGCCCTTGAACTCAGAAGAAGTAGGTCTGCTTCTCTCCCCTCACTCCCACAATGCAGGGAGCCTGTAGCCAGCAGGTCTCCCTGAAAATAATAAACCTAACATAAAGCCTTTTCAGAGAAACTCAGGAGAACTCCCCTAGTGTGTGTCCAGTCTCTCTGGACACAGAGTCTAACTGAAGTCTGGAGGAGGGGCATAGAGGGAGGAGCCAGTTCATACCCATTCAAAGTCTTATAGTGTGCCCATGTCTCCTGCGGATCCCGACTATACCCCATGGTCCTTTTGGAGTCCCCAGCATCCTCTAGGACGTATGAGAAATTATTAAAAAACATTTAATTCCAATATAAAGACTCTGTATGAACAGTGTCCTGTATGCCTCATGGCACTGAATATACCAATACATGAGAAAGTCAGTCAACTGACGGGTGATGGTGGTGAATAAAGGTGGTGAAAGTGGCTTATCTTAGGCACTGTTTCAGAATATCCCATAAATACTTAATAGTTTAGATCTGGTGACGACGATAATATCAGTGACATACTCATCAAACCACTGGACCTCGATATATGTGCAGTGAATGGGGAAATTGCCTAATAAGGGAATGACTGCATTCAAACCTGCCATTTTCATCTCAAAAATATTTCCAGGATCAGACCCTTTCTCACCCAGGATATAACTAAGACCTTTATCCACTCACTGGTCATAACCACACTGGACTACTGTAATCTCCTATCTGGCATCCCTGAAAAATGCCTCTCTTCACTCTATTCTCAATGCTGCAGTCATGCT